>NC_064637.1:117370394-118003609 GCF_023864275.1 Schistocerca cancellata | reverse complement strand
CACACAGTAGAGCAGTTTTCTACTCAATGGCTGCACAACTGTTTTGTAAGCAATCTCCTTTTTGCACAGTTAATTCATTCTTACTTTGCTTTGCATATGGCAAGGTCATTATTGAACACACACCTGTTCTATGAGCCTCTTCCATTTCTTTCAGTCAAATGCACTGTTCATCCATATGGTTCATCCTAGGGGTGTCCTCCCTCATTTCTTCTTCCTCTCATTCCGGGACTTCCTCTTCCTCTCATTCTGGGACTTCCTCCTCCTCTCATTACATCTGCTGTCCTACAGAATGCTATCCCAGATAGTCTATTCTGTCATTCTTGCCATATGACCTGCCCAGTTCAACCTTCTTTTCTTTAGCACTTTGACGATATTACGATGTTTATACGGCTTTTGTAATTCTTCATTTTTTCTTATCCTCCATTCCACGTTATTTTCTTCGTGCACTGTTCCATAGATTTTTCTTAGTATTTTTCTTTCAGATTCTGATAGTTTTATATCATCTTACTTTCTAAATATTAAAGCTTCACATCCATATAATGCTGTCAACATTGTAGTTAGTATCAAGTGATCTTTTCTTTAAGATTTTGATAAAACTAAAGAGTGCTTTATTCACTGTTGCTAAATGGGTATCTATTTTATATCTGTTCTACTGCCATTAGTAAAATATTCCAAGTACTTGAAGTGGTCAACTATCTTAAAAATGAATCCATCCACAGCCAAAGGTGCATCACTTTGAATTTCATTCTTATGACCAGGTATTTTCTTCATTAACACATAATCTTGTTGTCTCAGCAATTTTGTAATAATTTTGCATTGTTCTGGTCAGTTCTGTTTTGGAACAACTTATTAATACTACATCATCTGTGTGGGCAAGTCTACTAATATTCACCACCTACATTTGGATCCCATGTGGATTAGTTTTATTAAATTCTCTATTGATTTTCTTTAAGATGAAGTTAAATTGGCTGCTTGGTTGATTTGGGGGAAGGGCACCAAACACCAAGGTCATCAGTCCCATTGGCTTAGGGGAGGACAGGGAAGGAAGTCAGCCATGCCCTTTGAAAGAAACCATCCCAGCATTTGCCTGAAGTGATTTAGGGAAATCGTGGAAAACCTAAATCAGGAAAGCTAGATGTGAGTTTGAATCATCATCCTTCCAAATGTGAGTTCAGTGTGCTAACCACTGCACCACCTTCCTCGGTGAAGCTAAATAAAATAGGTGAAATGGTATCCCTTTGTCTCAGTCCAGTGTACACCTTAAAATTTTCAGCTTCATCTGTACACATTTTAACTAATCTGTTTCACTTTGAGGGTATTTCAAATTCCATCATTATATTTAGGAGCATCTGTTGGTATATTCTATCACATACAACAGCATATACTAACAGGACATCTAAACTGAATTTCCACCCCTTCTCAGTTATTTGTCTTAAGGCGAAAAAATGGTCTAATGTGGATATATTTCTGTGGAAACCACATTGGTAGTCCCCAGTTAGTTCTTTAATTACTTTTTGGGGTCAATCTGTTTAATAGGGACACTGATAGGATTTCATAAGTGACATCCAGCGAAGCAAGTCCTCTGTAGTTCTCACTCACAAGGGGATCATTCTTCTTAAATATGGGGTATATAATTTTGGTTTCCCAGTCTTTAGGTATGATTTCTGTCTTCCAAATTGTTTCTATTAAAGACACAACTTCTAATTCCAGCTGTGTCCCACCATCCTTTAAAAGCTTGGCATATATCTGATCTTCACATGTCACATTCCATCAATCCCATCATGAAGGTTAGTCTTCAGACATGTGGAATGTGACAAATTATACTTTAACAGGAAGAAGAAGCCACTGCTGGCAACTTCAGTAAATAATATTAACAACAAATTATGACCAATGCAAATCTACTGAAACTGATAACTATGGTAATTATTTTCAGCCTACTTTTGTTAGGAGAAAAACAGCTACTCTGAAAAAAAAGCCACTACACCTCTGTATATACAACTCAGATGCTGTTATATAAACTTCAAACAAAGCATTTTAAGTTAAAGTGACCAGTATTAGCTGTGTTGGCATCAGGACATTACCCCAGAACTGCAGAGGACTCAGCCATTCATAGGTCAGGAACTGTGCCATTTTCTTGCTGGGATGTGTGTTGTAGAGGTTGTGGTGACTGAAACAGAGATGGGATCAAAGGAGGCGGGCTATCATTACCCCTTAACGACATCGATGACTGCCGGTGCACTGAGCACCACAGTCACAAACTGACAGCTCGGGAGCCAGTGCAGCACTTGCTGGGAGTGATGGGTAGTGGCATCAAAAGCTGTGCCTGAAGTGTGTCAGACACAGCTTGTCTCAGTTGTGGTCACCACACCTGGATAGACAGTGTTAAAACTGTAACATCCAGCATTGCCGAAGCTGAAGGTGTATGCCCACACTGGGTGGAAGCTTTCACGAACCAGTGAACAACAAGGGTCCGAGCCATTACAGCCAGTGCTCGAATGAGTGTCTCACTAGAGTGGTCGCCACCAGTAGCAAGTAGTCCACCCAGAGGGAGACCTGGCTGTGTGAAGGCACCAAGTGGTATGCATACAGTCTGCAGCTCAGGCTGCTGCCAGAGGTAGATGACTGGATACCTCATGTGGTACTGCAGTGATCTCCACCTCAAACTCGACAGCTGACAGAGCAGTGTTCGACATTACGTACGCATCTACATTGTATTCCACAAACCACCTAATGGTGGCAAAGGGTATTTGTGGTACCACTTCCTGATCTCACCCTTCACTGTTCCACTCAAGAATGACTGTTTGTAAGCCTCTGTAGTAGTTCTAATTTCTCAAATTTTCTCATCAGTCATTTCACAGGATGAATGTGGGAGGAAGTAGAATGTTGTCTGACTCTTCCTGGTAAGTTCTCTCTCAAAATCTCAATAATAAACATCTCTGTGATGCACAACACACCTCTGGTAGAGTCTGCCACTGGAGTTTGTTGAGCATATCTGTAATGATCTTGCACTGCACATACTGTGATGAAATGTGCGACTCTTTGTTGAGTCTATTTCTTCTATAATTTCTACCTGGAACCGGTCCCAAATTCATGAGCAATGATTTAGAATCAGTTGATCAAGTGCCTGGTATGTTATTTCCTCTGTGGATGAGTTACATTTCCTTAAGATTTTTCCTATGAATCTATCTGGCATCTGCTTTCCTGGTTATTGATTTTATGTGGTCATTCCACTTAAGGCCATTGCAGATAGTTACTCCTACATATTTTACAGTAGATACTGTTTCCAGAAGTTTGTCATCAACAGTGTAGTTGTGCAATGTTGTATTTCTTTTCCTATGTATCTGCAGTGTCATATTAAGCAAGTTTACTGTTACTAGTCAGTCCACAACACATTTCAAAGGTTTAAGCCTCCATCATCAGGTGGATTTACATGTGTTAGTTTGACGTATGTATGTGTGTTGTGTTATGATTTGGGGGTAACTCGTGGCTCTGTCTCCAATGATCATAGGCTCCTTTCTCTATTGTAACACATTGCATGTAAACATGATTTGTTATAGTTCAAAAACTCACTTAACGTTTTCATTAATAATAGCATATTTTGTAAAAGCTAAATAGGTAAGGTCCTGTACACATAGCATATTTCATAATTTCAAAAATTATGTTTCAAGCAAAGGAAAATCCAAGATGGAATTTAACACATTATGAAAAGTATAGTTGCTACTCACAATATAGCAGAGATGCTGAGTTGCAGACAGGCACAACAAAAAGACTGTCAGACAATGAGCTTTTGACCAACAAGGCCTTCGTCAAAAATAGACAAAGAGCACACACACATGCTCACAGATACATGCAAACGCTACTGACACCACAGTCCCTGGCTGCTGATATTTTGTGTAAACATTAAAATACGCAGTTTTGTTTAATTTATTCACCTACATAAAAAGTGAAGTTAATGTAATCATTTAAAAATTCTGATAGAGATTTTGTTGTTTTCTGGAGCTTTGTTCAGTTTCAGCTACTTTATCTATTAAACAACACCACTGACACTAATATCCATGTCACTCATCTTCATAGTGGTATCAGAACAAAACTAAAGCAGAACTATGTCTTCTTTAATGAAGGTACATTTGGAAATAGAATTCAGAACTTGTGTTTTTGCATTCCTACCCTCAGTTCCAGTTTCTGTGTATCCATGAGTGTCTGGTCGCTAACTCTTTTGCTGTGATAGTCACCAAACGACCAGAGTTTCTTTGGATTTTGTGAGAGGTCTCTTCATAAGATTTTGCTATGGTAGTCATTGAAGGCTCCACACATAGCTCTTTTGACACCCAAACACATCTCATTAGTTTTGCACCTTTTATGTTGTTAAGACACAAAGAAATTACAGACATTGGCTGTGAGAGGGTGTTCATTGAACTCAATGGGGAAAATTGAAGATCTGTGCCGAACCAAGATTCAAATCCAGGTCTTCTCCATACTAAGCAGATCCGCTGACCACTGCACTGTCAGGTACAGTAGCCGTCACAATTGCACACTTTCATAAATACCCCCTTCCCCCAAATCAGACCCTCATTCTCAGATGCTCACTGATGTTCATGTGTAATTGTATCGAGATATTGTGATTTGTATGTAATTTCTGGAGTACCAAGGAAGGGTGACATGAAGATTACTGTTTGCAGTGTATATAATTAATCTAGTGGAAAGCATCAGAAGCTCTTGGTGACTGTTCGCAGATGATGTGGTTGTCTGTGAGGAAGTAGCAATGCCAGAAGATAGTATCCACGAACACGGGAATATACATCAAATTCAATGGTATTGCTACCCACTACTGAGGAAGAAGTATGTAATGTGGTAAGGAAATTAAAGAGCAAAAATTCAGCAGGTTTAGATGAAATTCCAATGTCTATGCTGAAAAAATGCATAAATAGTATCAAAGCCCCCCTAACCAATATCATAAATGAATCTTTCAAAGCCGGTTGTTTCCCTGATTATCTGAAACATGCAAAAATTTTACCTCTACACAAAAAAGATGATGTAGAAAACATTGAGAACTACAGGCCAATTGCCCTACTGTCATCATTTTCCAAAATAATAGAGTCCATAATGAAGAACAGACTTATGAGCTATCTAAACAAATACAACCTTCTTTCAAATGACCAATTTGGTTTCAGACCCGGCAGAGATACAGAAATGGCAATAGCACATTTCACTAAAGTGGTTTTAGAAGCACTGGATGAAGGCAACTATGTATCTGGCATATTCCTTGACCTGTCAAAGGCCTTTGATACAGTTGACCACCAGAATCTATTACTTAAGTTAGAAGCACTAGGAGTAAGAGGGGTAATCAACAAATGGTTCCATTCATACCTAAAAAATAGAGTACAGTGGGTAGAGATCTCGCATGTCTCCAGTAGTTCATAGAAAAACACCTGTCAGATCCACAACATATTAATATTGGGGTCCCTCAGGGAAGTGTGCTGGGTCCGGTGTTGTTCTTGATTTATATAAATGACTTTCCACAATATATCCGACATGGAGAGAAGATATTGTTTGCCGATGACAGCAATATTATAATCACCAGTGAGACATCAGCACAAATGTTGGAAAATTGTAATGAATCACTGAAAGATGTCTACAAATGGTCTACAGAGAATAAAGTGACCTTAAATATTAAGAAAACAAATAGCATACGCTTTAGAATAAACAGAAAAAACAGTCCCCTAAAGTTAAAGCTACATAACACCTCTGTAGACGAAGTGCCCACCACAAAATTCCTAGGGTTGCATATTGACAGCCAGCTTAGGTGGAGTGAACATGTTAAAAAACTCACAAAGAAGATATCTACAACGTGTTACGCACTTAGAGTTCTCTCCTCAGTATGCAGCGATGAATGTCTAAGAACTGTATATTTTAGCTATGTACATTCAGTCATAAGCTATGGGATAATTTTCTGGGGAAATAATGTACTCAACTTACAAACAGTTTTTAAAGTGCAGAAGAGAGCAGTGAGAATTATAACTAAAAGAAGTAAGTGGGCTCACTGCAGAGAACTATTCAAAATACTTGGTATTCTAACTGTTCCCTGTTTATTTATGTTCCACACTATAGTATATATAAAGAAAAATATAGTGAATTATAGTACAAACAGCATTTTACACAGCTATAGCACAAGAACAAGCCACTGCCTTCATCTAGATAGGAGAAATAAGCATAAGACCCAAAAAAGTTTCTTGTATCAGGGTGTAAAATTGTATAACAAGCTGCCACAGGAAATCAAAGAAATTAACAGCATGTACTGTTTCAGAAAAACTCTTAAACTGTATTTTCAGGAACACTGTTTTTACACAGTAAGTGAATATTTAAATGTTTGAATGTAATTTAAGTGACATAATGACATTGTATTGTATATTCTGTAAATGTATAACAAGCTGCACAGGACATCAAAGAAATTAACAACATGCACTGTTACAGAAAAACCCTTAAACTATATTTTCAGGAACACTGTTTCTAAACAATAAGTGAATATTTAATTGTTTGAATGTAATTTAAGTGATAAATGTCATTGTATTTGTATACTCTGTAAATGCATATAAAAGTGTCAATGTATCTGCAAAAATCACTGTATCCAAACTGACAACATCCATACATTGCAAAATGTCTACGGATGGCTAATCAAATAAATAAATAAATAAATAAATAGATTAAAAAGTAGTGCAGGCTCTGGTAGTTGACTCTGAACATAAATAAATGTAACATATTGCACACATTTTAGGTTAGCTTTTACTATAACTTTTAGTGATATCAAGTGAAACAACAAGTTTGCTGTTACCAGTCACTATTTATTTATATAAACAACACATTTTGGAGGTTTAAACCTCCATCATCACATGACTTTACATGTGTTGGTACGACATGTGTGCTGTGTTACAGTTCTGGGCTAACTTTTCACACTGTCTCCAGTGGTCACAGGTACCTTTCTCTATTGTAACACAGCACACATTTTTGAATTATAACTGTATTTTCTGTTTTGTGGATAATAAGACTTTATGGAAGATTTTGTGTGTGTGTGTGTGTGTGTGTGTGTGTGTGTGTGTGTGTGTGTGTCTGTGTGTCTGTCTGTCTGTGTGTGTGTGAGTGTGTGTGTGTGTGTGTGTGTGTGTGTGTGTGTCTGTCTGTCTGTCTGTCTGTCTGTCTTTACTTTTCTGAAGAAGGCTTCAGGCAAAAGTTAAGTGTATAATTGTCTTTTTGTTGTGCCTAGTTGCAGCTCAACATGTCATCTTTATGGTCAGTACCAATCTCTATTTTCCTTATACAGTTATGTTGGAGGAAGGAAGACCACCATTCACATCATGCGCAAAAACCTGAAGATTCCTCACACTGGGGAAGTATCGAGAATGGAGTTCCACAAGGTTCAATCTTGGGTCCCTTATTGTTCTTAATTTATATTAATGACTTGCCGCTCTGTATTTACAAAGATGCAAAGCTAGTTCCTGTTGCTGATGATACAAGAATAGTAATCATAGCCAACAAACATGAAAGAGCTAGGGAAATTTTAAGTAATGTTTTCCAGAAAATTATTAAGTGGTTCTCTGCAAATGGACTCTCGTCAAATTTTGATAAAACACAGTGTATACAGTTCCATATAGTAAATGACACAACACCACTAATAAGTATAGAGTTTTATAGAAGTCTGTAGCTGAGGCAAAATATTCCAAATTTTTCATTTGTGCACTGATGAACGATTTAACTGGAAGAAACATGTTGATGACCTGCCAAAACATTTGAACTCGACTATTTATGCTATTAGGGTTATTGAATTTTGGCAGTGAATATATACATTCCTGGAAATGGAAAAAAGAACACATTGACACCGCTGTGTCAGACCCACCATACTTGCTCCGGACACTGCGAGAGGGCTGTACAAGCAATGATCACACGCACGGCACAGTGGACACACCAGGAACCGCGGTGTTGGCCGTCGAATGGCGCTAGCTGCGCAGCATTTGTGCACCGCCGCCGTCAGTGTCAGCCAGTTTGCCGTGGCATACGGAGCTCCATCGCAGTCTTTAACACTGGTAGCATGCCGCGACAGCGTGGACGTGAACCGTATGTGCAGTTGATGGACTTTGAGCGAGGGCGTATAGTGGGCATGCGGGAGGCCGGGTGGACGTACCGCCGAATTGCTCAACACGTGGGGCGTGAGGTCTCCACAGTACATCGATGTTGTCGCCAGTGGTCGGCAGAAGGTGCACGTGCCCGTCGACCTGGGACCGGACCGCAGCGACGCACGGATGCACGCCAAGACCGTAGGATCCTACGCAGTGCCGTAGGGGACCGCACCGCCACTTCCCAGCAAATTAGGGACACTGTTGCTCCTGGGGTATCGGCGAGGACCATTCGCAACCATCTCCATGAAGCTGGGCTACAGTCCCGCACACCGTTAGGCCGTCTTCCGCTCACGCCCCAACATCGTGCAGCCCGCCTCCAGTGGTGTCGCGACAGGCGTGAATGGAGGGACGAATGGAGACGTGTCGTCTTCAGCGATGAGAGTCGCTTCTGCCTTGGTGCCAATGATGGTCGTATGCGTGTTTGGCGCTGTGCAGGTGAGCGCCACAATCAGGACTGCATACGACCGAGGCACACAGGGCCAACACCCGGCATCATGGTGTGGGGAGCGATCTCCTACACTGGCCGTACACCACTGGTGATCGTCGAGGGGACACTTAATAGTGCACGGTACATCCAAACCGTCATCGAACCCATCGTTCTACCATTCCTAGACCGGCAAGGGAACTTGCTGTTCCAACAGGACAATGCACGTCCGCATGTATCCCGTGCCACCCAACGTGCTCTAGAAGGTGTAAGTCAACTACCCTGGCCAGCAAGATCTCCGGATCTGTCCCCCATTGAGCATGTTTGGGACTGGATGAAGCGCCGTCTCACGTGGTCTGCACGTCCAGCACGAACGCTGGTCCAACTGAGGCACCAGGTGGAAATGGCATGGCAAGCCGTTCCACAGGACTACATCCAGCATCTCTACGATCATCTCCATGGGAGAATAGCAGCCTGCATTGCTGCGAAAGGTGGATATACACTGTACTAGTGCCGACATTGTGCATGCTCTGTTGCCTGTGTCTATGTGCCTGTGGTTCTGTCAGTGTGATCATGTGATGTATCTGACCCCAGGAATGTGTCAATAAAGTTTCCCCTTCCTGGGACAATGAATTCACGGTGTTCTTATTTCAATTTCCAGGAGTGTATGTCTTCCTTTAGTCTGACTTGGTACAGATCCCAAACATTGAAGTAGTACTCAAGAATTGGTCACACTAGCATCTCATATGCAATCACCTTTGCAGATGAGCCACACTTTTAGAATTCTTCCAATAAATCAAAGTTGACCATTCGCTTTCCTACCACAATCCTCATACACCCATTCCATTTCACATCACTTTGAAATGGTACACCCAGATATTTAAATAACATGGCTGTATTAAACAGAACATTACTAATGCTACATCCAAACATTATTGGTTTGTTTTTCCTATTCATCCACATTAAATTTTTCTACATTCAGACCTAGCTGCCATTCATCACACCAGCAAGAAATTTCGTCTAAGTCATCTTGTAGGCTCCTACAGTCACTCAAATTTAACACCTTACTTACACAACAACATCATCAACAACAAACAACTGCAGATTGCTACCCTCCCTCTCTGACAGATCATTTGTGTATATAGAGAATGATAACAGTCCTATCACACTTCCCTGGGGCAGTCCTGACGATACACTTGTCTCTGACGAACACTCGCCATTGAGGACAACATACTGGGCTTTATAACTTAAGAAGTCTTTGAGCCATTCACATATCTGTGAATCTATTCCATATGCTCTTACCTTCTGTAACAGCGTGCAATGGCACACCATGTCAAATACTTTCTCGAAGTCTAGAAATATGGCATCTGCCTGTTGCCCTTCACCCATAGTTCACAGTGTATCATATGATAAAATGGCAAGATGAGTTTCCCTTGATTGATGCTTTCTAAAATCATCCTGATTCAGTCCCAAGAAATTTCATGGGCCCATTCTTTTTCCCTCCTTGTAAACAGAAGTGAGTTGTTTCCGCATGCCAGGGATGATTATCACTATGACATCCATAAGGGAGTCTGTTCGATGGTCAAATGACAGTTTGTTTATATGCTTCTCCTGAGTGAATGATTTTTGACCATAAAACTTAAAACTTCAGCTTTCATTTTGCTATCTTCAACTGCTGCACAAGACTGGTCAGCAACTGACTGGATGGAAGCCTTAGATCCACTTCACAATTTTACATACGACCAGAATTTTCTAGGGTTCTCTGCCAGATCTTTTGCTAAGGTGTGATGCTGGTAGTAGTTGTATGCTTCACACATAGATATTTTCATGGGCACATGAATCTCTGCTAACCTTTACTTGTCATCTTTTTTGCATTCTCTTTTGAATTGAGAGTACAAAAGCCTCTGCTTCCTAACCATTTTCTGAATCTCATTATTTAACCATGGTGGGTCTTTTCCATCCTGAATCCACTTACTAGGAACATAGCCCTCCAGACCATGATTTACAATCTGCCTATAATTCCTCTACATCCATCTTACTGGAATTAAATGGTATCAGTTTACTAAGTGAGATGATAACAATTGCTTTCTAGTAGAAGCATTCTCCTAGCCTTCTTAACTGATTTAACTTTCATAACCATAGTTGCTGTAATGACATCACGATCGCTAATCCCCGTTTCTATACTGACGTTGTCAATAAGGTCTGGCCTATTTGTAGCTACAAAGTCTAAGATATTTTCACAGCATGTGGGCTGCCAAACTACCTGCTCAAGAAAGTTTTCAGAAAAACTTGGCATGACTGTCTGTCTGTACTCCCTCCAATGAATCTATAGATATCACTGTCTATACTCTGTAGGTTGAAGTTGCCTCCAACTAATAATGCATGATCTGGGTATTTACACACTTCTGACTATAGACATTCTTTGAATGACTTTAGAACTGTTACGACAGAGTCAGGTGGCTGGTAAAAACATACAACAATTAACTTAGTTTCTCCTAGAACTGCTGCACATTACAGATGATTTCATTGTCATATTCAACTTCGATCTCAGTAGAGACAGTATTTTTACCAAATGCAATGAACACTCCCCCTCCTATGGCACCTAATCTGTCTTTCCAATATTCATTCCATGACTCACTAAACATCTTGGAGCTTTCCACTTTGGTTTCAGCCAGCTCTTGGTCCTGAGACTAATTTGAGTGCGAGAACTTTCCTGGAGGGCAGTAAATTTGGGAACTTTAATATGATTACTTTGACAATCTACTGATAAAATTTTGGCAGTCAAAGTGTCTTTTCTCTTAACACAACATACCTTCCCTTGCTGCACATTGATTGACGAGTGTTTATCAGATACCTCAAACTACTGCCAAGCCTAAAATTACCTTACGTGCACTCCATAAGTACTATGCTACCCAAGTAACTTCTTCCTTTGTGTAGTGTATGCCTAACCTATCAAGGGGAGCCCTAAAAATCTACAACTGATAATGCAGGTCTAGAAATCTGCAGCCAAGACCATTGCAGAGTTGATGAATCCTTTGGTTGAGACCCCCTACTCAGCTCCAAACCAAAGGAACCCTGATCACCTCAGGGAACAATGCTGAAAATTGTGAGCACTGCTTGCACCCCATGTGAGAGGCCAGCAGCCTTCACCATTTCTGCCAGCCACCTGTATGAACTGAGGATGGCCTCATGATGCATGTGACAGGCTTAGTTTGTGCCAACAACAGCCAGAACTTGCAGATGACTGCACCCTGCACACTCAATTACTGCAGGCAAGGCCACCTCCACATCTCGAATGCGGCCCCCGGAAGACATGTTGAGTGCACATTGGCTTTCTTTGCGGCCCTGAAAGATATCCATGTAAGTGGCTCCACAGCATGCCTAATGTTGGAGCTTCTGATAACTAGTAAATACCTCCCCTCAAGTCATGCTCGGATCCTGCTGAAGGGGCAGCCACCAGTCCACTGACAGGGTGAATGTGCCATGCCAGACGACTAGTCTCCACATTGTCTCTCCACCTCAAGCTTCATGAACACGTTACCACACGCCACTCACTCTGCTTTCAGGGTGGTTCCACCGCATCAGGTACACTAGGAGGTGCCTCGGTATCAGAGCCTGTGGGCAAACCAAGCAGCACCTGAGCTGTCCCATGCAATGTGCTAGGTTCTCTGCTACTGCTACACCTCGAAGCAGCAGCATGAAGCCAAAACCGCCATCAGCTGTTTGAGAACTACAGCCAGCTCCTACTGTGTTGGCACACAGCATTCATACAACCATACTAGAAGCATTAAGTGAAGAAGTAAGCTATAAAAGCAGACAGAATCTTTTATGTGCAACTTGCTTCCCTCCTGGTGTGTTACCAAAGGACATCAATGAATCAATGAGCCATGTAGCTGGCTGTTCAGAAGAAGTGAAAACTCCACTACAGAGTGCCCAAATTTAGACTTTCAAAATGCATCCTTACACCTCTTAAATGGAAACAAGCACAAAATTTCACAAATATATTAAAAGGAAAACACAGGAAATGATAAACACTGAACTTGCTGCTCCATTGAAGTGTATCAGCGAATATTTTTGTTTATTTTTAGAAATTGTCTGATTTTGCTTGCTAAGTGTAAGATTTTTGAAATTAATTTTTCTTTTTCATAATAACTTTCAATGATATTGTCTAAGAGTAAAACTCAACTGGTGTGTTACATTATAAAGAAAATAGTACACATTTTAAAACACAATTTTACTGTTTCCTATTTTTTCAAATCAGAACAAAATGGGGATCCAGATTTGGGCATTTTCCTTTACTAAAAAATTCTGGTTACTGTACTGCTTTTCTATATGGAATTTTGATTATTTTTGAGCCCCATAAATACCAGCACCTTTAAGATAAAATTATGCTAATAAAACCGTGCAGAGACATATAAACAATCAATCCTTTCTCAGCCGCATCCACACATAGAACAGGAGAACTATATGTTGAAGTACTTAATTTTTTTTTCTGTATACCATTACCATTGCAATATGACTGTAAAAAATATATGTGTGCTTGTTGTATTTCTGTATTGCGGGACTAAATAAATAATTATTGTTAGTAGCATCACTATTGATAAGCCCATAGCATGAACATGAGCACACAAAAATCATAAACATTATTCCAGTTTTACTGCACCAATTTACAAACACTATTTCATGACAAAGTCAACATCAAATGGTGTTGGCATTGAAATATTGCATGAGGCTGTAAAATACAATCCTTCCAGTGGTAAAAATGTGAAAAATATAGTTTTTTGAACTGGAATCTCAATTTGTTATGGCAAATATAAGCAATGAACTAACAAAATATTATTACATTGTGGTATGACTAGATAGCAAGGTTGCTGTGCTAATTTCAGATTTCATGTCAAATCATTATAAGCTTCCCCATACATGGATATAAAAGTATACCTTACCTCAGAGTTTCAAGGATCAGTCACACACAGTTAAAAAATTACTAAGTTAAGTACAAGTAGGAGACAAAACCTCATCTCATTTGCTCAGAGAGATACATGCTCTTGCCAAAACACAATCAACTAATGATTTTTAAGAACTATATTTCTTCAATGATGTCTGCGTACTTAGCTAGGAGGTAGTGTGCTTGCCTCCCATGCAAGTGGGCCCGGGTTCGATTTCCTTATGGGTTGGACATTTTCTCGACTCATGGACTGGGTGTTGTGTTGTCCTCATCATCATTTCACCCCCATAATTGGTGCGCAAGTTTCCCAGTGTGGCATTGAATGAAATAAGACTTGCACTTGGCGGCCAAACTTCCCTGACTGGGGCCTCCCGGCCAACAATGCCATACACTCATTTCCATTTTTTTCTTCAACGACTATCAACCAATGTGCCTTCTATTGTTGCAGCTAGTCAGGCCACTTATCACCAGAAAAATTATCTCAGATAAAACTCGATTTTCAAGAGATGGCAAGTATAGCCGTTTCCATCTCATTCCAAGGAAATATGGAACTTGGTGTCCCTGTGAGATTATGGAGCTTCAGATGATATCACAGTGTCAAACCATCCGATACCTCATTAACAAGAGTTCTTGGGTTATCATGTGTCCCATAAAGGAATTTCACCTTTACAAGGAGAAAGTTAAAATAATCAAAGATTTTTTCTCATCATAAAACAGTAGCTGAACTATTCCATTCTTTAGAACTGGTGAAAATTTCTGTAGATGCTTGATACTACATACTGCAGAAATTAAACAACCATTGTTTGTTTATCTTGTGAAAGAATGCCAAGAGGAAGGGTAATCAATGTGTAACATCAACTGACACAACAGTCGAATCATACAAGAAGTTAAAAAAAGGACTAGCTAATGAAAGTTGAGCTTGCTCATCCCTCAACAGATCTTCTCTTAATTCTGAAAGTTGATGGTTCAGGTAATGCTATAAGTGCTTCTTTACACCAACTGTGAGAAGAAATGCTTGAATCACTTGCATGTTTCTCCAGTCTCTCAATAGCACACAGTGTAACTACAGTACCTATGAGGATTTCACTGAAAGTAATGCACCAATTTTTTTCTTCAACAATTCTTTATTCAGCATAATGAGAATGACACACATCAAAGAATGGTTTTTCATCTACGCACCCTATTTTTCCATGTAATCTCCATCCCATTTTATCGCCTTCCTCCAGTGTGAAATGAGGGTGTTTATGCCCTGTCGGTACCAGTCCTTGTCCTGGTGGTGGAGCAAGTGCTTCACTGTGTGAATCACCTCCTTATCATCCTCAAAGTGTCTTCCATGAATGGCATCCTTTAATGGCCCAAACAAGTGGAAGTCTGAGGCGGCTAGGTCAGGCCTGTAGGATGGATGTGGTAACACTGTCCAACTCTGTTTTGCAATGTGTTCAGCAGTCCTCAGACTTGTGTGGGACTGAGCATTATTGTGTTACAGCAAAATATCTCCTGGGCTACTGTGGCACTGAAGTCACCAGAAGCACATCTTAAGTTTTGGTAATGTGTTGACATATGCTTCTGACTTAATGATACCACCTCTTGGCATCACTCCAATTAGAATCACACTTTCACAGTACTGGAGCACTGTGATCATGACCTTACCGGGGGAAGCAGTTGCTTTGAATTTTTGCTTCTGTGGGGAGTGTGAATGGTGCCATTCCATTGACTGTCATTTTGTTTTGGGCTCAAAATGGTGAACCCAGGTTTGATCACCTGTCACAATCCAAGACAAGAAGGCCTCCCCTCAGCTTCAAAATGTTGCAATAAATCAAGACAAATGTTTTTTCTGTGCAGTTTGTGATCCACTGTCAGATGCCACAGGACCCATCTTGCACACACTTTTGAATATTCAAAAGTGTGCAGATAATTGGATTCACACTTCCTTTGCTGTTTGACAGATGCAGCACCAGCTGCCGAGTAGTAATGTGTCTGTCCTCACGAATGACAACATCAGCTCGCTGCAACATGTCAGGTGCGACAGCTACAGATGGTCTCTCTGACCGCTGCAAATCATGGAGCTCCATCAAACTGTCTTCTGATGACCTCACCCTTGGTGCCAAGTTACTAACTGTACTTCTGTCAACAGCAGATGCTCCATAGACTTTACACAAGGGTTCGTGAATGTTCCCCACATTTTCTTTCTCTGCAGTGAGAAATTCAGTGATAGCATGTTGCTTGTAACATACATCAACTACAAACACCTTTTTGAAACTGTCCTGCAGCTATGCTATATGTTGGAAGTGAGACTTCAAATAATACATACATAATGTTTCACATTCGTAGCATTGTTTTTGGCTAAGGAAAAAAATGCAGTGCATTACTTTCTGGGCAGCCCTCATACAATCATGAATATTTGGTAGTCAAACACTTTTGTTTTCTTCTGGAAGCCAGAGAGTTCACAATATTCACAGATCACAAGCAATTAACATTTTCCTGTAGCATTACCACAAAGTAGCTATGATCCAGCAGGTAATGATACTGTTAGAAATGCTAAGGAATAGGAGCCTGAATTCTTCACTTTGGTCAATTCTGGGTCATTGCTTAGCAATATCTTGTTATAATAATAAATAATAATAATAAATGGTTTATTTGCCCATAATAGCTCTTGCAGTCATGGAGATAGTCTGTAAACATATGAACACTAATATGAGCTTATAAATGAAGATAAATTATACACAAAAACATTAATCAGTTAACAGTTGCTTTAATTTTGTCTTGAATATGTTTCCATTTAACAGTTTTATGTTATTTAGCAGTCTGTTATAAAAAAGTCTTCTAGCAGAAACATGTAACAGCAGGAACATTCTCTCTTCCTGGAAGGTATTGAATATCTGTGGTGAACTGGCTGGCAGGAGGCTGTGTAAAATGCATAACTTCTCGCTTCATCATGTCCCGTACGTGTTCAGTTAGTGAGCGATCTGGTGATCTTGCTGCCCACGGCAGTTGTTGTACACTATGAAGAGGTTGTTGCATCACAGTAGCCATATGCAGACATGCAGTGTCCTGCTAAAAATGCACATCAGCTTCCTATCAAAGAAGTGGCAGTAGCACGGGCATAACAGCCTGTGTAATGTAGTGAGCACTGGTTACTTCACCCTGCAGAAATACCAGATGTGAGTGGGAGTCGCTCAGCCCGCCAGGTCGGCGTCCGCCCTGCCCCTACAGCGGGACCGGTTGGAAGGTGTGAGGCGTGAGGTGTGAGGCTGTGGCGGATGGCCCTTGGCAGCCGGGCTCGCCTGGATGCACTGGCCGGCGACCAGTAGCCACCGTTTGCCGCTGCTGACGGTGCCTGAAATACCTCCTGGAAGTCCTCTGTCACTGCCAGAGAGGTCGAGGACCTGTGGCACCGCCCTCCCTTAGGAATGCTCCTCAGTACGTCTGCATACGTACTCTGCAAACCACTGTGAAACTCGTGGCACAGAATACTTACCAGTACATACAGTAAAAGCTATAAATTAAACTCTGTCCAAACAGGATTCAAAAGGGTCAAAAGTATGGACTGACTGCCGTGTCATCCTCAGCCCATACATGTCACTGGAAGCGAATATGAAGGGGTGTGTGGTCAACACACCCTTCTCCCAGTCGTTGCCAGTTCATGAGACCAGAGCCGCTACTTCTCAGTCAGATAGTTCCTGAATTTGCTTCACAAGGGCTAAGTGCACCCCACTTGGTAACAATTCCTGACAGTCACCCACCCTCATGTTAGCTAACCGCAATAGCACTTCAGTGATCTGAAGGGAACCGTTTCTGTCAATGCAGCAAGGCCATTGGCCCCCAATATGTACACTGCCTGATGAAAACATTATGCACCCAGAAGAGTACGAGGAAACTAAATTAAAATTCATGAGTTGAGTGAGTACGTCACATTACTCCAGTGACTACGATATTGAGTCAAAAAATGGTTCAAATGGCTCTGAGCTCTATGGGACTTAAAATCTGTAGTCATCAGTCCCCTAGAACTTAGAACTACTTAAACCAAACTAACCTAAGGACATCACACACATCCATGCCCGAGGCAGGATTCGAACCTGCGACCGTAGCGGTCACGCGGTTCCAGACTGAAGTGCCCAGAACCGCACGGCCACACCAGCCGGCTGATATCAAGTCAGATTTACAAAGAACTTGATAGTATGAGCCCATTGATCAGTATGATGTCACCGCCTCTGGCCTGTCTATGCGTGCTGATTCAGCTGGAAAGGGTGTCGTAAGACCTTTGTACCCTCTCCTGAGGCAATGTGAACCACAAATATTGTAACTAGTCATCGATTCCCTGGGTACTGGTACCGGGATGGAGTTTTCGTAGATACTGTCACGTTCTGTATACGTAAGTGACCTGTCAGACAGGGTGGGCAATAGTTTGCTGTTGTTTGCTGATGATGCTGTGGCGTACAGGAAGGTGTCACGAGTTGAGTGGCTGTAGGGGAATACAAGAGGACTTAGACAAAATTTCTAGTTGGTGTGATGAATGGTAGCTAGCTCTAGATGTAGAAAGATGTAAGTTAATGTTGATGTGTAGGAAAAAAGAACCATAATGTTCCGATACAGCATTAGTAGTATCCTGCTTAACACAGTCACGTCAATTAAATGTCTGGGTGTAGCTTTGCTAAGTGATAGGAAATGGAACGAGCATGTGAGGCTTGTGGTAGGGAAGGTTTATTGGGACGATTTTAGGGAAGTGTGGTTCACCTGTTAAGGAGATCGTGTATAGGATGCTGGTGCGACCTTTTCTTGAGTACTGATTCAGTGTGGAATCCGTACCAGGTCAGATAAAAGGAAGACAGATGGGCTGCTAGATTTGTTACCAGCAGGTTCAAACAACTCGCAGTGTTACAGAGATGCTTCGGAAATTCAAATGGGTTCTTGTCGAGGAAAAAAATTTAGAGAACCGGCATTTGAAGCTGACTACAAAACGATTCTACTGCCGCCAACATACACTCCTGGAAATGGAAAAAAGAACACATTGACACCGGTGTGTCAGACCCACCATACTTGCTCTGGACACTGCGAGAGGGCTGTACAAGCAATGATCACACGCACGGCACAGCGGACACACCAGGAACCGCGGTGTTGGCCGTCGAATGGCGCTAGCTGCACAGCATTTGTGCACCGCCGCCGTCAGTGTCAGCCAGTTTGCCGTGGCATACGGAGCTCCGTCGCAGTCTTTAACACTGGTAGCATGCTGCGACAGCGTGGATGTGAACCATATATGCAGTTGACGGACTTTGAGCGAGGGCGTATAGTGGGCATGCGGGAGGCCGGGTGGACGTACCGCCGAATTGCTCAACACGTGGGGCGTGAGGTCTCCACAGTACATCGACGTTGTCGCCAGTGGTCGGCGGAAGGTGCACGTGCCCGTCGACCTGGGACCGGACCGCAGCGACGCACGGATGCACGCCAAGACCGTAGGATCCTACGCAGTGCCGTAGGGGACCACACCGCCACTTCCCAGCAAATTAGGGACACTGTTGCTCCTGCGGTATCGGCGAGGACCATTCACAACCGTCTCCATCAAGCTGGGCTATGGTCCCGCACACCGTTAGGCCGTCTTCCGCTCACGCCCCAACATCGTGCAGCCCGCCTCCAGTGGTGTCGCGACAGGCATGAATGGAGGGACGAATGGAGACGTGTCGTCTTCAGCGATGAGAGTCGCTTCTGCCTTGGTGACAATGATGGTCGTATGCGTGTTTGGCGCCGTGCAGGTGAGCGCCACAATCAGGACTGCATACGACTGAGCCACACAGGGCCAACACCCGGCATCATGGTGTGGGGAGCGATCTCCTACACTGGCCGTACACCACTGGTGATCGTCGAGGGGACACTGAATAGTGCACGGTACATCCAAACCGTCATCGAACCCATCGTTCTACCATTCCTAGACCGGCAAGGGAACTTGCTGTTCCAACAGGACAATGCACGTCCGCATGTATCCCGTGCCACCCAACGTGCTCTAGAAGGTGTAAGTCAACTACCCTGGCCAGCAAGATCTCCGGATCTGTCCCCCATTGAGCATGTTTGGGACTGGACGAAGCGTCGTCTCACGCGGTCTGCACGTCCAGCACGAACGCTGGTCCAACTGAGGCACCAGGTGGAAATGGCATGGCAAGCCGTTCCACAGGACTACATCCAGCATCTCTACGATTGTCTCCATGGGAGAATAGCAGCCTGCATTGCTGCGAAAGGTGGATATACACTGTACTAGTGCCGACATTGTGCATGCTCTGTTGCCTGTGTCTATGTGCCTGTGGTTCTGTCAGTGTGATCATGTGATGTATCTGACCCCAGGAATGTGTCAATAAAGTTTCCCCTTCCTGGGACAATGAATTCACGGTGTTCTTATTTCAATTTCCAGGAGTGTATATTTCACGTAAGGACCACAAACATAAGATAGGAGAAATTAGGGCTCGTAGGGAGGCACTCTATTTGTGAGCAGAACAGGAAAGGAAATGACTAGTAGGGGTACGGGGTACCCTCTGCTGTACACTTTATGGTGGCTTGTGGAGCATGTACGTAGATGTAGACGTATGGCCGTGGCAAACGTGTTCTATTGGGGACTGATCTAGGGACTTAGCTGACCATGAAAATATGTCAAAATTACACGGACAATTCATGGCCACATGTGTCATGTACGGAAAAGCACTGTCCTGCTGAAAAGTGCCACCACAGTACTGCCACATGAGAGCTAACACATGAGGAAGCAGTACGTCTATGACATACCATTGTGCTGTCAGAGTCCCCTCAATCACTACCAGTCGTGACCTAACGTCATATCTGATGGCTCTGTATACCATGAACCCAGGAATACGACCATTGTGCCTCCCCAAAACATTAGAAGAATGGAATGTCTTCTCAGATCACCGCCACACTGTCCGCCCCGGTAGCTGAGTGGTCAGCGTGACAGACTGTCAATCCTAAGGGCCCGGGTTCGATTCCCGGCTGGGTCGGAAATTTTCTCCGCTCAGGGACTGGGTGTTGTGTTGTCCTAATCATCATCATTTCATCCCCATCGGCGCGCAGGTCGCCGAAGTGGCGTCAAATTGAAAGACCTGCACCAGGCGAACGGTTTACCCGACGGGAGGCCCTAGCTACACGACATTTCCATTTCCATACCGCCACACTTGCCGACAATGTCATCCGTGTTCATGCAGTACCACGATTTGTCGCTGAACACAGTGCGACACCATTCGTCAGCACTCCACGCTTCCCGATCGCCACACTGCTCCAAACACAGCCGTTCGTGCTGTGGTGTTAACAGCAGCCTGTGCACTGGATGCAGTTCCCTAATCTGGATGTTGCTAATTTGCAATCAACGGTGCAGGATGACACAGAATATTCCAGTGAGTCAACTACCTATTCTCCAGTGGCAGGCACGGATGTAAAGATGTTACCGTGTGCTCGGTTTACAATATAGTGATCCATTTTGGTGCTCAGACACAGTCTACCAGAGCCCTGACGATGAGCATGTCTGTCCTCACATTCCCATGGACTCCTACATTGGACCACTGTCACATCCAGAGGCCTCTCATATCTGGATGTTCACGATTCGACCAGCCAGCCAACTGGACACGCATAATGAGTCCCCTTTCAGACAGTGTCAGGTTCTGATGACACTATCTCATACAAGTATGTGGCCGTACCATCGCCTTCACAGTGATCCCTCTCTACATCTCACAATGTTCAGGGCTCTCGTATGATCTACCGAGCCTGGTAGCAACACTTAACACGCACAAGAATGATTCCTATCACAGACAAATGCCATCCTCATCATTTACACACCTGCTGATAGTGTGTTGTGTGTACAAATTTACACTGCCATCTGATCGTGGGAGTGTTTCACCTTTTTTTATGTCAAGCAGTGTACATGCATGAAAGTCAACATATCCCATCAGATTTTGGGAAAAATATCGTTAATGCAGTCCTGAAAAATTTTTGTGGTAAGTTCCTATGGGACCACAGTGTTGAGGTCATCAGTCCCTAGACTTAAACTAACTTACGCTAAGGACAACACACACGACCACACCCAAGGGAGGAGGACTCGAACCTCTGGTGGGGAAAGCTGTGCGAACTGAGACGAGACACCTCAGACCGTGCCGTTACCCGCATGGCCACAATCCCGAAGCCGCGAAGGGCAGGTAAGTACGAGAACTACCGCACGATTAGTTTAACAGATCATTCGACACCCCTTACGTAGGGCTTGCCTACCTTCAGGCGTTGGAGCAGCCATGAGGCTGAATTGGTGTAGAAGTTTCTCACAGGTGCACTTATAATATGCTCAATAAAGGTGCGTGGGTGGCACCAAGGGTTTTGCCCAACTGGAAGGCTTTACAAAGACGCTTTGATATTTTATTCACGCACAAGTTAATATTGCACTCCCTCGTGATTACTCCAAGGGCGCTTCTAACACTGTTTTTCTACTGTAGGGCAACAACACACCAAAAATACTTCGCCGCAGTGGAATAATAAACAACGAAAACGGACGATAATGTAAAGTGTGTCTTTCAAATCATGTGAACAGCCGTCTGATGATGAACTTGCCAGTTCGAAACTGGTAACGGTGCTATTTACCTAAATAAATAGCACTATTAATAGTGACTGGTCGCTGTTTTCTTTTCTGTAAGAATTAACCTACATTAATTGTACACAGCCACAGTCTCATCATGTCAGTTTTAGACAAAATAGCATCAAACAAAAACCTTCCGAAAAAGACGTCGCGATATTAAAATCTGTAGGCAATGTTAATGAATTTCTCGTTTTCATAAATGCTTTTCAGGCTTCATTTTACATCTTGTATGTATCTATCAGCCATCGTCAGTAATTCTATGGCACAAACAGCAAAACTGCTTTAAGTATCCCATTTCTATCCCATATCCTAACCTAATTGCCTCACCATAGTTTAACATAATTCGAATGTATTCCATTAGCCTTGTTTTACTTTTCTTGATATTCTGGACTTTATTTGCTTTCCAACATATCTACTCAGTTTCTTTCACAGCTCGCTCAGTGTACACACTGAAAAACATTGGGGTTAGGCTGAAACACTGTCTCATTCCATTCTCGACCACTGCTTCCCGTTCTGCACCACTAGAGTGAGGGCTGGTTTCAGTAAAATTTGAGGATAACCTTTCAGTCCCGGTACTTGATCTCTGCTACTTTCAGAATTTCACAGAATGTATTCCAGTCAACACTGTTAACAACGTATGTTTTCAGTTCTTCGAAATACCGTTTAAGATACGTCATAAGATCATAATTATCTTGCATGTTCCTTTGATTTCTTCGGAATACAAACTAATTTTCCTAGAGATGGCATTCTACCAATTTTTCCATTCTTGTAGAAATAGACTGTAAGAAAAGAAACGGCCCACAAAGGAATAATCCGACTGGAACGGAAATAGGCAGGTGTGATGTTCCCTCCCATACAGACAAACAGTCGATAACGATTTCAGATGAAATGGATGATCTACTCGCGAGAGAGCTTGAGAAATTTAGCAGGTCAATATCATGTTGGGTCACCTCCGGCCCTTATGCAAGCAGTTATTCGATTTGGCACTGATTGATAGAGTTGTCGGGTGTCCTCCTGATGGCCAGTTGACGCGTTAGGCAGTCAAAATCAAGAGCTGGTTGGAGGACGCAGCCCATAATACTCCAGACGTTCTCAGCTGGGGAGAGATCTGGAGACCTCCCTGGCCAACGTGGGGTTTGACAAGCACTAGGACAAACAGTTGAAACTCTCGGGGTGTGTGGGCGGGCATTATCTTGCTGAAATGTAAGCCCAGGGCGGCTTGCCATGAAGGGCAAGGAACGGGGCATAGAATATCTTCGACGTACCGCTGCGCCATATGAGCGCCGTGGATGACAACAAGAGGGGTCCTGCTATGAAATGAAATTGCGTCCCAGACCGTCACTCGTGGTTGTCGGGCCTTAAGGCAGGCGTCAGCCAGTGTGGTATCCCACTGCTGCCTGGGGCATCTACAGACACATCTTCGCTGGCCATTGAGGCTCAGTTCGAAGCGGGACTCATCACTGAAGGCAATTATGCTCCAGTCAATGAGATTCCAGGCCTAAATCGTACATCCCACAAGGCACAGAAAGAAATATCCAAAGAGTACAATGTCAATGAGGCACAGTTGGATTGGTTGGTTTGGGGGGAGGGGACCAAACAGTGAGTTCGTCGGTCCCATCGGATTAGGGAAAGATGGGGAAGGAAATTGGCCGTACCCTTTCAAAGGAACCATCCCGGCATTTGCCCGAAGCGATTTAGGGAAATCACGGAAAACTTAAATCAGGATGGCTAGACGTGGGTTTGAACTGTAGTCCTCACGAATGTGAGTCCAGTGTGTCAACCACTGAGCCACCTCACTCGGTGCACAATTGGAGTCTGTCAGCCAGTATGAATACGTGGGTGCAGTATTCTGTAAGTGTATGAAATGGAATCATCACATAGGTTCAGTATAGATTAAGCAAGTGTCAGACATGATTCAGTGTCAGAATACTAATGAAACGTGATCAGTCTACAAAGCAGATTGTTACAAAACACTTGTGCAACCCACCGTAGAACACTGCTGAAGTGTGTGTCGTTAGTACCAAATAAGACTAACAAGGGATATTGAATGCAAACAGAGAAAGCCAGCACGAATGGTCAGAGGTAAGATGGACTGAAATGGCAGACGACTGAAGATATACAGACAATATGCTGAGACGACCTACTTTTATGTCTCACCAACCAGCTTTAGGAATATCCTACAACATCCTACATATCATTCCAATAGAGACCTAGAAGAAAACATTAAACTACTTGCAGTGTGCACAGAAGCGTATAAGTAATAATACTGCCATACTCCATATATGAATGGAACGGGGTGAGGTCCTAACAGCTCAAACAATGGAGAGTACCCTCTGCCATGCACTTCATAGTGGTTACCAGAGTGTGGATATAGAGATGTACAACGCACTTAGTTTGAGACATTAGGACTATAAACTGGTGTTCACACACGTTAGAAAACGAACCGAACATTTGGAAGAGTTCCTGCAATCTAAATATTTGTCTAATAGTTAGTTGCATCGTATAAGCCAGATGGGGACAGATGTTATGAGTTTCGTGTGCTGCCATTCGAACTCAGTGAGTGCCAGAGTATTCGTCAGTGCACATGGATGAGGTTCTTGGCCAAAAGTTCTTAGAAAGAATTAGGGTTTCTGTGGACGACATACTGATCACCAAGCCACTGTAGAACAAACTAAACTGCAGCAAAATATACTAGCACTCAAATAGTTCTGTGTTAGTGCCAAACTTAACAAATCAAAATGTGGGCTCACAGAACTTAAATGCGGTGGTCATACTGCTACATTGGAAGGCATTTTTTCCTGATAGCTCGAAAATCAGTCCAGCAGAAAATTTTCCCCAACCACATCCGAAAAAAATATCATCCTGACATGTAACAATGGCCATTAAACCAGTGTAAAGTGGAAATACCTTTTCGGTGAGAAGAATATGGGAAAAAGTCTTGATAGGTATCCAAAAAGCAACAGGAAACAAATGTGCCTAAAAATGTATTCAGGGAACTGATTCTGTTAGAAGTCAGAGTAATTGGTTTGCTTATCTTTGGCAGTCTGGACACATAATGAACACCACCATTAACTTCACACTTCATGAGTTCAGATAGCAAGAGAACAATGAAGGTGCAACAGAGTACCGAAGCACAATGAGATTATTATCTTGAGCAGTGGTCTTTAACCTGTGCTTCGCGGCACCCTGGCACGCCATAAATGACTGCATAGGGGTGCCGTAGATTTGTTTCGTATACCTAGTGGCAAAGAGGACATTTGAGGAGAATTTCATTTCTGGTGTCAACCTGTGTGGCTACGGAGGAATGCCACTGTCGATATTGGCCAGCCTGCGTAGGCAGTCATAACCTCAAAGCTGAACTATCGCACTTTAGTCTTAGCACCAGTAGCGATTGCTGAGTTTTCAATCAGTTTGTATTGTGGCTCTTATAAAGTTGATGAAGCTGACAAGCTATAGAAAAGTTTTTAAATTTGTTAAGTGGATGTATAAAGCGAGAATCCATTGAGGACAACAAGGAAAGTAGTAATGAAGATATTACGCAAGTATAGATAATATGACGACAGCTACCTAAATTTTGGTTTCAACTGGACTGTTGTGAAAAACGAAGAGCATCCAAGAGTGTTTTGTGTCTGAAAGTACTTTCTGTTTAATATATGCTACCTAGGCAATTAAAGGGTCACTTAGAAAGTGTTCATAAGAATGGCGTGATGAAATAAGGTACATGTTTTTCTCGAATACAATATTTTCTAAGCAGGCGAAAAACTTTAATCAAGCACGTCTAGCGTCCTACAATGCAGCGAAATGAAAGAAATCCCATGCGATTTGTAATGAAACTGTACCAAGAGCAATTTCCGATACAAGATGTTTTATCACGCATTTTGTGATACCCTTTTTTAATTGCCATAAATTTTGTAAATATTTCTTATGAAAATGTCTCGATTGGTTTGATGAATGCAAATGTGAAAGATGTATGTAAGCATGGAGAAATTTAATAATCTTTGACCAATATGTTGTTTCCTTTGTATTTAACAATTTATGGTCTATCGATGTGTAACGTAAGCGGGCTGCTGTGAAGTAGTTTGCGGAGAGAAGCGGTGCATGGCCGCATGTGGTCAAAGTTGAGCGAGTGTTACCTGCTAGGTCTAAGTAAGAATGCTCAAAAGTGCTGGGGATAGGCAAAATAACGTGAACACCTATCCTTACTTGGGAATGGTTTATTAATAAGGTGTTGGACCCCCATTTGCCTGTATTGCAGCTGCGATTCTCCTTGGAATCTGGCGTATAATGATTGTACAGCCTCAAGTGGAATGTTATGCCACTCTTTGATCAGAACTTCTTCTAGCTCCTGTAGTGACGAGGGAGGCGGAAATCAGCTCCGGAGTCTGCCCTCCAATACTGCCCACGAGAGTTCGATAATGTTCAAGTCTGGGGTCTGTGCTGGCCGGGGAAGAGGGTGCAATTCAGTTGCATGCTCCTGATACCACGATTGTACTGTCCTGTTTGTGTGAATGGGTGCATTATCGTCCTGAAATATGGCATGATTGATGGGGAACAACATCTGAATCATCGGATGCACCTGATCACCTACAATGTTCACATAGTAGTTGGCTATAACACGGCATTTGAGAGGAATGATGGGACCAGCAGAATACCATGATATGGCTGCGCACACCGTCACACTTCCACATCCACGCTTAACCGTTGGAATCAAGCAATCAGGATTGTAGGCTTCTTTTGGCGTTGTCCAGTCGTAAACCCGGCCCGACATTGGAAATAACAAAAACGTTGACTCATCAGACCAAACGGCATGTTTCCGCTGATCAGCCGTCCAGGATTTATGCTCCTGACACCATGTTTTACGCTTCTTTGCGTTGGTTGTCGTCACTAAAGGTTTCAGTGCAGCAGCTCGTCCATGAATATTCGTTTTATGGAGTTCTCGGCGGACAGCGTCGATAGAGACAGGGCCTCAAAGATGTCAATTGAGTTCTACAGTCACTTTACCCACTGTAGTTTTGTGTTGTTTTGACACAATTCATGTTAGCGTATGACGATCTCTGTCATTTAGTTTTGATTTCCACCCACTATCACTTTTACACCATGATGTCTTTCCATGGTTTGTGAAGGCTGCCATGGCTGCTGAAACAGTTACTCTTGAAACATTCAATAAGTTGACTGTATCGGGTACTGATGCTCCAGCTATTAGGGTCCCCACAGTCTGCCCTCTTTGGAACTCTTGTTAGGTCTTTTCTTGCACGTCGACCTCAGCCTCTGAATACAAATGCGAAATGTACAACTTGCACTGATGCCTAGTCCATACTGAACACGCACAGTCCAGCGCGACATGTGCCTTACGTGCATTGTTGGCCGTCAGGCATAACCATCCCATTACTACCACTGTTTAGCCGGCCGCAGTGACCGAGCGGTTCTAGGCGCTTCAGTCTGGAACCGCGAGACCGTTATGGTCGCAGGTTCGAAGCCTGCCTCGGGCATGGGTGTGTGTGTGATGTCCTGAGTTCTAGGGGACTGATGACCTCAGATGTTAAGTCCCTTAGTGCTCAGAGCCATTTGAACCTACCACTGTTTACATTATTTTGCCTACCCCTGTATCCTTTTATAGTTGTGAACCACAAAGAAAAAGTGTTATTTAAAATTTGTGAATTGACTTCAAGAATACATCAACAAAGTGAAAAATGAAAAGAGTTCATTGTTTTGATTAGAACTGATGCAACAAGATCAAGAGGAAAATGTGCAATGTGGATGAGTACACTGTTTGTAATTGTGGTTGTTCGAAATTACACGAGATTGGCACAGAATAGTGTGGTTGTCGGGGCACATGCTTTGCTTCTGCTTTATGGTGGTACATTGAAAGCAAGCTGTGTAATGATGCATAATCCAATGTTACATATACAGGGTGTCCCACAAGTTTGGACAGGCTCCAGGGGAGTGTTACAGGACAATCAGAATATACAGGGCCTTTATGAAATGTTGCAACAAATTTCGATGGGTTGTAGAGCGTGTCTTGACGTGTCTAGGAACGTCATCGAATGACGCTACAGAGCGTCGAAGTTCCAGGCGCCGGCGCGCCTGCCACAACCGGTAAGTCTCGCAGTGTTGTCTGTTATTCAGTTATCATGACTGATTGCCACGTTGGAACTAGTTATTGCATACAAAGGCTTTGTCTGTTATGAATCCAGTATTCTGTCGCCTCAGTGGATGGCGCTTTCAGACACAGGTTTCCATCTACAGTTTATTTTTCTCCTCTGTACGGAAAAACGTTTGAGAATTAAGAGGGCTCCAGGAGAAAAATAAAATGTGGATGGAACCCGAAACCTGTATCCACCGAGGTAACACAGCATTGCAGTCATAGGAGTGAAGGCCTGATTATGCAGCAGCTAGCTCCGTCTTCTCCACTTGCGATTGTGGCAATCGATCGTGATCACTAAATACCGAACAACATTATGACCTGTCCGCCGCTTGTGGTCTCGCGGTAGCGTTCTCGCTTCCCGAGCACGGGGTCCCGGGTTCGATTCCCGGCGGGGTCAGGGATTTTCACCTGCCTCGTGATGACTGGGTGTTTGTGTTGTCCTCATAATTTCATCATCATCCAGGAAAGTGGCGAAATTGGACTGCGCAAAGGTTGGGAAATTGTACGGGCGCTGATAACCACGCTGTTGAGCGCCCCACAAACCAAACATCATCATCAACATTATGACCTCTTCTGTCTAAGATCCTTCAGTGTACAAAGTCACATTTGCTGCTGTAGGGGTGGCCTAGTGACAGGCGCCAGCACCTATAACTTCGGCACTTTGTACTGTTAGATGACATTTCCGGATATAGATTCCTATCCTCGATTTAATCCTCAAGACACCCTCTACAACCCCTTGAAATTTGTCGCAGTAATTCTGGGACCCCCCCGTGAACCATGGACCTTGCCGTTGGTGGGGAGGCTTGCGTGCCTCAGCGATACAGATAGCCGTACCGTAGGTACAACCACAACGGAGGGGTATCTGTTGAGAGGCCAGACAAACGTGTGGTTCCTGAAGAGGGGCAGCAGCCTTTTCAGTAGTTGCAAGGACAACAGTCTGGATGATTGACTGATCTGGCCTTGTAACAATAACCAAAACGGCCTTGCTGAGCTGGTACTGCAAACGGCTGAAAGCAAGGGGAAACTACGGCCGTAATTTTTCCCGAGGGCATGCAGCTTTACTGACGAGAGCTGCATCAAACCAGTCTCAGCACTGAAGACCACAACAACAACAATTCTGGGACACTCTGTGTATTGAAAAGAACTTATATTTAAAGAAATTTAATTTATAGTAGCATCAGAAGTAAAGCAATTAAACAATTTATCAAATATAGCAGCTTCACTGCAAAAGTGACGAAACAATAAGTAGTTCCAAAGAAGATACTGTACTGCATTTCGGTATGTTCACTGATGTGGCAAAGAAACTGGTATAGTACGCATATTCGAATGCAGAGGTATGTAAACAGGCAGAATACGGCACTGCTGTCGGCAACGCCTATATAAGACGACAAGTGCCTGGTGCACTTCGTAGATCGGTTACTGCTGCTACAATCGCAGGGTATCGAGATGTAAGTAAGTTTGAACGTGGTGTTATAGTCGAAGCACGAGCGATGGGCACAGCGTCTCCGAGGTAGCGATATAGTGGGAATTTTCCCGTATGACCACTTCACGAGTATACTGTGAATATCAACAATCCGGTAAAACATCAAATCTCCAACTTCGCTACTGCAGGAAAAAGATCCTGCAACAACGGTACCAACGACGATAGAAGTGCAACCTTTCCGCAAATTGCTGAAGATTTCAATGCTGGGCCTTCAACAAGTGTCAGCGTGCGAACCATTCAGCGGAACATCATCAATATGGGCTTTCGGAGCCGAAGGCCCACTCTTGTACCCTTGATGACCGCCGACACACAGTTTTACGTCTCGCCTGGGCCCATCAACACCGACATTGGACTGTTGATGACTGGGAACATGTTGCCTGGTCGGACAAGTCTCGTTTCAAATTGCATCGAGGGGATGGACGTGAACGGTTATGGAGACAACCCCATGAATTTATGGACCTTGCATGTCAGCAGGGGAGTGTTCAAGCTGGTAGAGGCTCTGTAAGGCTGTGGGGCGTGTGCAGTTGGAGTGATATGTGATCCCTGATACGTCTAGATACGACTCTGACAGGCGATACGTCCGTAACCATCCTGTATGATAACGTAAATCCATTCATGTCCTTTGTGCATTCCGGCGGACTTAGGCAGTTCCTGCAGGACAATGCGACACCCCACACGTCCAGAACTGCTGCAGAGGGGCTCCAGGAATGAGAGTGAAATAGACGATTCTGACACGGACCCAGACTTCGAAATAAACAGTGATCATGACAGTAATAGCAAAATAAGTAGTGATGAAGTGGAAGATATTGAGCCTTCTGCCAGCACCGATACACCTACTGTTGTTGATTCAAGTACAGTTCTTGCAACTGACCCATCTACGTTAAAGAAAAGCCAAAAATTCCGATTGACTTTTTACTCAAAAAAATTAAAAAAACGTACTCAAGTATGTGTAGGTTTCAGGAAGACGTTACATTGTTTTCATATGCACCAAAACGAAACAAATAAGTACTGCAGTGAACTTCGTGCAGTAAATTTTTCGACTGCCGGCTGCAATCCTGAAATTTCTTCGAACATTTAAATTTTAAATTTCAGCGCTTATTTCGTCAGTGCATCATGATGATGAAATTGACAGTGATAGCGGCAAAAGAAAAACCAGTTATGATAACGTACTACAACAAAACAAAGGGCCGCGTAGATCTCGTTGATGCTGTGTGTGGTGAATATAATGTTGCTACAGAGACATATTATGGTCTCTCTGTCTCTTTTTTTCAGCTTTGAACATTTCATCTCTCAGTGGCTGCATTGTATTCAAAGCAAACAAAAACATTTCAGTTGGAAGAGGATACCTCAGAACCCAAGGCAAGTCTCCCATAACGCCATATTTGACAATGCGTGTAACCTAGCCAGACCTAAAGCGTGAAATTCTCATGCTTACCTGTAATCTCCGCAGCACCCAAGAACAAATGATTGTTGAAGATCCACAACCAGGGAAAAGGGGGAGATGCTACAAATGCAAGGAAAGCAAAACTAAATACTTTTGCAAAGTTTGCAAGGTGTGGTTATGCTTGGTGCGTGCTGAAATGGTTGTGGCGACTGTTTTGAAAAATAATGATTTTAGAGGACGATATTTCACAAACTATTTATCATATTCACAATTTCTATTTATATAGTGAAAATTCAACATTTTTGCTTCTTTGTTCTCTAACTTATTCTCATTTGTATTTTAATCAAATTTACTTGTGTTTCCAGTTTTCTTACATTTAGTACTAGAAAGAAGTATGGTTTTAAGTAATTTTTTTGCAATTATTGTATAATTTAAAAATTTAAAATAATGCCACTATAGCATTTAGTACTACTTGAACAAAAGAAAAATTCGTCATCTGATGTAAATGTACTGTTTGTCACTTGTTATAAGTGTTTTATTTATTGTGTACCACAGACCCAGCCCGACCATTCTTGAAACTATTCTTCGGTTAACGCACCTGCCTAGTAATCAGGACATCCTGGGTTCGAATCCCAGTCCGGTACACATTTTCACTCGTCGCCGCTGATTCCGGCTAATGACTTGGTGCAGCTGACAGCAGTGATCCCATCCCTTTCCTCTCCTTTCTCCGCCTTCAGTTTTACGTACAACTACGAGGGTCGGTCAAAAAGTAATGCCTCCCATTTTTTTTCTACTTAAAGAAATTAAGTTAAGTGAAAAATTTGAATTTGGCGCCATTCCTCAAACCTTCTTCTGCAATCCACTGCAGTAGTAACTTTCTGTGTCAACAGGTGGCAGCACAGCAGAAGTTTGTAAGATGGCCGACATCGATGTTCGTTTGAGACAGCGTTGTGTGATTGAATTCTTGAATGCAGAAGGTGAAACGCCCATACGCATTCATGAAAGACTGAAGAAGGTGTATGGTGTTGTGACAGTGGATGTCAGCACTGTTAGACGATGGGTTCGTCGTTGTAAGGAAGCTGAAGGGCAAACACCGTTGACTGACGAAAAGCGGAGCGGCAGGCCGGTGAGTGCAGTGACTCCACACAACATTCAGCAAGTTGATGACATCATTCGTGGTGACCGTCGGGTGACTGCAGATGAAGTGTGTCGCATTATTTCTCTTAGTAAAGGCAGTGTGATCACGATTATTAAACAATTGGGGTACTCAAAAGTTTGTGCACGGTGGGTTCCAAGAATGTTAACCGATCAGAATAAAGAGGCAAGGAAAACAATAGCCTCCCAACACTTGCAGCGCTTCCGTTTGGAGGGAGATGAGTTTCTGAAAAAAATTGTGACCGAGGACGAAACATGGGTGCATTTTTTTGAACCCGAATCAAAGAGGCAGTCAATGGAGTGGCGTCACACAAGCTGGCCGAGGAAGAAAAAATTCAAAACTGTGCGATCGGCAGGGAAAGTTATGGCAACAGTTTTCTGGGATACAGAGGGTGTGATTATGGTTGATTTTTTGGAGCAGGGATGCACAATAAATTCTGTTCAATACGTCACAACCCTCAACAAACTTAAAGCACGTCTTCAGCGAGTTCGCCCAACAAAATCAATGGCAGATGTTGTTCTTTTGCATGACAATGCAAGACCACACACCAGTCGTCACACCTCTGACGAGATTGTCAAAATTGGATGGGAAGTTTTGCCTCATCCCCCATACAGCCCTGACCTGGCACCATCAGACTTCCATCTGTTCGGGCCACTAAAAGAAGCTCATCGTGGAATTCATTTTGAAGATGAGGAGGCCGTCAAAACATCCGTGCGTCAATGGCTTAGGAAGCAGAGCTGTGATTTTTACCGTGCTGGGATACATGCCCTTGTTCAAAGATGGACCAAAACTGTAGAGATGGGCGGAGATTACATTGAAAAATGACAAAATGATCCTCAATGTTGTGGTTTTCAACCTATGTAATTGCATTTAAATTTCCTGACAATTAAACGTAGAAAAAAAATAGGAGGCATTACTTTTTGACTGACCCTCGTAAATGAAAGTAATCTGTAGAGTGTAGCCGTTTCAGTTTCCAGGTTTGAGTGGCTTCACTTAATGTGAGACAACTGACTGACACAAGTACTGTCGGTTACGTCAGTTATATAATTTTTCTTAAAAGACATCATAGTCGCCGTTGACTGTGCATACAGTCAACGGTGACTATGATGTCTTTTAAGAAATATTATATGACTGTGAATCCCAACCATGATAAGTTAATCAGTTATATAATTGTTTCCACTCACTCTCTGGGTTCGAGTGATTTCACTTACATACTTATTTGACCCTTTTCCAGGGGAAGCGCGTGATAGAAATGGCGGTTATCGCCGAAACAATCGGTTTTCGGTTATATCTGTTTTCTTTCCATGCCAATTTAACCTGACTCTCAAAACTGCTTAAAATAATCGATTTTCGTTTTTTATTCCTATTATTTGCCGTAATAAACGTACAAAAGTGGAACAATATTTATTCACTCAGTTTCAAGACAAACAGAATCGGTATAAATACAACAGGCAAATAAAAGAAAATATAGTCCATCCACCATTCGAATAGTCAAGATCGAAACTGAGACTGAAGGACTATTCTTGTCTTAATTTGCCCGTTTTCAAGGGCTACAAGCAGGTATGTAGACGCAGACAACAGATCAGTTACTTTCTATTTTTTGTATATGGTTAAGTTTTTTAATTCATAACTCTTACGGGGTACATGAAAGGAGCCCCCACGAAGATTGCAATGATTTCCGACCAAGACAAGACTTGCAACCAGGTGTACCCTGGGCGTCATGTTTCTCTGGCGGCTGATCCTTCCACACCAGAAACATCATTTCGGTCCTTCTCAGGACCTCAGCTGACCATCATATCGGTGAATACAGAATGTATATCATCACCAAAAGAAGAACTGCGACAAGAGCTGTGCAGACAAACCAAGTGCGATGTACTCTGCATACAGGAGACCCACAGAACCTGTGAAATGCGTAGACCAAAAATAAACGGAATGCGACTAGCTACGGAAAGACCCCCCCCCCCCTCCCCAAAATACGGAAGTGCCATATTTGTCCAACCAGATAAACAGGTAATATCAACAGCCTTTACTGAAGCAAATGACCTTGAAGTCTTAACTCTGGTAATCAAAGGCTGTACAATCACATCTGTATACAAACCACCAGATGCTGATCAGAATCGAAGTACCTGATAACTTCTATAGTCAACACACACAGATAGTGGCTGGTGACTTCAAACCATCACAGCACTACGTGGGGCTATGAGCATGATGATGAGAATGATACAGCATTACAAGAACGGGCGGAAGGCAATCTTCTGAACCTTATACATGACCCTAAGCAACCTGCATCTTTCAACAGCGGCAGATGGAAACGTGGATACAACCCTGATCTGATATTTTGCAGCGAGAACATCTCACAACAGTGCATAAAACCGGCTGCAACCCTATTCCAAATTCACCTATCATGTACGAAATTTACGCAGCATATTAGGCCGCAGACTTCCGTTTAGAAGGAGGTTTAACTTCAGGAAAGCCAACTGGCCGAAGTTTACAGAAACGCTGGACGCTGCAGTTCCCAGTGTTGAACCTTCACCTGACTTGTATGACACTTTTGTGGAGGCTACAAAGAGATGCTCCAGAATCGCTATTCCTCAGGGTTGTCGAACATCATACATTCCTGGTCTAACTTCAGAACTCAGTGCTCAACTCACAGAGTATAAGGTACTACTCTAAGAAGATCCATTTGGTGAGAAACGCTGGCAGCTGGGAAAAAAATTATTACATCTCTGAAAGAATCCGAAAGGAATTCTTGGGTTAAAACTATGGAAGAACTTGATCTAATCAGAAACAGTCATAAAGCGTGGAGATTATTGAGACGCCTCAATAACGACCCAACCAGATGCACAGCACACTGCAACATCACTGCATATCAGATAGCACACCGTCTCTTGGTGAATGAGAAAGGAAGCCATAGAATCAAAGTGCCAAAAGTACACCAAGAGTCCCAAGAACAAACGAAGGATCTGACTCTCCCATTAGAGATATCAGAGTTAAACAAGGCTATTAACGAGAGCAAAACTGGGAAAGCGTCCAGTTTATATGATATCCATATGTAGCAAGTCAAGAATTTCGGCCCAGCAACAAGAAAATGGATCCTGCAGCTTTTCAACAACAGCATGAACCAGTGCCATATATCAAAGATCTGCGAAAGAGCAGGGTGATAGCTCTTCTGAAACCTGGAAAGGAAGAAAATCATCCCAAGAATTTAAGACGAATTAGCTTTTTGAGTCACCTTTATAAACTGTTCGAATGTACGATTCTTAATAGAATCCTACCAGTAATAGGGCCCTCTTTTTATATCTGAGCAAGCAGGATTTCAACCAAACAGAAGCTGCACAAGGCAACTTTTGAATCTCACTCAGTTTATACAGGATGGCTTTGAAACCCCGACAAGTAACGGGCGTGGTCTTCGTGGATCTCACAGCAGCTTATGATGCTGTCCATCATCGGTTACTCCATGCAAAATTATACAATATGATCAAGAATGCCCACCTCATTAGACTAATCAGCACCCTCCTCCAAAACCACAGGTTTCTTGTTGAACATCAAGGACAAGCAGTGACTGGATGCAGAAAAATGGTCTACCTCAGGGAAGCGTCTTGGCTCCACTTCTCTTTGACATTTATACCAACAACCAGCCACTAACTCCAGCACAAGGAGATTCTTATATGCAGATGACCTAGCCCTTGCTATGCAGAGCTCATGCTTTGAAACCGTTGAAAGAAATCTGACAACTGCACTTAGAACACCGTCAAGTTACTACAATCAGAACCCTCGAAGAGACAAGTGTGTGCGTTTCATTTAAGTAACAGGGAAGCTAAAAGTGAGCTACGTATTGAATGGTCAGGCATCCAACTCCAGCATCATAATGCCCCTAAATACTTGGGAGTCACTCTCGACAGAACTCTGACAATCAAAACTCACTGTAAGAACACCAAAATGAAAATCTCCACTAGAAACAAACCAATTCGCAAACTAGCGGGGACACAGTGAGGCTCACATCCACAAATTATTTTCTCTTCTGCAACGGCACTGTTCTTTTCTACTGCCAAATATACTTCCCCAGTCTGGTACAGGTCATCTCATGCCAGACAAGTAGACATTGCTCTCAACGAAACCTGCAGGTTGCTTAAGACCTACCCCAAGCTGTACTACCTGGCTTAAATAGTGCCACCACAGGTATGCAGAGCAGTGGCTGCCAACAAGGAGAGACTGAAAGTGGAACAGAACAGTGCCCATCCGCTGCACGAACATAATCCACCACAGCAGTGGCTGAGCTCGCCAAAGAGCTTCCTGAGGACACCCGAGAAACTCACTGTTTCACCATAGAAGGCAAGGTTGGAGTTATGGAAGAAGTCGACGCCCACCTGCACGGATGGATGCCAGAAGCTGAAGAACTACCACCTGGATACAATGAAAGCTGGCTGGCGTGGAAAACTTTAAACAGATTACGATCAGGAGTTAGACAATCCTGCACAAAGATCGATCTCCTGCAAGCCACTCCAAGCGCCTTGGAGGTTGCAAAGTACTGGACACATGTAATATAAATACAATTTGTATATATATTGATGTGTATGACTACTGTAAATTTGTATTTTTCTGACACGAGAATAATAATTACTGTTACCATAATTTCTTTCCTCTTTTATTATTTCATAGAAATGGCAGACAAATCTTTAATATTTCAAACAAATGAAACATTGTACTCCATTGCTACATCATTTCATATAAATGTTTCTGCACTGTGGTTGGTACCATTCTGCAGTACAATGGGTGTCTGGCGATAAAAGCGAGAAACTACCATTTAGACCAGGTCGGAACAAAAAAAGACTTGCACACTGCACATGCACCTTAAGCCACGACACGCAAGAGGGACATCATTGCCTCAGCAAAGCTGTACCAGTTCTTATGCTATGTATCTGTTGCTCGTTTCTCTCTGCATTGTTGTTAAAATAGCACTGATCACTTTTCCAATTTTTCTATAATAAAGCAATATTTCAAACCAATGCAGATTTCATAAATAAAAATCCTTTTTTTAAAAAAAAGTTTATTTTAGGACTGCTGCTATATAGCTAATTGATATTTCTAATTTTTTCTGGGTAGTTAGTAAAAAATAATATTTATTGTAACAGAAAAACGCCGAAAAATTCCGGTTATTCACAATTAAAATACCGTATCGATTTTAACCGGTCTGTTTCTCCTTTCAAGCCAACGCAAATAAAATTACTCCTTTTTTTAAAAATCGATAATTTTGGTTATCGATATTTCAGTTATTTAGACGGTTATTCATATAAAGTAAAAAACGCCTGTTATACCTGGTAAGAAATAAACACTGAAAAGTACCGGTTATTTACGACTAACATAACGAACGGTGTCAGTTTTTTTTCCCATCCCTAACGGCGTGATGCGGCCGCCTTAGCCTCGACCTGCGGCTGCCGAGGAGGTGGCGCGGTGGCCGATGCGAGCGCAGTATTGCAGGAACCTGCCTACCTCCTCCCGCCGGCTGCTACCCTGATCCTCACTGCAGCAGCACGGAACGTAAAACCTTTCGCGCTTGCTTGGTCATCGTTAGGGTGAGTCAGTAACTATTGCCACCTAGAATAACTCTGAAAGTATGTCAGTAGCTGAAACGTTTGTGGGACAAATGTTGCATGGGACAACGGGGGCCATAATGTGACGTTGGATCTTTTGTTGCTAGATGGGGTCGCATCAGAGATATGAAGGTCAACTTTGTTTTTTAAACATCACACACCAAGTTCGGACTTGGTAAATTTCTGATCGCTAGCATCAGCCAAGAACCTATAGATGTACATCGAGAACTGGGGGCTAAAGGATGCAACAGTTTTGTCTATATAAGTAATGAGTTTGTTAAGAAGGCGTCAGTCTTCATGAAGTTGCAAGTGCAGCAAGCAGCATCAGTGGCTCATAGACTGCATCCCATGTGGCTGATGCAATATGCTCATTAATTGAGTAAGCAATTTAATTCTTTTTTTTTATTTGGGATAAAGGGTAGGAAGTACTTTATTTAATTTCTATAATAATGCATGAGATCAACCACGCGTTTAATATTTTTGCAGTTGTCAGCACCTTTCACCCACACTGACACAGATACAGATTCATTTATTTTACGATGATTCCTGGTCCTAAGAACCAAGGAAATTGACGACAGGTAATGTTTAAAAAAACAAAGTTGACCTTCTTATCTCTGATGCGACCCCACCAAGCAACAAAAAACCAACGTCATATTATGGCCCCCCTTGTCTCATGCAACTTTTTTTGTGCCACAAACTTTTCAGCTCCTCATACTTTCGGAGTTATTATAGGTGGCAATAGTTAGTAACTCACCCTGTATACGTACTTACTACTCACATCGATCTTGTTTTTGTGTTAGTTACGCATTGAATGCACCTGCTAAACAATTTAATGCACAGCAGTTTATTCGTCAGTTTTAAAGGGCGAAAAGAGGAATTAGTTTTTCAGTACAGAATTAAATCTTAATGGTCCCCGCTGCTTCGCTCGCGTAGACTGTACGGCCTGCACAGATTTTTTTGCTTTTTTTTTCTTCTTCATGGAATTTTTTATGTTGCAACTTCCCGTTCTAATGGAGGCCATAGAAGCACGGTCTTTTCCGAATGTACATCTGACCAAAAAGCGGTTCTGATGACTGCAGTCCAAAGTTTTGTGTGTTCTTGTGGCGGTATTTCATAGAAACTTTCATCCTTTAAGAGGGGCAACCGCATTAGGAGATTCAAAGAATCCGATTTTTTTATCGCAGGAACCGCTAGCTTAACTATCTAAGAATACGCTGTCAAAATTTCAAAGCGAAATGTGCATTCGTTCAGATTTTATGAGCATAGAACCGAGTGCACATCATGAAGATTTATCTGGGGATGAATTACTGGAGAGATGTTTAGGTGGCCACACACAAAATGTGAACGAAAGTTTTAATTCCACTATTTGGCAATTGTCTCCTAAACATATTCAATGAAGGAAATTCATCCCTTCTAATGGTCATGAACGAGGCAGGAATAATTGTGGTAGGCACGCAAAGCTTCAATTATGCCGAGCAAATGGATAACCAGCGCGTGAGCTGGCAGAATCGACGTAGTTCATTTGGATCAAAGGAAGGTCGGAAAGCTCGGAAAGCACTGCCGCAAGCGCAAAACGAAGCCTATGAGGAAGAATAAGGATTACTATATGGTGCTGGAATCGCAGATTAATCGGTAAGCATTTTACGCCATTGTTAACTTCCTTAAATTTCTAGTTTCCGAGAATTTATTTTTCAAATGCGCTCATCTCGAAATGGCTTTTTTCACATTTTGGTGCAGTCTGACTTAAAAAGTATAGAAACGATCATTATGAAAATGACAGTATGATTCTTTATACAATTACGAATTATATTAACCAACTTGTGAGATGATATCATGATTTTAAGGGTAGTTTTCTCTGCATAATCAGAGAAAAAATCGAAGTAAATTGTTCCAGCGCCTGCAAAATTTTTAATTTTCATTATTCTCACATGCATTGAGGATCATATTCTTAGAAAATACGTTATTAATGTAAAATCAAAACCTTTCTGATTGCAGATGAAAATCGGTATGGCTACACTGCGCGTAATTGGAGAACTATACTCACAACCTTCAGCGAACATCACAGCGTAACTTTGTTATTTTTGGCTGAAATTATTCAAAAAAATTCACAAAAACTGTTCGAAATATGAATGAAATGATGTCAAAATTTGATTAAATTCTAATTAATTCCTCCTAACCAAAAAAAAAACCTCAAAAAATCTGTCTCAAACTACCTCCTAATGTGGTTTCCCCCCCCTTAGCACATATTTCATTGTATTTAACCGAGCACTGAAATACCAGTTGTAACAGATTAAGCTTTAAAATTTCTTTAAACTAACGATATATTTTCTTAAAAATTTCCATCCCCGTTTCACCCCCGTAGGCGTTGAACTTGCAAAAACACTGAAACCAATACATTTTTAAATTTCTAACCGAGAAGTTAAATACTCCTTCTCCAAATTTCAAGTTTCCACCATTAGAGGTTTGGAGTTGGCGATGATGAGTCATTTAATCAGTCTGGTCCTACTTCACCACCTTATGGGTTGAATTTCCAGAAACGCTGCAGAGGTATTTTTTAAATTTCTAACCGAGAAGTCAAACACCAGTTTCAATTGATGAGCTTAAAAAATGATTTTGCAAAGAAATGTTTTCATAAAACGTTTCGCCTCATATTTCACTCCCTTAGGGGTTGAATTTCCAAAAACAGTGAAATTATTATTTTTTTCCATCTGAGTAGTCAAATTCAAATTTTCATATATTTGACTTTAAAAATGCCTTCATTATGAAATAGTTTCATAAAATATCTCATCCCTTAGTTCACCCTCTTAGGGGTTGAATTTCCAAAAACACTGAAACATGTTTTTTTTTTTTTTTTTTTTTTTTTAGCTGAGAAGTCAAATACGAATGTTCATATAAGTAGTTTAAAATGCTTTGTCAGTTCTTAAATAATGATATATTTTCAAACAAAATTAAATTTCACTCACTATTTCACCTCTTTAGGCGTTAAATTTCCAATAACGCTGAAACAAGTATTTCTTTATTTCTGATAGAGAAACCAAGTATCTTTCGAAGGTCTAGCTTCAAAATTGCCTTAATAGCTAAGTATTTTTTTAAAGAAATCTTTCTTTCCTTATTTCATCCCCTTAGGGATGCGAGTAAGTGTGAAGACGTTCTCAGACGTGCTAATGGTGACTGTGTATTGAAAATCGTTCAAAAAACACATATTGATGACGTTATGAGGGGTTGAATACTAGAGCGACTGTAGGCTGGTCAAACACAGCAGGTCGTAGGACAGGCCCTCTGTGTGCCACAAAGTGTGATCTCAAGATTATGGCAACGATTCCAGCAGACAGGAAACGTGTCCAGGCGCTACAGTACGGGACGTCCACAGCGTACAACACCACAAGAAGACCAATATCTCACCATCAGTGCCCGCAGACGGCCACAGAGTACTGCAGGTAGCCTTGCTCAGGACCTTACTGCAGCCACTGGAACAGTTGACCCCACACACAGTCCACAGACGACTGAACAGACACGGTATATGCGCCCAGAGATCTGCAAGGTGCATTCCAGTGACCCCTGGTCACAGGAGAGCCCATAAAGCCTGGTGTCAAGAACACCGTACATGGTCATTTGAACAGTGGTACCAGGTTATGTTCACAGACGAATCCAGGTATAGTCTGAACAGTGATTCTCACTGGTGTTTCATCTGGCCTGAACCAGGAACCAGATACCAACTCCTTAATGTCCTTGAAAGGGACCGGTATGTAGGTCGTGGGTTGATGGTGTGGGGTGGGATTATGATTGGTGCACGTACACGCCTGCATATCTTGGACAGAGGAACTGTAACGGGTCAGGTGTAGCAGTACGTCATTTTGCACCAGTGTAAGCCGGCCGCTGAGGCCGAGTGGTTCTAGGCACTTCAGTCCAGAACCGCGCTGCTGCTCTGGTCGCAGGTTCAAATCCTGCCTCGGGCATGGGTGTGTGTGCTGTCCTTAGGTTAGTTAGGTTTAAGTAGTTCTAAGTCTAGGGGACTGATGACCTCAAATGTTAAGAAGTCCCATATTGCTTAGAGCCATTTGAACCATTTTTTGAGCACCAGTATATCCGCCTTTTCAGGGCTGCAGGGGGTCCCATCTTCCTCCTGATGGATGATAACACACGGCTCCACCGAGCTGCCATCGTGGAGTAGTACTTTGAAACAGAAGATATCAGGCGAATGGAGTGGCCTGCCTGTTCCCCAAACCTAAACCCCATCGAGCATGTCTAGGATGAAATGAACAAAGATGACTCATTCGTTACCTTAAGTAGGGAAGTATTGTAGTATACGTTACTGCCTTTACAGTTAAAGCAACTAATTAAAAACTAAGCAACACTGTCTTTGCTAGAAACCTAAATTGCAATACGGGTTATTTTTTCAAAGTACAGAAGCGGAATAATGGTGTATTCGGTATTGATGTTTTGTGATTATGTGTGTTGGATATTTTCAATGTGTTAGGTACGTTACATCGCAACTGAACAACATTTTAAAGAGGAACATAGTAGAAAGTCTAGGCCTTTGTGTAATTTACATGCAGATTACCGTCTCTTCATATTGGTATTGATTAATTTTTGTAATGCCGTAACTGGAACGAAGTTGTCATCCACTACTGTTATAGTATACAGCAGTTACAGTAAGTAAGCTTTAAACGTGCTCAACATTTTATGTCATTCATTATCCAAGACTGCATTTGACATTATAGAGCAATTTGCATTGTTACCACGTCTTTCTTCACTTATTATAGGTTTTTACACTTCACTGGCATTTTATCGTTGTACGTACTGCAAAAATACGAGAAGAATTTCTCTTCAGTCCCTCTCCATGAATACTGTGATGTAAATACTTTACGTGTTCTGTATTTCTACTAACTTTTGAAGTGTTAACTCCTCGGCAGCCTAAAATTGACTGATACGATTCTTTTTTTTTTTCAAAAAACAATGCAAAAACCTGGCTACAACGACTGTAAACCTTCGTCGTCATGATAACCAGTTTCGACCGTATATGAACTGCTTATTTTAATTTTGGCGTACCCAATGAAATACTCATGGTATGTCTGGTGTTATTCTATGTGTATTTTGTACATTGAAGTGACAAAAGTCATCGGACACCACCAAATATTGTGTCGGACCTCCTTTCGCAGGCGTAGTGCAGCCGCTTTGCATGGGATGGACTCAACAAGTCATTGGAGGTCTCTGCAGAAATATTGAACCATGCTGCCTCTATAGCTGTCCATAGTTGCTAAAGTGTTGCCAGTGCCGGGCCAGGGTTTTGTGGACAAACTGACCTGTCAATTATTTCCCACAAAAGTTCGATGTCATTCATATCGGGAGATGTGGGTGGCCAAATCATTCGCTCAAATTGTCCAAAATGTTCTTCAAACCAATCACGAACATTTGTGGCTCAGTGATATGGTCCATTGTCATCCATACAAATACCGTCGTTGTCTGGGAACATGAAGTCCATGAATGGCTGCAAGTAGTCTCTAACTCTTACGAACTGAAACTGGGACTCATCTGACCAGGCCATGGTTTTCCACTCGCCTAGAATCCAACTGATATGATCACAAACTCAGGAGAGGCGCTGCAGGCAGTGCCGTGCTGCTACCAAAGGCACAGGCATCAGTAGTCTGCTGGTATAACCCATTAAGCCAAGCTTCACCGCACTGTCCTAGCAGATATGTTTGTCGTATGTCCCACATTGATTTCCGTGGTTATTTCGCACAGTGTTGCTTGTCTGACACCTCTACGCAAACGCCGCTGCTCTCGGTCGATAAGGCCTTTGGCCACTGTGTTGTCCGTGGTGAGACTTAGTGCATGAAATTTAGTACTCTCAGCTCACTCTTGATTTTGTGGCGGCGTTCGTAGCGACAAACACTTCACTGTAGAAACGGCTTACGAAGTCACCGCCACACTTTTAATAGCGGGCCGACCGGTCCGCTGGAACAGTGAACAGAAAGATGAAAACCCAAACACTCTGATTAAATAAAAATCGGTACTTATCTTTATTAACGAAGATACAGAAACACAGTAGTGAACTCCGTGTCTACAGAAATCTGTCTAGTTCGAGTCGGAGCGGCTAGGTCAGCGTCGACTGACGACAAACAACAACTCTGCTGCGATGAACACACAACTCACTAGCAAGTACACAAATCGGTGGCGAGTATCCAACTGAGCGGCGAATACAGAACTGTCCTAGCGCTCGCGACTCCAGCGCTTAAGAAGCCAGAAGCCAGCGGTGGCGCGCGCAGACTTGCGGCGATTTCCTGTATCGCTGGCGCTGCTTATGCGGACGGCGTCCGGACTTTGATGCTGCCAACCTTTTGGCAGCGGGCTCGGTTGGCATTACTGGCTAGGATATAACACTTGACACTGTCGATCTCGGAATGTTAGATTCTCAAGGGATTTCCGACATGGAATGTCTATGCATCTAGCTCAGACTGCCATTCCACGTTGAACTTCTTTAAAATCTGTCATGTGGCCGTAATCACGTCAAGCACTTCTCACATAAACCAACTGAGTGTAAAAGACAGCTCCGCCAGTCCACGTCGTTTTGTACCTTTCATACATGATACTACTGTCATCAGCCGGCCGGAGTCGCCGAGCGGTTCTAGGCAATACAGCCTGGAACCGCTCGACCGCTACGGTCGCAGGTTCGAATTCTGCCTCGGGCATGGGTGTGTGTGATGTCCTTAGGTTAGTTAGGTTTAAGTAGTACTAAGTTCTAGGGGACTGATGACCTCAGAAGTTAAGTCCCATAGTGCTCAGAGCCATTTGAGCTACTGTCATCTGTATATGTGCATATCGCTATGCCATGACCTTTTTCGCCTCAGTGTAATAACAAATATTTCACCAATCATAAATAATCATAAAAAACAGTTTTAGAATTCTTGGTTTTGAGATCTCATTCAGTTCAGTTATTCAAATATATTATTGTAAAATGTGTTTTATTGAGGAAATACACATAATAAATATCTTACATTATTGATTCAAAAAATTATTTTCATAAAAGAAAAATACAAATAAATATATCTATCAAATACATTCCTTTTTAAGTACAATAGCTTACTGTTTCAGTACATAGCCTTTTTGGGTTTCTTAAATATTTATTTTATTTGTTCGGTTCAGTATCCATCAAACTAAACAACAGCGTAAATGTAACTGTATTACCCTTCGAACTAACTGGACAAGTGCGAGAAGGGCGTGCGCTCTGAAGGTTCCGCACCGCGAATGGCGCATGGCTGCTGCTCGTATTACCTGGAGCCACATAACAATTAAGTCACACAACGGAGATGATGGTATCTCAAAGCGAGCGTGCAGCGAGACAAGCCATCATAGACATGAAACTGTAGACAGCTGACGTGGCAGAAACCCTTCGCCTGACTACAACTTACATTTTGTGTTTACAAGCAGTAATATTTTTCTATTATTGTGTAGTCAACACGTCAATATTTTTATCACACTTTACAGCCAAAATTGCCCCCCCCCCCCCTATATAACGTGTTTCAAAAAGAATGATGTGATTTCAAAATTCGATATTTATTGACAAAAAAAATATTACATCATCTAGACGAGAGCTAAATTCTTCAACAACTTTACACAATGTATCTGCTTTTAAAGAAGTTATGGTAGCTGTTATTCTGTTCTTCACTTCTTCTGTGTCACGAGGTAACTGGGGGATGAACACATTTTCCTTCACATATCTCCACAAGGAAAAATCGCATGGGGTCATGTCTGAGCATCTTGAATGCCAAGAAAGAAGGGTAGTATTTCAGGGTTGTGTGTGCCCTATTCAACGTTGAGGTAGAGTGTCATTGAGAAACTGCCGTACATTGTTGTCCAATGTGGTGGAGCTCCAAACTGTTGGACAATACAGTCATCAGAGTCCTTCTGAAGCTGTGGAAAACCATTTCTGCTGCCTTTGAAGACAACTCATTCCACTCACTGTGGTTTACTCACAATAGAAGAGACTGTATATTTTTTAACCATAAATGGCACGAAAAGACGTTCACTTTAGGTGAGTCTCTTTCGTGCCAGGTAATGTCGAGGATTCTGGAGACCCCATATGGGCACATTATGTTGGTTTACTTTACCGCTAACATGAAATGTAGCTTCATCACTGAAAATTAAGCTTGGTAAAAATGTGTTGTTTTCCATGTCCTCTAACAGAGAACTGCTGAAGTCCGCCCATTTCCTTTTATCGTCAATGCAAATAGCTCGCACTGATTGTAGTCTGTATGGTTTACAGACCAAGCAACATCTTAATACTCGCCAGATAGTCGCCAGATTCGCAGTGAGAAGAATTTTGTGGACCTCACTCAAACTTTTACCAAATTCTTTGCACTGTGTCATCAGATGTGTGACGTCGGCCTGGACTCTTACCTTTGCACAAGGATTCTGTTTCTTCAAATTGGTGATACCAACAACGAATGTTTCTAGGTGCAGGCAGATAGATGCCATATTGCTGATGAAAAGCACTCGGGACTGAAATCCCTCATTCACTCTTTGCAAACTGCAGCACACATAATGCCTTCTGTTGAGCAGACGCCATCTTACTTCCAAATGAGAAGACGCATTGACTGACACCTAATGGTAAATTTTATGAAACTCTAGGACTCGCTCATTCAAGCATCACACATTTCCTTGCCAGCACGTCCAGAATAAGGTAATTCTATTTCAAACACCCCTTACTGGACAAACGTCTGTCATTATTCCAGCAACTGACTGTACTTGCGGTTTTTATTCGTTTGTTCTCATCACTAGCTAGTAGGCGATGCAGGGCTTAGCGAATGGCTACACTGCGAGGTAGTAATTTCTACACAGAGTGCAGATATGCAGGTTACAGCCTCACTGCTGGCACATCGCTGACTTCACAGGGGTTTCTTTTTCTCCCCGGGAATCTTTACGCTCTGGCTGCTCACTTCGCCAGTTGAATGGATACGTGCAGTGTCCGAAGCAAAAGTGATATTCTCTGCTCATCTGACGAGATAGGACAAAAATGTGGTTACTGACGCAGAGAAGGAAGCACAGTTATAGATGCATGCTTTTAATGTAGACCGCCCACACAGCGGATACGCCCGACAATTAGAACAGCAGCTCAAAAGTTATCCGGAGCACTTTTTGACAGTTGCAAACGCCACAACAGAATTTTCAGTTTGTTGTAAATACAGGGTATCCCCCATAAAACTGGTACGCCTCAGCCGGAAATTCGTGTAACAATGAACTACCTAAAGAAGAATAAATAACAGTAACACTAGAAACACGTATTACCTGTTTATAAGAGATCCTGGAAGTGGTGGCCACGGCATCAAGGCATCACTGACTTTGTGTGATGATGTTACCGGCCATATACTGTAACTCTGCAGGTGTAAAGTTGTTAGTTCTCTAGTAATGTTCGTTTAAGATCGACTGTTGTGTGACGATTATCCGCATACACTCCTGTGTGCCCCATAAATAAAAATCATAGGTTGTTAATTCCGGGGACCTTGGGGGCAAGCTACGTCTACTGACAAGTCTGTCTTCACACAACATGTCGATGATGTGGGTCATACTTTGGTTAGATGCGTGAGCGGTTGCGCCATCTTGTTGGAATAGTGCACACAGCTTCTCTGCATCTGTTAACTGCGCAAAGAAACTGTCAAAGATCTCTAGATATCTGGTACTGTTTAAGGCGAAATTGAAAAATATGGGGCCAATAATGCGCATGCTGGGTACCGCACACCAAACATCTATCTTCTCTGAATGGAGAAGTTCTTCATGCAGAATATGTGGATTGCCCTGCGACCAGCATCTGCAGTTCAGGAAGTTCAGATATCCTAACAAATGAAACCAGGCCTCATCTGACATGAAATAAAGTAAGAGATGCAAATAACCATTAGCAATTGATGTTAACAGCCAGTTACAATAATGAACTCTTCCTTATCGTCAGATTTCACCTCTTGCACCACACTTACACGATAGGGGTTTTACTTTCATATCTTTTAGTACACGATGACACAATATACAAAATAGTCTGTTGCGATAACCTCCTTACCGAATTCTCGTAATGTCCATGCAAGTTCTCTCTATTGTTTCAGGGGCCCTTACTGTCAGTCGCCTATTTCTGTTCATATTCTGAACAAATCATACTGCTCTCCATTTCTTGTACAGATCTTGAATACTGCTACTTGTGGGGAGTTTCCTACCAGGGTACTTCACTTAAAACATTTCTTAACATTCCTTGATGGAACATGTCCTTACGTAACACTACATGACATCAATTCGGTGTTTTAATGCAAACTGCCCCATTGCTGTAACAACACAAAAATTTGAGCTTCTCACAGCATCTGACGCATGAATGCAGCTGCACTTAACTTTCCGGTAAAATGCAGTGTAGCCAAGTTTCGAGACAGTGTTGAGACTTCACAAGCAGTTCGGCGAGATGATTAACCGGTGCATGAGGCATACCGATTTTATGTGGAACATCTTGTGTTATTGAGTCAGAAATAGTTAAAAATATAAGGATTCGACCTGCAATATTATTAACGAAATTTCTGTAGAAGAGCGGGTGGTATAACTACTCACTCTGTGAGGATATTTTGTCAGTTTTTATTCACGCCTACTTCATTCATTACGTCTGCCATTTGGAGCTTTTTGTCCTTTGAAAAATAGAAAACATTAAATTAAGTCAAAAAGTGAAACTGATTACCTATCCTGAAGCTGTGATGATCTGTAAACCTCTGGCACCAGATAGCCTTACATCCAAAACCGCCTCAAATAAGTGCCTGTGTAAAACAGTCGCTTGCGGTTCTCACTCATGGCATTATCTCGTAAATAAAAATAGACCTGTCTGCATATGACAGTTTCATTGGTAGGACATTAGGAAAATGCTGTTAGTCTACGAAGAAGAATGCTTACAGAACACTAATGCAACCATCCCAGACTATTACTCAAGATTGTCGCATCAATACCAAACAGAGGTACTGAATGTCTCTCAGCACTGTGCAACCTCTAGATGGCACTTACAAACCCATACCTCTTACTGCTCTCCAGGGTGTTGTATATGTCTGTTGATAATGTGGACAGCAGCCAACAGGAAGAACTGTCGACCACATAAACATTACTTCCGTCATGTACTGGCACACATGGAAATCCTTTTGTCAACACGCCCCAAAACAAGACATGCCATGGACACATGCCTTGTTACAAACCAGCAGCTAGATATCTCAGAAACTCCCCGTGCAAAGGCCCGCCCACATCCACAAAGGATAATTTTATGCATCTGGTGGAATAGTACTGGTCTGGTGTGCTAAAAATTGCTGCAACCATCACTGCTGACATTTATTGTCAACAACTGAGATGTCTCGCAGTTGCAGTCCAAGAACAATGATCATGCATGAAGTGATGCTATTCACGATAACAACTGCCCACATTCTGCTTGACTGACAAAAAGCACTATACACGAGTTGGGTTCGGATGTCATTCCATACTGACATTATTCACCTGGTCTTGCGCCCTCAGAATTTCACCTTTTTCTCTCTCTATAGAACATCTTTTGAAGAACATCCTTTCTGAATGACAATGCTCTCCAAACGTGGCCCGACAAGTCCTTTCCCTCAAAAGACATTATTCTTTAGTTATGGAGTCAAAAAGTTACTCAGCATTGTCAGGCTGCAGCAAACAGTGAAGGAGAATATATTACTGATGACTAAAGTCTCTGTTATGTGTATCTGTTGTGTTTATTAAACTTATAGAAAAATGCTACAAACTTATGCACCAACTTAATAGGGAGAGTGGGGTAATAGCGATCATTTAAGGAAGAACTGAAATAAACCAAAACCAGGCAAAGTTGTGAATATTATTTATTACTGAAACTTTACTTACATGAATAATCTTGAAGTTCGCATAATCAATGTAGATAAATTAAATTTTCAATACAAATTCAAATATTAACAAAAAATAAAACCTTGGTGTCTGGGATTACTTCGCAGGGCAAGAGGTGATTACAGATGATGTGGTGCATGATCACTGACATAGACTAATCATCACATAAGTTACTGATAAATCATCTTGATGTACTTTCACAAAATGTGCAACTTTCGTGGATCTGTAATTACATTTGTGGCATTGTATCTAATCATCAGTTGAAGGATCTTCATACTTGTCTTCACAAATTAAGCAATAATACTCACTCTCCACTGCAGCTCATACACTGACCTTTTTCTTCTTATGTGGTATGTCCTTCATCTTTGTTATATCTGTGTATAGCTTTAATGCTCTTCACACCTTTTCTCCCTGTTGTGGAACGTATAACCCTAACAGTTTCTTTCATTTGCTGCTTATTGTTTTTACTTTCTTCTTTTTTTCTAATACACAGAGTGAGTCAGGAGGAAAGGTACATGCTTTGAGGGGTGATAGTGATTCTGATCAAAAAACTTCATATGGACATATGCCCTATCCGAATGGTTTCCGAGATAGACGACATTTAATATCATTTTGTACATTTTTCTCAAAAACCACACCCTCCAGCAAAAACGTGTCACAGTACAAAATTAAACAATATTAAACTTCCTACAAAAAAAGGTCCTATTCATTATTTTCTCTAGAACTAATGGTTCGTGCGAAGAGAGTGTGAGAATGTTGAAAAACTTGCTCAATGTGCATGGGCTGTAGCTTACATAGTTTTTGTAGGCCAATTTGTGGTAGCATATTGAGGTAGCAAGCTGAGATGAACAGTTTGATTCGGGACACTTGTGGTCTATCAAGTTTGGAAACTACCTCAAATTGGCCTACAAAAACTACATACGCTAAAGTGCATACAAGTCACGTTCTCTGCTGTATGGAGCCTTGAGAGGCCGAAAATATGGCAGGTCCAGTGGTTGAATACGATGTGATCTATGTCGTGGAAGGGATAATAATATTATTACATTCTGGCAACAAAGCAGATAGCAGGCCAAATTTATGTGATTTTCACGATTGTCTAAAATATGCAGGACTGGTCCTGCAACAGTTGGTTTAGCATCGGAGATGAAGTGGTGTAGCCTGTCTATGAATAGCTTTTTCGTTGATCAAACCCAAATCCTTAACTGCTGCTATCATTGCCTCCATGCAGTGACTGAGCATTCATTCACTCTCTATTAAAAATAAAAAATTGAGGAACTTAGTTTCCTGAAGCACTACATGCACAAACAACTGTTGTTGTATTGCCTCTTTCACAACTTGTTGCCAGGCCCAATTGTTTCTGGCCCTTTGGTCCTAAAATCTTTGAATTTCTTCTGACATTAGAAATGCCTGTCTCATCAGTATTGTAAAACGTGATTAACATCAAAGTGGTATTTGGTTTGCAAAGCTTACAAGTTGTTGTTGAACATTTTCATTTCCATTTCATTAAAAGCTATAATTCTAATTGTGAAAGTGGACTGGCAGCTCAGGCCGCAATGCAGCTATCAATGGGACAGAAGCAACAATCTGGAGGGGTGGGGAAGGGAAGAAGATAGTAGTGTACAGGTGGTGGAAAGTGCATTGCTGTCTGGCAGAGTGTGCAGGGACTAGAATACCAACACGTGCAGTGTCAGGAGGTTGTGGGGCAGGGAGGTAGGGAAAAAAGGGGCAAAAAAGGAGAGGAGCAGGAAAAGATGGGCGGATGTGTTGGTAGAGGGCAACAACAGGAAGGAGGAAGACAAGAATTGGGAGAAGGGGTAAAAACTCTTGGATGATGGGTGTAGGGACAGATGTTACTGTAGGTTGACGCTGGGTCACTGGAACAGAGAATGTGTTTCAAGCATAACACCCATCTGCGCAGTTCATAAAAGCTGGTGGTGGAGGGGAGGACCTGGATGGCTAGGGTAGTGAAGCAGCCATTGAAATCAACACGTTATGTTCAGCTGCATATTGTACCACAGAATGGTCTATGTTGCTCTTGGCCCCAGTTTGCCAATCGCTGTTCATCCTACTGCACAGCTGGTTAGTAGTCATACCAACATAAAAACCTGTGTAATGACTGCAACAGAGCTGGTAAATGATATGGCTGCTTTCACAGGTGACCCAGTCTCTGACGGGGTAGAATAAATATGTGACAAGACTGGAATAAGAAGTGCAAAGTGGGTGGATATGGCAGGTCTTGCATCTGGGTCTTCCACAGGGATCTGATCCCTGTGGTGACAGGATGGGATTGGGAGTGGCATTGGGGTGGACTAGGATGCTGTGGAGATTGCGTGGGTGGTGCAACACCACTTCAGAAGGGGTGGGAAGGATCTTGGGTAGGATGTCCCTCTGTCCCTCATTTCAGAGCATGATGATACACAATCAAGGTGCTGGCAAAGGATGTGGTTCAGTTGTTCCAGTCCAATGTGGGACTAGGTGATGAAGGCGCAGTCCTTTGTGGCTGGCCCTTGGAGGTGGTAGAAAGATGGGGGATGTGAAGGATATGGATCTTGGGGATATTGTTTGTCTGTAAAAGCTGTGGTGAGACCCTCAGCATACTGAGCAAGGGAGTTCTTGACACTGAAGATGCGCTGCCCAGCGGTAGCCAGGCTGTATGGGCGGGAGTTTTGGTGTGAAAGTGATCAGCTGTCAAAATCCAGGTACTGTTGGTGGCAGGTGGGTTTAATGTGAACAGAGGTGCAGTTGGAGCCATCAGCGATGAGGTGATCAACGTCTAGGGAATTTGGCAGCTGAGTTAAGGTGAAGCGGATGGGAGAGAAGGTGTTGAGACTGTCAAGGAATGAAGATAGCTTGTCGTGGCCCTGAGTCCAGATCATGAAGATATCATCAATGGACCAGAACCAGATTAGGGGTTTTTGCATTTTGGGAGGCTAGGGAGGTCTCCACGTCCCATAGACAGGTTGGCATAGGAGGGTGCCATGTGGGTGTTCATGTCTATGCCACAGATTTCTTTGTATACCTTTCCTTCAAAGGTTATGGGTTAGAATAGTCAGTGAGGTGTATGAGGAATGAGATAGTGGGTTTGGCATCTGAGGGATGCTGGGAAAGGTAGTGTTCAAAAGTGGTAAGACGATGGGCATGAGAGATGTCAGCGTACAGAGAGGTGGTGTCAACGGTGACAAGCAGGGCTCCAGGACGTAAAGGGGTGAGGACGGCGGGTCAGTGAAGAAAGTGGTTGGTATCTTTGACATGGGAGGCTAGATTATGAACAATTGTTTGGAGGTGTTGGTCAATGAGGTTGCATGGGACTTCTGGGATGGGATCACTCTGGCACAGTTTATAGGTGGAGGCATTCCTGTCATAGTCTTATCTTACTACACAAGAGGCCAGGTCACCTGTGAAACAAGGCATGTCATACAGCAGCTCTGCAGTTTTTTACATTGGTACGACTACCAATCAGCTGTCCACCATGATGAATAGCCACTGCCTAACTGTGGCCAAGAGCAAAGTAAACCAACTTGTGGCACAACATGTAGCTGAACATAAAATGCTTGATTTCAATTCTCCTTCACTTTCCGACCCATCTGGAGCCTCCTCTCCACCACCAGCTTACCTGAACTGTGCACGTGGGAGTTAAACTTATGACATCACTTCCAACATTATCCTGGCCGCATCTTATGGTGAAATACTGCCTCCACATTTATACCCAACAGCTTCCACCTCCTCAGACCCTATTCTCATCCCCTCATTCTCTCTATGTGCCAACCCCTGTCAGTACACCTGCCAATCTTTCCCCTTCCCTGCTCCTCTCCTATTTCGCTCCCCATTCTCCTCCTCCCCTCCCCACGTCAATCCACACAGCCTCCTCATGCTGTGTCTGTTGGCAGTCTAGTCCCTGCAAGTTTCCCCACCAGCACCCTGCTACCCCTTCCCCTTCCCTGCCTCCTCCAGACCAATTACATTCTATCTGCAGCCCAGTCTGAGCTGCCAGAAACGGTGGTCATATATGCGCCAGGTGTGATTGCTTTGTGTGAATGAATGTATGTGTATTTCTTTCCAATTTTGAAGGGTTTAGCCAAAAGCTAATGCGTAAGCCACTTTTCATTTTGCGTTTCAGCAGCTCAACGTGTCGTATTTAAGGTGGATAGCTATCTTTATTTTCCTTATATTGTTGTTTTCATTAAATATATAAATGTATAGTTTAAATATATTATTTCATTGTAATTTTATACTCTGCCTGTGTCCATTTGCATTTTATAAAATACTTTAGCATTTTATACTTTTCCTATGAAAACTATTAAATTAAAATTAAATATCGGACCAAAATGTTCTAGGCATTCTGTATATTGCCTTTATTGGACACTTTGCCAGTAACATCTACATCAAAAATTAGTGGCACATGTTAAGTGTCCCAGGAGAAACCATCAATATTCAGGGATATGACAGGAACTATCGTTCAAAGGGTAAAAATCTAGCAAACGTGGGCTCCAAAATCCAGACCACAAGAGCTGCAAGCAGTTCTTCATCTCTGATACTGTGAAACAAATCTCTTCTACTGCAAACCCATTGCTTTCCATATTTTAAGAGATAGTATGGACCAAAACAATAAAAAATTGTCTAGTGAACATGGAGTCTAAAATGCATATCTTAAGACCTACAAGTACTTGTTCAGTAGTAGAGATGTAGTTCACAGTAGCAATGATGAACAAGAGCTCATAGCTCTTTAACCCTTTCAGACCTGATTTTTTATTTAATTATTAAAAAAATATCTGACATCATTTTTACATTCAGGTGACTCTCCTGACAACATTTTTCTAAGAAAAAAATTCACCTGATCTCTAGTTTTCTACATATTTAATGTACACAATTGTGTTCATCAGGTCTCGAGCTTCATGTCATACATTACGGAAGTTAACACTATGGATCAAGTATGCCACTCTTTATTTCCCTTTAAAACAAAAGAAACAATAAAAACAATTCCAAATTACAGTTCTTATTTAAACAACAATGGTCAAAACACTGATTTTAAAGTTTCGCATGAAACTGCAAAAAAAATTTCTGTTCTTTTGGAGACATAAATGTACTTTACATTTTCTGCACTGAATTCTAGAATGCCCTGTACATTTTGGAAATTTGCAGCAAAGGCAAATGATCAATGGAATCAAACTGTATCTCTGTAGCTGCTCATAATTCTTCTCTTCTTCTTGGTATGACTCTCATGTCTGATGCCAGTTCTTCATCAGACAGACGACCCCTCTTCTTTTCAGTCCATCCATTGCATGATTATATCTTCTCACTATTTCAGGTCTTTCTACTGTCACATATTTATGGTGTTTTTTGTCCCAACACTCAACTTTATCCACTGAGCCTTTACCAACAAAGTTTCAACACAATACAACTGGCCTATAGTCTAACCACTTACACATGATAATGTCATCAGCGCTAGCGATTTCTTCTCAGTAACCTCTGGTTTGTTTCATTATTGTTTTATCATCTGAAAAAGGCAAGTATCAATGCATCTGCTACCCTGATATGAAAGGAAAGAAGGTCCATTTGCTTCTTCTTTTGGATAGACAGGTTGTCTGCATATTGTCTGTATGCCAACCAACTTTGCACGATGGCAAAGTCAACAGCATGAAAAATCATATGGAAAGCCCATTTTCGAGATCTGATGAAAATTCTGTAGTAGCTTGCCAATTGATCAAATAGTTCCACACCATCTATTGCATGATTATATCTTCTCACTATTTCAGGTCTTTCTACTGTCACATATTTATGGTGTTTTTTGTCCCAACACTCAACTTTATCCACTGAGCCTTTACCAACAAAATTTCAACACAATACAACTGGCCTATAGTCTAACCACTTACACATGGTAATGTCATCAGCACTAGTGATTTCTTCCCAGTAACCTCTGGTTTGTTTCATTATTGTTTTATCATCTGAAAAAGGCAAGTTCTTTCTAGATCTGTTTTGATGGACAGTACCTGATGCATTGATATCTTGATACAAAAGGAAATGTTGCACTATTCCACTCTTTTCACATGAAGACTTTGATTCCCCATGGACTTGGTTTCCCTTTGACATACTGCTTTGCAGAAAACTTCCCAGTGAAAGGAATATTTCCTTCACTGACACCAACATTCTCTTCTATAGGTAGTTCACTGCAGCATTTTCGAATGGCTGAGTAAATTGGCCTGACTTTGTAAAATTTATACTTATTTTCAGGTGGCTTTTCCAGATTGTTCACCAAGTGTAAATTTGTTCGTAATTCTAAAAATCTGTCTCGTGACATGTTTTCCTAAAATACATTTACCTTCATGCTTGTATCCCAATACATTTATAATCTGGAAATTTCAATGTGCCAGTCAATATATGCAAACCAAATAGCATCTCTTATGCTTGAGGAGTTGTCTGCTTGAATGAGGTTTTGCCTCATTGTAATGCATAAATATGAGTATGTGCTGCCATGCTAGTGAACAAATCATCTGGTATATATCTTTTGAAGTATTGCATTGGAGAACACAAGAGAGACTCTTCGAAATTTGGAGCTTTGTATGTTTCTGCAATGGTAATTAGAGGCTTGCATTTCCATTTTATGGATTCTTTAGGTGCCACCATCATGTTGTCACACAGGTTATTCAATTCTGGGTTGTTTTCATTGCATAAGAAGTTCATTTCATCATCCACCACCTCTCCATCATCTTCATCTTCAGATATGGTGTCTCTACGCACATCATTCAAGCCCACTTTATTTGCTCCAACACGTCTTACTATTTGTGGAGCCTGCCTTTCAATAAGTGGTACACTGTCATCCTCATCTCCTCTCAAACTAATGTCAGAAACGCCACCATTTTAAATTATGTCCATAATCAAGTCCCAATCTTTCTCCACAGAAAGATATTCCTTATCCATATTTGTAAGACAAAAGCCAGCAATATAAAATAAAATCATATGTACAGGTCAGTTATTTTCCTTTCTTGCTGCTGATACTGAAATTAATTCCATACATAACTATCATAGCCATGCAAATATAGCTGACACACATTTTAGGTTATTTTTCCTATTTTACACCATTAAGGACCTGTTGTACACAAATGTGTACATTAGTCTTACCTGATACATAACACAAATATGAAGTGAATAAAATTGCTGAAAATTCCACTGAAAGAATGTCTAATGTTTCCAAAAGAAGGAAATCACACAAAACATTCATAAACAAAACCCACAATATGACTATTATAGAAATAAAGTCAATGAGTAATGGCTTCCCACAGAGAGACAACACCAGAGAGTATATTTTGCTATGTGGTTCACAGACTGCTCACAAGAGAGCAGCAGCTGCTGGAGCATGGCTAAAAGTAACATACACAAATGTGAAAAGTGTGTTTCGATGCACCTGACGTTTCTTGTCAGCGAAATATTAGTGAACAAACTTTATGTACACAATTGTGACCACCAGGTCTGAAAGGGTTAAGGCATGCATTATACAGCACATGTCTGCTGCACTTTTATGCTCTGAAAGATCGTTCGTCATATCCCTGAACACTGACCATTCGTCCTGAGACACCCTGTGTGATGGAGTTCAGATGTCTCTAAATAAGCATAAATCTCTTTTGTTAACTGTTTCAATGTGTCTCTAAAAATATTTCCATAGAGCTTCCTTTTATCATTTGAAAATCTATTAAAAATTTCTTCTAGTGGTAAGTAAACTGTGATCTGTAAGACATTTATTACTTAGAATCATATGACAGTTATCTCAGGTTCATATACTCTAATGGCAAACATCTCTATCCATTATGCTGTTTTCTCCCTCATTCACTCACTCCATTCATTCATTCATTCATTCATCCATGCATCCATCCATCCATCCAGGGATCCATTGCGTTCTGTTGCTCACTTCAAGAAGGGGAACCTTTAAGGATGTGGAATGAGTCATATCTTGCATTTAAGAAATCAGCCATGCCAGAGGATAGTACAAACACACCAATGTTTGAACATCGAACAGACACCCTTGTGGAGGTCATAGTAATAGACATCCCTGGCACAGAGAAGCAACTGAAAGAGTTGAAAATAAATAAGTTGCCAGGTTTGGGTGGACTCCCAATTTGGTTTTACAAAGGGGTGCCCCACTGCAGACTCTCAATGACAATACAAGAATACAGAATAGGTTCCCAGATATGAGTGTCTCAAATCATTCTTAGATAATATGACCTAGCACACTGCCTTCAGTGGTGAACATTCATCAGAGACAAGGGTATTGTCAGGAACACCCCACAGAAGTGTGATAGGACCACTATTATTGTCTATGTACGTAAATGGTCTGATGGGCAGTGTGAGCAGCAATTTGCTGTTGTTTGCTGATGATGCTGTGGTATACAACAAGTGATGTCATTGAGTGACTGTAGGAGGATAAAAGGCAAAATTTCTAGTTTGTGTGATAAATGGTAGCTAGCTCTAAATCTAAAAAAATAGAAGTTAAAGCAGAAAGGCAGGAAAAATAATCCCACAATGTTTGAATACAGCATTAGTAGTGTTCTACTTGACACAGTCAGGTCAATTAAATATCTAGGCATAATGTTGCAAAGTGATATGGAATGGAATCAGCACATGGGGATTGTAATGGGGAAGGTGAATGGTCGCAGAATGGCAGCAAAATTTTGGAACATGTGGCTCGTCTGTGAAGGAGATTGCATATAAGATGATAGTGCAACCTATTCGTGAGTACTGCTCAAGTGTTCAGGACCTGCAACAAGTAAGATTAAAGAGTGACATCAGAGCATTTAAAAGGCGGGCTGCTAGATTTGTTACTGGTAGGTTCAATGAACATGCAAGTGTTACGGAGATGCTTCAGGAACTCAAATGGGAATTCTTGGAGGGAAGGTGATGTTCTTTTCAAGGGACACTACTGAGAAAATTTTGAGACCCAGCATCTGAGGCTGGTTGCGGAACGATCCTACTGCTGCCAACGTATATTTTGTGTAAGGACAACAAACATAAAGTAAGAGAAATTAGCACTCATGCCCACAAATATGGCAGTCACTTTTCCCTTGCTCTATTTGAGAGTTGAACAGGGAGGGAAAAACTGTAAAATGTACCCTCCACCTCACACCATACGGCAACTTGTGGAGCACATTTGTAGATTTAGATGAAGAAGGTATACATCAACAAAAGTAAGTGATATCACAGAAACTTACTCTGTTTACTGTATTAACAATGAACTATCACTGCGCTGTTTCATACTACACTCCTGGAAATTGAAATAAGAACACCGTGAATTCATTGTCCCAGGAAGGGGACACTTTATTGACACATTCCTGGGGTCAGATACATCACATGATCACACTGACAGAACCACAGGCACATAGACACAGGCAACAGAGCATGCACAATGTCGGCACTAGTACAGTGTATATCCACCTTTCGCAGCAATGCAGGCTGCTGTTCTCCCATGGAGACGATCGTAGAGATGCTGGATGTAGTCCTGTGGAACGGCTTGCCATGCCATTTCCAACTGGCGCCTCAGTTGGACCAGCGTTCGTGCTGGACGTGCAGACGCGTGAGACGACGCTTCATCCAGTCCCAAACATGCTCAATGGGGGACAGATCCGGAGATCTTGCTGGCCAGGGTAGTTGACTTACACCTTCTAGAGCACGTTGGGTGGCACGGGATACATGCGGACGTGCATTGTCCTGTTGGAACAGCAAGTTCCCTTGCCGGTCTAGGAATGGTAGAACGACGGGTTCGATGACGGTTTGGATGTACCGTGCACTATTCAGTGTCCCCTCGACGATCACCAGTGGTGTACGGTCAGTGTAGGAGATCGCTCCCCACACCATGATGCCGGGTGTTGGCCCTGTGTGCCTCGGTCGTATGCAGTCCTGATTGTGGCGCTCACCTGCACGGCGCCAAACACGCATACGACCATCATTGGCACCAAGGCAGAAGCGACTCTCATCGCTGAAGACGACACGTCTCCATTCGTCCCTCCATTCACGCCTGTCGCGACACCACTGGAGGCGGGCTGCACGATGTTGGGGCGTGAGCGGAAGACGGCCTAACGGTGTGCGGGACCGTAGCCCAGCTTCATGGAGACGGTTGCGAATGGTCCTCGCCGATACCCCAGGAGCAACAGTGTCCCTAATTTGCTGGGAAGTGGCGGTGCGGTCCCCTACGGCACTGCGTAGGATCCTACGGTCTTGGCGTGCATCCGTGCGTCGCTGCGGTCCGGTCCCAGGTCGACGGGCACGTGCACCTTCCGCCGACCACTGGCGACAACATCGATGTACTGTGGAGACCTCACGCCCCACGTGTTGAGCAATTCGGCGGTACGTCCACCCGGCCTCCCGCATGCCCACTATACGCCCTCGCTCAAAGTCCGTCAACTGCACATACGGTTCACGTCCACGCTGTCGCGGCATGCTACCAGTGTTAAAGACTGCGATGGAGCTCCGTATGCCACGGCAAACTGGCTGACACTGACGGCGGCGGTGCACAAATGCTGCGCAGCTAGCGCCATTCGACGGCCAACACCGCGGTTCTTGGTGTGTCCGCTGTGCCGTGCGTGTGATCATTGCTTGTACAGCCCTCTCGCAGTGTCCGGAGCAAGTATGGTGGGTCTGACACACCTGTGTCAATGTGTTCTTTTTTCCATTTCCAGGAGTGTATTTACACTTGTCTAACTTGAGTAAAAAAAAACATTGCGCAACTTAAGAAAGCTACTGCCTCCTCAGTTTTACTATATAGCTCCTATTTGTAGCTTGATATTTACTACATTACAATACCGCTGCCATCAGTGCAGAAGGACCAGGGTTTGATTCCTGATATCTCCACATATGTTTTCTGATGCAGGGAGATCTGGTATGGGGTCAACTCATCCTGTGTAGGGCTGAATGAAGAGCCACTTTAACAAAGAAGCTGCTGCAGCATCAGTGGCCATATACCAGCAATGACGGATGGAGGGATTGGTGGCATGCTGATAATCAATCCCATCATAAATTGTTCCTTATACCTTGTAGGCAGCAGTTGCAACATCGTTAAGGCCTAACCTGTGAGTGGTACTTACATTACATTTCTTATTCTTTCGTATATGAGCTGCTCTGGGTTATATTAAAAATATTGTTCCTTTCTTCTCTTCCATATCTCTCTCTACACTTCCCACTGTTTCTCTCTCCTTTCTTCTGTCCAAGTTCAGTCTTCTTGTGTTTTTTGTGGAAACTTTTCAAGTCCTGTAATGTCTTTCTGACTGGCTGTCTTTCCTGAATATCTTGTGGAGTAATTTGAAGTTCATTCACATCCCTTCCAACGTATTTGCACCATGTTATCCATTTTTAATTTATCGAAGCCAACAGTGCTTTTTTCAGTCTATTGGTATTCATCCTTTGGAAGTCACCACAGAAAGCTATTCTCCTTTCCCCGATCATGTCTGTAATTTTTTCAATATGTGTATAAAGGTCACTGTTATGACTTCTTCTGTACGGTCTTTGAACTTTTTCTCAGTATTTTTCTTTCTGTGATTTCCAGTGCTCCCATCATCACCTTTTTTATTAGAGTTTAACACTCTTCTACATAAAGAGCTTATGGGCATGTTACTATGGAGTAGTATCTAACTTTAGCATTGACTGACATTGATTTCTTATTATTTATTCCTTAGTGAAGTGGTATCCTATTTTCATCTTAGTAATTCTTGCTGTGCTCTACTGGTTTCTTTCTCTGAATGTTAAATTAATTTGGTTCTCTCAAAGGAAATTCATAAGCCTGCTTTTTCAGTTTGTTCTTTAAGTAATTTTATTTGTCTAGAGACTGCTTCCATTGAATGGTTAAAAGCAGCTAGGTCACCCACAAACGCTCAGCAGTTCATTTGTAATTTGTCCCTTTTGTAACCTAATCGACTCCCTCATTAAATTGACTTTCTCCTAATGACAATCTCAATTCTCTCATTACTTTTTCTAGAACATGATTAAAGAGCAGTGGGGAGAGACAATCTTCCTGCCTCAATCCAGTTTTGATCTCACTTCTAGAAACTTCACCTCAAAATTTCACTTTACAATTGGTGTTTGTTAGTGTTTGCTTAATTAGAGCTGTGATTTTACTAAGTCAAGTTCACTGAGTATTTCAAACAGTGACTTCCTATCAACCCAGTTTTTGCTGTTAGCCATATCAAAGAAAGTGATCATGAAATTTTTAGATCTTCTTTCCAACTACATTATTATTGACTTTAAGTTGAGAATCTGCTTTGGATACGACCTATTCTTTCTAAAATCCATTGATATTCACCAATTACAGAGTCAGTCATTATTGTGCCCTAGCTAACCAGTATGAGAGAAATGTCTCTGTGATTGTTCACATTCCGTTTTAGTACTTGCTTTGTGTGATGGATGGATCAGTGCCATTTCTAATCTTCATGGATCTCTTATATTACAATTTCATTTAGTTTGTAAAGAAATTTGTTAATTCAATATTGTCAAAGTTATGGAGTCCTCCCCAAGTGCTTTATTGTTTATGAGAGATTTGATGATATCACGGTTTGTTAGGTGTCTGAGTGTTTCCTTCTGTAAAGTTAAATCTTGATTTTGGACATTCACAATTTAGCAAATTTCTGAAGATACTTTGCTAAAATGTCACAGTTTTTTTTGTTATTATTTGTTACTGATGGGTCAATCCATTTTAAATCACCCAGGCAATGTTGCTCCACATTTTTCATTTTCATGATTTTTTTTATAATGCGTTCCCTACAGGAAGACAATCACAAAACACTGTTTTAAAAAATTTTATAAGCCATAGTTTTTTCTGGCTGCCATTTTTAAAATGGAGGTTGGCCAAATTTTAATGGAACAGTTTGCGGAAAGTTTAATTGCCAAGTTATTTGAAAAGATATTAGAATAATTCAAAAACCAGTGTGTTCAATATGAAATTTTTTTATCATGCAGGGGAGTCAGTCAAACACTTTCTGTAACGACTCGGAAAAAATTTATCAATCTTTACTTTTTCCGATCTTAATTTTTTATGAAGGAAGTGAGACTCACTAATAATATGTTATTTCTGTGTTGAGCACTTACATAACTACCTGCAGTATAAGTTTTAGTCCTGTCAGTGTGCTCCTGTTTCTTCTAGAGCTTTTCATAAAGGGCCAAAATCCTTTTAACATCAATTTTCCCAGGTCAATTTCTAAAAACGGCTGAATAAAAACAAATGAAAATTTTACAGAATGTTCTTTATACTCCGAGGAATATCAAAAATGGCTGAGGCTCATCTACACTGAGAGTAACAGGGCAGTGAATTTCCATAAAAATGCAACCCAGTGCCAAGTTCGCAAGCAAGGGCTTGTAATGATTACAACTGACATTGGTCAAATGATGTTTAAATCATTGCATATAATAAATAATCAAATATTTCTACTTTTAAATAACAATAGGCAGTGATAACAATAGGTAAGAATTCTAATTCTTAAACTTAACTTACCAATACATTTGTTGTACTACAATTGTGTACAATAAATACACAATAATGTTCCCCTATGCATTTAGATTTCTGTGGGTTGGAAGTATTTTCGTCCAAAATGCGGTATACCACACTATGTCCTACATAGAATATTGGCAGAGTTGCAGTGGAATAAAATAACACCAAGTCCACTTTACCTTAGAGGTATACAACACCATCTGGACACAATGCTGTATACTTCTGCACACTCTGGTGGCGCTAGTATGAACTAAGGTCAGTCCAGTCAGTTTTATATGGGGTTTGGCAGCATTATCTGCAGTGTGTTTTTCGTACAAGTTAATAATTATGAATCTAAACTCTCGTGGGTACAAAATGATGATATTACTTAAATGCAGTGATGGTGCTGCCTCAATAGGTAAGCTATGTTTTCTACACTGTTGTTTTATTAATGAATGATGTGGTTGTAAACATAACCTAACTTATTTGTATTTGTATTTCACCAGATGAGGAACCATTATGTGGTCTGTTCTGTTTCAGAAACAAATACTAATCCAACTAACTATCATACTATTGGCAGCAAAGAAGACGTGGGGGACATTCGAGTCACGACGAAGAGGATGACTCCGATTGTGACAAAACCTATGAACCTTTAAGTGGGTCAAGTTCTGACTCGGATGACAATAACAGTACACGGAATCAATCAAAGAATAGGTTAAAAACATCAGTAATGTTCAAACCGTCACAAATGAACAACAAATACCGAAAATACTAGTGGAAGATTTATACTTAAGCAGTGATAGTGAAAAGTGATGTAAAAAGTTGTGGAGTTTTAGAAACGAATGAATGTGTGGGAAGGAAAGTAAACAATAAAACTAACATACCACAGCATGGTAAAAAGTGTATAGTTCATGCTGACAAATGGAAATGTAACGTCCGTAAACACAAAGTAGTTGGTGGGAAGGAATATGTCAATAAAATAGGTAGGTCTGTTCCTGCTAAAGTATTGCAGCCTCCGTGCACGTGTAGGATGAAATGCTCAGAAAAACTGCCTGAAAAAGAAAGACAGAAGATTTTTCATTCATACTGGCATGAGGAAATGTCTACAGATATGAAAAGGCAATTTGTTGGCTCGTGTGTTGAGCAACGTAGTACAACTCGTTCAAGAAAAAAAAACTTAAGCTCGAATAAGTGTAAAGAAAACACTAAGCTACTATTTTACTGTAAATGGTGGATGAGTTAAGGTGTGCAGATTATGTTTTTGAACACACTTTCTTTCTCAAATACAGTTGTAGTAAACATATTAAAAAACATGGAGCCAGGTGGCATACTCCAAGCAGAAAAACATCAGATGAAACCGCTGAACATATCAAAAGACATATTTCTTCTTTCCCGCATTATGAAAGTCACTACAGTAGAGAACAGAGTGTCAGGAAATATTTAGGGCCAGAACTGGACATACAAAAAATTTATGACCTATACAAAGATGACTGTATTCAAACCAATATTGACCCACACATAAGGGTTAAAAAAAATTCCTTTATGCAGACATCTTTAATAAACAGTTCAATTTGTCATTCAAAACACCTGAAAATGACACCTGTGATACATGTGATATATTTCAGGAAAAGCTGAAAAGTAATCTGACTCCAGAAGAAAAAGAATCTGTTGAAGCTGAGCTTACTGCTCATCTGAATTAATCAAAAAACAGTTATCTTCTAAAAAGTAATGACACTAACAAGGCACAAGGAACACCAACACACAAAGTGTTAGCAAGAGACCTTCAGAAATGTTTACCATCCCCAATCATATCGAATGGTATTAGTTTCTATAAAAGGATACTTTGGGCTTTAAATTTTACCTTGTATAAAGCATCAGATTCCTCAATTCACTGTATGATGTGGGATGAGTCAAAAGGAGGGGAAGCGGAAACAAAACTGAATCACCAATTTTGAAGTGAGCAGATACTGTCATACCTGACAGTGACATGAAAGAAATCACAATTTGGACAGACAACTGCTATGGACAAAATAAGAATGTGAATATTATAATGTGTTTTTTCTGGTTACTGCATAAGCATCCACAAATTAAGACCATAACTCAGAAGTTTCTACTAAAAGGCCATACCCATATGGAAGCTGACAGTGTTCACGCGTTGATGGAGAGGAAATGGAAGAAATTGAGTAATATGAGCATTTTAACACCCTGGAACTGGTAACAATTGGTAAGAAACACTTCCAGCAAGTACATTGTTCATAATATGTAACTTCAAGATTTCTAAAGTTTTAATTCACTGCATGCCACAAAAGACTGAAAGGCCTCTCCTTGTTCAGAGGAAAATGGATACAGAGAAATGGCCATTTTTGTTATCGAAGTGTGTGCAATTACAAGGGAAACAGGAAAACATGGGAATCCTGTACTTCATAACATCTTTTGATGATGACAACAAACTGGCAGACTTCGTTAGGTTATGCAGACATGGACTTACATTTCCAGCAGATTTGAACCAACTCTCCTATGTCTCAAGACCTATTTCGCTGCAGAAATATAATGATTTACTGGCACTGTTGCCATGTATCCCTTCACTTTGTCATGCATTTTATACGAACATGGAACATATGCGTAATACAAACATAACAGACTATCCAGAAGAAGACATAGATGTGATTTAGGACCAAACGTGATATTTATGTTTTTACAGCAAGTTGTACGACAATGTGAATAATGTTCTGTTCACGCAGTATATTTTCATAGTGAAATGAATGTGATTGAGTAATATTATTCTTTTAATACCAAGAGCACTATACCATACAATGCAACATGTTTATGAGAGGCATACAACACCATGTCTGTTCCAAAATGAAAAACAGCCATTACATGTGAAGCAACATGATACTTAATGTTCAAAGTGTAAACTAACCAAATTTCATTACAGTGATGCTATTAATAGGCAAGATATTTAAGGGAGAACACAATAAAACACCTTCAAACTGCTCTCCTGTAAAATTTAATAAATCTGACATAGTGTCCTATACCTAGGACCCACAGATTTAAACTTAAGTTGTAAACTAATTGCCAGTTGCAATCTTCATTAGAGTATTAAACAAACATCATATTTCATTATATAGTTTATCGGTTACGTTGTGTGTTTTACAGACTAGATAAACGTTGCTGCAGAATGGATTTTACATATTATACAGCTGAAAATAGATATTTCATGTAACTGAATTTACATTGAATATAATGGCCACCTTGCAGCAGCTCCACAAAAAACAGCAGTGAACTGAACTGAAAAACAGCTGCTTCTGAATTAATGAGGCTTATACCTTAAGGAAAATCAAAACCATTTGACAGTTTGTAAAATTAACAAAGCACAAAACAGTTGCTTAATCCACAATCTTTTTATTATGTAAACAACTGGTTTTGGGGTATTAATTTCCATCAGGTAAATTCACTTAACAAATGGAACAACATAAATTCCACAAAAACTGTTCCCAGTGCTGCACGGCCAGGAACACAGACAGGAAAACTACCAATCCCCGTCATGCAACACAAGGGAATGGTTTTTATGGCATTTATGTCCCTTTTATCCTTTCGAAGGGAACCTTTGATTCCATGACAACATTGAGGTGAGGATGAACTCCGATGGTTAAGTGATTTTATTTTTGACACCATATTACGTGTTCCAAAACTGGTCATGTACACATGATCCGATTGTGGATTAAGTAACTGTTGGGCCTAATAGTTTATTACAGCCTATGTTGTTTAGACCTTTGTACACACAATTCTGTCCATACTTAACCAGAAAGAGATGCTAAAGGTCAGGTGCATATTGGGGCGCAGCCAATGAAGGGCAGGGCGGTGCAATGAAGGTTTTTGTGATCACAGGTGTAAATAAAACAGCGTTAATTGTGGTGCAGGATAGAGCAGCACAGTGCCTGCTTCAGCCTTTGCTGCGCAGTGTCTGCGACACTTTGTACTGCGCAAGCAATAAGAAGCTGATGGAAAACATACATATGCTCTTGCGAGGTGTGTGTGACACTGGAAACTGCCTCCTAATATGTATTCACACTGTGTCACGAAGTATTTCCTTCACTGCGCTGAAAAGTGAAACACGCCAATAGAAGTACTGTTTCCCCTACAACCAATACTGTTTTTCTTTCATAAGAAATGATCATCTGCAATGTCGTCAATTATGAAATAATTATTTTGTGTCTTCCGAAGGGAAAATCTACTGAAACAAAAGTAAATATACAGTTTTATTTGTTTCTACCTTATCAAAGCCTTTAAACAACAGCAACATACTTTATATTCAAATTTATGTATTTACAAAAATTGTGAAACTTCTGCCATCAATTCGAACATAAGTGTCTATTTTGGTAGGCAAAAGGCAAATACAGATAACAATAAATTTACATAGCAGGGAAAGTTCTAGCAGAATTTAAATAATTTGGATGAAAATGAGACCACTCTTCAAATATCAGAAGCTTTAATTTATCGACAGACATACACAAAAGAGAAAGAAAGAATAATTCTCCTTTAATCCTAAATTATTAACTATAAATTCAGCTCCATGTGAATAATGCCACAACAACACAATTTTTGACACCTCACTCTTCATCACTGAAATCTAACAACAATGTTAAACAGTCTTAATTAATTCATGAGGTGCCGCACTCTGGCGACAGATTACTGTACACTTTATAACATACACATTAATTTCAATGCAACCCAGCACAGCTCACTAAAAGAAAATGATGGATAAAGGAGTATACTGTTTATGTGAATGTCACATACATAAAAAGGATGTAACACATTGAAGTTATTCTTTGTGACTCTCAATAGTAAACTAATGATGATATATTTGGAGCTGACTAAAACATACCCATAGATCAAAATCAATGTTAACAAATGATGAACAGACGGCTTGTACTAAAATAGCCATGCACAAATTACATATTAGTTGGTTCAGGTCATATATTTTTTTAAAAAATGGCAGTCCTGTCAAAAGTCAGATTTGAAACACTAATCACAGGGTGAAAATCACAAATTACATGAGCATGTGAGGTTGAGACATAAGTAAATAAATAAGATGATCTGCAAGCAGAAAACCATAAGAATTATCCTAAATAAACAACATTCTAATTACAAACCAAAACGGAATTACTTAAAAGTTCACAGGATCTAGCCTGGCAAGACACCTGTTGACATTTTTCCCAATAATTTTGAGAATAAGTACGCTACGTGATCAAAAGTATCCGGACACCGGACACCTAGTTTAAAATGACTTACAAGTTCGTGGCGCCCTCCATCGGTAATGCTGGAATTCAATACGGTGTTGGCCCACCTTTAGCCTTGATGACAGCATCCACTCTCTCAGACATACGTTCAGTCAGATGCTGGAAGGTTTCTTGGGGAATGGCAGCAGATTCTTCACAGAGTGCTGCACTGAGGAGAGGTATCGATGTCGTCGGTGAGGCCTGGCACAAAGTTGGCTTTCCAAAACATCCCAAAGTTGTTCCATAGGATTCAGGTCAGGACACTGTGCAAGCCAGTCCATTACAGGGATGTTATTGTCATGTAACCACTCCGCCACAAGCTGTGCATTATGAACAGGTGCTCGATCATGTTGAAAGATGCAATCGCCATTCCCGATTTGCTCTTCAACAGTGGGAAGCAAGAAGGTGCTTAAAATGTCAATGTAGGCTTATGCTGTGATAGTGCCATGCAAAACAACAAAGGGTGCAAGCCCCCTCCATAAAAAACACAACCACACCAGAACACCACCGCCTCCAAATTTTAATGTTGGCACTACACAAGCTGGCAGATGAAGTTCACTGGGCATTCGTCATACCCACACTATGCCATCGGATCACCACATTGTGTATCGCGACTCATCACACCACACGTTTCCCCGCTGTTCAATCGCCGAATATTTACGCTTCTTACACCAAATGAGGCATGGTTTGGCATTTACCGGCGTGATGAGCAGCCACTCGACCATGAAATCCTAATTTTCTCACCTCCCGCTGAACTGTCATGGTACTTGCAGTGGATCCTGGTGCAGTTTGGAATTCCTATGTGATGGTCTGGATAGATGTCTGCCTATTACACATTACAACCCTCTTCAACTGCCGGCAGTCTTGACAGTCAACAGACGAGGTCAGCCTGTACGCTCTTATACTGTACGTGTCCCTTCACATTTCAACTTCGCTATCACATCGGAAATGGTGGACCACGATGTTTAGGAGTGTGGAAATCTCGCATACAGACGTACGACACAAGTGACTCCCAATCACCTGACCACGCTCGAAGTCCATGAGTTCCGCGGAGCGCCCCATTCTGCTCTCTCACAACGTCTAATGACTACTGAGGTCACTGATATGGAGTACCTGACAGCAGGTGGCAGCACAATGCACCTAATATGAAAAATTATTTTTTGGGGGTGTCTGGATACTTTTGATCACATACTGTATTTGCATTGAAACATCTACTCAAAACATGGCAGATTACTGTTAAAGACATTTGGACAACACACAGTAAAGGTCTTCTGTAGCAGTTGGAGTTAATGACTCCTCTTCTCTTCAAAACATTACACATGTGAATTTCATAAGATAACATAAACCAGTAAAACAATTTGCTATCACACAGCACATCAAATCCACACTTTACAGAAAAGCTACTACAACTGATGTGAAATAGCACAATACCTTATATATACTATCTTGTTCCACAAAATGGCAGCATAAAAAAGCATGTCTCACGTGGCTTTAACGATAGTTTTTCACTGTTTAAAAATCAACTGTAGGATCATCATATGCACCAGTTTACAGTTAATGACATACACATTTATGACAATGTTTAAAAAATTATCTGAGAGAAAAAATGGGTAACTATCAAATACTTGGTTGCAGAAAGAACATACATAACTTTAGTCCATTTAAGATACTGAGAATGTAAACAGGATTATCATCTATCTTAACCACCAAAAGAGCTTTGGGTTATATAAACATTAAAGACACTTAAACGTCAAAAACATATAAAAATCAATGATTAATATTGTAAAGCTTCTAAGTAAGCTATGTTTTTACTAAACTGTGAGATCATTTAATTGAAACCACAGAATATTCAGAATGTATACTAAAGTGATATGGTGAAATGACTCACCAACTGATATTTACTTTTATCATAAGATTCATTGTAAGCAATATATGCATCGAAATTGTGATTTTTAATGACGTTTTTCTATTACCATAAAATGCTGTTTGCTACTTGCATGATCAGGAGAAAGAAAACTGGCGTTCTACGGATCGGAGCGTGGAATGTCAGATCCCTTAATCGGGCAGGTAGGTTAGAAAATTTAAAAAGGGAAATGGATAGGTTAAAGTTAGATATAGTGGGAATTAGTGAAGTTCGGTGGCAGGAGGAACAAGACTTCTGGTCAGGTGACTACAGGGTTATAAACACAAAGTCAAATAGAGGTAATGCAGGAGTAGGTTTAATAATGAATAGGAAAATAGGAATGCGGGTAAGCTACTACAAACAGCATAGTGAACGCATTATTGTGGCCAAGATAGATACAAAGCCCACACCTACTACAGTAGTACAAGTTTATATGCCAACTAGCTCTGCAGATGACGAAGAAATTGAAGAAATGTATGATGAAATAAAAGAAATTATTCAGATAGTGAAGGGAGACGAAAATTTAATAGTCATGGGTGACTGGAATTCGAGTGTAGGAAAAGGGAGAGAAGGAAACGTAGTAGGTGAATATGGATTGGGGCTAAGAAATGAAAGAGGAAGCCGCCTGGTAGAATTTTGCACAGAGCACAACTTAATCATAGCTAACACTTGGTTTAAGAATCATGATAGAAGGTTGTATACATGGAAGAAGCCTGGAGATACTAAAAGGTATCAGATAGATTATATAATGGTAAGACAGAGATTTAGGAACCAGGTTTTAAATTGTAGGACATTTCCAGGGGCAGATGTGGACTCTGACCACAATCTATTGGTTATGACCTGTAGATTAAAACTGAAGAAACTGCAAAAAGGTGGGAATTTAAGGAGATGGGACCTGGATAAACTGAAAGAACCAGAGGTTGTACAGAGTTTCAGGGAGAGCATAAGGGAACAATTGACAGGAATGGGGGAAAGAAATACAGTAGAAGAAGAATGGGTAGCTTTGAGGGATGAAGTAGTGAAGGCAGCAGAGGATCAAGTAGGTAAAAAGACGAGGGCTAGTAGAAATCCTTGGGTAACAGAAGAAATATTGAATTTAATTGATGAAAGGAGAAAATATAAAAATGCAGTAAATGAAGCAGGCAAAAAAGAATACAAACGTCTCAAAAATGAGATCGACAGGAAGTGCAAAATGGCTAAGCAGGGATGGCTAGAGGACAAATGTAAGGATGTAGAGGCTTATCTCACTAGGGGTAAGATAGATACTGCCTACAGGAAAATTAAAGAGACCTTTGGAGATAAGAGAACCACTTGTATGAACATCAAGAGCTCAGATGGAAACCCAGTTCTAAGCAAAGAAGGGAAAGCAGAAAGGTGGAAGGAGTATATAGAGGGTCTATACAAGGGCGATGCACTTGAGGACAATATTATGGAAATGGAAGAGTATGTAGATGAAGATGAAATGGGAGATATGATACTGCGTGAAGAGTTTGACAGAGCACTGAAAGACCTGAGTCGAAACAAGGCCCCCGGAATAGACAACATTCCATTGGAACTACTGACGGCCTTGGGAGAGCCAGTCCTGACAAAACTCTACCATCTGGTGAGCAAGATGTATGAAACAGGCGAAATACCCTCAGACTTCAAGAAGAATATAATAATTCCAATCCCAAAGAAAGCAGGTGTTGACAGATGTGAAAATTACCGGACAATCAGCTTAATAAGCCACAGCTGCAAAGTACTAACACGAATTCTTTACAGACGAATGGAAAAACTAGTAGAAGCCGACCTCGGGGAAGATCAGTTTGGATTCCGTAGAAATACTGGAACACGTGAGGCAATACTGACCTTACGACTAATCTTAGAAGAAAGATTAAGGAAAGGCAAACCTACGTTTCTAGCATTTGTAGACTTAGAGAAAGCTTTTGACAATGTTGACTGGAATACTCTATTTCAAATTCTAAAGGTGGCAGGGGTAAAATACAGGGAGCGAAAGGCTATATACAATTTGTACAGAAACCAGATGGCAGTTATAAGAGTCGAGGGACATGAAAGGGAAGCAGTGGTTGGGAAGGGAGTAAGACAGGGTTGTAGCCTCTCCCCGATGTTATTCAATCTGTATATCGAGCAAGCAGTAAAGGAAACAAAAGAAAAATTTGGAGTAGGTATTAAAATCCATGGAGAAGAAATAAAAACTTTGAGGTTCGCCGATGACATTGTAATTCTGTCAGAGACAGCAAAGGACTTGGAAGAGCAGTTGAATGGAATGGATGGTGTCTTGAAGGGAGGATATAAGATGAACATCAACAAAAGCAAAACAAGGATAATGGAATGTAGTCGAATTAAGTCAGGTGATGCTGAGGGAATTAGATTAGAAAATGAGACACTTAAAGTAGTAAAGGAGTTTTGCTATTTGGGGAGCAAAATAACTGATGATGGTCGAAGTAGAGAGGATATTAAATGTAGACTAGCAATGGCAAGGAAAGTGTTTCTGAAGAAGAGAAATTTGTTAACATCGAGTATAGATTTAAGTGTCAGGAAGTTGTTTCTGAAAGTATTTGTATGGAGTGTAGCCATGTATGGAAGTGAAACATGGACGGTAAATAGTTTGGACAAGAAGAGAATAGAAGCTTTTGAAATGTGGTGCTACAGAAGAATGCTGAAGATTAGATGGGTAGATCACGTAACTAATGAGGAAGTATTGAATAGGATTGGGGAGAAGAGAAGTTTGTGGCACAACTTGACCAGAAGAAGGGATCGGTTGGTAGGACATGTTCTGAGGCATCAAGGGATCACCAATTTAGTATTGGAGGGCAGCGTGGAGGGTAAAAATCGTAGGGGGAGACCAAGAGATGAATACACTAAGCAGATTCAGAAGGATGTAGGTTGCAGTAGGTACTGGGAGATGAAGAAGCTTGCACAGGATAGAGTAGCATGGAGAGCTGCATCAAACCAGTCTAAGGACTGAAGACCATAACAACAACAACAACAACTTGCATGATGACATATTAATCCTATAACTTATTCTTATTCCATGTGTCTTCATGGCTGTGCACTTCACCCTTCTCTCTCATATTTTTGTGTAGCTATTCTTCCATTTTACTGATAATTCTCAATTTTTATCATTTTAATAACCATCCAGGCACACAGCTAATAGTACCCTTGCAAATCTGTAGGAACATTGGTGTATGTATCAAATGTAATTCCGTGGAAAAGTGCTTCCATATTGATAACAATATAAGATCTAAGCATTCCTTATATTGCTGATATTCCAATATGGAACCTCCATATTGTCATATACTTGCATTATGTTTTTCCCATGTGTCTGTAAAATTGGATATGTAAATCATTCTTTCTGTCTTCCTGTCAGCTTTCGAATCTTTTAATGCAGACATTATACCACCATAAAAATGTTCTGTGGACATATTCTATATGAATTGCTGCAGTAATCATTTTTACACAGATTAGCACAGGTTCTACCTGTCACTTGACTCCAAGATAAAATTTCTATGGCAGAATAAAATAGTGTAAACATATTTTATATTTAGAGAATGAGACTGATGATGATGATACTGCAGCTTGCTTCGAGATGCGGGAGAGCCAACATTGGCATGCAAAGATGATTTACACATTTCCTACTTGGCCAGTACTCACACAATGTGAACAGTGATGGTTTCGTACCAGTATCTGATATAGTTCCATAGACTCTGGAAAATGTTAAAACTGTTGCTGTGCTGCAACCACCACCATGAATCTGCTACAGAGATTTCGCAAAACCAGCTGTATAGTGTCTTGATAGACACTATCACACTACATGCACCCATCAGTGAAGTGACCAGTGACGCAATCATCACATTCCACAACGCAAACGCATGTTCCAACCGTCGTTGCAACTACAGTGAGAGGCCTGCAACACTCACGGAAACAACGGGAGTCACACAGGAGGAAGGACACGACGACCGAGGAGATAAAAATGGAAGTAGTACAAGGGGGTACTGAAAAGTTCTTGGCTTTGTTCCCTTACTGTACAAATATTAAGTGTTCACTATTTGCATAATTTTTTCTGCTGGAGATGATAGCCTAGATGGCAGCATCACAAGCAAGTTTCTCTCACTGGAGTTACGGCCCATCATGAAGTTTTATTTCTCCAGGGAAAATCAGCAAAAGACATTCACACTGAGATGTCACAAACACTGGGACAGAAGTGTGCTTCCTACAGAACTGTGAAAACTTGGATATCTTGTTTCTAGACTGGCCATTTAACTGTTGAGAACGAGCCTTGCCATGGTAACTCTTAAATTGGAACATACACTGCAACATCTGATGCTGTACATGAGCTGCTTCTTCAGGGAGCTGATTCTTCAGGCCCAATGAATATCTACCAAAAAGATAGCCAAGATGCCGGACATATTCCAGGAGTATGTTTGTTTCTTAGCAACACTATCATGAACATGCACAAACGCTCAACAAAATGGGTGTTGAAATGTTTGAACTATGACCAGTGGAAGGAGTGCGTTGAGACACTGAAAGCCCTTTTGAAGCTTCAGTAACTTTCGGGTGAGGTGAGTGACTGAGGATGAAAATTGGCTTCACATTTATGACCCTGGAACCAAGAAACAATCAAAAGAATGATGCCAGAGTGAGTCCCCATGGTCTAAGAAGTTCCGCACCTCGAAATTGGCCAAAAAAGTTTTCTGGGACACAGATGGCATTCTGCTGGTGGACTATTTACCTCAGTGATCTACTATAACCGAACAATATTATGCTAGATGTGACTCTTCAGGCGTTCCTGGCGGATATGTTGTAAATAGTCTTCACGGGTGTGCCGCCAGATGATGTTGTGCAAATCCCACAATATTTCCTTGGAGCAACTGGGACCATTCCTATCCGAGATGTGATTAGTGGAATAGAACAGGCTGTTTTGAAACTTCCTAAAAAAGCTGCAGAAGAGATTAGGCGTGATTCATGCAGCATCCTGACTTGGGCACCACCTAAGAAGACCAGCTTTAACATTACCGCAGCTGAAAGAACTGCACTACAAGATCTGGGAAGAGACCAAGACATCGTCATCTTACCTGCTGACAAAGGAAACGCTACTGTTCTCCTCTCACACACACAATATAACAGCAAGATGCACGAACTGCTCGACGATCCTGCATACAGTAAATTAAAAAGTGATCCGACGGATAAGATCCAGAGGAAGACTTTGGAACTCATCAGGAAGAGCTCGATCCCAGCACAAGTCGCTAAGGGTTTACGTCAACAAGCTGCAGTTCCTCCTAGACTCTATGGCCTACCCAAGATCCATAAGAATGGAGTGCCTCTGCGCTCTATCGTGAGCAACACTGGAGCACCTACTTATTTTGTTGCCAAATATCTGACGTCACTATTGGGACCTCTCGTAGGCAAGTGCGACCATCATATTCGCAACTCTGAGGATTTCATAGGTCACTTGAAAACTCTTAAGACTGTAATCATCGGATCTCTTAGTAAGTTTCAATATTGCGACTTTCTTTACAAAGGTGCCCTTGCAGAACTCTTTAGAGCTCATTAGTAACAAGTTTGAGGAGGACATAGTGGCACTATTTAAACATGTGCTTACTTCAACATACTTCTTATTTCAAGACCAATATTTTGAACAAATGGATGGTGTTGCCATGGGGAGCCCTCTTTCTCCTGTGGTGGCCAATTATTTTATGGAGGACTTTGAAGATAAAGCACTACAGTCAGCCACTCTCAAACCCTCTTGTTTTCTGCGGTATGTTGACGATTCGTTTGTGGTGTGGCCACACGGACTGGATACTCTACCTACGTTTCTTCAACATTTAAATTCGCTTCATCCGAATATCAACTTCACTATGGAAGTGGAAAAAGATGGCACTTTACCTTTTCTTGATGTTTCGGTACCAAGGAAAGCAGATGGAACCTTGGGACACAGCATATACCGCAAGCCAATGCATACAGATCTATATTTGCAGGCCACAAGCTGCCATCATCCAGCACAATGCGGTAGTGCATTACGTACACTAGTTCATAGAGCATGTGTGGTATCTGAAAAGCCTGCCGAGTGAGATGCAACATTTGAAGACAGTCTTCCGTCAAAATGGTTATTCTGAGAGACAGATATGTAATGCATTCAGGCCCAAGCGAGTTCAATCTACGGAGCAGAATGAAGATACGAAGACACCCACCACCTTGGCCTTCTTGGCGTACTTTGGTGCCATGTCGTCAAGAATCGGAAGAGTCCTCGAAAGATATGACATCAAGTGTATTTTCCGACCATCTGCAAAACCGAGGAACCTGTTAAGTTCGGTTAAGGATGATCTCGGTCTGAGGAAACGTGGTGTGTACAAGATTACTTGTCAGTGTGGGGCGGCATATATAGGTCAGACATGTCGCACAGCACAAGAACGTTGCGAGGAACATCAGCGTCATGCACACCTACGCCAACCGGAGAAGTCGGCAATTGCAGAACACTGTCTGAACACAGGACATCACATGATTTATGAAAAGACGGAAGTTTTATCCCCAGCATCCTCTTTTTGGGATTGCGTCATTAAGGAAGCAATACATATCCGTACAGCTGATAACCTTATCAATAGGGATGCGGGATTTCAAATGAGTACAGCCTGGAACCCTGCATTGGCTGCTGTTAAATCACGATGAGACAGCAAAGAGCTTTCGATAATAGACACGTCATAACTTTGGCAGCATGTTAATAAACACAGCGTCGGCGCACGTGCAGAACGGCCGCTCTGCGTTTCCCGGCAGAGGGCGTTCGAGTCTGGTGCCATCTATCTGCAAGTTTTTGCGCATGCGTGGTTCCCGCGCCTGCACAATCTTCACGCGCGTGCTCTATATACAGCGGCGTCAACATGCGGATCTTGTCAGTCGTACCTAGCCACCAGCGAGGTTCAACCACCTGATGATGTTGGACAGTTGCTCTGAGGAAATATTGTGGGATTTGCACAACGTCATCCGGTGGCACACCCGTGAAGACTATTTACAACATTATGCTAACCTGCCAGACTAGTTGATGGGGCAATTAAGAATAAGAGTGTAAAGATCATGATAAAAGAAGAAATTGCGAGTTCAAGACAAAAGATGCCAAAACTGCAGCAAATACCCAACACCACGAAGAGAGAAACCGAAAGTGCATTTCACACAAAAGAAGAGGAAACACCTACAACACAAGAATACCAAGCAGTGAAAACGAATGGAAATGAAGAACACTGGACTGAAGTTACCCATAGAAGAAAGAGAAAACCAACTAAGCAACAAGAGACGCTGACTGGCACTCGACCACGAGACGGAAGTCTACAAGCTCCAGAAAAGAAGGCCTGGCTCTATGTAGGATGGCTTAAACCCGAGACAACACCGGACTTAATAAAACAATTTCTCAATAAGAAAGGAATCAAAGAAAATGTGAAATGTGAAGGACAGGCAAACAACAATAATACGAAGTCTTTCAAAGTAGGCATCCCCTTTCACAACTTAAGAGTTGGCGAATAAACCTGAATTCTCGCCAGCAGGAGTCACCGTCAGACGCTTTCGTTTTGCCCGGGTTTTTTTCGAGAAAACGGAGGGGTGCCTCTTCCATAAGACACAAGAATGCAGCCCAAAATAATGCAAAGAAGAAGGAGCAGCAGGAACCTTAAAGATCCTCATGTGGAATATAGAAGGTCTAAAAAGTGCAACCAAAACAGCTCCAACAGACTTTCTGCAGGGATATGACATAGCAGTCTTAACAGAAACATTCTTAACCGAAGACTGGCAACACCCAGAATTTTACTGTACTCATCTCCGTGCAAAACAAGGCGACAGAGGAAGACGCAGTGGAGGAATATATGTGCTCATAAAACTGGAATTAACGCCAATAACTGCAACTATCAAACAAGAACATACACTCCTGACAGAAATGAAACACATTACAATAATATCAGCATACTTCCAACCGAACAAAACATGCACTGATATAATACATGAAATAGGCCAACTGATCACTAAGAGTAAACATAATAAACCACTAATTATTGCTGGAGACTTAAATTTCAGAATGGATATACTAAATTACAAAGCAAAAGTAACAGTGGAAAAGTTGCAGGAGGAAGGCTATATCCTGTTAAACAATCCCAACATACCTACATATATTTCCCACAACGACAAAAGTACAATAGACACTGCGTTCATAAGGGGACCAATCAGGGGTAATATATCACCTCTCTGGACTGCAGACCACACACCACTTCGGAAACATATCCCTCTGGAAATAAATAACCCAGGAGCATGGCGAAAAATGCGAGAAAAGGTGGAAGAAGCACTATCGAGAACAATAGATGTTGGGAAAGTGGAAGCAGAATCCAACCATATAAAACAAATCAAAATGTTAATAGACAATTCGCGACTAGAGGAAGCAACAGAAGCGATAGGAGAATTCCTAAGACAAGCCGCCAACCCCAGATACAAAAGAAGAGCGAAAAAATGGTTCGACACAGTGTAACAGTCTAAGAAAAGATGTACTACGAAGCCTACATCAACTAAAACAGTGCGCAGAGAACCCTATACTCCTCAGGAATTACGCCGAAAAACGAAGCATCTATAAGAAAACTCTAAAGTAAAAGAAGAGATCATTCTGGGCAAAAGAAGGAAAGAAACTAGTGGAGGAAGCCTCAAAAGACCCATATATTGTGCTACGCCCCAGAAAACGAGCGGAAACACATTACATAGACATGAAAATATGGGAGACGCACTTCGACAACGTACTGAATAAGGAAGGACTAAACAACTGTGGATTGGATCCCATTGACCACGGAAGAGATCAAAGATGCCATTAACAGCACCAAGAGTAAAAAAGCTGCAGGCCCTGGCAGACTTTACAGCGATAATCTGAAAGACACTGCCCAAATACTAACTCCAATGTGGACAAAACTCTACAATAAGTGTATAGAAACAGCCTCCATTCTGGAACAGTGGAGACAGTCAACAGTAAAAGTGCTTTATAAAGGGAAAGGAGACCCCAAGAACCCTAGCAAATACAGAGGCATAGTCCTAGAAAACTTATCTTTCAAAGTGTTCACAAAAATAATAACAGGAAGAATAAAGCAAATAATTGACGAACACCTCCCCGAAAGCCAAATGGGATTCAGAAAGGGAAGATCAACTCTGACAGCAATAGAACTCCTGCTCAAGAGTGTACGGGAAGCCCTTGAAGACAGAGAAAAGTTCTATGTAGTATTCATAGTTTTTTACAAAAGCCTTTGACTTTATAAACAGAAATTAATGACCAAAAAACTAGAGGAAACCCTGGGAAAAAACAACATCTGGACACAAATTATAAGCGCAATACTGCAATGGAACGAAATAAGAATATCAGACAATCTCTTGCAGCGGAAGAAATTGAATTGAAAAAAAAAAAAGGGAGGGTGTAGTCTCATATGCATATGCAGACGATATTGTAATAGGTGCAAAGAATATTGCAAAGTTACAAGAATCGATAAAAAAAAAAAAAGGGAGGGTGTAGTCTCATATGCATATGCAGACGATATTGTAATAGGTGCAAAGAATATTGCAAAGTTACAAGAATCGATAAACGATATGGAAGATTGGTGTGTTGAACACGGCTTCTAAATAAATGTGGCGAAAACAGAAATGATGGTACTCAGAAATGGAGGAAGAACACCTACATCAGCTGATATCTTCATACGAGAGAGAAAACTGAAGATTGTACCAGACTACAAGAACCTAGGGGTCACAATACAAACAACTGCAAAATGTTTCACAAAACATGTAACAGAGAAATCAATGCAAGCAATAATGGCAATACATGAAATACAATACATCAGATCCCTTAGCGTAGATAGCAATGGCACTATTCAGAGCCAAAATCTTCTCAAACGTACGGCATAGAAATTATTGGACCAGATCTTACAGTGAACAACCTAACACAACTAGAAAGAGTGAAGGCGACCTAAATAAAGAAAGCAATAGGAGTGTCCAAAACAACATGATCGAGACTTGTATACATGTTTGCGAGGGAACTCTTCCTCATTGAAGACCTTCGAACAATCCTAATGCTACCCAATAGCAGCACCTTGGAAAGTTTACTTAAAACATTGAAGGAAAAAAGGGAAGACAAACCTCCAGAATTTTACAGCACAGATGCCATGATTGACGAACATGGACAAAATAAAAAATTCGAAATGAGACACGTGATCACCAGATTGGCAATCCATGGTTTCCACCACCTTATTTGCAACAACACATCATATCATGAACCAAACAAAATGTGTGAGTGTAAACTGTGTCACCAAAAGTGCAAACGTGACCATACAGAGCTCTGTACCAAAATGACACGAACTATAAGTGACTACGCAAATCACAATATGTGAAATTTCTAATTTATCTTATTATTATCACTGTACATTGAATTTGTATGGCTATTTAACTGCAATATACTTATTACTAAGAATAAATGCCAAGGAAGGCTGACCAATGCTCCATGACAATGCACCTGCAACTGCCAAATTGATAACCCTAGGCTTCCAACTAGTAAACCATACTCCCTACTCACATGGTCTAGCCCACTCGGACTATTATCTGTTTCTGAACTTGAAGAAACACCAGAAGGGCAACCATTTTCAGGACAGTGAAGAAGCTAAAAAAGTTGGGGAGACTTGGTTTCACGACCGACCACATGACTTATTTGCATGGAGTAGGAAATCTGCAACATCAATGTAAGACTATATTGAATAAATGGGTAATATCAAAACTCTGGCTTTGTTTTTTCTAGGCAAAGCCAGAAATTTTTCAGCACCACATCATATTACGTGTTGACACCACCCAAGAAGGAAGCACAACCACTAAAATATTAAATGCTTGCACTGATATGCAACTACAACAAAGGGCTTTTCATCTTAGTTGTTGAAAATAGAGACAGAAGCTTAGGAAGTCTCCACCTTATGGCATGAATGTGAGCCATTATTAAAGCACATAATCAATATTATGGCAGAAGTGGAAAACTGTGTGAAAATCGAGACTATATTAGAATTAACTGCAAGTAACCGACATGAATTCAGTGTGCTCATGGTGATAATGCCCTGTTTAGAACCTGCCCAATATATCTCAAACACAAGGACATTAAGAGAATTATGTCTCTCAGTAACATTACCTTTTCACAAGCAGCAACTGTGTTTGAAAACAGGCCTTCCCCAAACATTCCCAGCAGAACACCGAGACGCAGTTACTTCTTCCCTAAACTTTCTGACACAGGAGACAATTCCTGTCCCTTCTGACCCAATAGCAGCTCAATGCAAGTATCAGCACTATCACTTATCATCTGCAGTAACCACCTCGAGTCATGATGACAGTAACACAGGCATCAGTAACAATGGCTGCAATGGATTCCTCAGCAATACCACTGCCCTCTCCTGTAGAGCATCATGCCCAGATGCACCACCAGCAACCCCAAAATTCTGCAGACCATAAAGGGCCACACCAAAGTGTGGTCAGCCAGGAACATATGTATCAACCACAATTTTGCCTTCGTCTTGGATGAATGGGTCCAAACTTCTACATCACACACTCAACTAACTGAAATGTTAAGAACTATCTGGTTAACAACATTTTAATACAATTACGGCTGTGATAAATGATATATTGCACTACCAGACTGCTAATGGGGCCACTCCAGTATTACAAACAAATTCAATTAGGAAGCCAATCCAAAATATGTTGACCCAGTATTTACACCTCAAAATGGCTTATAAAATAATCCAATGGAACACAAAATCACACAGAGCAAACAATGACAGCCTACACTATTTTCTGTTTAAGACTCCACCAGGAGGAGAGTGTATAGAGTCACATCACTCCATAAGAAGAATAAATTAAACAGTGCATCTTGGAATAAATGTCAAAAACAAGTAGTCCCAGGAATTCTGCGTATTAAAAGCAACTTCTGGTTGCATGAAAAGTGTGCCAAAATTTGTCTACAATTTATCAGTAACAATTTTCAGCGGTCATGTTCTGACTTTTTTAGAAGAAGAAAAAGTGTATTTAGCATTGGTATTGCAGTTGAAAGGTGATGTTATAAAAATGTTGTTAATCAATGCAGGCATTCTGGACATTGAATGGTATTATCCACCAAGCCAACTTCAAACTGCACCAACATGCCAGACTTCACCTCAAAAAGCTATCCCACCTTCTCCTAAACTACCTGAACAGCAGTATTTCCCTTCCTGTCCCTCTGCAGCTACCTAAATAGCCACATCATCAACCACCACTCCTCTCCTACAAATCGAGCTTGGCCAACCTCCTTAACATCCCACACTGCCTCCCAGACCAAGAATTGCCCATAATCCCAAGAACCAGTGACAACAGTACAGTATCCTTAACATCTCATCTTAAGCCCTCTCCTCTCCTGTATTATCTAAGGGCCTTACTTTCAGCCCTAAACTTGCATTTGATCATGCTGCTTTGATGAAGGGCCTCCTTTCCTTCACACGTAATATCCATTGGAAATATCACTTTGCAACCCAATCCCAAAAACCTTTCCAACAGCAAACCTGACATTGGACCCTGCCTTGAACAGTTCAGACTAAGATCCCATCGTGATCCACCACACTACCTCAGAATCATCCCTTACAAGCCTTCCAGGAATTCCTTACATCCAGCATTGTCTCACAACCCTTCCTCAGGTCCCTTCAACATGATCCTAACCTGTCCTCTACAGATCTCCAGGCTCTAAGTTCCCTAAAAGCTGATGACTCCCTCCTCCAGACAAAGGACCTACCACTGTAGCACTTGACCACAAGGAGTATGTTAGTGAAGGTCCACACCAGGTGTCTGACACCTATACATACAGTATCTGCCATCAAGATCCCATCCCTGTGACTCAAACTGACCAGCACCAGCAGTCCCTTCTTAAAACCTCAGGCCCTCACAAGGACTAACACCTCAATCCATAGAACTTCTCACCCCACCCCCACATTTTACCTTTATCGTAAGATCCACAAACCAAATCATCCTGGCCATCCTATAGTTGCTGGCTTCAACACACCCATCGAACTTATATCTACCTTAGTTGGTCAACACCTGCAACTCAAGAGTACAAAAACTCCCCTCCTACAACAAAGACACCAACTATTTCCTATATTGCCTGAAATTCATGCCTGTCCCACTCCCACCACACATCTTGCTTGTTACCATTGATGCCACGTACCTCTATACCAACACCCCCTACATACATTGTCTGTCTACTGCTGAACATTTCCTCAGTCGGCACTCACCTGATTCCAAACCTATGACTTCCTTCCTACTCACCTTAATGAGGTTACTAAAATAGATAATGTCACCTCCCTAAGTTGTGAAAAAGACTTTGAGATGACAGTGATAAAAATTCCAAAATTAGGTTTGATAATAGCTACAGTGTACCGCTCTCCAACAGAAAAGTTTGAGGTATTTTTAGAAAACATGGAAATTTTCTTAAATAAGCTGCAGAAAACAAGGTGTGATGTAGTATATGGTGACTTTAACATAGATTTTCTTAGTAAGTGTAAACAGAAAACCGCCCATGGCAATCTCATTCAAACACATAACCTTACAGCCACAGTTAAAGTTGCAACGAGAATAACACCAACCAGTCAGACAGGTTTAGATCAAATCCTGATTGATAAAGAGAAATTGGAGTGGTCAGTAAAAGTGTTTAACACAGGATACAGTGACCACAAAGCTCAAATACTTACCACCACAAAGGAAGGAAGACCGGTTAAGAATAACTTACTAAAGGTTAAGAGAAGGATCTACAGTCAGAAAAGCACTGAGCACTTTAACTCACTATTGCATACTGAAGACTGGTCTGATGTCTATGAAAAGCAAAATCTGAATTCGAAATTCAATATTTTTCTAGAAAAAATGGTAAAGCACTTTGATACAGCCTTCCCTCAAAAAATGGTAAATATAAGAGCGAAGACAAGAGGACAGGGTTCGATTACTAAGGACTCAGAACTTCTTGCCAGAAAAAAAGGGAGCTCCACAGAATCTGCAAAGAAAATAATGCCACTGAGGAAATGCATACTCACTACAAAATATACACTAAAATCTTACAAAAGGTCATTAAACAGGCAAAAAGAATGTACAATGATTACTACATAAATAATTCTACAAATAAAATGAAAGCTATGTGGGACATCATTAAAAAAGAAACTGGCAAAAATAAGAGAACTGAGGAGAACATTGTCTTGATACACAACAACAAAAAGATTTTACAGCCTAGAGAAACAGCAAACGAATACTTCGCTGGGATAGCTGAAAATTTAATAAAAACTAATTTTAGTTCAAATCAGCATCAAGTGGCAAACAAGTGCAACAGTAATAAATTTTCAATGTTTGTGGACCAAATAAGCAGGGAGGAGACATTGAAGGCTGTCAGAGAACTAAAGACAACATACTCAGCAGGAATTGATGGTATACTGAACAGAATCCTAAAACTCTGTATCCAAAATATAATTGACCCCCTTACTCACTTATGCAACTGTTCCCTAGAGTCAGGAATCTTTCCAAATCAACTAAAAAGATCAAAAGTCATCCCTATTTTCAAAGCTGGTGACAAAGATGAAGTAATAAACTATCGTCCCATTACATTAACATCCTGTTTCTCAAAAGTAATAGAAAAAATTATGTGTAGTAAGTTGTTTAAGTTTATAAACAAAAATAGTGTGCTATCTAATACTCAACATGGCTTTAGAAGCAAGAAATCAACGGAGATTGCAATCTATGAATGCATATCTACTGTATGAAAAACAATAGATGAAAAACAACAAACAACAGGTATATTCTTGGACCTAACCAAAGCCTTTGATATGGTAAACCACAAAACCCTATTGAAGAAGCTAGAGCACTATGGAATTAGGGGGTTGGCAAATGATTGGATTCGTTCATCTCTCAGCGACCGTAAACAAAAAGTATCCATAGGATATATAGATGATAAAGCACGAATAATCACAGAATATGTATCATCAGAAAGCCCAATCACTTACAGGGTACCGCAAGGGTCGGTAATGGGACCCCTACTTTTCTTGTTATATATCAATGATTTGGATATACGAGGTGCATTCAAGTTCTAAGGCCTCCAATTTTTTTTCTCCGGACTGGAAAGAGATAGAAACATGCGCATTGTTTTAAAATGAGGCCGCGTTCATTGTCAATACGTCCCAGAGATGGCAGCACCGTACGGCAGATGGAATTTTACCGCCAGCGGCGAGAATGAGAACTCTTTTAAATACTTAAAATGCCGATGTTTTCCTTACTTGAACAGCATGCAATCATTCGTTTTCTGAATTTGCGTGGTGTGAAACCAATTGAAATTCATCGACAGTTGAAGGAGACATGTGGTGATGGAGTTATGGATGTGTCGAAAGTGCGTTCGTGGGTGCGACAGTTTAATGAAGGCAGAACATCGTGTGACAACAAACCGAAACAACCTCGAGCTCGCACAAGCCGGTCCGACGACATGATCGAGAAAGTGGAGAGAATTGTTTTGGGGGATCGCCGAATGACTGTTGAACAGATTGCCTCCAGAGTTGGCATTTCTGTGGGTTCTGTGCACACGATCCTGCATGACAACCTGAAAATGCAAAAAGTGTCATCCAGGTGGGTGCCACGAATGCTGACGGACGACCACATGGCTGCCCGTGTGGCATGTTGCCAAGCAATGTTGACGCGCAACGACAGCATGAATGGGATTTTCTTTTCGTCGGTTGTGACAATGGATGAGACGTGGATGCCATTTTTCAATCCAGAAACAAAGTGCCAGTCAGCTCAATGGAAGCACACGGATTCACCGCCACCAAAAAAATTTCGGGTAACCGCCAGTGCCGAAAAAATGATGGTGTCCATGTTCTGGGACAGCGAGGGCGTAATCCTTACCCATTGCGTTCCAAAGGGCACTACGGTAACAGGTGCATCCTACGAAAATGTTTTGAAGAACAAATTCCTTCCTGCACTGCAACAAAAACATCCGGGAAGGGCTGCGCATGTGCTGTTTTACCAAGACAACGCACTCGCACATCGAGCTAACGTTACGCAACAGTTTCTTCGTGATAACAACTTTGAAGTGATTCCTCATGCTCCCTACTCACCTGACCTGGCTCCTAGTGACTTTTGGCTTTTTCCAACAATGAAAGACACACTCCGTGGCCGCACATTCACCAGCCGTGCTGCTATTGCCTCAGCGATTTTCCAGTGGTCAAAACAGACTCCTAAAGAAGCCTTCACCGCTGCCATGGAATCATGGCGTCAGCGTTGTGAAAAATGTGTATGACTGCAGGGCGATTACGTCGAGAAGTAACGCCAGTTTCATTGATTTCGGGTGAGTAGTTAATTAGAAAAAAAATCGGAGGCCTTAGAACTTGAATGCACCTCGTACATATTGATTCCCACAAAGTAATGCTGTTTGCTGATGACACAACAATACTGGTAAAAGCAGCAAAAAATGAAGATATACAAGAAGAAGTAAACACAGTTACAAAACATCTAAGTAATTGGACAGCAGAAAATCAGTAGATAATAAACTACAACAAAACAGTAGCCTTAAATTTCCATAACCACCAAAACACCACATTGATATATCCAGAAATAAAAATCAATCAACACCCTATTGCAAATGATGAGGCTACAAAATTTCTCAGCATCTGGATACAAAGAGACTTAAAATGGGACAAACACATAGAACAAATTAATGCCAAGCTGAGCATACTCGAATAAAATATAACTTGCATGTACCCCCAGCCAGTACCAGTTTGTATCAGAAAGGTACATGCTATCTGGGTATTAAACTCAATAATAGACTATCAAATAGTATAAAATGCTTACAAAATATTAGTGCTTTTGAGAGATCTGTCAGAGAATATCTACAGTACCACTGTTTCTACTCAGTAAAGGAATACTTGGACCAGAATAACTGTTAAGAACTAAAGCTACTGTAACATTGTATCATTGTAAGAACTACAACTATTGAAATTGGTAGCATGTTGAAAAATGATTATTTAAATATGCATCATTTTGAACTTAATAATAAGTCCAATATCATCCTATACACTGTACTACATATGATCAAAGGACTCAATAAATAAATAAACTTTATGCTTACCAACATTTACTTTAACTTTGAGAAGCAGACACAGAAACATGTTCAATTCGTATTTTCCTACAACTGCAAATGATTTATTGACCGAAAAATTGGGTAAATTGGATGTGTACGAAACTTCAGTCACTTGGAAACCTCAGTATCAACAAAAGAATCCTGTTCCTTGGTCTTGCTAGTTAAGATGAGCTAAGAAAAATCATATGCCCATTAAAAAATATCAATTCAGCAGGTGTTGATGAGATCCCTGATCATATAATGCAGTTCTTCAATGTCGTAGGGCATTTTTACAGATCAGCTAAAAACTGATTAAGACGTACCTCTTTATAAGAGACATGTAGCACTGCTGTCTGGCTTTTCAAAGATTGTAGAACAACTCTTCCTAGCTGAGCTAACAAAAGCTTTCACACATAATGGTTTCAGGGCACAACATTCCACTGAGACTGCTACCTTTCATGAGATCTTAAGTGCAATGTCAATTACTCCAAAATTTCAGGTATTTTCTTAGATTTAGCAAAAGTCTTTTGATGTTATAGGTCATTTAGTTCTCTTAAAAGGAATTAATTGTTATGGTGTGTGACATGTGCCTACTGAGTTGCTGAAATCCTACTTAAGAAATCAATCTCATGTCACAGAAGTCAAACAGACACACACTAACATTACACAGAACTAGATGCAGTGCCATCCTCACTGTCAAATGGTGTATTGCAGGACTATTTCCTTTTCTAGTAAACATTTATAAACTGCTATCACATATTGATACCTCCCCTTGTGTTCAAAGAATGCAGGAGCAATACTATCTGCAGATGATACCAGCCAGGTTATTGAAGCGAAATATAATGAAGATCTTATCACTGCTGCAGATGTCGTCATAGATGAAGTTTCACGGTGGCTCTGTGGGAAAAGACTTGTCTTAAAAGCAACAAAAATGGACACACTACCTTTTCAACACACGAAAAATAAATATACAGCAAAGCCAGCTACTCACCTGAACAACAGAGAGATTCAGAATGCCACTGCAACAAAGTTTCTAGGCCTTTGCCTGCAAGAAAATCTCAAATGGAACTCTCACATAACCTCCTGAAACTCCCAACTCTCTAAACTAACATGTGCAATCAGAGTATGATCTAGCAATGCAACTCTGAAACTGTGTATTTTACTCGGATACACTTGCTGTTAACATAGGGTGCTCTTTTTTGGGGAAATTGTTCTCTTGCTATAACAATATCCAGGAAGCAAAAGAGAATAATCCAAATAATACAAAAACAAAAAAGTCTTTTTTCTTTTGAATATTTAAATATTCTCCTTCTCCTTCTTCCCTGCATTTATATGCTATAAACGGTGCTTGAGGGGTGGGGGCACTGCTGTGAATGAGCACCAGACTAGGTTAAGGAAAAGTCGATGTAAATTATTCAAGCACAAGTCTATCTCAAAATGGTGTTTATCACTAAACTGCCAAAAATTATTAAGAATACCAAGCATATAAATGCATTCAAAAAAGCCGCTAAAACTTGTTTATTAAGTAAAACTAGAATAGTTGCTTCTGGCTCTTCTAGCTATGGCTGACAAGAGAGTGAAATGACTGAGAAAGCTCTCTATATTAGACAGGAGTCCGCATAATAAACAGAGGGACAACTCCCATTATAAATGCTTTGTCACCCAAAATCAGACAACTTATCAGAGAACACATTAATAGCTACCCAGTAAAAGAAAACCACTACTCTGTGAGGTCAACAGAAAGTTGATTCATAAAATGTTCTGGGAGACACAACTTATGTTAAATGTAGCTACCAGACTTTTGATTTGTTCTTCAATGAAACCTGCTAATTGTCATTTGGGCGACCACATGTAGGTGTGGGCTGCTTGTGTGAATAATTGAAAGTAAAGATTTGAAATCACCTTATTAACGATGCGGCAAAAGAGTGTGCATTGGCTGAGATGACAGTGCACAAGAAAATAGCCAAAAAAATTCTTTACTGAACATGAAGCTAAAACTTTGATGAAAGATCAACCCCACGTATTACGTCTGGGAATAGATTTTATGCAGAACATTCAATTACAAGTCACCCCTGTCCATGATGTGCCAGCTGACTACTAACGATTTTTGGATTCATGATATTGGGAAAGATAAGCTAGAATATACATTAGAGTGACGGAACTGCAAAAAAAGGTGCAATGAGGTGTGTTCTTTCAGGACATTTCTGCTGAAATTACAGAGCTACATTCATTATCTGACAACTGTACAGAGCAAAATACAAGGTGTTTCAAAATGAATATACCAGTTTTAAGGCTTTGTAGCATTTATTGCATTCAGCTTATATTATTATAAAAATACATCAAATGAAAGAGCAACTCAAACACTTTTCCTTACAACTATTCAATGTGAGCATTATTCATCACACAGCACACATCGAGCTGACAGGCGAGTTCTTCCCAAACCTTAATCGGTGTGTCCGAGGTCATTGTTGCAACAACAGTTTCAGTCCTGTTTCTGAAGTCAGGAACACCAGCTTGTAGCACAGGTAGATACACAAGATCCTTTATGAATCACAAAGGTAAAAATCCTTTGCATCACAGTTCAGGTGACTGTGGAAACCATGCGAAACAAGCTCTGTCGTACCGCACCTTGCAACCAACATCATTTAACCAACCGTGTAGTGTCTTGTCAGTGAGACAGCACACCATCTAGCTGCCAAATGAAGTCGTGTGGTTCAGTTTCGTCTGGTATAATGAAAGAGCCATAGTTCTAACATATCAAGATAAGAAGCACCAGCTGCAGTTGCTGCACAGAAAAAGAAAGGCTTTGAACCCATTAACTGCCACGATCCCCATTTGGGGACTGGATAGTTTTTGTCCCATCAGTTGACAGCAGTGTCTTTGTTTTAATGCTGAGTAGCTTATAATGTTTGACAACAGTCTAACTGAAGTGAGTGACAGAACATAACCAGAATATTGCATTTGGTTTCTTGTGTAAAGTTGAATAAACCACAAATCATATGGTAAGTCATGTAATACGAATATCATAGATTTTCAATTGTGTTATTTCTGCATTATTTTTATTATTCTGCCAAATGATGCAATCATATTGTAAATTTGTAGGTTACAGTAGCTCACATATGTTTCTTTGTTCATTTATTATTAGTAAATAATGTTTTATTACATGTTTTAAAGCAATACCCATTTGGGAATACGAAGTACTTTCATACAAACACAATCATTGTATCCTTTTTTTCATGATATGGGAACCAAAAAGTTCCTCATGCTAGCCAAAGTAGAAGATATGATAAATGATCCTAAGTTTATCACCGAAGATGATGATGTGATAGATATTGAAGAACTGACATTGTGGGTGGTGTTTCCGACACTGAAGAATTTGATGACAACAGTTTGGAAGACCCTTATACTAATGATGTTCATGGTAGGCTGGAAGTTCATTCAAGTGCAACTGCAGTTGCCGATACCAATACAGAAACTCTGGCCTAAAAAGATACTAGTACTTCACGGCCCAATTGGTCAAAGAAGTTAGACTTGAAAATGGTTAAAATAGTCTCTGATTGGCAAAAAGTTCAGCCTGATTATGAAAATACATTTGGGTATAATGACAATATAAACAGAGCTATGGAACAAGTAGCCTCTCTCAAAGGAGAAATGCTATTTCACCAAGACATAATGAAATTTCACTGACAAAGGAAGTGTCAGATATGCTGCAGAGCATAACAGGCATGGATTTACATTTTCGGTACACTGTTTTCAAACATTTACAGGCTTTTTATGCCTTACAGGTTACCATTTTTTGCCTCAAGAGCAAATGTATTGGTGCGAGGATGAAGGCTTCGACATTAGAAATGTCAGAAAACGTTTCTCCAGAAACAGCTGAAGAAATCTGTATAGAAACAGTGAGAATAATAGCCAATGCAAAACTGCCAAATGGTAATATAACTGTGGATCAGAGAAGAGCTTTAAAACTCCTGAATGACGACGATAGTATTTTGATTCTCCATGCTGACAAAGGAAGCACAATGGTGGTTATGCATGTGGCCGACTATCAGAGTAAAATTACTGATCTACAGGATCTGCAAGCATATAGGAAGCTGAATAAGGACCCTACTAACAACATTCTTAGAACTGTGTCACGTTTAATAAAAAAAGTCCCCCATTGAAGAGAGTGTAAGGAAAGGTCTCTGCAATTCGGTTGCACAACCACCGAGGCTTTATTGATTGCCCAAAATTCATAAAGAAAATGTGACATTAAGATCGATACTAAGTGCTATTGGTACGCCCCCTACTCATTAACCAAGTTTTTGACTACGCTGTTAAAAGCACATGTGGGCCATTCAGGCCCTTATATAAAGAATTCGACACTTTTCATAAGCAGATTGAATGGCATAGTGGTCCAGCCGGAGGACATATTGGTCAGCTTCGATGTGGTATTGCTGTTTACCATGGTTCCGCTTAATGATGTATTGGAACAGCTGGATCGAATTTTTCCTGCCGATATTTCAGAACTGTTTAAGTGTTGTTTGACGAGCACATACTTCAAGTGGAATGAATAGTATTATGAACAAATGGATGGCATGGCTATGGGAAGCCTCGTAAGTCCCGTAATTGCATACTTCTTTATGGAGAAAGGCCAACAGGCCTTAGGTACTGCCAGCAACAAACCAAATGTATTGTTCCAATACGTGGATGACACGTTTGTGCTGTGGAGACATAGCAGGGAGGAACTAAGCCAGTTCCACGAACATCTGGATAGTATAAACTCGAGAATTCAGTTTACAATGGAGGAGGAGGTAGACGGCAAATTACATTTCCTCGATGTGCTTGTTTTTAGAAACGAAAATGGTTATATCGCAAACCCACGCACGCAGACCGTTATTTGCACCGGGATTCAAACCACCACCCACAACAGAAGTGGGGTGTTATCAGGACGTTAGCGGACAGAGCTAGAAATATTTGTGAACCTGAGTTGCTCGACGCCGAGATGGAACATCTCCACAATGCGCTAATGAAGAACGGATATTCGTCCCCCGAAATAAAACGTGCATTGAGACAGCCACGCAGAAACCATAGTGATGTACAGGCTACTGCAAAATCTACGGTTTTCCTGCCGTTTATTAAAAATGTAACGGAAAGAATAGGGAGGATCTTGACAAAGCGAAGTATTACCGTGATTTACAAGCTCACCAGGAAGATACGGGAATACGTTAAGCCTGCCAAGGACGCTCACAAAGCATTGGAAAAAGCTGGAGTGTATAGGATCCCATGCAGCTGTGGAGATGTTTATGTGGGTACCACTAAAAGAACTGTTTCAAAACATTCGGAAGAGCACAAGGGCAAATGTAGAAGAGGAGAAACGGAACAATCAGCAGTTGCAGAGCACGCTTTCCAACCAGGTAACCACCATATTCGTTATGAGTAGACGCAAGTACTAGCGGCCACAAGCGGATATTACAAAACGCTCTACAGGGAAGCAATCGACATCACCAAACACCCTAATAATTTCAATCGAAAGGAGGAGGGTGTGAAACTAAACGGTATATGGATGCCGGTGTTGAAGAAGATGTGTACCACCCATACACCACTGGGTGATGGCAACGGCGATCGACGGCAGTGGACAGCGGCCAATTGCACTGACATTTTCAAAACACGTGACATCAAGCCTCGGCGTGGGAGCATGCGGACATGGAATTAGCAGCAGTCAGTAGTGAGCCTGTGGGTGTGTTGGACGCAGACGGGGACGAAACGTTGGGAATTGACACAGAATTCATCAACCGACTACGGCATAACAGCCCGGATAATTATAATGGATATACCATGAAAGCAATCAAGAAGATTGCATCGATGTTAAAAGGTGGTCTCAACACCTCATGTAGGAGCTCATCGGTGAAGTTTTAGGCATCCACACCCCCAGACTGCAGAACACTAAACGATTACTTTCAGAGACATAACATCCAGCACCACACAAATCCAATGTAGGAAAGAGAGGCATGCAAGGCGGTGATAAAAGGTCTCCCCCATGACACTCAGACCAAGCAGAAATCAAGGCGGACCTCATCTTCCGCAAGTTCAAGGGGATAGAAGTCAAACAAGGAATACGCGCCTCTGACCCGGCAAAACCAGGAGAAGGAAGCAATAAATGCGCATCTTTCACAGTCATTCTCCATCCTGGCCAGAAAAACCGATAACTGTACGCAATAAAGCTCATGCTGCATTGCGGAGTAACAATTGAAAAATATCAGCAGCCTGAAGGTCCTGTACAGTGCCACCAGCTCTTTCATAGTGCTGAAAACTGTAATCACCCGCCGATGTGCATAAAATGCACTGGCCCCCATCTCAGTAACACGTGCACCTAAAAACGGGGCAGGCCGGCTAAATGCACTATCTGCAACAGTCTGAGTGTCATTGCCCCAGATGAGCCCATGCATATTCCTGGCAACACGGACAGAAATTCTGATATATTAGATATTTTTGTCGCAATAAACTTGGATCTTGATGCAGCGGCCACAGTGCACTAAGAGATGGACTCCGACCACAGTCCTGTCGTGCTGGATGTCGCCAGTGTAAAAGACGATGCCAGGAAGATGGCAAATACACAAGTAAACACAAACTGGGACAGGCATGTGCTCTCCCACTCACCTGGTGGGAAAGCACGTGGAGGAAACTCCCCTCTCCAGACAGAAGGAGACGTGGACAAAGCCATTGAGAAATTCACTGGCATTCTCCACGCCTGTGCTCGTGCACCTAGCGTCAGGATAACCACTGATCTTGTCACCATGGACCTTCCCCCTGACATCTGGGACCTCACAGTTGCCAAACACAGAAGGCGTAGGCTGTGGCAACACTACTGCGACCCACCCGGTCGCCGTCTGCTGCGGAGTCTAGTGGGCCAGAAGAGACGACGACTACAAGAGCACAGGAGCCGCTGCTGGGAGGTGAAACTAAGATATGCCGAAGCATACATATTCAGACGCAAAATCTGGCAGAAGAAAGATCCCACCAGAGAAAACAAGTCACTCCACGGTGAGAACGGCCTTGCATACGACGAACAAGAAAAGGCAGAAATAATGGCAAAATCACTGAAGTCACAATTCCAGATTCATGTCATCCACGATGAAGTGAGCGATAGGCATGAGAGAATAGTTACTGGATGAGTGACTCAGATAAGAAACACGTGCCCAATGACAGAATTTGAACCCGTTAACGAGCCGACAATACGTGCACTCATCAAGTGGCAGGGCAACCACAAGGCTCCTGGCCCCAACTGCGTCCGCATCCCACTCCTAAAACACTTTCCCCCTCCCGCAGTATCCTACCTAGCAAGCATTTATAATGCCTGCTTTAAACTCACATACTTCCGCTCAGCATGAAAACTGCTAAGGTCATCACCCTAACCAAAGCCAATAAAATCCGGCTCCTTCCTGAAAGCTACAGGCCTATTTCTCTCCTAACTAGCCTGAGTAAAATCCTGGAATTAATAATCCTTTCACCCTGTAACTGAACTGAAATGATGGTAGGCTGCCAGTAATTTGGAGCCCGCGCGTCGGAAACGGGCGCGCTGGTGTGAGACTGCCAGGGAGCGCACCCTGATGCCATCTATTGGCGAAACCAGGAATTAGCGCGAGCTTACACCAGCAGGAACTAGCGGAAAGGCACCACCATGCAATCTGTCCGACAATGCACTAAGCTCTCAGACACAAATGTATTCTTTTTCTTGTTAATTATAAGTTATTACTGTATAATTTAATGTTGTTAAGCACTAGTAGTAAATCATTATGACTGGTATGAACTCCAGGGTAATAAATATAAAATTTCTTAAACACTAAATGATTTCAATAAAAATGTGGTAGGGGAAGGCCCCCACTCTTGGTGATACGAGTGTCGCTCGTGGTAGCTGGAGACACAGGGACTAAACAGTAGAATGGCCTGGGTAGTGTTAACGTGATCGGACATGTGTAACTGTGCTCACGCAAAAGTGATTGTGCAACGGCGAAGAGGCGAATATCATCGCCGTTTGTAGAGTAAACCGCAACGAATGGTTATCAAAGTTGCCTCTATGCCAATGGGGCTGATTGTAAGAGTTCCTGCGCCCAGATTTTATGGCAAACGTGTGGTAGCTTATACGAGTGCTACGGCTTGTGCTTCCAGCTGCCATTAAGGGCATGAGGTATGAAGAGTTGCGTTATCCACATACATCTCACCACCAGCACCAGCACGTCTACCCAAGGCAAGACTGCTTGTAATTGTTAATTCAAACTTTATAGAAATGTAAAAGGAGAATACCAGTTGTTCTTTTTACGCAAGTACAGAGGACAGAATACAGTTATGAGTAAAATTACGACGCATATTGTTCATTGTAAAGTGTAGTAACCTCAAACATAGTATAGTGAAATCAGACTGAGGCCACCATCGCCTCTTTCATTTACAATTCTTTTTGTTCTAGAATACTTTAGCGTATAAGAATGTTGAAAAGAGCAATGGTCACACCAGAATGAGTCGCCATTTTATAGTTAACTTAAATTTTTCTGAGTAACTTTTTAAGTAACGCCACTTAAGTAATTCTATATCAATTGTTCAAAGAGTAATATCCAAAATCATTACATATAGTTGAAGGATAGAATTTTGTTAACCCAAGTTGCATAAATAGCCTTGGTAGTAATTACCAAGTCAACACACAGAAATTGAAAGAGTATTTGGTTTGTTGAATCACCTTGAATGATCAGTAATAGTAATATTCAAAATTAAGTTTAGATTCAACTCAAGCCGTTTCACTTTGAAACGAGCCAAAAATTGATTTATTCTTTTGCTCCTTCAGAGCTGGCGACCGTAGTTATAAGTATTTTCAGGAGGATTCGACGGTAAGTCTGCTGCTCTCATTGTGCTGATACGATTATCCACTGCTGCTAGCAGTGATGATTGGATACATAAGCTCACTACCAAGTTAAGTGGGTCAGGTAGGCAGTGTTACCGTGTGAACTGTAGGGCCCTGTAGGCCGTGGACAGAACCCGTTCAATCATCACAGCTCTTTGGGAAATAGTCTGGTTAGGAGTGTGCTTTAATCATTAGGTAAATACTGGCAAGTAACGGTCAAAATGTACACGCAAGTGAATTTAATAGCTTAGCAAGGTCCATGTAGCACATAGTTAATGTTGTGCAATGGCGAGGGTAGGAGCGGAGTAAAAGTGAATTGAGCGTGTGGCAGCTGTGCTGTATTCAAACATTAACAACTTGAATTCACTACTACCTCTTACCATTAGGACTGAGCTATTTACTGTTAAAATACGTAGCAGTAAGTGCAAAGGCCTGACAGCTACAAGTCCGTATTGGTGATATACATACGGAATTAGGAAGCGGGTCATTCCGTCAGTGGAGGGGGTTAAGACAACCGAGTCAGTTGAGAACATACCTCATTTACTGACGGAAGGATTCAGCGGTTCGGTCGCAACCTCTCCATCAACAGCTGACTGAAAACAACATCCTTATGCCCAAACAGTTTGGTTTCCGTTCTAAGCACTCAACTACTCAACAATCCCTTCGCTTGGTAGAACACATTTGTCTGGCAAGGGCAAGGAGAGAAGCAACAGGACCAGTGTTCCCAGACATAGAAAAACCATTTGACCATGTCTGGCACAATGGCCTAATCTACAAACTTGATCAAATAGGGTGCCCAGGGCATATAATCAGGGTCATTGACTCCTTCCTTACAGGACGACAGTTCTTCAAAAGGAACGGAGACAAGTCCAGCCAGACATGACAGATTGCTGCAGGAGTCCCACAGGGCTCAGTTTTAGGTCCTGTTCTCTATAGCATATACACAAATGGCATCCCTGGGCAGATTGGCAGAGAGACTGCTCTCTATGCAGACAACACCGCCATATACAGAAGCAGTCGCAGCCTCCTCCTCCTCATACACCGCCACCTCCAGCAACATCTCGACAAAACAACCCAATGGTACAACCGTTCGAAAATTAAAATCAATCCTGCAAAGTGCTAAGCGATCTATTTCACCCCTAAAATCGAACTCCCAGATTGCCAACTCACAATTGACGGCCAAAAGCTAACTTGCAGAAACTCAATCATTTACCTGGGGGTCGCAATAGATCACTGCCTAACATGGAACAGGCACTTCACTACTGCTGCAAACAAGGGCTGAGCCCTCTTCTGTAGGCCATATCCACTCCTGAAAGGCGATGGTATAACCATCCAGTGCAAACTCCTTCTCTGGTGCCAGCTCGTACTTCCAGTCATCCTGTGTGGCTCGGAAGTATGGTCTATGGCGTCAGACACAGCACTTTCCTGACTGCAACGTCTCCAGGACAAAGTTTTCGCTGTCATCTCTGGTGCGTGCAGAAACATCCCTAACACACACATAAGAGACCTCCTAGGCCTACCCACCATCTACACACTTATTCAAGAAAAATCCACAAAATTTTACGAAACAACACAAACTTTGACCTACTTTCTCATACAAAATTTAGGAAACGAACCACCAGAAGCTTCTCACAAATGCCCAAAATTAAATCCTTACACACCTCTTTAGAGACCAATAACACATACATAAAACACCAAACACAAGCTTACACACAGAAAACATGCACACAACTCTAATCCCTCAGTTTCAAGAAAACCCCTAATGCATTCCAAAGTCAGACAGGCACAGCCCAGTGGTACTTCATGTACAACCAGAACACCCATAGCCTCATATAGAATTGTACACTGGGGAAAGGAGCGATGCCACTGAAGTGCAAGGTTTGGGTGCATCAGTTATAATGAGCAAAATATCTATGGCGAACAATCCCTCTAAGCACAATATCTTTTTTGGTAATTTTTTCAGTAGTTTTGATCTAATGAAAACCTTAACAGACTGAAATGTAGCAGCAACAGGAACAGTTCGATCAAACCAGATAAATAAATACCCTCTCAAGTCAGGTAATGAATTCTGAGAGGGGCCTCGTGGAGCTATGGATTACAGATTTTATGTCAAATTCAAAATATTCTGTGCTGCATGGAAAGATAATAAATCTGTAGAAGTCTTTTCAAACCATCAGGAAATATATCCAGAGAAGAAAGTAAGTAGATGGTTCAGACTGGAGAAAAACGGCATGAAAAATACCCCAGCCTCTCTGTATACATCTCTACAATAAATTCATGCATGGAGTGGACAAATTAGACTGGTATATAAATAAATATAGAAAAAAAATGTGTGGAAAGAAATGGTATTTTCCCATATTCACAAACATAATTGATACAGCAGTAGTTCAAAATGGTTCAAATGGCTCTGAGCATTATGGGACTTAACTGCTGAGGTCATCAGTCCCCTAGAACTTAGAACTACTTAAACCTAACTAACCTAAGGACGTCACACACATCCATGCCCGAGGCAGGATTCGAACCTGCGACCACAACGGTCGCACGGTTCCAGACTGTAGCGCCTAGAACCGCTCAACCACTCCGGCCGGCCTCGGCAGTAGTGAATGCTTACGTATTATACTGTCATGCTAACAGCAATACACCCCTTTTAGTGTTTAGGAGGCAAATAACTAGAGGCTACCTACAAACACAGTCTATTTCTAATCCTAAGAGTCTTGGTAGACTATCACTGCAAAAAAAGACCCAGTAACGTGTTCCAGAGAAAGTGAGAAAAAATCCATTGGGATATTATCTATAAAGAACCTGTGAAGCCAAACAAAGAAAATGTATGACATGCAAGAGGAATGTAAGAAAACAATGTAGAAAATGTAATGTAGGCTTACATATGGAATGTATGGAACAGTGGCATCAATAAGTTTTTTAATTACACAAATGTAAAACATGAGTTCATACGAAATGTAATGTAATTTGTGTCCAAATAATTAAAAATAAACAGAACTGTAAAATATTATCACAAATAAAATTTGTTTCCAATTATTCATTTTTTTCATGTCATCTGCCATGATCCTCATTTGGAGCTTTCTGAAAAAAACTGCTATACTTTTGAAAAACATATTCTGTAGATAAAAGTGGTACGTCAGGTTCAAATCTCTTACACAAATAAAGAGAATTTCCCAGGAAATTAAAATAAAAAAATTGGCAGTTAATGGGTTAAACTTTCTGCTTGGATATGACACAAGGAACATTTAATTCAGGGAAGCCTTGTTACAACTATACCATCTCATGAGGATTTGGTGACTCCCCCCCCCCCCCCCCCACACACACACACACATTATGTGTGTTCACATTTCTGCTTAGATGAAATGTCGACTCATCATTGAAGACAACATGATCTAGAAAAACTTCGTTACACACCAACATTTTGTTTGCATAGTTCATATGTAAACCATAGTCTGTAGGCTTTAGAGCTTGTAAAAGGTTTACAAATAATAATATCTGCACTGATCTTACATTTGATGTACTATTTATAATTGTAAGTTGAATATAAATGCTACAAAGTATTGAAACAGTATATTCATTTTGAAACACCCTATGAGAACCAAACTTTCGTAAGGTGGCTTCCATTTTTAACGGGCACTAGCGCGCGTACACACACACACACACACACACACACACACACACACACAAATAAATAAAAAAAATAAAAATTCGAGTAATTCTTCCCTGTCAGAGATCATTCTTTTCTGCCTTGTGACAGGGATTTTCTACAACCAAATACAGCCTTAGAAGGTATTACCGATTGTACACTGTGCATGAAATAACCAAACTGATCATTGAAAATAGCACATCTATGGAATTTGAAGCATGTGATGTGGAAACGGAAGATATTTTTGATTCCAAGAATGGGTGGCCAATGATTTATGAAATAAATTGATCATATGGCATTTACTGGCCGGGATATCCCCTTCGGGGTTCGGCCACCATATTGCAAGTCTTTTTAGTTGATGTTACTTAGGCGACTTGCGTGTCAATGATGATGAAAGTGATGACGATGGACACACAACACCCAGTCCCCTGCCGGCAATTGAACCCGGGCCCCCTTGCGTGACAGGTGGTAATGCAACTGCTGTGCTACGGAGGCAGACAACAAAGTCGGAACCGCGAGACAACAAAGTACATTCTGGCATCAGCACAATGATGATGATTTATATACAGCAGCCAACTTGATGAATGTATAATAATGCCCCCCAGCGAACTCTGTGGATGTATAATAATGTCCAAGTCTATTGAGGTTTCAACAAACATACATTTCTACGGACTGGAGACATCAACATTACGGTCACCAAGATAGTGGTCATAACGGAAAGTTGCTGCCGAGCGGGTTGGTATTGACTTGTGTTTATTCTACCAAACGAATTATACAAGAAGTTGAGTTCAGATAATGTAGTAAGCAGGTAGTGCAATGCAACAACGTGACTTACCGAAGCTATGGCATGGAGAGCCATAGGACGGTTTGAAGCAGGACTGACACAGAGGGAGGTGCCTGCAGCCATTGGAGTGTCCCAAAGTGTAATTTCCAGGACCTGGAGGCGATTTCAGACAACAGGAACCGTTAAAAGAAGGCAAGGCTAAGGTTGTCCATGGGTAGCATCAGCAAGAGGTGACTGTTATCTCCAGTCAACAGCCCGTCAAGAAAGGAGGCTGAACGCAACTCAGCTGCAACGCACCCTCCAGGCAGCAACAGGAAGCGCAATATCAACACAAACAGTCCGAAATCGCTTTCGGGAATGTGGCCTCTATGCACGGAGGCCTATGGTGCGTATCCCGTTGAAACCACAACACCGGTTAGCCCACAGAAACTTCGCAGAGGAACATCAAGATTGGAGTTGTTACGCATGGTGCCGTGTGCTGTTCATAGATGAGTCAAGATTTTCTGTTCAGCCAGACAATCATTGTTCCCTCATCTGGAGAGAACGTGGAACTTGGAGCAATCATGCTTATGTACAGGAAACATCACCATATCAAACAACGGAAAATCCAAGTTGGAATGTAACAATACGAGAGAGCAGTGTAGTTTCAGCTCTCTGAGACTGCAGACGTGTGTGCAAGTTGCTCTTGCGTGAGTGTGTGCCCTCGTGCGTGTGTGTGTATGTGTGTCTACTGCTGACAAAGGCCTTAATGGCCGAAAGCTATGATTGTGCGAATCTTTTTATTATGCTTATCGTGGCTCAACATCACCACATCATAGTGGTGGACGAATGGTGTGGGCAGGAGCCAGTATTGGTGGAAATGCAGACTTCTATGACATTCAGAATGGTGCTTTGACTGCCCAGAGGTATAGAGATGAGATCCTTTGACCTTTTGTTGTGCCCTACACTGGTGCCATAGGAGATGGGTTTATTCTGGTGGACAATAATGCTCGTCCTCACAGAGCTGCACTGGTGGACAACCTGCCTGAGGCTGAGGGAATTGAACGAATGGAGTGACCAGCTTGTTCAATGGACTTAGACGTAATTGAGCATGTCTAGGATGCACTTAGTAGATGCACTGTAGCCAGGCCAGCACGTCACAATGGGCGCAGAGCTGGATATTGGCCAAATATCGCTCAAGAGCTGACTGATAACATCATACTGTCCACGCTACACAGGTGTGCAACTGTACTGGCCGTCTGAGGTGATCACACATCACATTAGAGGGCAATGAGAACAACTGTTTCACTATTGTGGCTGCCTCATGGTGCCTCGCTCTATGTAAACACCATGTAAACCTCAAGTAAGGAGTTGAGATAGCAAAATATCATACTGTATCACACAAATTGCAATTGCAACCGATATCTGTATAAAATACATTACCATATGTCGAAGCAAAAAGAACTTCAGTACAAACACCAAAAAACTATTTTTGTAGTTTAAGACACTTCAGATTCATTGAATCTCGATAAAACTTTTGTACTCTGTCAATATACAGCAGTGAATTTTTCCTTCACCTTTGCATTCCTATAAGAGTGTCCAGATATTTTTTCCCCAGTTATCAAAACTATGAATAATGGACTCAAGCTCTTTCTGCATAGGGTGATTCAAATATGATTATACACTTTTCTTATATACCTGCTGAAGCTGATGACGGTATTGGGGGAGGTGACACCAATGGTGACAAGCAAGGTGTGTAGTGGAAGTGGAATGCTGATACCAACATTATCCACGTACATGGTCTGCCCATTGCTGAACATTTCCTCAAACAATGCCCACACTTCCTTCCTGCTCACTTTCATGAACTTTATGCTTACCAACATTTACTTCACCTATGACAAAGCAGACAGAGAAATAGCTCATGAGCATGGCCATGTGAACCAGGATGGCTCCTCATATGCCACCCTTTTCATGGTTCGGTAGAAGAGGCTTTCCTGGGATCCATAAGCCTTCAGCCCGTGACATCTTCGGCTTATTGTCTCCTCATGAGGACATACAGTTAAAATTCTTGGAATCTCTAAATACATTCTCCCAGTATATCACACGGTCCTATTCTGAATCCCATGCCACTTTCCTTGATGTTGATCCCATTCTCACTGAGCATCAGATACACAGTTTAGTTTCTATTAAGTCTACTAACAAACAACTATACTTACATTTTGACAGTCACCATCCTTTCTGTGTTAGATATTCCTTTCCACAGAGCCTTTGAATCTGACGCAAATGTATTTGTTCAGGACTCTTTAGAGCAATATGTAACCATTCTTACCACAGCCTTCACTGGACTTAATTACCCCACCAGCCCTAGTCCATTAGCACATTTCCCATAAATCATATCCAATACTGATACCTCCGAAAAACATCTTAGCCATACACCTCCTGTCTCTCAGTATTATCCAGGTCCGGAATGCATTAATCAGTTACTTCAACAAGGCTAGGACTTCCTAAGAACACGGCCTGAAATGAATTCCATTCTGTCTGACACTTTTCCCCACAACATTTAGAATAGCTTTTTGTCACCTTCCCAATCTCTGCAATATCACTGTCAGACTCTCTGCTCCTTTTTCACCCATTTCCCTACCCTGTGACTCCTACCTCTGTGACTGTAACACCTGTAAGATTTGCCCTACACACCCTCCTACCACCACCTGTACCAGCTCCGTAATTGGCAAAACATATACTTTCAAAGGAAGAACCATCAGTGAAACAACCAACATGTCATGTACTAGCTGTTATGTAAACAATGTTTGGCCATTTACATTGGCATGACTACATCAAGTTATTGGCTGTGACGAATAGACGTAGGCAGGTGTATACTGGCAATGAACAACTCTCTCATAGTTTTCTATATCTTATAGTTTCTGACCTGTCTGTATTTTCTCCACCCCTACCACATACAGCACAGTTAGCTTTCCACTCTTATTAACTCATGCCCAAAGTTTTACCAGTAATCTCAGTCTTGAGTATTACCATATCTTCTACCCTTAGAGTCTCAGATTTTAAAATCTCATCTGATGGAATTTGCAACAATCTCTGTCTCTTCCTCATTCCGTCTGATAAGTCTCCCTTGACCTGAGGCTACCGATTTTTCTAAACTTTCCACAGTTCCCTAATCGCAGAGATATCCCCATATTTTGCTAAATGTACATACAAAATTATATCACTGAACACCACATGTTTCAAGAGACATGACATCATTAACACAAAGATGCACGAAAAAATGCTGTGTCATGCATGACATTTTAATTTATTACATCCTCAATACTACAAATTTTGCAGAGAGTATCCAAAGGAGAAGGACCCAGATAGAGGGAGGAGGATAAGGAGAAGGTGTACAAATAGAGGAGAGTAGGAAATGGGCAAAGAAAGGAAAGAGTATGAGATGGACAGAGAGAGGGGAGAGGAGATGGACACAGAGAGGGGAGATGAGGAGATGGACAGAGAGGGAAGGAGGAAATGGACTTACAGGACTAGAATACATACCCGAGCAACAATGGGTACTCAGCCAGTTTATAGTAAAACTTGCAAGTTGCTGCAGCTCCCATAGTTTTCATTTTTCTCTATATTCAATTACATACAATGAATGCCAATATTTTAAAGATAATCCTTAGTATTAGACAACAATATACTTTTCAAGGTAGCTCCTTGCGATATCACTGGAACCTGAACTGTGGTAAATTAAATACAAATTGAATGCCGCCTCTCTTTGAAGGTTCAATCGTTTCGGCGACTGCTCAATTAATGGTGAGACATTACACTCCAGAGCATTACGGTAGTTAAATATAGCAGCAGGTAACAGGCCCAACTGGTGGAAAGCTCGACCTAAATTGTAGGACACTTCTTGGAAACCCTCCTGACCACGGTATTTCCTGTACAGACTCATAAATGACAGCCCCTGGACGACAAGTGCATGTTTTTTTGCAGAAAATTTTTGACACGCGACCTGAATAAGTGTCACTCCGACAAGGAATGCAGTCATTGCTGACGGTCTGGCACGGTAAGCCGTGGTGTACTCACTCAGGGCGTACTTGTACGTCCCCGCCACGAGGCAGTTGTTGGCATGCAGGAGGGTGAGGGCCTCGTGGTTGGGTTGCCTCGCAAGAAGCCTCATGAGGAACCTATTGTGACGCACGTCATCAGCACGCTGGATGACCAAGTTGAACAAATTCCAAATCCTGGGTTTGGAGGAGTCTTTCAACACATTATCTCTCGCCAAATTGTAGCCATAGTATGCGTCGGCATTGTAGAAACATGCCAACAGGCACATGAACTCGAGCTCCCGCAACATTTCTGGTTTGGATGTCAACTTCTTTGAGCCCAGCGCCGAAAATGTCAGTCTCTGCAGGAGATTGAACCGCTCAAGTCGCATACACGTGTTGCACATTTCTTTCAAGAGTTCCCACTCTTCTTGTACCTGTAACAGAACAAGATGGGACTATCGTAATTATCCTTAATACCACTCCCAACATTAATATTGTTAAAAGCATCAATAATTACACAAAATAGCTAATTTCTTTGTTAAGCTGTAGCTCATTGGACATTATTATTCCCTGCATAGTTTTTTCAATTACTGATGACAATATTATAGCTAATGCAGAGGGAAATACTTTTTCGCAAGAAATATCCATGATTTATGATCCTTATTAAATGCAAGGAGGTGAAATTTTCATTGAGCAAATAGCTGTTTATTTCTAAATTTGGTTACTTCATTTGGAAACTCTCGTTCTCCTCTTCTCAACAAACGGTTTATTCCAAAAACTTCCTATTTAAAAAGTTATACATTCTCAAAATTTTGGTCTACCGCAAGGTTGAATCTTAAATAGTGATTATTACCAGAATTCAGTACCACATTTCTATAGTCTAAATTTTCCAAAATTAGAAAAATATCTGCTTCCACCACAATAACTTTTTACTTTGTTAATTATTCAATTTTGGACTTCAGAAATCCTCGCCTAAGTATGTCGGTCATTTCAAACTACGCATGCGTGACCATTACGGTGGTGCGATGGAGTTGAAATTCATGGCAGTTGTGAATGAGACTTTAGGGGTGACGGTCATATACGTGTCTGCTGGTTCACGTGGTTGTCTTGTGAGTAATTCAGGTTTACAATGGAAGCAGAAACCTAATCAGGTCAGATTACGCATGGTGACCAAACAGAAATTTACAATGCTTTGCAAGAGGTGTGTGGAAATAGTGTGGTGGACCATAGCACAGTATCACAGTAGTCTGCTCATTTCTGTGAAGGTCGGGTAAGCCCTGAGGACAATCCAAGAAGGGAATGCCATCAACTGCAACACACTAAACCTCTCAGGTTATTGTCAATGACACGTTGAGAGAGGGTCGACAAAAAGTATGAGAGAAAATGAAATATGAGGCCAGAATATGTCACTTGAGTTTACAGAATCATAACTGTAATGTTAACGATAAGGTAAGTTGCTACCGGATGGGTTGCACATGATCTAAGTGAAGAGAGGACAGCAGGTCGCAAAAGAATTGCTTCAATGTTACTGAACAGAATGAGCACTGTTTCTGACATGGACTGTTGCATTTAATGAAACCTGGATACTAGATAATGCACCAGAACTGAAGTCTCAGTCATCACAATGGAAAGGATCTGACTCTCCACACCAGAAAAAAAATCTGCAACCAACAATCATCAAAGGTGAAACTCATGATTATCTTTGTGTATGACACGAATGGAGTCATAACTATAAATAAAACTGCCCCATGGGACATCTACAGCAGGTGTGTACTACAAGCTGTTTCTGCAATATTTTTATACTCAAAAATTCATCAAAGAAGGCCTGAATTCTTGCAGCTGGTCTCCTCACTTTGCACAAAAAAGGAAGCCACATATTGCCCTAACAGTGAGTGAAACAATCAACAAATGGATGGGAAATCCTTCCCCACCCACCACACAGTCCTGAAATTAGCCACCCCAGGCTATGACTTGTTTCCCAAATTGAAGGAAGAATTCTGTGAAAATATTCTGATACAAATGAAGAAGCTTACAGTCAGGTGATCCCAGTAATAACACAATTCAACAATGAAGGTGCTCCATCTGGAACAAAGAACTTGCCAAATTGTTGGGAAGCTGTCACAAGCAAGAATGGAGATTATATTGAATGCCTGTAAAATTATTCTCTAAAATAAATTATTTGCTTCAATTCTATCTCACAGTGTGCAGAACTTTTGAAATGATCTTTGTAGAAAACTTTTTTCATAAATTAGTGCCTGTAATTTTGGTTTTTTTCTTGTTATACAGCTCTTGCTCTTTTACTAATGTAATTGTGTGTCTTTATTTTTGCTATGTTTTTTGTTGGTAATAACAATATAACACTAATTTTTGATTTTTAATCTTATATATATATATATATATATATATATATATTTAAAAAGAAAGATGATGAGACTTACCCAACAAAAGCGCTGGCAGGTCGATAGACACACAAATAAACACAAACATACACACAAAACTCTAGCTTTCGCAACCAACGGTTGCCTCGTCAGGAAAGAGGGAAGGAGAAGGAAAGACAAAAGGATATGGGTTTTAAGGGAGAGGGTAAGGAGTCATTCCAATCCCGGGAGGGGAAAGACTTACCTTAGGGGGAAAAAAGGACAGGTATACACTCGCACACACACACATATCCATCCATACATACAAGACACAAGCAGACATGTCTGCTTGTGTCTTGTATGTATGGATGGATATGTGTGTGTGTGCGAGTGTATACCTGTCCTTTTTTCCCCCTAAGGTAAGTCTTTCCCCTCCCGGGATTGGAATGACTCCTTACCCTCTCCCTTAAAACCCATATCCTTTTGTCTTTCCTTCTCCTTCCCTCTTTCCTGACGAGGCAACCGTTGGTTGCGAAAGCTAGAGTTTTGTGTGTATGTTTGTGTTTATTTGTGTGTCTATCGACCTGCCAGCGCTTTTGTTGGGTAAGTCTCATCATCTTTTTTTTTAAATATATTTTTCCCACGTGGAATGTTTCCCACTGCTGAAGCCCAGGCTATCCGTGATCTGAAGGCTGACCGATCCATCGTCATTCTTCCGGCTGACAAGGGTTCCACAACTGTGGTACTTGATCGTCGGGAGTATGTGACTGAGGGACTGCGTCAGCTTTCAGACCACACTACTTACAAAGTTTGCCAAGGCAATCCCATTCCTGATGTCCAGGCGGAGCTTCAAGGAATCCTCAGAACCTTAGGCCCCCTACAAAACCTTTCACCCGACTCCATCAACCTCCTGACCCCACCAACACCCCGCACCCCTACCTTCTACCTTCTTCCCAAAATTCACAAACCCAATCATCCCGGCCGTCCCATTGTAGCTGGTTACCAAGCCCCCACCGAACGCATCTCTGCCTACGTAGATCAACACCTTCAACCCATTACATGCAGTCTCCCATCCTTCATCAAAGACACCAACCACTTTCTCGAACGCCTGGAATCCCTACCCAGTCTGTTACCCCCGGAAACCATCCTTGTAACCATTGATGCCACTTCCTTATACACAAATATTCCGCATGTCAAGGGCCTCGCTGCGATGGAGCACTTCCTTTCACGCCGATCACCTGCCGCCCTACCTAAAACCTCTTTCCTCATTACCTTAGCCAGCTTCATCCTGACCCACAACTTCTTCACTTTTGAAGGCCAGACATACCAACAATTAAAGGGAACAGCCATGGGTACCAGGATGGCCCCCTCGTATGCCAACCTATTCATGGGTCGCTTAGAGGAAGCCTTCTTGGTTACCCAGGCCTGCCAACCCGAAGTTTGGTACAGATTTATTGATGACATTTTCATGATCTGGACTCACAGTGAAGAAGAACTCCAGAATTTCCTCTCCAACCTCAACTCCTTTGGTTCCATCAGATTCACCTGGTCCTACTCCAAATCCCATGCCACTTTCCTTGACGTTGACCTCCACCTGTCCAATGGCCAGCTTCACACGTCCGTCCACATCAAACCCACCAACAAGCAACAGTACCTCCATTATGACAGCTGCCACCCATTCCACATCAAACGGTCCCTTCCCTACAGCATAGGTCTTCGTGGCAAACGAATCTGCTCCAGTCCGGAATCCTTGAACCACTACACCAACAACCTGAAAACAGCTTTTGCATCCCGTAACTACCCTCCCGACCTGGTACACAAGCAAATAACCAGAGCCACTTCCTCATCTCCTCAAACCCGGAACCTTCCACAGAAGAACCCCAAAAGTGCCCCACTTGTGACAGGATACTTTCCGGGACTGGATCAGATTCTGAATGTGGCTCTCCAGCAGGGATACGACTTCCTCAAATCCTGCCCTGAAATGAGATCCATCCTTCATGAAATCCTCCCCACTCCACCAAGAGTGTCTTTCCGCCGTCCACCTAACCTTCGCAACCTTTTAGTTCATCCCTATGAAATCCCCAGACCACCTTCCCTACCCTCTGGCTCCTACCCCTGTAACCGCCCCCGGTGTAAAACCTGTCCCATGCACCCTCCCACCACCACCTATTCCAGTCCTGTAACCCGGAAGGTGTACACGATCAAAGGCAGAGCCACGTGTGAAAGCACCCACGTGATTTACCAACTGACCTGCCTACACTGTGAAGCGTTCTATGTGGGAATGACCAGCAACAAACTGTCCATTCGCATGAATGGACACAGGCAGACAGTGTTTGTTGGTAATGAGGATCACCCTGTGGCTAAACATGCCTTGGTGCACGGCCAGCACATCTTGGCACAGTGTTACACCGTCCGGGTTATCTGGATACTTCCCACTAACACCAACCTGTCAGAACTCCGGAGATGGGAACTTGCCCTTCAGCATATCCTCTCTTCTCGCTATCCGCCAGGCCTCAATCTCCGCTAATTTCTAATTTCAATTTGCCGCCGCTCATACCTCACCTGTCTTTCAACATCATCTTTGCCTTTGTACATCCGCCCCGACTGACATCTCTGCCCAAACTCTTTGCCTTTACAAATGTCTGCTTGTGTCTGTGTATATGAGGATGGATATGTGTGTGTGTGCGAGTGTATACCTGTCCTTTTTTCCCCCTAAGGTAAGTCTTTCCGCTCCCGGGATTGGAATGACTCCTTACCCTCTCCCTTAAAACCCAAATCCTTTTGTCTTTCCCTCTCCTTCCCTCTTTCCTGACGAGGCAACCATTGGTTGCGAAAGCTAGATTTTGTGTGTATGTTTGTGTTTGTTTGTGTGTCTATCGACCTGCCAGCGCTTTTGTTTGGTAAGTCTCATCATCTTTCTTTTTAAATATATTTTTCCCACGTGGAATGTTTCCCTCTATTATATTCATATATATATATATATATATATATATATATATATATATATATATATATGGGAAAAATATATCTAAAAAGAAAGGTGATGAGACTTACCAAACAAAAGCGCTGGCAGGTCGATAGACACACAAACAAACACAAACATACACACAAAATTCTAGCTTTCGCAACCAACGGTTGCCTCGTCAGGAAAGAGGGAAGGAGAGGGAAAGACAAAAGGATTTGGGTTTTAAGGGAGAGGGTAAGGAGTCATTCCAATCCCGGGAGCGGAAAGACTTACCTTAGGGGGAAAAAAGGACAGGTATACACTCGCGCGCACACACACACACACACACACACACACACACACACACACACATATCCATCTGCATATACACAGACACAAGCCTTTACAAATGTCTGCTTGTGTCTGTGTATATGCAGATGGATATGTGTGTGCGTGCGAGTGTATACCTGTCCTTTTTTCCCCCTAAGGTAAGTCTTTCCGCTCCCGGGATTGGAATGACTCCTTACCCTCTCCCTTAAAACCCAAATCCTTTTGTCTTTCCCTCTCCTTCCCTCTTTCCTGACGAGGCAACCGTTGGTTGCGAAAGCTAGAATTTTGTGTGTATGTTTGTGTTTGTTTGTGTGTCTATCGACCTGCCAGTGCTTTTGCTTGGTAAGTCTCATCATCTTTCTTTTTAGATATATTTTTCCCACGTGGAATGTTTCCCTCTATTATATATATATATATATATTTTTTTTTTTTTCCAGGACCAAATAGCGAAAATTATTAGGTTAATCAGCAGCCAGATTATTATGTGATATAAGGTCAATGAATGTAATAACTATTTACCTAGTTTATAAGCTTGGACTACGGCTTGTGACAAAACTGAACATCGGCCTGTGAACACTGATTAGAAATTGAAAATGTATTACTCCAGTGTTATGTATGAGGGCCGCTTTTTTTTCAACCTCCGCTCGCTCAGTATAGAAGTTACACAAGCAGCAGAAAGTGGACATGCATTGTAGGCAACTTCGCAACTCTCGCACTACACACTCCGCCATTGACGACCTCAAGGCAAACATAGATGTAGATGTAGAAGGCATCAGTCTGCATTGCACTACAGCCACGTAAACATGGCTGTCATCACTGTTGCTCCCACCAAGTGTGAATTACGAAGTGTAATTTGGTTTCTCCAAGCAGAAGACAATGGTGCAGCAGAAATTAATTGGAGAATGAGCTGAGTGTAAGGTGATAACTTCATGACTAACGGTGTTGTGCGCAAATGGTGTCGAAAGTTTAAAGATGGCCGAAATGACATGCATGATGAAGGGGGCCGAGGACACATGTCTGTCATTACAGCCGATCTTATTGAACAAGTTGACAGAACGGTTAGAAGAAATCATAGGTTTGCCATAACTGCTTTGTCTACGGAAATTCCAGAAGTTCCAAGATCTGTCGTACACTCTATCGTGCCTGAACATTTAGGCTACAAAAAACTTTGTGCTCGTCGGGTTCCAAAAATGCTGACGGATGCCCACAAAAGTCACTGAATGGCATCAGCTTTGAATTTCCTTGACCGTTATCATGATGAAGGCAAAATCTTTTTGAAATCAACTGTTACTGGAGAAGAAACTTGTATCCAATATGACACACAAGAAAAAAAATGACAATCACAACAATGGATGCATCCAAGTTCACCACACAAACAAATTAATTCAAACGAACATTCAACACCAGAAAGGTTATGGCTACTGTGTTTTGGGATCAAACAGGTGTGTTGCTTGTAGAGTTTATGCAGCCCGGAACCACTATCAATGCAGTTACTTATTGTGAAACTTTACATTTGTGGAGAGCCATTCAAGCAAGCAAAGAGGAATGCTGACTTCAGGAATTGTGTTGATCCATGACACTGCTCATCCACACACTGCTGACACAACCCAACGGCTCACTGAACAATTCCAATGGGACATTTTCGATTATCTGCCATACGGTCCTGACCTGGCACCCAGCGACTCTAACCTTTCCCCTGAACTGGAGACTCGGCTAGGAGGGCATCACTTTCAAACCAATGAAGATCTTCAAAACGATATCAATGCTCATTTGAAATCATTGGTGGCAACATTTTTTGAAGAGGGTATTGCAAAACTTGTCCATTATGTTGAAAATTAACCGTTAAGTGTACAAAACTTTGGTAATAAAATAATTGTTTTCTATGAACTTGTCTTTTATTTATAGCCTATCAGAGGTTGAAAAAAACGGCCCTCGTACATTACTGCATATCTGTAAGAATTTTCACGACAGGAAGATCATGATCATTGTCGACAGTGAAGCTACTATGAAAGGGGGGAAAACTAGATGAGCAAAGTTACATACCGATGGTTCTCCTTTGCCAGAATGGAAGTCCGGGGCATCAGGGTCATGGGATGGCTCTCCTCGGCTGGTACGTATTTCCCTGAGCGCGTCGCGTTTCTTTGTAAACCTCCTCATTCGGGTGAGTGCGTACATTTCCTCACGGTTCCTGATCCGCGTCCAGTGCCTGGACAGCAAAAGCTGGCCCACAGCCAGGAATTCTTCGGTCTTACCCTCAGCATCTTTCAGAAGCAAGCACCGCTCATACAGCAGTCCTGGTTCCAGTACTTCCGACTCTTCATCCTGTGTGAGGACCACGAGTGCCTCCTCCTCACGGCCCACGGCTTTCAGCAGGTCCGAAAGTGTCAGCCGCGCGTCCAGGTGCTGTGGCGCCTGCGTGACCACCTTCCTGTACGCAGCAATTGCCTCCTCAGTTCGGCCACACTGCTTCAAGCACTCTGCGTGCCGCAGCCACACCGCGGGCAGGCTGTAGTTTTCTGTCTCTGTAAGAGGTTCTAGTAGACGCAGAGCTTCACGGTGCTCGCCTTCTGACATCAGGGCCTCCGCTACGTCGAGGTACAGGTCGCCCGACTGCTCTGGGCTTTGCCCGTTCAGGAGCAAGTTCAGCAACTCGTCAATCAGGTGAAAAGTTTTCATATGGATTAGCACGACTATAACTTTAACTTTGAGGTCAATGACCAGTGTCTCCGGGATATTGCACGACATTATCTTCAAAACTGGTTCTCGGCCGGATGCCTGATTCTCAGATATTGCTTCCACTTCCACTCCACAATACTGAACGAGGATGTTGATGCATTCCTGGTAGTGCTGCAGGCTCAAGAGAAGTTCCAACATCAAATTGACATCTTCCGTAGTGACGGACTGAGGACTTTTGGAAAATGCGATGTCCATAACTTCCTTCGCACGGTCCAGTTCATTGCGCTCGTGGTACTTTGTAGCCACAATCTTCGCTATGTGGAACAGGACCAGACCCTGGTCGTGACGGAGGAGTGTCATCAGCCTGATAAGGCCCCTGAGGCCAGCCTTCGTTTCACCCACCTTGTCCAGGAGCTCCCAGCGTTTCATGTATATACTGACCATGTGCTCTTCCGTATTGGCCGAATCAGCTGCAATGGCCTTGGAGTAGCAGGTTGCCGCCTGCCTCAGGTTGCCCTGCTCTTCAGAGATTTCAGCTAGGCGTACCCATTGGTCCACATCGTTCGGGTTCAGGTGGGCCGCAATCAGTGCAAACTGTAAGGATTTCTCCGAGTAGCCCTTCTCCTCATACAACACCGCAAGTGTGTGGAAAGGCTCGGGGGCTGTCGGCACCTGCCTTATTATCTCAAGGCACATTTTAATGGCCATCTCGTGATCGCCTCGAGCGTACCTTAAGTTTGCCTCACCCATCAATCCCTTCAGGGCAGGAGGAAGGTGCCGTCTGACACGTTTGGTCTTTTCTGTAGTTGATTTCCTCTGCCTCTGTGAAGGCCCAGCTGCTAGTTCTTCAAATTCTTTAACTGCTGCACTTGAAGGTTTAGGCTGGATTGATTCGTCTGGGCGGTCTTGTACAGTATTGTAACCATCAATAACATCGTCGTCGTCACCATCATCGTCCTCATCGCCGCCCATCAAACTCGCGTACTGACTAAATGTCAATTCCCCATTCAGAAAACGATTTGTTAGCTCTGACTCTTTAGCATCTACCAGCAAGTCACGTTCCAACACATCTAATTCCATCGGTTCCATATCATTGCTAGAGGACGAACTTTCATCCATTGTGACCATAGGAACTAGGTTACTCGGTGGTGGGCTACTACCTTCGTCCCAGAAGCTGAAAGATTCAATGATCTCAGCATTGTTCAGGGCTTCACTCAAGTTTTCAACAGCGATGATGGTGGTGATGCCACTGTCCGATGCATCGTATTGTGCATTTACACTTCCAGAGCTGGTGTCCTCTTTAGCGTCCATTGTCTGTAACAAGTATTTCAGTTCAAGGCACTGTTTCTATAATGACTAGGTAAACAGTACAGTATTAAGAACTTAAGTGCAGTCTATAAAAAACAGAAATTAATAAAAAAATGTAGGTACTTTACCATCAACCTACTACACACTATTAATAAGTCATGAGGTGTATAGAACAGCATCTCCCCTTCTTATCAGTAATCTCCAACTGTATAGTGTAAAGTGACTACAAACATCTAATAGTACTGAAGAACACAATACACAAAACTAATACGTAGACTAATACAAGGGTTGTAACTTAAATAGTGGCAACTATTTATTCACAACTGATACAAAAGAGTTACATGTTTGCACCTGTTACTGTCCTTCAAAGTAGTCAGCAGTGTTCTGTAGAACCTGTTGTCAGTGACGTGGAAGGCTTAGTATACCGTTAGCAGAGCCTGTTCTGCTGATGGTGTGAATGGAGCGGTCTAATGTTATGTGATTCTTGTGTACGACTGTGATGGTGTTATCCTAATGCGTTACATTCCTTCTCGGCAGACCGTCAATGCACAGTATTACTGTTCCTTTTTGGAACATCACCTGCGACCAGCTTTGCGAAGGAAGCAGCGACACTTTCTGCGTAACCCACCCGTCATTTTGCATGTCGATGTGCGGGCGCATACAGCACAAGCTGTGGCTGCTCTGTTCGGTCAGTGGTCACTTCAGAACTGTTCCAGAGATTCGACAGGCAGCTGACCGCCCCATTTGCACTATCAACAGAACAGGCTCTGCTAATGGTATACTACGCCTTCCATATCGCTGGCAACAGGTTCTGCGTAATGTTGGTGACTACTTTGAAGGACAGTAACAGGTGCAAAAATGTAACTCTTTCGCATCGGTTGTGAATAAATAGTCGCAACTATTTAAGTTCCAAACCACATATAAATTGCATTTTGTTCTCATTTACATAATTTTACTACCAAAAGATATTTTGTTTCAGAACTGACTTGTAACTGAATGTTTTATATTTATTTTGTGTCAATTTCAGTTCTTATAGCATTTTACATTTCATTAATAGTTACTTGGTATTAAATATGGAATGGATCTGTATGTACCATATATCAGCAACACAAAAAAATGGATCTCTAACTTTACCAACTTTTGTACTTCATCAGTTACTTTTGGTTATTCACAAACAGCTGTACTTTCAAACATGTAGATTGAAATTAAGTCACACTAAAACACTACAACAGTTTGTAACACTTTGTAAAATAACAGTTTTCATCTTATTTCTACACTTTAACGATGAGATATGTTTCTATAAAATTAAAAAAATTATGATAGTTCCACGCACATGTAACTCTTGTTATTTTTGCCATGTAGATATGTGAGTTGGCATCTGTGAACTGGTTGGCACTGTACCTATGGCTGCGACAATACTTTTTAACTATGTCTTGGACTGTGGTAAATAAATGAAAAACTGCAAAAGAATTGTGATGGATTATTGCCAAATAAGAATCCAAGACCTGTTAATCCTTCCCCTTAGTTCATTTAAACCTTGATTACAATATGTCTCTCTCTCTATTGACCTAACTATTTCCACTTCATTTAAAGTATATGCTGATGTTTTTTGTTTTATCTGACAAAGTAAATCACACACTCAATTTTTATGAAAATATAAAATATTTGTAATGTTTTGATGAGGTACCATACATTAGGAGAGGAAGTGGGAGAACTGTGGAGATCTGATGTTCCAGATATCTGCATAGAAATTTCCTTTTCACAATAAATGTTATGGGGGCAGGGGAGGGGGGGGAGAGGGGCGGCCAAAGGAGACATACTTCAGTAAATAAAGCAGAGCCTTGCAAAACAAACATCTAGGAATATTCAAGTACTACACATACAAGTGTTTGACATATAGCAATATGGCAGACATAATGTATGCATGGCCTCAATCTTTATCATCTGCAAGTGGACTCAACATTTTCAAGAAGAAAGTGAAGATTGTCGTTCGGAAGCAGCTCTCCATGCCAGCTTCTTCATCTGAAAATAACTACTGCAACCCACAGCCTTCTGAATCTGGTGACTGTATTCATCTCTCAGTCCCTCCACAAATTTTACCCCCACCCTTCACACTTCCCACCAATACTAAATTGGTGATTTCTTCATGTCTCAGAATGTGTCCTCTCAACCAATCCATTCTTTTGGGCAAACTATGCCACAAATTTCTTGTCTCCCCAATCCTATTCAGTACCTCGTCGTTAATTATGTAATCTAACCACTTAATCTTCAGCATTCTTCTGTAGCGCCACATTTCAAAAGCCTCTACTCTCTTCTTGCCTACACTGTTTATTGTCCCTGTTTCACTTCCATACATGACTACACTCCAGACAAAGACATCCCAATACTCTAGTCTCTTCTTCAGAAACACATTTTTTGCCATGTCCAGTCTACATTTTATACTCTTTAATCAAACAATGGAAAAAATACTCTTTCTATTTCAGCCACTATCAATTACTTTGTTGCCAAAATAGAAAGACCTATCTAGTGCTTTACGCTACTCGTTTCCTAATCTAGTTTCCACAGCATTACCTGGTTTAATTCCAACTACTTTCCATTATCCTTGTATTGCTTTTGTTAATGTTCATCGTATATCCTCCACTCACGACACTGTCCATTCCGTTCTTCCAAGACTTTTGCTGTCTTGGACAGTATTACGATGTCATTGGGAAACCTCAATGTTTTAATTTCTTCTCTCTCCTCCAGAACTTTTTTTTAGTTTCTTTCACTGCTTGCTTGATGTACAGACTGAATAACATTACAACTCTATCTCCCTCCCTTCTCAAACACTGCTTCCCCATGTTGTAGAGTTGGATGCCCTCGGCAAAATCAAAATCACAGTTGTAGTTCCCCCCGCTTTCAGCCATTTGTAGTACCAACACAGCAAGGCTGTTTTAGTTGGTGTTACTACATCAATCATCCAAACTGTTATCTCCGCAACTACTGAAAAGACTGCTAACCCTCTTCAGGAACTGAACAGTGTCTGACCTCTCAACAGATAGATACCCCTCCATTGATGTTGCATGTACTGTACAGCTATCTTTATCACTGAGGCATATTTGTAAGATGTATTTTTTAATTTTAGTACTGTTACTAGTGATGCCTTGAGTCATAGTAGCAGCTGGTTCACTATTGCCATTGTACGAACTGGTAGTAGTGCCCCTGCTGCTGCTGCTGCTGCTGCTGGGTTGGAGAGTTTGAATTCTCATAATGTGATTGCTTATCTCACTTATCATATTCGTGAGGTAGCTAATAACAATTTTGGGAGGAAAAATGACGGTAGATAATTGTAACTGTAAATCACGGATTAGTCCAATTGATACTATTAACTGATGAAGCCACTTTCAGTCTAACTTTTAACTCAAATCATGGTCCAACAAAAACCCCCATGTCTTTGTGAAGACATTTCCAAGAAGTCTAGTCAGTAAATGAGTAGTGTGGTATGGTGGAAAATAAGCTGACTGGGTCTGTCATGTTACTGAATCGCATTGAAGGGCTGTTATCTAATCTTCCTCAAAAACCAACTTCTAGCATTATTTGATGAATTTCCTTTGGCTACAAGGATGGGTATGTTCTTTCAGCATGACAGAGCTCCAGCACATTCTACTGACTTCACCTAAGCCTGACATTCCCCAGAAACTGAACTGGCAGAAATGGTCACTTGTTTGTCCAGCAAGGTCTCTAGATCCCACTCCTTTAGATTTTTACCTGTGGGAACGGCATAATCCACAAAGGAAAAGTAAACACAAGAGAGGAATTTATCATTCACATAATGAAGAGTGCGGTCCTCATAAAAAAGAGTGCCAAGACGACCTCAGAAGAGCTACTTGTGCTGTTATCAAGAGAATTCAAAGCTGTACTAAAGTTGAAGGTAGGTTTTACAAAAATCAACTCTGAACTTAATCATCTGCCTTTGCTTAATACCTTCTTTGAGTATTTGTTTGGGTTAGATTCTAACTGCTGTATCTCTGTAAACATACATTATATGGAACACTTTATTGAAATGTCTATACTAACACCTCCTAAAAAAGTTACTATTCCTTCTGGAAGACCCTGTATGTATGCATGTATTGGGCACCAAAATACTTTGAGATTTTTCTGCTTTACAGCACAGTGTTATTGAATTTACTTTGCAGTTTTAGTATTTATTTAGAAAAATGCATTTAATATGAAACGAATGTTGGCTAAGACAGCTCAGTACCAAAACCAGAAAAGGTTGAACCAATCACGAAACAGGGCCCACATATTACAATGACGTACATTAAACATGGATAAAATATAACCAGTGAGGCATGTATGCCTCTAGACTAAAGTACAGGCCAATATGTCACCACAGGCAAGATTTCATCAAGGGGCAGGTAAGAGGGGAGGAGGGTGGTTTGACGTTTATGTAGGATGATCCTATCACACTTGTGCCACAACTGTGGGTTGTCTACAGACTAAATGAATAATGGTGTGCCTGATGATACCACGGAGTATGAATTAGCTGGGGGTTTATGCAGAAGTTAATACTCTTTCCACTGTGATTTAAAATCAGTAAAAGATACTTGAATCTTGAACCACACAATACACCCTCTAAATTATAGTGGCACAGGTGTTTCTACTTATCGACTAAAGACAAAGAAACTGCAAGAGTGCAGTGTTCCAAGTTTAATATTAAATGTCAGTTACCCAACTCTGTAAGCCACATACACGGCATATCAAAAAGAATTATATGAATTTAAAAAAAGTCACAGCTATTCTGTTGTTTGAGATGTGTGTGCAAACAGCGTACTGTTGGAAAGAGCAAACTCACAAATTTTACATGGTCCCCACTAGGTAGCAGCAGTGCACGCCCACCTCAGTTCTAGGAAAAATGGTGTCGGAACAACAGAGTTTTACACAGTTCAGGTCAATAATACACTAGACTCTCATTAATCCAGCCCTCAGTACGCTGTCCTCTCAGAAATCCAGCGCACATCAAAAAACACATGCACAATGAATTATGTGCAACAATGTTTAGTTAAACAATGCTTTATATACTGTATTTGAAATTGCAGCTTTCTTCAAGGTTTGGAATCAAGTCTTCTAGAAGGAAACACGTTACGCTAGACCTCAAGCAGAAAGTCGAAATTTTAGATTAGTGAAATCGAGATTCTTCACAGAAAGCCATTACTGCTGAGTTCAGTGTTATGCTCTGCGCAAAATTCTACCAGGCGGCTTCCTCTTTCATTTCTTAGCCCCAATCCATACTCACCTACTATGTTTCCTTCTCTTCCTTTTCCTACTGCCAAATTCCAGTCACCCATAACTATTAAATTTTCATCTCCCTTCACTACCTGAATAATTTCTTTTATCTCATCATACATTTCATCAATTTCTTCATCATCTGCAGAGCTAGTTGGCATATAAACTTGTACAACTGTAGTAGGCGTGGGCTTCGTGTCTATCTTGGCCACAGTAATGCGTTCACTATGCTGTTTGTAGTAGCTTACCCGCACTCCTATTTTTTTATTCATTATTAAACCTACTCCAGCATTACCCCTATTTGATTTTGTATTTATAACCCTGTATTCACCTGACCAAAAGTCTTGTTCCTCCTGCCACCGAACATTTTATGTACATGTTACAAATTAAATATGAAAAACACAGAAGGGGAGGGGAGGGTGGTGAAGGAAGATTGTCAATGTTTGAGATGGTGATAATAGCGACTGAAATCCAGTGTAGGTTCAACTATTTATGACATCAAAAAGAAAGAATATGTTATTGGACAGTACTCAACACATATGGATAGTGAGTTGGGAAAACTGAAGGTTATGCGAAGTGTGAGAATGATGAACTGGATGTAGGTGTTTATAGATGGTTCATACAACAACGCAGTAAAGGAATTCCAGTCAGTGGCCCAATTGTAAAGGAAACAGCAGCTGCATTTAACAAACAACTTGGCGGTAGTAACTTGTTTGCAGTGAGCGTAGGTTGGCTATCAAACTAGAAAAAAACGACATGGCATTCGGCAGCTGACAGTCACCAGGGAAAGTCACTCAGCTAATTATAAGGATGCTGATGAGTTTGTAAGCAAGATATGGAAAATAATAGATGAAGAAGATTTAGCTGCTGATGCCTTGTGTAATGCTGATGAAACAACTATTTTACAAGATGCTTCCTTCAAAAACATTAGCTGCCAAGAACGAGAAGGAAGCTAATAGTTACAAGCAACAGAAACAGTGTGTAACATTAATGGCGTGATGTAATGCAAATGGGAGTCTTAAACTACCGCTTATGGTAACTGGAAAATCCCAACATCCATGTTGTTTTTCAACACATTGACATAAATACTCTACCAGTGCAGTACTGCATTCAGAAGAAAGCATGGATGGACAGACAAATATTCTCTCTGAGGTTCCATGAAACGTTTGTACCAGCAGTGAGAAAAGAGCTAAAGAAGAAAAATCTTCCACTGAAAGTTATCCTTATAACTGACAATGCTCCTAGTCATCCTTCAGATGTTTCTCTAAAGTCCGATGGTATACAAGCACTCTTTCTCCCACCCAAAGTGACAGCCCTAATTCAGCCCATGGACTAGGAGATTTTGGAACCAATCAAACATCATTATCGACATTCACTTCTTGTCTCCTTGCTGAACGAAAGTGAAAACAACTCTATCGCGACTATGCTGAAGGCGTGGAAAGCAATTAACAAATGTGATGATGTTTTCCAAGCAGCTGAAGCGTGAGGAAAGGGGAGAGCACTACCATAATGAAAAGCTGGAGAAAATTGTGGGCATCCATTGACGCCGAGTTGGGTCCAGTAGTCAGTGAAAGCAATGAGTCAGTCAATTCAGAATTATCAATAACTTTGTACACTTACATATTCCACAAGCTTTCAGGAGGAGAAGAAACTGATGGTGAAGATGGTGAAGTGCCTGAACGAGGAAAACTGTGATAAGGATCAAACTTTAACAGATGAAGAAATAATCAAAAGTGTGCAAGAAAGCAATGAAGGACACAGGAGAAGAGAGCATGAAGATTTCTCACAATGCTGGTGCTAAAGATGCCGGGGTCTTCCTGGAGTACATTATGCAACAACCAGATACATGCATTACCGATGTAATGCTTGCAAGCGGTTGTGTGATAAGGCATCCCACCATCATGTATCATCATTGCAACAGTTAAAAATTAGGGACATGTTTCACATTGAGTGATATGAGTGTATAATTATGTACAGTATACACTCAAGGACTCAGTTTTCTTTGAAAATTAATGTACTTTTGGATTTATTAAAGTATATCCTCTATGTTTTAAAATTGTATCCTTCAGTTTAATGAAGTACGGTGCAATATATCCCCTATGTTTCCAAAATAAATAAATAAAAAAAAAACAAAATAAATTAATAAAATAAATTTAAGACACTCAATATTCAAACACTTCTGCTAATTCGGCACCCATATGTGTTAGAAATGGCCAGATTAGCGTGAATCTAGCCTAAATGTTCAGCGTGACTTTTGCACTAGGTATGGTGTGGGTCCTCCTACAGCACACAGCATTAGCCGTTGGCCTGAACAACTCCGAGAAACAGGTTCTTTGTGTAAAGGCAAATCATCAGGCTGTCCCCAAGTGTCTGACACAGACGTCGAAAGCATATGCCATAGTTTCACAAGGAGTCCAAAGAAATCCCTTCGCCATGCAACTCGACAGCTCAACATGCCCCCGATGTCTGGCTGGTGTGTGTTGCATAGACATTTACACATGAAACCATACAGAATTCAGCTACTGTAAGCTCTTCATGAAGGTGACAAACAACGTGTGGAGTTCTGGAAGTTCATTCTTGCAAGATGGAGGATGACAGTTTTCTTCCACACTTACTGTTTAGTGACCAGACAACATTCCATTTAAATAGAAAGGTGAATCATCATAATGTGAGAATATGGGGTACGGAATAACCACATGACCTTGTACAACATGAGTGGAACTGTCCAAAATTTAATGTGGTTTGTGGATTTTCACAGGAAAAGGTGTATGGTCCATTTTTCTTTGCCAAGAATACTGTTACAGGAAGCACACATCTCAATATACTCGAGACCTTTCTTTTCCACAATTGGAGACTTATTCGAATGACTTCACTTACCAATAGGATGGGACACCATCACACTGGCATCTGGAAAGGCGGGAATTTTTAAATCAAAGGCTTACTGACTGGTGGGGCAGTTACACTTCACCAAATGATTCAGCCTCACAGCATTGGCCTCAAAGGTCACCAGACCTGACTGTATGTGATTATTTCTTGTGGGGATTTATAAAAGACAATGAATCAACTGAGACATTGCATAACAGCAGCTGTGGAAACTGTAACTCAAGACACGTTCACTGCAGTGTAGAACCAACTTGAATACCCCATTGACATATGCCGTGCAACTCAAGGAGGGCGTATTGAACACTTATGAAAAAAAATTCTTGAGTTTACCGTTCATCAAAAAACAAAATTCACTGTATATGTTTATTAGTTTCAGAAATATAGATGTGCCAAATCAAATTATTCTTCTTTAATACACCCTGTATAATGGGGACTAGATTCACCACCTTTCCACCCAAAAGTTCCAATCCTTCCATCCTATCAACTCCCTATTCTCATCTCCCATCCTCTTTGTGTGCTGCCCTCTGTCAACGACTCGCCCATCTTTCCCTGATCGTCTCCTTTTTTGCCATGTTTTCATCCCCTTTCCCCTCTCCCCCAACGCCATCTCACTGCCCCGCAGCTTCCCGATGCTGCGCCTTTGGCAGTTTAGTCCCTGCACACTCTGCCAGACAGTGCTATTCTCTCTCCCCACCCACATACCGCTATCCCTTTCCCTTTCTCAGCTCGTCCGGATTGCTGCTCCCATTTTATGTGACAGTTGCATTCTCGTCTGAGCTGCCGGAGATGGAAGCCGTGGATGTGTGTGGGGGGGAGGGGGGGGGGCTGTGCTTACTTGTGTAAATGAATGTGTCTCCTTTTTTTAAACAAAGGCTGTGGCCAAAAATCTTATGTGTAATTGTTTTTTTAGTAGAGCCTGTCTGCAACTTAATGAGTCATCTTTAAAGAAAGTAGCAATCTATCTTTTCCTTACATTTTTGATATTCCAACCTGCATCCTTCTGAATCTGCTTACTGTGTCCACTGTTTGAACTAGATTCAGAGGTGGCAGTCCCAAATCCTATAGGAGAAAGTTTCTTTCAGTATATGGTCAGGAAGGAAGGAAAGGCAGTCGCCTAAAATTTCTTATCATCTAACTTTGTGCCAATGTCCTGTGTTAAACTGTCAACCACAATGTAATGTCTCATGAACTGAGAGCAAATAAAATGGTTGATGACCAGTCCATCGAATGGCAAAAATAAACTTGGTGAATCCCTTGGTGATACCCAAGAGAATTGGGTTATGAACCTACACTGGATTTCAGTCGCTATTATCACCATCTCAAACATTGATAATCTTCCTTCACCACCCTCCCCACCCCTTCTGTGTTTTTCATATTTAATTTATAACATGTACATAAAATGTTCGGTGGCAGGAGGAACAAGACTTTTGGTCAGGTGAATACAGGGTTATAAATACAAAATCAAATAGGGGTAATGCTGGAGTAGGTTTAATAATGAATAAAAAAATAGGAGTGCGGGTAAGCTACTACAAACAGCATAGTGAACGCATTACTGTGGCCAAGATAGACACGAAGCCCACGCCTACTACAGTTGTACAAGTTTATATGCCAACTAGCTCTGCGGATGATGAAGAAATTGATGAAATGTATGATGAGATAAAAGAAATTATTCAGGTAGTGTAGGGAGACGAAAATTTAATAGTTATGGGTGACTGGAATTTGGCAGTAGGAAAAGGAAGAGAAGGAAACATAGTAGGTGAATATGGATTGGGGCTAAGAAATGAAAGAGGAAGCCGCCTGGTAGAATTTTGCGCAGAGCATAGCTAACACTTGGTTCAAGAATCATGAAAGAAGGTTGTATACATGGAAGAACCCTGGAGATACTAAAAGGTATCAGATAGATTATATAATGGTAAGTCAGATATAAGTCAGATATTTAGGGACCAGGTTCTAAATTGTAAGACATTTCCAGGGGCAGATGTGGACTGTGACCACAATCTATTGGTTATGAACTGTAGATTAAAAATGAAGAAACTGAAAAAAGGTGGGAATTTAAGGAAATGGGACCTGGATAAACTGAAAGAACCAGAGGTAGTACAGAGTTTCAGGGAGAGCATAAGGAAGCAGTTGACAGGAATGGGGGGAAAGAAATACAGTAGAAGAAGAATGGGTAGCTTTGAGGGATGAAATAGTGAAGGCAGCAGAGAATCAAATAGGTAAAAAGACGAGGGCTAGTAGAAACCCTTGGGTAACAGAATAAATATTGAATTTAACTGATGAAAGGAGGAAATATAAAAATGCAGTAAATGAAGCAGGCAAAAAGGAATACAAACGTCTCAAAAATGATATCAACAGGAAGTGCAAAATGGCTAAGCAGGAATGGCTAGAGGACAAATGTAAGGACGTAGAGGCTTATCTCACTAGAGATAAGATAGATACTGCCTACTGGAAAATTAAAGAGACCTTTGGAGAAAGGAGAACCACTTGTATGAATATCAAGAGCTTTGATGGAAACCCAGTTCTAAGCAAAGAAGGGAACACAGAAAGGTAGGAGGAGGATATAGAGGGTCTATACAAGGGCGATGTACTTGAGGACAATATTATGGAAATGGGAGAGGATGTAGATGAAGATGAAATGGGAGATATGATACTGCGTGAAGAGTTTGACAGAGCACTGAAAGACCTGAGTCGAAACAAGGCCCCCAGAGTAGACAACACTCCATTAGAACTACTGACAGCCTTGGGAGAGCCAGTCCTGACAAAACTCTACCATCTGGTGAGCAAGATGTATGAGACAAGCGAAATACCCTCTGACTTCAAGAAGAATATACACTCCTGGAAATGGAAAAAAGAACACATTGACACCAGTGTGTCAGACCCACCATACTTGCTCCGGACACTGCGAGAGGGCTGTACAAGCAATGATCACACGCACGGCACAGCGGACACACCAGGAACCGCGCTGTTGGCCGTCGAATGGCGCTAGCTGCACAGCATTTGTGCACCCCCGCCGTCAGTGTCAGCCAGTTTGCCGTGGCATACGGAGCTCCATCGCAGTCTTTAACACTGGTAGCATGCCGCGACAGCGTGGACGTGAACCGTATGTGCAGTTGACGGACTTTGAGCGAGGGCGTATAGTGGGCATGCGGGAGGCCGGGTGGACGTACCGCCGAATTGCTCAACACGTGGGGCGTGAGGTCTCCACAGTACATCGATGTTGTCGCCAGTGGTCGGCGGAAGGTGCACGTGCCCGTCGACCTGGGACCGGACCGCAGCGACGCACGGATGCACGCCAAGACCGTAGGATCCTACGCAGTGCCGTAGGGGACCGCACCGCCACTTCCCAGCAAATTAGGGACACTGTTGCTCCTGGGGTATCGGCGAGGACCAATCGCAACCGTCTCCATGAAGCTGGGCTACGGTCCCGCACACCGTTAGGCCGTCTTCCGCTCACGCCCCAACATCGTGCAGCCCGCCTCCAGTGGTGTCGCGACAGGCGTGAATGGAGGGACGAATGGAGACGTGTCGTCTTCAGCGATGAGAGTCGCTTCTGCCTTGGTGCCAATGATGGTCGTATGCGTGTTTGGCGCCGTGCAGGTGAGCGCCACAATCAGGACTGCATACGACCCAGGCACACAGGGCCAACACCCGGCATCATGGTGTGGGGAGCGATCTCCTACACTGGCCGTACACCACTGGTGATCGTCGAGGGGACACTGAATAGTGCACGGTACATCCAAACCGTCATCGAACCCATCGTTCTACCATTCCTAGACCGGCAAGAGAACTTGCTGTTCCAACAGGACAATGCACGTCCGCATGTATCCCGTGCCACCCAACGTGCTCTAGAAGGTGTAAGTCAACTACCCTGGCCAGCAAGATCTCCGGATCTGTCCCCCATTGAGCATGTTTGGGACTGGATGAAGCGTCGTCTCACGCGGTCTGCACGTCCAGCACGAACGCTGGTCCAACTGAGGCGCCAGGTGGAAATGGCATGGCAAGCCGTTCCACAGGACTACATCCAGCATCTCTACGATCGTCTCCATGGGAGAATAGCAGCCTGCATTGCTGCGAAAGGTGGATATACACTGTACTAGTGCCGACATTGTGCATGCTCTGTTGCCTGTGTCTATGTGCCTGTGGTTCTGTCAGTGTGATCATGTGATGTATCTGACCCCAGGAATGTGTCAATAAAGTTTCCCCTTCCTGGGACAATGAATTCACGGTGTTCTTATTTCAATTTCCCGGAGTGTAATAATTCCAATCCCAAAGAAAGCAGGTGTTGACAGATGTGAAAATTACCGAACTATCAGTTTAATAAGTCACAGCTGCAAAATACTAACGCGAATTCTTTACAGACGAATGGAAAAACTGATAGAAGCCGACCCCGGGGAAGATCAGTTTGGATTCCGTAGAAATGTTGGAACACGTGAGGCAATACTGACCCTACGACTTTCTTAGAAGAAAGATTAAGGAAAGGCAAACCTACGTTTCTAGCATTTGTAGATTTAGAGAAAGCTTTTGACAATGTTGACTGGAATACACTCTTTCAAATTCTGAAGGTGGCAGGGGTAAAATACAGGGAGCGAAAGGCTATTTACAATTTGTACAGAAACTAGATGGCAGTTATAAGAGTCGAGGGGCATGAAAGGGAAGCAGTGGTTGGGAAGGGAGTGAGACAGGGTTGTAGCCTATCCCCGATGTTATTCAATCTGTATATTGAGCAAGCAGTAAAGGAAACAAAAGAAAAGTTTGGATTAGGTATTAAAATCTATGGAGAAGAAATAAAAACTTTGAGGTTCGCCGATGACATTGTAATTCTGTCAGAGACAGCAAAGGACTTGGAAGAGCAGTTTAACGGAATGGACAGTGTCTTGAAAGGTGGGTATAAGATGAACATCAACAAAAGCAAAACGAGGATAATGGAATGTAGTCAAATTAAGTCGGGTGATGCTGAGGGAATTAGATTAGGAAATGAGACACTTTTAAGTAGTAAAGGAGTTTTGCTATTTGGGGAGCAAAATAACTGATGATGGTCGAAGTAGAGGGGATATAAAATGTAGACTGGAAATGGCAAGGAAAGCGTTTCTGAAGAAGAAAAATTTGTTAACATCGAATATAGATTTAAATGTCAGGAAGTCGTTTCTGAAAGTATTTGTATGGAGTGTAGCCATGTATGGAAGTGAAACATGGACGATAAATAGTTTCGACAAGAAGAGAATAGAAGCTTTCGAAATGTGGTGCTACAGAAGAAAGCTGAAGATTAGATGGGTGGATCACATAACTAATGAGGAGGTATTGAATAGAATGGGAGAGAAGAGGAGCTTGTGGCACAACTTGACTAGAATTAGGGATCGGTTGGTAGCATATATTATGAGGTATCAAGGGATCACCAATTTAGTATTGTAGGGCAGCGTGGAGGGTAAAAATTGTAGAGGGAGACCAAGAGATGAATACACTAAGCAGATTCAAAAGGATGTAGACTGCAGTAGGTACTGGGAGATGTAGCAGCTTTCACAGGATAGAGTAGCATGGAGAGCTGCATCAAACCAGTCCCAGGACTGAAGACAACAACAACAACAACATAAAAAGCACCAATAAATTCATATTTGTTTGCTATATAAAACAGCTTTTCTGACTTTACATTTCATTTGTAGTTAGTTATAATGGAAAAATGAAATTAGCACTAAGACTATGCTACAAATCAATATGGTACCACAGCCTTTATTTCTGACACATATTCATTGACTCTGCCAATGCTCAACCAAATTGTCCTCTTTCACCCTAACCTAAACGAACTGATGTATCACAGATTATCACAAGAAATACGCTGAGAGGTATACAATCACACTTAGAGACACAAACACACAGCACTGTACACATACTCACCACTCACCTTCTCAAAAAAGCTAAATTTACTACTATAATGTGTAGACTACACACCACGCATGTTGTTCACAATATCAAGTACACCCAAAGAAGCAGTTAAGTATAGTAATCAGTTTATTATTAGAGTGTGTGAAATGAATTACAGCCTACATGCACCAAATATCTGTCTTTGCCTTTGAAATTATGCAGAAGACAAATGCACAACTTCCAAACAATGACATTTGGACAATAAATTAAAGTCATAGCAATGGCAAACAGACCTACTCACCAACAAATAACAATGAGAGCACTTATTTTTGTCAGGAACAAATTTCTCAATGAAATGTAAGTACCTGAAGCTGCCAAGCTGTACAACCAGACTACAGAAGGCACTAACACCAGCCCGCAGGAGATAATTTATAACCGTGGCCAGGAGGCACACACATTAAATTACCTTAGTCTTATCCCATGGATCGCAAAGAGAGAGATCTCCAGGATTAGTAAACAAGTCAAAGATGTTCATTTAAGTGCAATACAATGGAATAACTTCATGTTATTGTATCTGACCTTACGATTTATCATAAGAGATACACATATTTATACCAGTCGTAAATGCTTTTCGCAATGGTACAAGACTACACTCTTTGAAATTCTGAAGGCAGCAGGGTAAAATGCAACAGCGAATGGTTATATATGCAGCTTGTACAAAAACCGGGCTTAAGTTATAAGAGATGAGGAACATGAAAGGGATGGACTGGTTGAGAATGGAGTAAAACACGGTTGTAGACTATCCCCAATATTATTCAATTTTCGCCCTGATCAAGCATCACAAGAAACCACAGAAAAATTCGCAGAAAGAATTAAAACTCTATGCTATAATCTTGTCAGGGACAGAGAAAGTCTTGAAAGAAAAGTTGGGCAGAATGGATGGAGTCTTGAAAGGACGTTATAAGACGAACATACAAAAAGTAAAGTAAAGGTGGAGGAATGTACTCGAATTAAATCAGGCAATGCTGAGGGGATTAGATTACAAATTGAAACACTTAAAGTTGTAGATATGTTTTAGTACTGTATTTAAGCAGCAAAGTAATAGATGATGGCTGAGCTAGGGAAGACGTAAAATGCAAACTGACAACGGCAAGAAAAGTACTTCTGAAAGAGAAATTTGTTAATACTAAATGTAAATGGTACAAAGTCTTTTCTGAAAGTATTTGTCTCAAATGTAATCTTTCACAGAAATGAAGTGTGCTGACAAAAAGTTCAGGCATGAAGAGAACACAGGCTATAAATCACGAGTCACAAGTAGCAAACATACTTAATAATCATTTCTTAAACAAAGTAGAAAGCATAGGGACAAACAGTTCAAGAGAAAAATCACAGCAGTATATTGAAAATGTAACTCACACAAAACTGAATCATCTGAATGCATCACCAACTTATCCTTCTGAAATTAAGAAAATCATACGTTCTCTCAAAAATAAAAGCGCATGTGGTTTTGAAGGTGTTTCCAATTGAGTACTAAAGATTTGATACTATATAATAAACCCGGTCTTATCCGAAATGTGTAATGTCTCACTAACTCCAGGCATTTTTTATGAGATAGAAATATGCTGTTGTTAAAAACATCTTTAAGAAAGATGTCAATAACTACCTACATGTTTCACTTTCAATCTCGTTTTCCAAAATTTTTGAGAAGGTAATGTATTCTAGAATAATATCTCACCTTAGAAACGACAATATCCTCAGCAAATCACAGTTTGGTTCTCAGAAGGGTTGTGCTACTGAGAATGCCGTTAATATGTTCCCTCACCAGATATTACATCGACTAAATAATAAAATATCACCAGCTGGTATTTTCTGTGACCTATATATGGCATTTGACAAGGCAAATTATGGTATAGCCAACCAATGGGTAATGTCATACATAACCAAAAGAATGCAGAAATTAGTAATTTAATCAAAATAGTGACAAGTCTTAATTCTGATTAGGGAAAAATCATGTATGGGAGTTTCCCAATCTTAGGTTCACTGTTGTTCCTCATATATGTAAATGATCTTTAGTCTAATACACAACAAGCATAATTGGTTCTTTTTGCAGATGACACTAGTATTGTAATCAGTCCAGGAGTACATACAGAAATGGGAAAAATGGTAAACAATGTCTTAAAAGTAACACTGACACGTCTTGTCCTCAATTTTAAAAAGATGTGACATACTCATATCTGCACATCTAGAGGTACATCAATGATATGTGAGACACATGGTGAGGAAATAATAAATAGTGTGGCAACTTCAAAATTCTTAGATATCCGTATCACTGAATATTTAAATTGGAAAATGTTTGAATACTTTTAACAATTTAGTTCGGCCACATTTGCACTTAGAATCATTGCAAATCCCAGGAGACAAATCATTAAGCAGACATATTTTCATTCAGTAATGTCGTATTGAATAATGGTCTGGGGTAACTCATCTATAAGAAAGAAGTATTCAGTGCAAAAATGTGCTGTAAGAATAAAATGTAGTGCTTGCCCACGATCACCCTGTAGACATCTGTTTAAGGAGCTGGGCATTCTGACTTCTGCTTCATAGTATATTTATTCCCTCATGACGTTCAGGATAAATAATCCACTACAGTTTAAAATGAACAGTGATATACATAATTATGATACCAGAAGGAAAAATTGCATTCATTACTCCAAATTAAGGTTGTCTTCAGCATAAAATGGGGTGCAGAATGCTGCAACAAAAATTTTTGAACCCAGTGATATAAAATGTCTGGAAATACGGAAGCGTCCGATCCCGCCCGTCTGCTTTGACCCATGACATCACAAATATGGCAGAAACGACCATACACCACGATTCCAATATGGCGCATATAAAGTTGTTACGTACACATTATGAGGACGAAAATACAACAAAAAACAAACACACAAACGTTCCACAAAAATCCTAATGACACTAACGGGACAAGCTCAGGACAAACTAAATACAAACAAATTTAGACACCCACCCCCATACAAAACCACGAAAAAAACTGACATCACAAAACTCCCCAAATCCCGCTAAACACAATATCATCTGGAATCGGACACTTCCCTTGACCTATATAGCTCAACAGCAGCTCCCGATCTCATAAACTGGGATCAAACACTCCCCTTGACCTATATAGCTCAACAGCAGCTCCCGATCCCAAAAATTAGGACCTAACACTTCTCTTGACCTATATAGCTCAAAAACATCTCCCGATACCAATACCAACATTCACAGCCACACATTGGGATCAAACACTTCCCTTGACCTGTTATCCTTACGACATCTCCACATACAGCCGTCCCTGGTCTGTGAAGCCGCAACTTTAAGTAAGCCTCATTTCTTCACGACATACTGAACACTTCACGACTTCATCCAAAAATCAGAATAGTTGAAGAAATTTTATTAGAAACAACGCACTGTCCCCCATCATAGCCGACGACCGAAAACTGTTGACCCTGTCAGTCATATCCACACCTACCAAAGACATAAAAAAAGCAATTTACCAAAATTCACACACTCGCAAACTAAACCAAAAACATCACCTAACACACCACCAGAGAGCACCACCGATCACATCAAAACGACACCTACAAACACGCCACTCTCACAAACTAAATTCCGCGCCGTCATGACGTCACACACCACAACAGCCTTACATCACGGGTCAAAGCCGACGGGTGGGATCGGACGCTTCGGTTGGCCCAAATGTCTGACAGACAGCAAAGAAAAATTTAGAAAATTTCCCCTTGACAATTCCCATTCCATAGAAGAATTCCTTTCTATTAACGTAATGTGTAAAAAGTGATGGATGGAAATTACTAACTCACACCTGTGTACCTTTTCTTTATGTAATATAAACAAAAGCCTTAGAGATTTTCAGACTATAAACATACACAAAATGTTCCTTGGAAGGTGTAACCAATTACCTATTTTGTGGAGGTATATGTTGGTCCTATACGTGCAAGTTGCAAGTGTACATCAAATTGCAGATAGTGGAGACTACTTTTGTTTCTGGTGTTATATGTACAAACACTACCATTTTCAAATTGTGCCCGATTACTCACAACAAATTCCATATGAGAGTACAAGTAACTTCTTTTTTTAACAAGACGACTACTGTGAGACTACTGGTGGACAAAGCGGAGGTTCATGCCCAATGCCATGTGTCTGACAACACATACATTCCACTCTACTACAGTCTGACTTCAAATGACGAGTAAAACTGTGAGAAACAAAGTTCAAAACACGAAACACCACTGTACCTGATTTCCTGTACACCAGAACCAAACAAAAATTACAGATTAATGCAAAGTACTGAACTATATAACAAAAACACCACTTAGGGATTAGGCCTGTTCCAAATGGTGGACTGGTGCCTACAAGGCAGTACGAGGTGTGATCTATGATTGTCAGACACGTCATCAGCATGTTGACAGATCCTAGAGCAGTCACTGTCAGTAGATGAATCCTCATGATGTTGTAGCTTCTTGATTCAAGTAGCTCCTCATCTGCCTAATAAGGGCTGAGACCACCCTGCCTCAAAAAATCTGAGGTGGAACTGAGAGCCAAACCCGGATTCTTCTGCACTGAAGGCTACAGAGCTGTCTACAGAACTGTTGCCCATAGGCGTTTAAAGGTGGACACCAGGTACTAACCTTACTGCATGTCTTTTGTGTTATAAATACCTTGTGTCTAAATATGGAATTGCAAACAAAATTATTCAAAGTAACAGCAGTAAATGAAAGTATGCAAAGTAAGTTAATTTTCTAATTGTTTCAAACCCAGCAACTTATGTAGAGCAACTGTTGTGAACTGAAGCATTTGACACCAACTTGGGCCTCACATTTTGTCAGAATTTGATATGCAGAAGCCAACAATTAGCTCCTGATGTACAATACTTAGGATGTTACACTCATTTGTGTGAGGATTGTCAATGAGTATGCAGCATACTGAATTTTATCATCTTTGACAAATGATTACATAGTACCAATACCTAAGAGTGATCTCCCTGAGACAGTTGCTGCATCACTTCACTGCAAACTGTGCTAACAAATTCAAAAATTGCAGAATTCAACACTGAACAGTCTCGTTATCAATGCCACTTTAAAATTGAGAAATAATTAGCCAGGTCAAATACCTTATCAAGTATCGTCAATATTTTTTTCCAAACTTAAAAACCTTAAGAAGGCCTCTGTTGTAAAATAATAAAGATCCTTACAATTAGCTAAGTTACCAAGTCCTATGAATTACAATTACTTAGTTTAAGGATATTTTGTAGTAAAGATGGTCCAACAGATTTTGAATATTTTTTTCTTTTTTTGAAGCCCTGTATGTCATAAAAGGGACATCTCAACTCTTAGCTTAATCTATAATTTGAAAGAGCTCATTGTTTTGTACAAGAATATGTAATATTTTAAAAATGTAATTTGTTTTATGGAGACACTTTGGGACTAGTCTTTAAGCAACAAACGATAATGGCTACAAAAATGCTTATCATAGTTCAAGATTCAACTGAAACTTTAAAAGAAAATTTCATGTAATGTTTAAAACAGGATTCCTTGGTAGACTGGTATTTCATTTTGTATCCAGCAGAGAAGTTAAAAATCACCTGGAATTTTTAGTTAAGATTTTCATGAATTAAGGTGCAAAAACTTCTTCATTCTAGGATATTCAAAAACTAGCATTATATAATGCAAGTATTACATACATTTATGAGCATTCTGTATCAAAGATATTGTGGAGAATAGAAAGTGTTAACACTGTTTCAAGATCTCCAAGGCATTGTTAAACATAATTTTGTTGCTGAACTGCTCACTTTGGCTGTAAGACAAAGATTTCATCATGGACCCAGCTAACAATGAAGACCTATCAAAGAGTATTACTGGAATTCATAACAATTCTGTTTATTTGTTGACATATACTTGAGGAACGAAACTGAAATTCCTGGAAAAGGGAAGCATCGGATTCCACCTGTCTGCTTTGACCTTTGGCATAAGTGTGTCGTGTTGTGTTATGTCACTGTGTTTTTGAGTCGAGTCTTGTTTTTTGATGGTGTGTTGTTGTATTTGGTTGCGTGTTCCTGTAGTGGATGTTCAGTTCTGATGATGTTTGTGTCGTGTGATATTCCGTCATTTAACTTTGTGTAATCATTCTGTGAAGTAGTAGTTGGAAGTTTGTGCTGTTTCGTGAGTGAGTTGTGTTGATTTATTGTTATGGGGGTTTATGCACCAGTGTTCGTGTAAGGTATGATTACTGTTGTGTGTTTTTATGGACTGAAATGTAATAGTGTTTTTCTTCGTTTTTGCCTAAGACAGATATGACAGAAAAATTTAATAGTTATTCACTTCGAATTGGCTTGTTGACAATATGATGACAGCATTTTTGCAACAGTTTGTTTTGATTGATGCCAACATGAGCTTTCATGCATGTAATGAAAGTACAAAGCTGACAGAATCTGGCTTCTCGGATCAGGGATCTTTGTATAAGGCGGTGTCACCATGACAATATTTGACGATTGATCCGATGGGGAACCTTGTTCAAGAGATCTAAGTCAGCCATCAGGGAGATTGTTTGTTTGTGTGTGTGTGTGTGTGTGTGGACACGTTGGTGCTTCGTCTCACTGAAGCAGCTCTTCACGTAACATCATGAGGCTGAGTGCGTCCTTTTCCAGGCCTCCCAGAAAGGAAAAATTCCTAACAATGCTGGTAATCAAACCCAAGTCCTCTGCATAGTAGTTGGAAATGCTGATCGCTTACTTATAGAGGTGGACTGGAGAAATTTTACAACTTTTCAATTTTGAAGACAAATACAAGCTGAGCAGACTTTATTATTATTATTTCTATTTTTCTCAGACCTTAGGTCTGGTTAAAAATGGAAAGTGACGCGGACCTTCATCAAGCGTGACTTCCTTTTAACTGTATGGTATATGTTACATTGTATTTAGGAACTTTCGGGTTATTGAACATGTATCAATAATTACGGATTTCTGTAGTTGTATATATACATTTGGATGTAGCTGTATTGCATTAATGTACTGGTGGATATTGTGTGGTATGACTCCTGTAGTTGATAGTATAATCGGTATAATGTCAACTTTATCCTAATGACGCATGTCCTTGACTTCCTCAGCCAGTTGGATGTATTTTTCAATTTTTTCTCCTGTTTTCTTCCGTATATTTGTTGTATTGGGTATGGATATTTCGATTAGTTGTGTTAATTTCTTCTTTTTATTGGTGAGTATGATGTCAGGTTTGTTATGTGGTGTTGTTTTATCTGTTATAATGGTTCTTTTCCAGTATAATTTGTATTCATCATTCTCCAGTACATTTTGTGGTGCATACTTGTATGTGGGAACGTGTTGTTTTATTAGTTTATGTTTTATGGCAAGTTGTTGATGTATTATTTTTGCTACATTGTCATGTCTTCTGGGGTATTCTGTATTTGCTAGTATTGTACATCCACTTGTGATGTGATCTACTGTTTCTATTTGTTGTTTGCAAAGTCTGCATTTATCTGTTGTGGTATTGGGATCTTTAATAATATGCTTGCTGTAATTTCTGGTGTTTATTGCTTGATCCTGTATTGCAATCATGAATCCTTCCGTCTCACTGTATATATTGCCTTTTCTTAGCCATGTGTTGGATGCGTCTTGATCGATGTGTGGCTGTGTTAGATGATACGGGTGCTTGCCATGTAGTGTTTTCTTTTTCCAATTTACTTTCTTCGTATCTGTTGATGTTATGTGATCTAGAGGGTTGTAGAAGTGGTTATGAAATTGCAGTGGTGTAGCTGATGTATTTATATGAGTGATTGCTTTGTGTATTTTGCTAGTTTCTTCTCGTTCTAGAAAGAATTTTCTTAAATTGTCTACCTGTCCATAATGTAGGTTTTTTATGTCGATAAATCCCCTTCCTCCTTCCTTTCTGCTTAATGTGAATCTTTCTGTTGCTGAATGTATGTGATGTATTCTATATTTGTGGCATTGTGATCGTGTAAGTGTATTGAGTGCTTCTAGGTCTGTGTTACACAATTTCACTACTCCAATATTGGTATAGCATAAGTATTTATAGCTTTTGTCTTGTTTCTTGCTGTCAATTCTGTTTTCAGTATTTTTGTTAGTCTTTGTCTATATTTTTCTTTTAGTTCTTCTTTAATATTTGTATTATCTATTCCTATTTTTTGTCTGTATCCTAGATATTTAAAGGCATCTGTTTTTTCCATCGCCTCTATGGAGTCACTGTTGTTATTCAATATGTAATCTTCTTGTTTAGTGTGTTTTCCCTTGACTATGCTATTTTTCTTACATTTGTCTGTTCCAAAAGCCATATTTATATCATTGCTGAATACTTCTGTTATCTTTAGTAATTGGTTGAGTTGTTGATTGGTTGCTGCCAGTAGTTTTAGATCATCCATGTATAGCAAATGTGTGATTTTGTGTGGGTATGTTCCAGTAATATTATATCTATAATTTGTATTATTTAGCATGTTGGATAGTGGGTTCAGAGCAAGACAGAACCAGAAAGGACTTAATGAGTCTCCTTGGTATATTCCACACTTAACCTGTATTGGCTGTGATGTGATATTATCTGAATTTGTTTGGATATTAAGTGTGGTTTTCCAGTTTTTCATTACTATGTTTAGGAACTGTATCAATTTAGGATCTACTTTGTATATTTCCAATATATGTAGTAACCATGAGCTTTTTGGTAATCAATGTATGCGTAGTGTAGCGACCTTTATTTAGTTTTAGCTTGATATGTCACCTCTGTATCTATTATCAGTTGCTCTTTACATCCTCGTGCTCATTTGCAGCAGCCTTTTTGTTCTTCATTTATAATTTTGTTCTGTGTTGTATGTGTCATTAATTTCTGTGTAATGACTGAAGTTAATATTTTGTAGATTGCTGGTAGGCATGTTATGGGGCGATATTTAGCTGGGTTTGCTGTGTCTGCTTGATCTTAAGGTTTCATTATTATTATTATTATTATTACTATTACTACTACTACTATTTTTTTTGCAGTGACGTCAATGGCACAGCAAAGCAATTAGGTGCTAGAGCAAGGTTGCAACGTACAAATGAGAATCCCATTTTCACACAATTTGGCCTCCACAAATTTTATGATAACTTGTGAAATGTCAAATAAATTTTTGTTGAAAAATCAAACTGAACATGATCAACCTGCTCCAGTGCAGTTTGCATCCATTTCCATTGTTGTTGAAATAATGGAAAACCATCAGTTTATTCCTGTTGGTTTACACAGGATCTGGAAACAACCCGGTAAGTACATTTCTCAAGTTTAGGATGGCAATTGGTGGGTTAGAAATGTATGCAAAATCATCATGGAACAATAAATTTTTTGCACCACAGTGGACCATCATATTCTTTCCATTGGTCATTGGGAGAAGATCCAAGCTAAATTTTGAACAGCCTCTTTTAGCAACTCCTCCTCCATCTGCTACAACCTGACTGGGCCAGCAGTATTTAGATTCTATTGTCTAATATGTGGACAGTAAGTTTGGTTTTTTGTAATGATCAGTTTCTTACCGTGTTTTGATCAGGCAGGCTGGGTAACCTGTAAGACACCCACCAGAGGCTTCGGATCCTCAGTTAAGACATTCGCTGAATGCTTATGAACCTGGGCAAAGTTTTCCACCAGTTCTGGACTTGCCTCGGTATCAGGCATACCCACTAGCAATGAGAACACTAAATTTCAAAATGCTGTAGTGGCCAAAGTCACTGCGAACTGACTCCAATTTATTGTCCATGCACAGAATGAGTCAATCAAACTCTAGAAAGCATTTTAGTATGCATTACTCTGTCATTTCAAGACTATTCCCAAGAAAACCCTATGAAGCAAATTACACAGTCCTGCAGCAACAAATGAACACTTTCATATGGTGCTTAAAGACAAAAAAAGTGGAACTGTCCATTTTGTGATATAGGACTTCGAAAAGGAGTATAATTTGGTGCAATGGTCTTTGGCATTCTCTTTACCTTACACTACATATCTGAAACTGTTTAGCTGTAAAGTATAGAAACTGGTAGCTTTGCTACTCATACAATACTTTACATTATTTCAAAGCTTTTTGGCTAGGAAAAATCTGGCAACAATTTCACAAATATTTGACCTGGTGAATTTTTCCTTAACTTTAAGTGGCCATGGTACCCTGTCAACATAACCTTGAACCCTGCAATTTGTAAGCTGGTTACTACTCTTAGCAGTTGGCTGATGTAGTACTGAAGAACACCCATAACTACAAAGTAATCCTCTGTTCAAAGTTCTGAATGCCACATTTATTTTGACCACCCTGATATGAATGTGTGCAAAACCTCAAGAATTGCACATCAAGAGCTAAAAATCTGTAGTTTAAGTTTTGGCAAATATTGGAAACTACATATCAAAATCTGAAATACAAAACTGGGGATGGTAGATTAGTTGCAATTTCCATTTAAAATCCACTTTATGAACGCCTACAAATTTTTAGCAATAAGTTTAATGTATTTTCATGCACTACATTACCCATAAGACAACTCACGTTGTAAAGTTGTTAAATACATGTGTTCTCAAGTATTTGGCTTCTTTCCATACTACTGTTAAGCCCTGTAAGTCTTATGAGAGTATTTTTTTTAATCCTAACACTATATTTACACTTTGCACTACTTCTTAAGAGAAGAGAAACATTTGCAACAGTTAATAACATTTGTGAACATACTTGCTCTTAACCCGTTGTTTAAAATTGGAAGATGTTTATGCAGGATGTTTCTAACACCAGATACTGATACAACTGATCTGCAGCATACCCCTAGTCTATTTACGTTGGATATGAGATACTTATAGACTGATCTGCAGCATAGCCCTAGTCACTTTATGTTGGGAGATATGTATTTGATACTTCACAGAGCCCACAAATGTCATGTTTATGCAATATTTTATGCCTTTTATCATGTTTAACACACTTTTCATCATGAACACTAAAACTACATTGTAGATTCTGGAAATCTATGTATATTGGGCAGACAAGGCTCTGAAGAGTATTTTGGTGAATTAAGGCGAGAGGGGTTTGGGCGGGGGGGGGGGGGGGGCGTGTCGCACCACATAACTTTTAGTTCTATGTTCTGAGAATAATATCCATGTAAGTCCAGTTCCCATAAAATGTCACTCCAGAACTCAATAATGGGTTCATTTGTTATACCTAGTTTCTTCTGAATGCATAGAAAAAGGCAAGCATCGTCAAATTACTTTGTAACAAAAACTACCAGTACTATCTGAAGGTCTGCATTTAGGACTATGAAGCCAAATAGCTCCTAATACGAAACTCGTGCGGAAAGTTTTCAGATACAAGGGCACTACTGAACTCTTAGGGCAGTGCAGAAATTTAAACACAAGTTCAAGTTTACTTTGAGCACTGTATTCTGACGAAACTATCTGGCACGAAGGAACTTCAGTAAAGGAGAACACAAAAATTTTGTTCGTGTTTAACAAAGAATGAGGTGTATTGTTAATATTTAAGTACTAAAATAACACAGAAATATATACAATAGTGAGATTTGATATCAAACAGATTTCACTAACACAAAACGTAAATACGATTAAGTTAACGTAACCTCAAGTAATATCAAGAAGTTAATTTAGTACTCTTCGGAATGTTTATGGATGTTTCATTCTCATTACAAATTTGAGCAAATGAAAATAAGTTATAGCAATATGTGGGCAACTGTGGAGATGTAAGGATGGGCGGGCAACACACTACAAAAGCCCGATGATAGTTGCATATAAGAGCCATTACCAAGACTGCTGCTCACAACAAATGAATTCATTAAAGCATTTTTCACTCTTGGAAATTCATTGCATTATCATTTGTTGGTTTCAGACATTTTAGTTTGAAGGACTTAATACAAGGCACGCGACTTCCACAAGTTTCTGCACTTTTCAGCATTACATCACGACTGCTGACACTAAAAACCAAAAACAGATTTCAACAAAAAGTAAATAACTTGGCGAACACATCAAGAGAACGATCAAGCCACAAGTTAGCAGCACTATAGTGGGGATATTCACTTGTACGCAACAGTTTAACATGATGCACCCACAATTTAGAAATAAACTTACAGTTACAGAAGCAGGTGAATCGGTTGTTGTCTAGGATATTAACGAAATATTTACGATGAGAATGTAAACACGCACTCAGTGTATCGTCTTCAAACCTTCCCACTTGCAACTCTATAATCGATATATCGATCGATGTGCAGTTTCATTATCGATACGCTGTATTAAAATTACTACTGGCGGAACTTTCAAAAGCACGCCTTCTTATGTGCATTTATTCGTCGATTTATTTTGTTTATTTATTTGTCCGTTTACATGCAGTCGATGAGTAATTTAAACACAACTTTTACACTGGTTATCTTTCACTCTCGTTCGTTTGAGCAGTTCCCGGAGAGCACCAGAAAACAGGCAGTACTGTGCATGCGCAGCTACGAAGACGTAGGCTGCCCTTGCTTGGTGTTTGCTCTTCTCATTCGTTTTTCGTCGCATTTCTGTTTGGAATTTCGGGAATGGTGGGGCATCACGTTGCCATGTGCGGCCATGCTTCATATTGCTGAGAGGACATAGCGAGTTGCCTCGACAGACTCTCCACAGTTCCTGTCCCTTTACCACACGGTGCCCTGCTCGTCACTATTGATGCCACCTCCCTGTACACTAACATTCCTAATGCCCATGGCCTTACTGCTGTCGAACACTACCTTTCCAGACGCCCTGTGGATTCCAAACCAACAACCTCCGTCCTAGTCTCCATGACCAACTATATCCTCACCCACAATTACTTCTCCTTTGAAGGCATTACCTACAAACAAATCCGCGGTAGGGCTATGGGCACCCGCATGGCACCATCCTATGCTAACCTATTCATGGGCCATCTAGAGGAATCCTTCCTAAAAACGCAGAATCCTAAACCGATCACCTGGTTCAGATTCATTGATGACATCTTTGCTATCTGGATTGAAGGTGAGGACACCTTATTCACATTCCTCCAGAACCTCAACAACTTCTCCCCCATCTGCTTCATCTGGTCCTACTCAACCCAACAAGCCACGTTCCTAGATGTTGAGCTTCACCTCAGAGATGGCTACATCAGTACCTCCGTCCATATAAAACCTCCTAACCACCAGCAATAGCTCCACCTCGACAGCTGCCACCCATTCCATACCAAGAAGTCTCTTCCGTACAGTCTAGCCACCCGTGGTCGTCGCATCTGCAGTGACGAGCAGTCCCTCTCAAAATATACTGAGGGTCTCACTGAAGCCTTCACTGAGTGTAATTATCCTCTCATCCTCGTAGAAAAACAAATCTCGCGTGCCTTATCTTTCCAGTCTCCCACCACCCCCCAAAGTCCCACAGTCTGACCGCAGAGGAGCATTCCCCTCATAATTCAGTACCATCCAGGACTGGAGCAACTGAATTACATTCTCCACTAGGCATTACCTCTCGTTGTGCCCTGAAATGAGAAATGTCCTGCCCACTATCCTTCCCACCCCTTCTACCATAGTATTCCGCCGTCCACCGAACCTACACAATATACTTGTCCATCCTTATACAACCCCTGCTCCCAATCCCTTACCTTATGGCTCATACCCCTGTAATATAGATGCAAGACCTGTCCCATACATCCTCCTACGACCACCTACTCCAGTCTAGTCACTAACATCACCTATCCCATCAAAGACCAGGCTATACAGGAAACCAGTCATGTGATTTACAAGCTAAGCTGCAGACTCTGTGCTACATTCTATGTAGGCATGACAACCAACAAGCTGTCTGTCTGCATGAATGGCCACCGACAAACTGTGGCCAAGAAACAAGTGGACCGCACTGCTGCTGAACACGCTGCCAAACATGATATCCTTCATCTTAATGACTGCTTCACAGCCTGTGTCATATGGATCCTTCCCATCAACACCAGCTTTTCTGAATTGGACAGGTGGGAACATTCCCTGCAATACATCCAACGTTCCCGTAACCCTCCAGGCCTCAGCCTTCGTTAGTCACTGTCCTCACCCATCCAGCCCCCTCCCTGTTCCAATTCCAGCACTACGCAGCCGTCATTTCACTCCCACACCCAGTCTTTTATTTCCTTTTATTTCTCTCCTTTCCACTACTTACCCCCTCCCCCCTCAGCACCTTCTCTCCTGCCCGCCGTCTAAACTGCAACACTTGACTGTCCGCCACTCCCACCATACTATCCCTCCCCCTCCCCGCTCCAGCCACCACCTTACCAACAGTGACCTTGCCAACACCCAGTCGCCACTCCCATCATGCACTGGTGCTGCTGTTCGCAGTGTGGTCTCAGCTCTCTGAGACTGCAGACGTGTGTGCAAGTTGTGTTTGTGTGTGTGTGTGTGTGTGTGTGTGTGTGTGTATGTGTGTCTACTGCTGACAAAGACCTTAAAGGCCTTAATTGTGTGAATCTTTTTGTTGTGCCTATCGTGACTCAGCATCTCCGTATGGAGAGTAGCAACTTTCCTTTTCTGGTATTGTTACATTCCATCCTGGATTTTCCATTGTTTAGTAAATTTTCAGTAATAAATAATATTCACACCTTTGCCTGGTTTTGTTTTATTTCAGTTCTCCCACAAATGATCGCAATTACCCCACTCTCCCTATTGAGTTGGTGCATAAGTTTGTAGCATTTTTCTATAAGTTTAATAAACACAACAGATACACATAACAGAGACTTTAGTCATCAGTAATATATTCTCCTTCACTGTTTACTGCAGCCTGACAATGCTGAGTAACATTTTGACTCCATGACTAAAGAATAATGTCTTTTGAGGAAAAAGGACTTGTCGGGCCACGTTTGGAGAGCATTGTCATTCAGAAAGGATGTTCTTCAAAAGCCGTTCTATAGAGAGAGGAAAAGGTGAAAATCTGATGGCGCAAGACCAGGTGAATAATGTCAGTGTGGAATGACATCCGAACCCAACTCGTGTATAGCGCTTTTTGTCAGTCAAGCAGAACGCAGTCGGTTGATATCGTGGATAGCATCACTTCACGCATCCTTCGTGGCCGCTGTTCTTGGAGTGCGACTGCAGGACATCTCAGCTGTTAACAATAAATGTCAGCAATGATTGTTGCAGCAATTTCTAGCACACCAGATCATCACTATTCCACCGGATGCATAACATTATCCTTGGTTGATGTGGGCAGGTCTTTGCACTAGCTGCTGGTTTGTAACAAGGTGCTGTCCATGGAATGTCATGTTTTGGAGCCTGTTGACGAAAGGATTTCCATGTTTGCCAATACAATACGGAAGTAATGTTTAGGTGGTTGACGGCTCTTCCTGTTGGCTGCTGTCAACATTATCAATAGACATAGACAACACCCTGGAGAGCAATAATAGGTCTGGGTTTGTAAGTGCCATCTAGAGGCTGCACAGTGTTGAGAGACATTCAGTACCTCTGTTTGGTATGGATGCGACAATCTTGAGTAATAGTCTGGGATGGTTGCATTAGTGTTCTGTAAGCATTCTTCTTCGTAGACTAACAGCATTTTCCTAATGTCCTACCAATGAAACTGTCATATGCAGACAGGTCTATTTTTATTTACGAGATAATGCCATGAGTGAGAACAGCAAGCGACTGTTTTACACAGGCACTTATTTGAGGCGGTTTTGGATGTAAGGCTATCTGGCGCCAGAGGTTTACAGATCATCACAGCTTCAGGATAGGTAATCAGTTTCACTTTTTGACTTAATTTAATGTTTTCTATTTTTCGAAGGACAAAAAGCTCCAAGTGGCAGACGTAATGAATGAAGTAGACGTGAATAAAAACTGACGAAATATCTTCACAGAGTGAGTAGTTATACCAACCGCTCTTCTACAGAAATTTCGTTAATAATATTGCAGGTCGAATCCTTATATTTTTAACTATTTCTGAACACAGGATGTTCCACATAAAATCTGTATGCCTCATGCACCGGTTAATCATCTCGCCGAACTGCTTGTGAAGTCTCAACACTGTCTCGAAACTTGGCTACACTGCATTTTACCGGAAAGTTAAGTGCAGCTGCATTCATGCATCAGATGCTGTGAGAAGCTCAAATTTTTGTGTTGTTACAGCAATGGGGCAGTTTGCATTAGAACACCGAACTGATGTCATGTACTGTTACGTAAGGACATGTTCCATCAAGGAATGTTAAGAAATGTTTGAAGTGAAGTACCCTGGTAGGAAACTCCCCACAAGTAGCAGTATTCAAGATCTGTACAAGAAATGGAGCGCAGTATGATTTGTTCAGAATATGAACAGAAATAGGCGACTGACAGTAAGGGCCCCTGAAACAATAGAGAGAACTTGCATGGGCATTACGAGAATTCGGTAAGGAGGTTATCGCAACAGACTATCTCGTATATTGTTTCATCATGTACTAAAAGATATGAAATTAAAAGGCTGTCAAGTAAGTGTGGTGCAAGAGTTGAAATCCAAGGATCAGGAAAAAAAAAGTTCATTATTGTAACTGGCTGTTAACATCAATTGCTAATGGTTACTTGCATCTCTTGCCTTATTTCCTGTCAGATGAGGCCTGGTTTCAGTTGTTAGGATATCAAAACTTCCAGAACTGCACATACTGGTCGCAGGGCAACTACTTATTCTGCACGAAGGACTTCTCCATTCAGAGAAGACAGATGTTTGGTGTGCGGTACCCAGCATGCGCATTATTAGCCCCATATTTTTCAATTTCGCCTTAAACAGTGCCAGATATCTAGAGATCTTTGACAGTTTCTTTGCGCAGTTAACAGATGCAGAGAAGCTGTGTGCACTATTCCAACAAGATGGCGCGACCGCTCACACATCTAACCAAAGTATGACCCACATCATCGACATGTTGTGTGAAGACAGACTTGTCAGTATAGGTAGCTTGCCCCCAAGGTCCCTGGAATTAACAACCTATGATTTTTATTTATGGGGCACACAGGAGTGTATGCGGATAATCGTCACACAACAATCGATCTTAAACGAACATTACTAGAGAACTAACAACTTTACACCTGCAGAGTTACAGTATATGGCCGGTAACATCATCACACAATGTCAGTGATGCCTTGATGCCGTGGCCACCACTTCCAGGATCTCTTATAAACAGGTAATAAATGTTTCTAGTGTTACTGTTATTTATTCTTCTTTAGGTGGTTCATTGTTACACGAATTTCCGGCTGAGGCGTACCAGTTTTATGGGGGATACCCTGTATTTACAGTAAACTGGAAATTTTGTTGTGACGTTTGCAACTGTCTGAAAAAGTGCTCCGGATAACTTTTGAGCTGCTGTTCTAATTGTTGAGCGTATCGACAGTGTGGGCGGTCTACATTAAAATCATGCATCTATAACTGTGCTTCCTTCTCTGTGTCAGTAACCACATTTTTGTACTATCTCGCCAGATGAGCAGAGAATATCACTTTTGCTTCGCACACTGCACGTAATCCACTCAACTGGCAAAGTGAGTAGCCAGAGCGTACAGATTCCCGGCGAGAAAAGAAATCCCTGTGAAGTCAGCGATGTGCCAGCAGTGAGGCTGTAACCTGTATATCCACACTGTGTAGAAATTATCCCTCGCAGTGTAGCCATTAGGCTAAGCCCTGCATCGCATACTAGGTAGTGATGAGAACAAACGAATGAAAACCACCAGTTCAGACGGTTGTTGGAATACAGACAGAGCCTGCTCTATCTGGATATTTGTCCAGGGCATCAAAGTAATGGGTGTTTGAGAAAGAATTACCTGATTCTGGACGTGCTGGCAAGGAAATGTGTGATGCTTGAATGAGCGAGTCCTAGAGTTTCGTGAAATTGCCATTAGGTGTCAGTCAATGCGTCTTCTCATTTGGAAGTAAGATGGCGTCTGCTCAACAGAAGGCAGTATGTGTGCAGCAGTTTGCAAAGAGTGAGTGAATGATTTCAGTCCCGAGTGCTTTTCATGAGCAATATGGCATTTATCCGCTGCACCCAGAAACATTCGTTGTTGGCATCACCAATTTGAAGAAACGGAATCCTTGTGCAAAGGTAAGAGTCCAGGCCGACATCGAACATCTGATGACACAGTGCAAAGAATTTGGCAAAAGTTTGAGTGAGGTCCACAAAATTCTTCTCACTGCGAAGCAAAGAATTGTGAATGCCTAATACGACTATCTGGCGAGTATTAAGATGTTGTTGGGTCTGTAAATCATACAGACTACAATCAGTGCAAGCTATTCGGATTGACGATAAAAGAAAATGGGTTGACTTCAGAAGTTCTCTGCTAGAGGACATGGAAGACAACACATTTTTACAAAGGTTAATTTTCAGTGATGAAGCTACATTTCATGTTAGCAGTAAAGTAAACCAACATAATGAGCTCATATGGGGTCTCCAGAATCCTCATGACATTACCGAACACGAAAGAGACTCACCTAAAGTGAACGTCTTTTCGTGCCATTTCCGGTTAAAAAAATATACAGTCTCCTCTACTTTGAGTAAACCACAGTGAGTGGAATGAATTGTCTTCAAAGGCAGCAGAAATGGCTTTTCCACAGCTTCGGAAAGGCTCCGATGACTTTATTGTCCAACAGGATGGAGCTCCACCACACTGGACAACAACGTACGGCAGTTTCTCAATGATACTCTACCTCAACGTTGAATAGGGCACACAGGACCCTGAAATACTACGCTGCTTTCTTGGCATTCAAGATGCTCAGACATGACCCCATGCGATTTTTCTTTGTGGAGATATGTGAAGGAAAATGCGTTCATCCCCCAGTTACCTCGTGACACAGACGAACCAGCTAAAACTTTAAGAGTTTCTGAGTATTTCGCAATCCATCACACGTTTGTAATATTTTTTGTCAATAAATATGGAGTTTTGAAATCACATCATTCTTTTTGAAACGCGCTATATAGGGGGGGGGGGGGGGGGCAATTTTGGCTGTTAAGTGTGATAAAAATATTGACGTGTTAACTACACAATAATAGAAAAATATTACTACTTGTAAAGACAAAATGTAAGTTGTAGTCAGGCGAAGGGTTTCTGTCACGTCAGCTGTCTACAGTTTCATGTCTATGATGACGTCTCTCGCTGCACATCATTTTACTGCGCGATTAAGAGCGTTCGTTTGATCGCCGCCGCTCCCTGCGGTGGCGAAACATCTCCGCTCGCTTTGAGATACCATCGTCTCTGTTGTGTGAGCTATTGTTATGTGGCTAGAAGTAATGCGTGCCGCAGCCATGCGCCATTCGCGGTGCGGAACCTTCAGAGCGCAAGCCCTTCTCGCACCTGCCCAGTTAATTAGAAGGGAAATGCGTCTATATTTAGGCTGTTGTTTAGTTTGATGGATACCAAACGGAAACAGTGAAAGTGTATCTAAATAAAATAAATATTTAATAAACTTAAAAAGCTGTATACTGAATCAGTAAGCTATTGTATTTAAAAAGGAATATATTTGATAGATATAGTTATTTGTATTTTTCTTTTATGAAAATAATTTTTTGAATCAATAATGTAAGATATTTATCATGTGTATTGCCTCAATAAAACACGTTTTACAATTATATATTTGCATAACTGAACTGAATGAGATCTCAAAACCAAGAATTCTAAAACTGTTTTTATTGATTATTTATGATTGGTGAAATATTTGTTATTACACTGAGGCGAAAAAAGTCGTGGCACAGCGATATGCACATATAGAGATGACAGTAGTTCAAATGGCTCTGAGCACTATGGGACTTAACTTCTGAGGTCGTCAGTCCCCTAGAACTTAGAACTACTTAAACCTAACTAACCTAAGGCTATCACACACATGCATGCCCGAGGCAGGATTCGAACCTGCGACCGTAGCGGTCGCGAGGTTCCAGATCGTAGCGCCTAGAACCGCTCGTCCACTCCGGCTGGCGCGGAGATGTCATCTGTACCCAGATGATTAATACGAAAAAGTTTCCGGCGTCATTATGGAATCACGATGGGAATTAACAGACTGTGGGGAAGGCTTACTAAAGACTGCGTTTTATTGGCAGGACACTTAGAAAATGTAACAGATCTTCGAAGGATACTGTGAAACGTCTCTGTTGGATTCCTTTCATGTTACTTTCTTAAATCTGTTGTCATTTACGGCATAAATTCCTCTTCTAAATTTACTGTGGTGTTTCTGACTATCTGGGCGGAGACTGAGCAGTGAAACGTGTTACTTTTACACATAAACAAGAACGATCTGTCACACTACTACACTTTAAAACACAGTTTATATGTAATTCATGTCACACAGTCTCATACGGAACCTACATCCGCTTTCTTTTATATACTGTCATCCCCCTTCCCTTCTGTGTGAGAGGATGAATGAAAAAATGTATTTCTAGTTGCATGCTTGAGGGTAGCAGACAAGCCTGTCTGCTAGAGAACAGTAGGACCAACGTCGGAACAGGTAGCTACGCTTTCTAAAAGCAGAGAGGTTTCTATCCTTAGTATGGTCCTGTCCGTCCCTTGTCATGTTGGTATAGGAAGCTGCCCCTCTGGCCACTTCCGTTTGTATTTGTGAGCCACCCCTCAGGAAGGGACCAGGTCAGTCTGTCCGTGGCGAGCGTCTGAAGTGGTAAGTTCTCCGGCTAAGCGCGTGTCTGCTAAGTCTGTAGGACAATGGATTTCTTAAGTTCAGCCTAACTGAAAATTTAATCACCTTTATTTCAGGTTTAGCTCTAAAATATCTAATGTTATCTTAAATTGCAACGCAGTGTATTTCGAGTGTGAAGTTCAGAATATTTTCCAGTAGTTGCTTTGTCACTACTTTGTGAGTAAAGTGGAACCACGTGTTGATCTGTAACTCTAACTAAGATCATCAATCTTAAATGCGAGTGTGCGTGAGATTATAACATCTCGTCTTGACAATATTTTTCAATATAGCAACTTTTCTTTATGTTCAACCCACGTGGGGTGTACTTTGTGAGACCAGTACCACGTGCTTATACAGTTGTTTGACCCATCAGGTTAATAGTAAGACGATAGTAACCAGTTCGAGGTTTTTCTTTAGTAAAACGCGTTTCAATGTAATTTATTTTAATTATCAAAATTATTGTGGAGTTACACTCTTTGTGTAAACCAAGTTGACCACGTGAAGCATGTGGTGTAATCATCAAAGTAGCCCTCAGCTATTCTTTTCGGGAAGATTTCACAGAGAGTTAGAATGAATTTAGTATACCAGTGTGTGGTAATTACATGACGGACAGGATTATGCTACGAACGTAACTTCTTTGGGTGAAAATTGAATCGGTTGGTTGTGGTTAATTTCCTCTTGCATATGTTTCAACGTTCTTCGTGTGTTATTTTATGAATGCAGTGTTGTATGCAGTCTCCCAATCTTGGCTCCATATTTGATGTGTTCTGTAAGATTACAAACTCACATTTTCCACAATCCTAAATAAGGCACCAATTTAGTTATGAATCAAATTTAATATGCTGAAATTTCAATGATCAATGTTAAAATAAATTTCCAAATATAAACTGATTTATTTCTTTTTATTTAAATTCTCTTTTTTATATATATATCACCGGTTGTCGTATGACTATTAAAAGATTATAATTAATGTTAGTCTGGTTGGGAATTTGGTAAGCTAGACTGGATACCTGGTGAAACAGTTGCGCAGTAATGCAAGGTTAACTTCCCCAGACAGCTCACAGCTTTTAACCCGCTTTTATTGTCTATCAGTTCCACTTACACCACAAAATAAACCAACAACGTTACAACTGCCTACACTACGCTTGTCCATCCTCTTTAAGAATACTGCTGCGCGGTGTGGGATCCTTACCAGATAAAGTGATAGACTACATCGAAAAAGTTCAAAGAAGGGCAGCACGTTTTGTATCATCGTCATCGGGAAATATGGAAGAGAGCGTCACTAAAATGACACAGGATTTGGGCTGGACATCATTAAAAGAAAGGCATTTTTTCTTGCGACGGAATCTTCTCACGAAATTCCAATTACCAACATTCTCTTCCGAATGCGAAAATATTTTGTTGACACCGACCTACACGGCCCGACCCAAGCTTCCTGAAGTCATCAGCCATGTGTCTACAACCTGTACTCGTACGTTCACCGTGTGTATTCCCATAGAGAGGAGTCATTTTCTTGAAAGTCGCTTGCCCCGTGTCGGCGGATAAATACGATATTGCAGTGCCTGTGTTACTCCGAATAACGATGCCAAGTTCCTTCGGACATGGAAGTATATCGGCAGGACTACGCACTGCGGCGAACACAGCCGTTATCAAATGCGTCAAGTAACAAGACGACCGCTAACGACAAGCGGGAAAATCCAGGTTCGAGTCGCAGTCCGGCACAATTTTGTATTTTCGTCATTCCATTATAGAACTGATGGTTGTCCATTTCGCAATTGCGAATACAGTTCACGTATTTCATAGCGGCTGTGGTCGCCGCTATGCCTGTAATTCGGAATAACGCTGGCACTGGCAATATCGTACATAGTTCTTAGTTTTTCTGTCGGTGGAGGCATGTATTCATTCGTGCATTGAACTGGAAGCACGGTCTAATGGTTTAGGTGACTGAGTTATCCAGTTATTCTTCTGGAGGGAAACCAATCTGTAGTACATTCACTAGGTGAGGTACAGCACTGGTACACAATAGAAACCGGGGTACACATACCCCTAGAAGGGGGGGACGGGGGGACGGGAGGGGGAAGGTGTAGCCTCATTGCCTGGTGTTCGAGAAGATACTTCAGTGGATACGCCAAACTTAAAATAAGGAATTTATATACGGTCGAAACTGGTTATCATGACGACGAAGGTTTACAGTCGTTGTAGCCGGGTTTTTGCGTTGATTTTTGAAAAAAAAATCGTATCTCTCAATTTTAGGCTGCCGAGGAGTTAACACTTCAAACATTAGTAGAAATGCAGAACACGTATAGTATTTGCAACACAGTATTCATGGAGAGGGACTGAACAGAATTTTTTCTTGTATTTATGAAGTGCGTACAACGATAAAACACCAGTAAAGTGTAAAAACCTTTAATAAGTGAAGAAAGACGTGGTAACAGTGCATTTGTTCTATATGTAAAATGGAGTCCTGGATAATGAATGACATAAATTGTTGAGCACGCTTAAAGCTTACTGTAACTGCTATATTCTATAATAGTCGTGAATGACAACTTCATTCAAGTTACGGCATTACAAAAATTAATCGACAATACCAACATGAAGAGACGGTAATCTGTATGCAAACTACACAAAGGCCTAGACTTCCTCCTATGTTCCTCTTCAAAATGCTGTTCAGTTGTGATGTGACGTACCTAACACATTGAAAATACACTCCTGGAAATTGAAATAAGAACACCGTGAATTCATTGTCCCAGGAAGGGGAAACTTTATTGACACATTCCTGGGGTCAGATACATCACATGATCACACTGACAGAACCACAGGCACATAGACACAGGCAACAGAGCATGCACAATGTCGGCACTAGTACAGTGTATATCCACCTTTCGCAGCAATGCAGGCTGCTATTCTCCCATGGAGACGATCGTAGAGATGCTGTATGTAGTCCTGTGGAACGGCTTGCCATGCCATTTCCACCTGGCGCCTCAGTTGGACCATCGTTCGTGCTAGACGTGCAGACCGCGTGAGATGACGCTTCATCCAGTCCCAAACATGCTCAATGGGGGACAGATCCGGAGATCTTGCTGGCCAGGGTAGTTGACTTACACCTTCTAGAGCACGTTGGGTGGCACGGGATACATGCGGACGTGCATTGTCCTGTTGGAACAGCAAGTTCCCTTGCCGGTCTAGGAATGGTAGAACGATGGGTTCGATGACGGTTTGGATGCACCGTGCACTATTCAGTGTCCCCTCGACGATCACCAGTGGTGTACGGCCAATGTAGGAGATCGCTCCCCACACCATGCTGCCGGGTGTTGGCCCTGTGTGCCTCGGTCGTATGCAGTCCTGATTGTGGCGCTCACCTGCACGGCGCCAAACACGCATACGACCATCATTGGCACCAAGGCAGAAGCGACTCTCGTCGCTGAAGAGGACACGTCTCCATTCGTTCCTCGCGACACCACTGGAGGCGGGCTGCACGATGTTGGGGCGTGAGCGGAAGACGGCCTAACGGTGTGCGGGACCGTAGCCCAGCTTCATGGAGACGGTTGCGAATGGTCCTCGCCGATACCCCAGGAGCAACAGTGTCCCTAATTTGCTGGGAAGTGGCGGTGCGGTCCCCTACGGCACTGCGTAGGATCCTACGGTCTTGGCGTGCATCCGTGCGTCGCTGCGGTCCGGTCCCAGGTCGACGGGCACGTGCACCTTCCGCCGACCACTGGCGACAACATCGATGTTCTGTGGAGACCTCACGCCCCACGCGTTGTGCAATTCGGCGGTACGTCCACCCGGCCTCCCGCATGCCCACTATACGCCCTCGCTCAAAGTCCGTCAACTGCACATACGGTTCACGTCCACGCTGTCGCGGCATGCTACCAGTGTTAAAGACTGCGATGGAGCTCCGTATGCCACGGCAAACGGGCTGACACTGACGGCGGCGGTGCACAAATGCTGCGCAGCTAGCGCCATTCGACGGCCAACACCGCGGTTCCTGGTGTGTCCGCTGTGCCGTGCGTGTGATCATTGCTTGTACAGCCCTCTCGCAGTGTCCGGAGCAAGTATGGTGGGTCTGACACACCGGTGTCAATGTGTTCTTTTTTCAATTTCCAGGAGTGTATTTATTGCCCCCAAGAATAGCTCCGAAAGTATGATAGAAGCTGGTAAGTTTGTGGGACAAAAGTTGCATGGGACAACGGGGGTCATATATGACGTCGGTGTTTTGTTGCTAGGTGGGGTCGCTTCAGAGAATGAAGGTCAACTTTGTTTTTTTAAATGGCATACTACACTCCTGGAAATTGAAATAAGAACACCGTGAATTCATTGTCCCAGGAAGGGGAAACTTTATTGACACATTCCTGGGGTCAGATACATCACATGATCACACTGACAGAACCACAGGCACATAGACACAGGCAACAGAGCATGCACAATGTCGGCACTAGTACAGTGTATATCCACCTTTCGCAGCAATGCAGGCTGCTATTCTCCCATGGAGACGATCGTAGAGATGCTGGATGTAGTCCTGTGGAACGGCTTGCCATGCCATTTCCACCTGGCGCCTCAGTTGGACCAGCGTTCGTGCTGGACGTGCAGACCGCGTGAGACGACGCTTCATCCAGTCCCAAACATGCTCAATGGGGGACAGATCCGGAGATCTTGCTGGCCAGGGTAGTTGACTTACACCTTCTAGAGCACGTTGGGTGGCACGGGATACATGCGGACGTGCATTGTCCTGTTGGAACAGCAAGTTCCCTTGCCGGTCTAGGAATGGTAGAACGATGGGTTCGATGACGGTTTGGATGTACCGTGCACTATTCATTGTCCCCTCGACGATCACCAGTGGTGTACGGCCAGTGTAGGAGATCGCTCCCCACACCATGATGCCGGGTGTTGGCCCTGTGTGCCTCGGTCGTATGCAGTCCTGATTGTGGCGCTCACCTGCACGGCGCCAAACACGCATACGACCATCATTGGCACCAAGGCAGAAGCGACTCTCGTCGCTGAAGAGGACACGTCTCCATTCGTCCCTCCATTCACGCCTGTCGCGACACCACTGGAGGCGGGCTGCACGATGTTGGGGCGTGAGCGGAAGACGGCCTAACGGTGTGCGGGACCGTAGCCCAGCTTCATGGAGACGGTTGCGAATGGTCCTCGCCGATACCCCAGGAGCAACAGTGTCCCTAATTTGCTGGGAAGTGGCGGTGCGGTCCCCTACGGCACTGCGTAGGATCCTACGGTCTTGGCGTGCATCCGTGCGTCGCTGCGGTCCGGTCCCAGGTCGACGGGCACGTGCACCTTCCGCCGACCACTGGCGACAACATCGATGTACTGTGGAGACCTCACGCCCCACGTGTTGAGCGATTCGGCGGTACGTCCACCCGGCCTCCCGCATGCCCACAATACGCCCTCGCTCAAAGTCCATCAACTGCACATACAGTTCACGTCCACGCTGTCGCGGCATGCTACCAGTGTTAAAGACTGCGATGGAGCTCCGTATGTCACGGCAAACTGGCTGACACTGACGGCGGCGGTGCACAAATGCTGCGCAGCTAGCGCCATTCGACGGCCAACACCGCGGTTCCTGGTGTGTCCGCTGTGCCGTGCGTGTGATCATTGCTTGTACAGCCCTCTCGCAGTGTCCGGAGCAAGTATGGTGGGTCTGACACACCAGTGTCAATGTGTTCTTTTTTCCATTTCCAGGAGTGTATATATATATAGTTTGGTACTTATTTTCTGATTTCCATTGCTACATCACTTAATGTAAATGTTTCTACACTATGGTTGGTGCCGTTCTGCAGTACAGTGAGTGTCCGGCGATAAAAGCGAGGTACTACCATTTAGACCAGGTCGGACCAAAAAGTCTTGCACATTGCATGTACACCCGTACCTCAAGCCACGACACACAAAAGGTACATTATTGTCTCAGCAAAATGGTTCAAATGACTCTGAGCACAATGGGACTTAACTTCTGAGGTCATCAGTCCCCTGTCTCAGCAAAGCTGTACAAGTTCTTATGCTATGTATTTGTTGCTCGTTTCTCTCCGCATTGTTATAAAATAGCACCGATCGCTTTTCCAATTTTTCTATAATAAAGCAATATTTCAAACCAATGCAGATTTCACAAATAAAAATCCTTTTTTTAAAAAAAGTTTACTTAAAAAACGAAAAATTTTAGCGCTGCTGCTATATAGCTAATTGATATTTCTGCTTTTTTCTGGGTAATTAGTAAAAAATAATATTTATTGTAGCAGAAAAATGCCGAAAAATTCCGGTTATTCGCTATTAAAATACCGTATCGGTTTTAACCGGTCGGTTTGTCCTTTCAAGCCAATGCAAATAAAATTACTCCTTTTTTTATTTAGACGGTTATTCATATAAAGTAAAAAACACCTGTTATACGTGATAACCGATATGGTATTTTAATTGTGAATAACCGGAATTTTTCGTCATTTTTCTGTTACAATAAGTATTATTTTTTACTAATTACCCAGAAAAATTAAACATATCAATCAGGTATATAGCAGCAATGCTAAAATAAACTTTTTTCTGAAAAAAGGATTTTTATATGTGAAATCTGCATTGGTTTTAAATACTGCTTTATTATAGAAAAATTGGAAAAGTGATCACTGCTATTTTAACAACAATGCCGAGAGAAACGAGCAACAGATACATAGCATAAGAACTGGTACAGCTCTGCTGGGACAATAATGTCCCTGTTGTGTGTCGCGGCTTAAGGTACGAGAGTATGTGCAGTGTGCAAGACTTTCGGTCCGACCTTGTCTAAATGGTAGTTTCTCGCTTTTGTCGCCGGACACTCACTGTACTGCAGAATGCCACCAACCATAGTGTAGAAACATTTATATGACGTGATGTAGCAATGAAGTGCAATGCTTCATTTGTTTTAAAAGATTACAGATTGGTCTGTCATTTCCATGAAATAATAAAAGAGGAAGGAAATGATGGTAACAGTAATTATTATTCACGAGTCATAAACATACAAATTTACAGTAGCTGTGCACATCAATACATATAAAAATTGCATTACATGTGTCCACTACTTTGCAACCTCCAAGGCACTGGGATTGGCTTGCATTAGATCAATCTTTTTGTGGGATGTTGGGCACAAAGGGCATTGAGGCATGTGTCTTTTGGTTTGTCCTTGTCCACAAAAACAGGATGTATCTTCTGTTATGAAGCCCAATCTCTTCAGGTTGTCTCTGGATCGTCCAACTCCTGATCATAATCTGTTTAAAAATTTCCACGCCAGTCAGAATCGTCAATGCGTTGCTGCATTGGCAAAACCGCTTTTCAGATCACTCAAGTTAAGTGCAGTGGTGCTTAGCTAAAACTAGGGTGGATGTCTGTCAGGATCTGTTGCCAAGTGGGGAGTACTCAGACCATGTGAAGGAAACTGTGGAACTACACTCCTGGAAATGGAAAAAAGAACACATTGACACCGGTGTGTCAGACCCACCATACTTGCTCCGGACATTGCGAGAGGGCTGTACAAGCAATGATCACACGCACGGCACAGCGGACACACCAGGAACCGCGGTGTTGGCCGTCGAATGGCGCTAGCTGCGCAGCATTTGTGCACCGCCGCCGTCAGTGTCAGCCAGTTTGCCGTGGCATACGGAGCTCCATCGCAGTCTTTAACACTGGTAGCATGCCGCGACAGCGTGGACGTGAACCGTATGTGCAGTTGACGGACTTTGAGCGAGGGCGTATAGTGGGCATGCGGGAGGCCGGGTGGACGTACCGCCGAATTGCTCAACACGTGGGGCGTGAGGTCTCCACAGTACATCGATGTTGTCGCCAGTGGTCGGCGGAAGGTGCACGTGCCCGTCGACCTGGGACCGGACCGCAGCGACGCACGGATGCACGCCAAGACCGTAGGATCCTACGCAGTGCCGTAGGGGACCGCACCGCCACTTCCCAGCAAATTAGGGACACTGTTGCTCCTGGGGTATCGGCGAGGACCATTCGCATCCGTCTCCATGAAGCTGGGCTACGGTCCCGCACACCGTTAGGCCGTCTTCCGCTCACGCCCCAACATCGTGCAGCCCGCCTCCAGTGGTGTCGCGACAGGCGTGAATGGAGGGACGAATGGAGACGTGTCGTCTTCAGCGACGAGAGTCGCTTCTGCCTTGGTGCCAATGATGGTCGTATGCGTGTTTGGCGCCGTGCAGGTGAGCGCCACAATCAGGACTGCATACGACCGAGGCACACAGGGCCAACACCCGGCATCATGGTGTGGGGAGCGATCTCCTACACTGGCCGTACACCACTGGTGATCGTCGAGGGGACACTGAATAGTGCACGGTACATCCAAACCGTCATCGAACCCATCGTTCTACCATTCCTAGCCCGGCAAGGGAACTTGCTGTTCCAACAGGACAATGCACGTCCGCATGTATCCCGTGCCACCCAACGTGCTCTAGAAGGTGTAAGTCAACTACCCTGGCCAGCAAGATCTCCGGATCTGTCCCCCATTGAGCATGTTTGGGACTGGATGAAGCGTCGTCTCACGCGGTCTGCACGTCCAGCACGAACGCTGGTCCAACTGAGGCGCCAGGTGGAAATGGCATGGCAAGCCGTTCCACAGGACTACATCCAGCATCTCTACGATCGTCTCCATGGGAGAATAGCAGCCTGGATTGCTGCGAAAGGTGGATATACACTGTACTAGTGCCGACATTGTGCATGCTCTGTTGCCTGTGTCTATGTGCCTGTGGTTCTGTCAATGTGATCATGTGATGTATCTGACCCCAGGAATGTGTCAATAAAGTTTCCCCTTCCTGGAACAATGAATTCACGGTGTTCTTATTTCAATTTCCAGGAGTGTATTTTAACAACAATGCCGAGAGAAACGAGCAACAGATACATAGCATAAGAACTGGTACAGCTTTGCTGAGACAATAATGTCCCTGTTGTGTGTCGCGGCTTAAGGTACGAGAGTATGTGCAGTGTGCAAGACTTTCGGTCCGACCTTGTCTAAATGGTAGTTTCTCGCTTTTGTCGCCGGACACTCACTGTACTGCAGAATGCCACCAACCATAGTGTAGAAACATTTATATGACGTGATGTAGCAATGAAGTGCAATGATTCATTTGTTTTAAAAGATTACAGATTGGTCTGTCATTTCCATGAAATAATAAAAGAGGAATGAAATGATGGTAACAGTAATTATTATTCACGAGTCGTAAACATACAAATTTACAGTAGCTGTGCACATCAAAAAACATATAAAAATTGCATACATGTGTCCACTACTTTGCAACCTCCGAGGCACTTGGATTGGCTTGCATTAGATCAATCTTTTTGTGGGATGTTGGGCACAAAGGGCATTGAGGCATGTGTCTTTTGGTTTGTCCTTGTCCACAATCACAGGATGTATCTTCTGTTATGAAGCCCCATCTCTTCAGGTTGTCTCTGGATCGTCCAACTCCTGATCATAATCTGGTTAAAAATTTCCACGCCAGTCAGAATCGTCAATGCGTTGCTGTATTGGCAAAACCGCTTTTCAGATCACTCAAGTTAACCTTTTTCCAAAGCTGTTTCACAGAGGAAGACCGCACTGCAGTTCCTTCTCTAAATCCTCGCACCAACGAAAAAATGGCTGACATCGAAATAAGTGTCCAAGGAATAGAAAAGCAACTGGAATCACTCAACAGAGGAAAGTCCACTGGACCTGACGGGATACCAATTCGATTCTACACAGAGTACGCGAAAGAACTTGCCCCCCTTCTAACAGCCGTGTACCGCAAGTCTCTAGAGGAACGGAAGGCTCCAAATGATTGGAAAAGCGCACAGGTAGTCCCAGTCTCCAAGAAGGGTCGTCGAGCAGATGCGCAAAACTATAGACCTATATCTCTGACGTCGATCTGTTGTAGAATTTTAGAACATGTCTTTTGCTCGAGTATCATGTCGTTTTTGGAAACTCAGAATCTACTATGTAGGAATCAACATGGATTCCGTAAACAGCGATCGTGTGAAACCCAACTCGCTTTATTTGTTCATGAGACCCAGAAAATATTAGATACGGGCTCCCAGGTAGATGCTATTTTTCTTGACTTCCGGAAGGCGTTTGATACAGTTCCGCACTGTCGCCTGATAAACAAAGTAAGAGCCTACGGAATATCAGACCAGCTGTGTGGCTGGATTGAAGAGTTTTTAGCAAACAGAACACAGCATGTTGTTATCAACGGAGAGACGTCTACAGACGTTAAGGTAACCTCTGGCGTGCCACAGGGGAGTGTTATGGGACCATTGCTTTTCACAATATATATAAATGACCTAGTAGATAGTGTCGGAAGTTCCATGCGGCTTTTCTCTGTAGTATACAGAGAAGTTGCAGCATTAGAAAATTGTAGCGAAATGCAGGAAGATCTGCAGCGGATAGGCACTTGGTGCAGGGAGTGGCAACTGACCCTTAATATAGACAAATGTAATGTATTGCGAATACATAGAAAGAAGGATCCTTTATTGTATGATTATATGATAGCGGAACAAACACTGGTAGCAGTTACTTCTGTAAAATATCTGGGAGTATGCATGCGGAACGATTTGAAGTAGAATGATCATATGAAATTAATTGTTGGTAAGGCGGGTACCAGGTTGAGATTCATTGGGAGAGTCCTTAGAAAATGTAGTCCATCAACAAAGGAGGTGGCTTACAAAACACTCGTTCGACCTATACTTGAGCTATACTTGAGCTCGGTACGGGCTTTTGTCAAAGTTTCGAGAACATACCTTCACCGAAGAGTCAAGCAGTATATTGCTCCCTCCTACGTATATCTCGCGAAGAGACCATGAGGATAAAATCAGAGAGATTAGAGCCCACACAGAGGCATACCGACAATCCTTCTTTCCACGAACAATACGAGACTGGAATAGAAGGGAGAACCGATAGAGGTACTGAAGGTACCCTCCGCCACACACCGTCAGGTGGCTTGCGGAGTATGGATGTAGATGTAGATGTAGATGCAGAGTATTGCTCATCAGTGTGGGATCCGTACCAGATCGGGTTGACGGAGGAGATAGAGAAGATCCAAAGAAGAGCGGCGCGTTTCGTGACAGGGTTATTTGGTAACCGTGATAGCGTTACGGAGATGTTTAACAAACTCAAGTGGCAGACTCTGCAAGAGAGGCGCTCTGCATCGCGGTGTAGCTTGCTCGCCAGGTTTCGAGAGGGTGCGTTTCTGGATGAGGTATCGAATATATTGCTTCCCCCTACTTATACCTCCCGAGGAGATCACGAATGTAAAATTAGAGAGATTCGAGCGCGCACGGAGGCTTTCTGGCAGTCGTTCTTCCCGCGAACCATACGCGACTGGAACAGGAAAGGGAGATAATGACAGTGGCACGTAAAGTGCCCTCCGCCACACACCGTTGGGTGACTTGCGGAGTATAAATGTAGATGTAGATGTAGATGTAGTGCAGTGGTGCTTAGCTAAAACTATGGTGGATGTCTGTCAGGATCTGTTGCCAAGTGGGGAGTACTCAGACCATGTGAAGGAAACTGAGGAACTATCTGACTGAGAAGTATCGGCTCGGGTCTCATAAACTAGCAACGACTGGGAGAATTGTGTGCTGACCACATGGCCCGTCCATATTCGCTCCCAGTGACGTGTATGGGCTGAGAATGACACGTCGGTCGGTCCGAGCTTTTTCCCCTTCTGAGGCCTGTTCGGACAGGGTTTACCTTCTAGTTTTTAATGTACGTACTGGTAAGTATTCCGTGCCACGAGTTTCACGGTGGTTTGCAGAGTACGTATGCAGACGTAGTGGGGAGCATTCCTAAGGGAGGGCGGTGCCGCAGGTCCTCGACCTCTCTGGCAGCGCTAGAGGACTTCCGCGAGGTATTTCAGGCGCCGCCGGCAGCGGCAAGCGGCGGCAACCGGTCGCCGGCCTGCACATCCAGGCGAGTCGGCTGCCAAGGACCGCCCCCACAGCCTCACACCTCACGCCTCACACCTTCCAACCGGTCCCGCTGTAGGGGCAGGGCGGACGCCGACCTGGCGGACTGACCGACCATTCCCAACAGAGGCGCGCAGCAGTGCTACACCACATCTAGCCTCCAGATACACAAAGTAACTTCGGGCACACCGCAGGGGTCTGTTCTAGGACCGTTACTGTTAACAACACGTAAAAGAGACCAGTGTACAGTGTCGTGAGCTCTGTGAGGCTGCTCGCTGACGATGCAGCTGCATGTTGTCATTTTGAGTTCCATAGTGGAAGAGTGCTCTGGTGCAACTCTCCACACTACTCTACCCTGTGCATGTCTTTTTATAACTGCTGCAGGTACATTCTTTTGAGCCTGTTTACTGTACCGAAACCTTGGATTACATTTACCAATTTAACCTTCCCCGCTTCTCATTTATTTTCATGATCAAACTGACAATACCTTGATTCCTCCGGTTGTGTCCTATCAACCGATCTACATATGCACGTACATACTACTCCACAAGACACTGTACAGTCCGTGGCAGAGCGTATGTTGTACCATTACTAGACATTTCCCGTCCTGCTCCACTCCTAAGTAGGGCGGGGGAAAAAGACTGTCTGTATGTCTCTCTACGTACCCAATTTCTCTTATTTTCGTGGTCCTTGCGCGAAATCTACACTACTGGCCGTTAAAACTACTACACCACGAAGATGACGTGCTACAGACGCGAAATTTAACCGACAGGAAGAAGATGCTGTGATACGCAAATGATTAGCTTTTCAGAGCATTCACACCAGGTTGGCGCCGGTGGCGACATCTACAACGTGCTGACAAAAGGAAACTTCCCAACCGATTTGTCATACACAAACAGCAGTTGACCGGCGTTGCCTCTTGTTCGCATTGACGGTACTTTGAACAGTGGACGTTACATTTCAGATGTCTTACGACCCGTGGCTCTACCCTTCATTCGATCCCTGCGAAACCCTACATTTCAGCAGGATAATGCACGACCGCATGTTGCAGGTCCTGTACGGGCCTTTCTGGATGCAGAAAATGTTTGGCTGCTGCCCTGGCCAGCACATTCTCCAGATCTCTCTGGTCAATGGTGACCGAGCAACTGGCTCGTCACAATACGCCAGTCACTACTCTTGACGAACTGTGGTATCGTGTTGAAGCTGCATGGGCAGCTGTACCTCTACACGACATCCAAGCTCTGTTTGACTAAGTGCCCAGTTGTGTCAAGGCCGTTATTACGGCCAGAGGTGGTTGTTCTGGGTACTGATTTCTCAGGATCTACACACCCAAATTGCGTGAAAATGTAATAACATGTCAGTTCTACTATAATATATTTGTCCAATGAATACCCGTTTATCATCTGCATTTTTTCTTGGTGTAGCAATTTTAATGGCCAGTAGTGTATGTGGAAGGAGATATGTAAAAACAATACCAGAATACTTTGTCTCGGCCTCGAAGACACCATATGAATATCAGGTTTGTAAATGCCTAGAAGAACGTGGCGTCGACTCAACAAAATCCGCCGCGCGGAGTGGCCGCGAGGTTAGAGGCGGCGGAGTGGCCGCGTGGTTAGAGGCGCCATGTGACGGATTGCGCCGACCCTCCCAACGAAGGTTCGAGTCCTTCCTCTGGCATGGGTGTGTGTGTGTAAGTTAGTTTAAGTTGTGTGTAAGTCTAGGGACCGATGAACTCAGCAGTTTGGTCCTTTAGGAATGCACACTCATTTCAACATTTGTACAAAATCCGATGTACTCGCGGGAGAACTGAGTCCTTCATGTATAAACTCTCAGATTCTTGTGAAAATTCAGAGCAAACAGTTGATCACATTGTGGAGGTCTGCCCCCAGAGATGTTTCTGTGGAGCCTGGAAAGATACAGTGTGACAATTATTGAACTATATGAAATAAAATCTTCATAACTTCTGAAACGGTTTGCGTTATTACGTTCAAACTGCGCGGTTCGCCGCGGGGCATGATGGGAATTAGTATGCGCATGCGCATTTAGTTTAGCAACGAAGCCCCCTTTCATTTGGGTTGTTTCGTCAATAAGAAAAATTCACTCCAGACAGAAGATGGAGTTATATTCATAAGCAAAATTGGCACATTTCCCGAGACTGAGAATCCGCATTTCGCAATCGAGAAGTCTCTTCATCCTCAACCACTGACTGTGTGGTGTACAATGTCTAGTCACGGAATAATCAGTATGATATCCCTTTATGACACGGTGACCACCGAATGGTATGTGAAGGTTTTGGAAGATGATTTCATCCCCATTATCCAAAGTGACCCTTTCGACAAGCAAAACGGAGCTCGACCCCATCGAAACAGGAGAGTGTTTGATGCCCTGGAGGAGCACTCTGGCTCTGGCATATCCAGAGGCCAGTGGCATGGGCCTTGATTGGCTGCCATATCCTCCGGATCTGAACACTATGACTCGACTCCTTTTTGTGGGACTGTATTAAAGACAAGGTGTACAACAATAACCTCAAAACTACTGCTGAGCTGACAATAGCCATTTAGGATCGGCAGCATCGATGTTCTGACACTTCGGCGGCTCACGCAGAATATCTCTCTTCGTCTACGCCACCTCATCGCCAGTGAAGTCCGCAGCGCGTGCTCTAGTGGCTAGCGTTGCTACCTCTGGATCATGGGGTCCCGAGTTCGATTGCCGGCGGGGATGGGGATTTTCTCTGTCCGGGGACTGGGTGTTGTGTTTTCCTCATCATTTCATCATCATCCTCATCATTCGTGACAGTGGCTAGATTGGGACCTTGTACGGGCGCTGATAACCGCGCAGTTGAGCGACCCACAAACCAAAACGTCATCATCATCATCATCGCCAGTGATGGCAGGCATACTGAACATTTCATAACCTAAATCCGAATATCGGTAGTGACGTTTACATGTCGAATAAAGCGTGTGCACGCCGTAGTTTGTAACTAATTTACGTTTTTTTCATATAGTTCAGTAACTGTCATCCTGCCTCGTCAGTGCTACTCCAATAGCATTTCAATGGATAGATTCTCTTGATATCACTTTGCAAGATCAACTAAGATCAGAACTCTTCCATAGTCATTTTGTACTTTATTGAATAATATTTCTGTGAACTGCGCAAATATTTCCATTCAATAAGTAATACACTCCTGGAAATTGAAATAAGAACACCGTGAATTCATTGTCCCAGGAGGGGGAAACTTTATTGACACATTCCTGGGGTCAGATACATCACATGATCACACTGACAGAACCACAGGCACATAGACACAGGCAACAGAGCATGCACAATGTCGGCACTAGTACAGTGTATATCCACCTTTCGCAGCAATGCAGGCTGCCATTCTCCCATGGAGACGATCGTAGAGATGCTGGATGTAGTCCTGTGGAACGGCTTGCCATGCCATTTCCACCTGGCGCCTCAGTTGGACCAGCGTTCGTGCTGGACGTGCAGACCGCGTGAGACGACGCTTCATCCAGTCCCCAACATGCTCAATGGGGGACAGATCCGGAGATCTTGCTGGCCAGGGTAGTTGACTTACACCTTCTAGAGCACGTTGGGTGGCACGGGATACATGCGGACGTGCATTGTCCTGTTGGAACAGCAAGTTCCCTTGTCGGTCTAGGAATGGTAGAACGATGGGTTCGATGACGGTTTGGATGTACTGTGCACTATTCAGTGTTCCCTCGGCGATCACCAGTGGTGTACGGCCAGTGTAGGAGATCGCTCCCCACACCATGATGCCGGGTGTTGGCCCTGTGTGTCTCGGTCGTATGCTGTCCTGATTGTGGCGCTCACCTGCACGGCGCCAAACACGCATACGACCATCATTGGCACCAAGGCAGAAGCGACTCTCATCGCTGAAGACGACACGTCTCCATTCGTCCCTCCATTCACGCCTGTCGCGACACCACTGGAGGCGGGCTGCACGATGTTGGGGCGTGAGAGGAAGACGGCCTAACGGTGTGCGGGATCGTAGCCCAGCTTCATGGAGACGGTTGCGAATGGTCCTCGCCGATACCCCAGGAGCAACAGTGTCCCTAATTTGCTGGGAAGTGGCGGTGCGGTCCCCTACGGCACTGCGTAGGATCCTACGGTCTTGGCGTGCATCCGTGCGTCGCTGCGGTCCGGTCCCAGGTCGACGGGCACGTGCACCTTCCGCCGACCACTGGCGACAACATCGATGTACTGTGGAGACCTCACGCCACACGTGTTGAGCAATTCGGTGGTACGTCCACCCGGCATCACGCATGCCCACTATACGCCCTCGCTCAAAGTCCGTCAACTGCACATACGGTTCACGTCCACGCTGTCGCGGCATGCTACCAGTGTTAAAGACTGCGATGGAGCTCCGTATGCCACGGCAAACTGGCTGACACTGACGGCGGCGGTGCACAAATGCTGCGCAGCTAGCGCCATTCGACGGCCAACACCGCGGTTCCTGGTGTGTCCGCTGTGCCGTGCGTGTGATCATTGCTTGTACAGCCCTCTCGCAGTGTCCGGAGCAAGTATGGTGGGTCTGACACACTGGTGTCAATGTGTTCTTTTTTCCATTTCCAGGAGTGTAATTAATAACCAGGCAGGAAAACCATTGTGTTAAGGAATTAACGTCTTGTAGAATATGATCCTTGACCACGGTTTCTGTATATCTAAATACACCGGAACATGAAGACACCTCCATTAGCAAAAAAACTTAGCACCATAACTGAGACAGAAGAAATAAACAAACACTTATAGCTTTAAGTAACCACGAAAATTACCAAAGGAATACAAGCACAAAAACTTTTAGTCACTTACTAAATTCACATCCTGCAGTGAAGATACATAAAATGGAGCCAAAGGCGTCGTCAGTAGTTAAATTAAAATATCACCTCCATCTTTACAACATAATTATAAAGAGATGGTCGATGCGAACGCGGCATACTAACAGTACTTCGCCTGTGAGCTAGCGTGAAGAGGGTGTGGAAGCACTAGGGCAGACAGTTTCACCGAGAGAGGGCACTTGTAGTACGCGCGAGACACTCGCGCACATTGAAACACCGGGATACGTACTCATGCGCGTCAAAATTTTAAAGATTGTGCTAATTCAAACCCTCTGTCTTAATAAATAAAACATATCAGAGCCATTTCAAACACCTACATACAACAGAAAATATGAACTCCTATTTGCCGGTGTCCTAGTGTCAAGTAGGTGAAGCTTGCGCTAAGGACCACATCTAACGAGAGAGAGCATTGTGTTATGCGCGAGAATCTTGAGCAAATTAAAGACTAGGATACATACTAGCGAAAACGAACGAAATGTTGTAGTAAATCGAAACCATCTGTCGTCATGAATAAAAAACATAACAGAATCATTTAAACCGACATACACATCGAAAACCGCGAACAACAATCATCAAAAATAAGTAAAATCCCAAGACAGGAAAGGAACATCTCACCAGCATCAACAGACAAGAAAACTAGCTTCTTGTCAGCCAGACTATATTGCGTTAGAGCAAGAAGGGGCTTGTTTCTAAGCTGCACCTGTTCGTTAAGAATAAATCCAACTTTATGTGATAGATGTTTGAAAATTTCTAATTCCTCGAATATGTCCAGTTTGTAGCCCTTACTCATTTCATATAGCAATTCTACGTCATCCAATTTACATGGCGTATGCTGTAAGAGCAATAGATGTTCAGAAAACGTGGAATTGTACACGTTTTCCCCATTTTTACCTCGCATGTGTTCTTTATATCTTACTTTAATGGGTCTGTCTGTATGTCCAACGTAATAGTTGGGGCAGTCGTTACAAGTAATTTTGTAAACTACGGATTTAGTGCCCGTGCCCCAATAGTATGAATCACTCTTTGTTTTAAGCTATGATTTACGGAAAAGGCATCTCTGTAACCGTATTGCTTCTGAAGAAGTCTCCTTATCTTGGATGATACGTTCCCAAAAATGGAATAGAAATAAAGTTATTACCCTCACTCTTTATCGCCCTGTTATCTCCTAAGGTTGAACATTTTACAGCTGTTTTTATCCTAACAATTTGGTCGTATCCATTGTTAGTAGCTATGGATTTCACTATAGATATTTCTTTTTCTAAACAATCCTGTTCTAATGGTGTGTTCACGGCACGATGAACTGCAGAGTGAAAGAAGGCAATTTTGTGAGTTTGTGGATGATAAGAATCTGCTGCGATAATATTATCCGGAAAAGCATTTTTACGAAAAATGTCGAAGCTAATTGTGTTGTCAAGTAACTTAAGCTCCAAACCAAGAAAATTGAGTTCTCTCTCATCGTTTTGCATCTCTTTTGTGAAATTCATTTTCTCGTGAAACCTGTTAAAAACATGAAACATTAGTTGCAGATCTTGGTCACTCCTTTGAAATGTTATGAACAGCTCATCAACGTAACGATCATAGAAAGAAATCAAATTACCCAGCCGAATGGTTGCTCATACATTTTGCCATTAAACTGAAAGTAATTCTAATCGAGCACAACCTGCAATAGTTGTGGTGTCACCGCCAGACACCACACTTGCTAGGTGGTAGCCTTTAAATCGGCCGCGGTCCGTTAGTATACGTCGGACCCGCGTGTCGCCACCCTCAGTGATTGCAGACCGAGCGCCGCCACACGGCAGGTCTAGAGACACTTCCTAGCACTCGCCCCAGTTGTACAGCCGACTTTGCTAGAGATGGTTCACTGATAAATTACGCTCTCATTTGCCGAGACGATAGTTAGCATAGCCTTCAGCTACGTCATTTGCTACGACCTAGCAAGGCGCCATTATCATTTGCTATTTATCTTGTGATGCATGTACCGTCAGACCGATGTTCACCAATTATGGATTAAAGTTAAGTATTCCATCAGCTATGTACTTTAGTTGCCAGTCTCAATCCCTTTAACTGTTCCAGACCTCACGCCAGCCTGCGTGAGCTTAACGTGTGCCTTTCGGCTACCAATCATAGTGGCTTGGCTGTCTTGCCAAGTCACAACAAATTGGCGACGAGAGATTTGCGTTTGTATTAATTTACTTGTGTAATGGCTTCGCCATAATCTCCAGATGTACTGTCCGAATTTTATTGCTTGCAGAATCAGCAGACGCAGGCCTTATTGGATGCCCTTGGACAGCTCGTCCAGGGGCAACGTGCACTGCAAAACGATGCGGCAGCCGCCGCTTCACCGCTACCGCAGCCACAGCATGCAGTTGCACCACCTTTTCGTCCTTTTGATGCGGCACTGGAAAGCTGGACGGAGTGGTCACGCCAATTTGGATTCCATCTCGCCGCCTACAGAATTCAAGGTAACAAGCGGCAGCCTTTCTTATTATCGTGTGTAGGGGTGCACACGTACCGTGTGATAGTGAAATTGTTTCCCCGACGCGACGTAGCAACTGTCCTACGACGAAATTTTGTCTGCATTAGATGCATATTTCAAAGAATCAGTCAATGTAGTTGCAAAAAGGTATACCTTCTTTCGTACAAAATGTACGGCCGTTCAGACTAATCGGGAGTGGGTTGCAACCTTGCAAGGCCTTACTAGGGATTGTGCTTTGAGTGTGATACTATGGAGCGTGATGCAATTGCACAGAACGTTTCTGATGTTCGTATACGGGAACAGATTTTGAAACTAGTCAGTCCCTCCCTTCAACAAGTGATGGACATATTGGATCGGCAGGACACACTTGACTTTGCTCAGGAATCATTTGCAACTTCGCCACCCGTGTGTCAGGTTAACCGGCCCGCCGGGCGAGCTGCACGGAACAGTAAACAGTCCTTGCGCCCGGCCGCGCCAAAGCCGCCTGGCTCTCAGCCACGTGTCCCACGCCAGCATGCAAATGCAGTGAAATCATGCCCGCAGTGTGCTACTAGACATTCGCGTGAGAATTGCCCGTCACGCTAGGCTATTAGCTTTTTCTGTAATAAAAAAGGACATGTTCAGAGTGTTTGCCAGAAAAAGCTCCAATCGGACACTCACAACCATTCCAGGCTCTTTGCTTCGCACCGAAATCGAACCAAGGATACTCGGGCTCGTGAACCTTCACCCATGGAAATTCATATAGTTCATTCCACTCCGCCCAGTGCCACTCTCTCTAAAAGTGACTGTGTTCGTCCCACAAATAGTGTGCGTCGACATCGCCGGAAATCCCGTCATGTCGCAAGTGATTCTGTACTAGTGTCAGTTCACGTTGCACGAGACAGTCGCTCTTGTCGTCAGCAGGACAGTAAACTTTTTGTTGATTTGGACACCAACGGCACCGTGATACCGTTCCAGCTCGATATCGGAGCTGCAGTTTCACTACTCAAACACGACACGTACAAACAGCTGGGCGAACCTCCATTGCGTGCCGCAAATGTTAAGCTAACTAGTTATTCCGGACAGGCGATCCCTGTGTTAGGACAGTGCAGCCTTCTTGCAACATACAAGGGACAAAAACAAAACTTGTGTCATTTTACGTACTTCGTTCTTCTTTTGCAGTGAACTTGTTTGGTTTAGATTTATTTCAGTTGTTTAACTTGTCTATAGTAAATCAGGTCCTATCAGTGAACCAGACTGTGCCTTCAGCCAGTGTTTCTCGTCTGTGTGAAGAGTTTGCAGACATTTTTGCACCGGGCCTTGGTTGCGCTAAGAACTATAAAGCTCATTTGGAACTGAAAGTAAAGGCGCAACCGAAATTTTTCAGAGCGCGCAATGTTCCCCACGCATTGCGTGATGAGGTCGCAAAAACATTACACGATTTGGAATCACAAGGTGTAATTGAACGTGTGCAGGCTTCTCTCTGGGCATCACCCTTAATAATTTTGCAAAAACCTTCCGGAAAATTGAGACTTTGTGTGGACTTCAAGGCAACAGTGAATCCACAACTAGTGACAGCAACTTTTCCTTTACCCCGCCCGGAAGATCTTTTTGACAAACTGTGCCCGGGTAAATATTTTTCGAAGTTGGACCTAGCAGACGCGTACTTGCAAATACCGGTAGACGAAGAATCCCAGCGCGTTTTGGTGGTTAACACGCATCTTGGTTTGTACCGATTCAAATGACTGCCATTCGGGTGTGCATCCGCCCCTGCATTGTTTCAGCAATATCTACAAACTGTTTGTGCGTCGGGCCCTACTGCAGCAAACTTCTGGACGATATTGTGATCTGCGGAACGACGGAAGAAGAACATTTAGCCAATCTCAGAACATTATTTCAGGTCTTGCGACAAAATGGTCTTCGCTTGCGGAAGGACAAATGTGTGTTTTTTGCTCGTGACTTACCCTATCTGGGACATGTACTCAATGCCCAAGGCATACATCCCAGTCCAGAGCACCTCCATGCCATACAAGACTTGCCTTCGCCGCAGAATTTGAAGCAGCTACAGAGTGTCCTGGGAAAAATAAATTACTACCATAAATATGTGCGCCACGCCTCTTCCATTTCAGCTCCGCTTCATCGCTTACGCCGTAAAGGTCTTCCGTTCGTCTGGACGACGGAATGCGAACGCGCCTTTCGCCATTTGAAATCGGCGTTGCTTTCCAATACTTGCCTTACGCCATTCGATCCCCGGAAGCCCCTTTTTTTGATGGTGGATGCATCGGATTTCGGGATCGGTGCTGTGCTTGCGCACAAAGATGGTTCGCACGATCGCCCTATTGCCTTTGCGTCCAAATTGCTCTCGTCTGCGCAAAGAAATTATTCACAGATCGAGAAAGAAGCTTTGGCTCTCGTATTTGGTGTTACAAAGTTTCATGATTTCTTGTATGGTCGTCACTTCACCATCATCACAGACCACAAACCTTTGACATCGCTTTTTCATCCGAACAAGCCTGTACGTCCACGTACAGCGCAGAAATTCATTCTCTGGTCTATTTTCCTCTCACAGTACTGCTACGATATCTTGTATCGGTCCACTGCTAAGCACGGAAACGCCGATGCGTTGTCCCGTTTGCCTGTTGCTGCGGATAGAGCATTCGATTCATCCGACCTTGCTTGCATGTTCATGGATTCGGAAACCGATGACGTGGTCGAATCGTTTCCGCTTGATTTTCGTCGTGTAGCTACAGCTACAGCTGCCGACCCTGTCCTTGCTACCGTTTTGCGTTTTGTTGCTACGCAATGGCCCTTGTCAAAGTCATGGATCGGGGATCCGTTGGTTCGCCGATTTTTTGCTCACAAGGGGAGATTTTTTGTACGACGTGGTGTTTTGCTGTTGCGTTCTGATAATGATCAGTCCAGGGTCGTGGTCCCACGTTCGTTACAGTCCTCTGTCTTACAGCTTCTCCACCAACTACCTTGAGCAGTTAAACAGAGAACCGACTCGTGGTGATATAATATTAGACCTTCTGGTGACAAACAGACCCGAACTATTTGAAAAAGTTAACGCAGAACAGGGAATCAGCGATCATAAAGCGGTTACGGCATCGATGATTTCAGCCGTAAATAGGAATATTAAAAAGGGTAGGAAGATTTTTCTGTTTAGAAAAAGTGACAAAAAGCAGATTTCAGAGTACCTGTTGGCTCAACACAAAAGTTTTGTCTCAAGTACAGATAGTGTTGAGGATCAGTGGACAAAGTTCAAAACCGTCGTACATAATGCGTTAGATGAGTATGTGCCAAGCAAGATCATAAGAGATGGAAAAGAGCCACCGTGGTACAACAACCGAGTTAGAAAACTGCTGCGGAAGCAAAGAGAACTTCACAGCAAACATAAACATAGCCAAAGCCTTGCAGACAAACAAAAATTACGCGAAGCGAAATGTAGTGTGAGGAGGGCTATGCGAGAGGCGTTCAATGAATTCGAAAGTATAGTTCTATGTACTGACTTGGCAGAAAATCCTAAGAAATTTTGGTCTTGTGTCAAAGCGGTAGGTGGATCAAAACAAAATGTCCAGACACTCTGTGACCAAAATGGTACTGAAACAGAGAATGACAGACTAAAGGCCGAAATACTAAATGTCTTTTTCCAAAGTTGTTTCACAGAGGAAGATAGCAATGTAGTTCCTTCTCTAGATTGTCGCACAGATGATAAAATGGTAGATATCGAAATAGACGACAGAGGGATAGAGAAACAATTAAAATCGCTCAAAAGAGGAAAGGCCTCTGGACCTGATGGGATACCAGTTCAATTTTACACAGAGTACGCGAAGGAACTTGGCCCCTTCTTGCAGCGGTGTACCGTAGGTCTCTAGAAGAGCGTAGCGTTCCAAAGGATTGGAAAAGGGCACAGGTCATCCCCGTTTTCAAGAAGGGACGTCGAACAGATGTGATAGACCTATATCTCTAACGTCGATCAGTTGTAGAATTTTGGAACACGTATTGTGTTCGAGTATAATGACTTTTCTGGAGACTAGAAATCTACTCTGTAGGAATCAGCATGGGTTTCGAAAAAGACGGTCATGTGAAACCCAGCTCGCGCTATTCGTCCACGAGACTCAGAGGGCCATAGACACGGGTTCACAGGTAGATGCCGTGTTTCTTGACTTCCGCAAGGCGTTCGATACAGTTCCCCACAGTCGTTTATTGAACAAAGTAAGAGCATATGGACTATCAGACCAATTGTGTGATTGGATTGAGGAGTTCCTAGATAACAGGACGCAGCATGTCATTCTCAATGGAGAGAAGTCTTCCGAAGTAAGAGTGATTTCAGGTGTGCCGCAGGGGAGTGTCGTAGGACCGTTGCTATTCACAATATACATAAATGACCTGGTGGATGACATCGGAAGTTCACTGAGGCTTTTTGCAGATGATGCTGTGGTGTATCGAGAGGTTGTAACAATGGAAAATTGTACTGAAATGCAGGAGGATCTGCAGCGAATTGACGCATGGTGCAGGGAATGGCAATTGAATCTCAATGTAGACAAGTGTAATGTGCTGCGAATACACAGACAGATAGATCCTTTATCATTTATCTACAAAATAGGTCAGCAACTGCAAGCAGTTAATACCATAAATTATCTGGGAGTACGCATTAGGAGTGATTTAAAATGGAATTATCATATAATGTTGATTGTCGGTAAAGCAGATGCCAGACTGAGATTCATTGGAAGAATCCTAAGGAAATGAAATCCGAAAACAAAGGAAGTAGGTTACAGTACGCTTGTTCGCCCACTTCTTGAATACTGCTCAGCAGTGTGGGATCCGTACCAGATAGGGTTGATACAAGACATAGAGAAGATCCAACGGAGAGCAGCGCGCTTCGTTACAGGATCATTTAGTAATCGCGAAAGCGTTACGGAGATGATAGATAAACTCCAGTGGAAGACTCTGCAGGAGAGACGCTCAGTAGCTCGGTACGGGCTTTTGTCAAAGTTTCGAGAACAAACCTTCACCGAAGAGTCAAGCAGTATATTGCTCCCTCCTACGTATATCTCGCGAAGAGACCATGAGGATAAAATCAGAGAGATTAGAGCCCACACAGAGGCATACCGACAATCCTTCTTTCCACGAACAATACGAGACTGGAATAGAAGGGAGAACCGATAGAGGTACTCAAGGTACCCTCCGCCACACACCGTCAGGTGGCTTGCGGAGTATGGATGTAGATGTAGATGTAGAAGGACATTGGGGTATAGTGCGAACGAAACAACTTGCTCGTCAGCACTGTACTTGGTTCGAAATCGATGCTGCAATTACACAAATGTGCTCTTCTTGCATGGTGTGTGCCGAACAACAATCAGCACCTCCGCGGAGATTCTTTGCATGGCCAAAAGCCACTTCCCCTTGGCAACGCTTACACATCGATTTTGCTGGTCCATTCTGGACCATCCTTCAGTAATTTTCCTTTTGTTGTCAGGATGTCTTCCACGACGTCTTTTGCCACCATCCAAACGTTGTCCGCTATCTTTTGCATTGAAGGTCTTCCACAGACTATTGTTTCCGACAATGGCCCACAATTCGTGTCCGCAGAATTTCATTCTGCGGGGCCAATGGTATTCAACATCTGACGTCCGCGCCGTTTTCGCCACAGTCAAACGGTGCCGCTGAACGATTGGTCCAGACTTTCAAGTCACAGATGTTGAAGTTGAAAGAGTCGCATTCTCGGGAGGACGCGTTATTGCTCTTTTTGTCCTCGTATCGCTCTCAGCCCCGTGATGGTCGCTCGCCGGCTGAGTTGCTTCACGGTCGCCCTCATCGACCCTTGATGTCTTTGCTACATCCGCCGCATCAGGTTCCTGTGCAGCGGCAGACACCTGCTTTTGCCCCAGGCGACGTTGTATACTATCGCAACTATCTAGGTTCACGGCGTTGGCTCGAAGGGCGCATTCTTCGCTGCCTCGGCCGCGCGATATATCTGGTTTTGGGGGCCTCTGGTGAGGTGCGTCGGCATCTCAATCAGCTGCGCCTCTGTCGTCGCACGGGCTCTGCCGCTCCCCGTCTGCTTTCAGCGACGGTGCCGTCCGGTCAGCGCCCTGGGGACCCATCTACTGGCTCGCCTCAGCCCCAGTTGTTACCGACGCTGCCTTCCATTTTGCCCCATGGCGACGCGCCGCCGCCGCCTGTTCTCCCGCCGGCGACGCCCGCAGTGGACGCGTCGCTGCAACCGCCGGGCGCCTCCCTGGGTCACGCGCCGCCGATCGCTTCCCGTGACCAGTTGTCCTCCGCCATGGAACTCTTGCCCGCTCCGGACCATATGTCGTCTTCGCCCGTCGGGTGCCCCGACTCGATGGAGGTCGACCCTTCGGCCCCTCCTGACTCTCTACGGGCGCGTACACCGCATGTTGGCGTGCACCCTGGACTAGGTTTTCAGGCGTTTCCTAGCTCCCCTCGGACCGAATGGCAGGGTGCGGGTGGCACAGCCTCTCCTGTTGTTAGGCTCCCCACCTCGTCGCATACGTCAACATTGGGTCCTCCCCACGGCGGGCGGAAGCCTTATGACACAACCGTACGCCGATTTGCGGGGGAGGAATGTGGTGTCACCGCCAGACACCACACTTGCTAGGTGGTAGCCTTTAAATCGGCCGCGGTCCGTTGGTATACGTCGGACCCGCGTGTCGCCACTATCAGTGATTGCAGACCGAGCGCCACCACATGGCAGGTCTAGAGACACTTCCTAGCACTCGCCCCAGTTGTACAGCCGACTTTGCTAGAGATGGTTCACTGACAAATTACGCTCTCATTTGCCGAGACGATAGTTAGCATAGCCTTCAGCTACGTCATTTGCTACGACCTAGCAAGGCGCCATTATCATTTGCTATTTATCTTGTGATGCATGTACCGTCAGACCGATGTTCACCAATTATGGATGAAAGTTAAGTATTCCATCAGCTACGTACTTTATTTGCCAGTCTCAATCCCTTTAACTGTTCCAGACCTCACGCCAGCCTGCGTGAGCTTAACGCGTGCCTTTCGGCTACCGATCTTAGTGGCTTGGCTGTCTTGCCAAGTCACAACAATAGTGACATAAGTTCTGACAGTTGCGACTCGCTTAAAGTTTTATGTTGTCGAATGTTATTTTCAATAATTTTAAAAGTGACATCCACCGGACTTAACAACGTGGAACGGAGGAGGTAATGAAATCTACCGCTTTTAGCTTGTTTATTAACTCAACACTATTTTTAACAGAATAATTGTTTTCACAACCGAAGGCTTCTTTAATTGTTGTGTGTAGGAATTTCGTTGATTTATGGGGACTCTTTATTCCATTAACAATCGGACGAATTGGGTGTTGACTTTCATGTACCGTAAATTGACTTCTAAGGGTAGGTGCTCTGGGGTTCATGTTAATTAAAGTTTTCCATTAGCTGTTTTAAACCCTCCCAGATCTTGCCACCATACGAGGTTTGTCCGGAAAATACGTATAAAAGTTGAATAATAACTTTATTTTACAATTATTCAGGTATTACAATATGGTCTCCTTCGAAGTACTCGCCCTGAGACGCGATACTCTTTTCCACTGTTGATAACATTGCTGAAAGTCTTCAGTTGTGATGTTGTTCAGTTGCCGTGTCGTTTCCGCCTTGATGGCTTCCACATCTCCCAAGTGCCGCCCCCGAAGCACCATTTTGCATTTCGGGAACATGAAGAAGTCACAAGGGCTAAATCGGGTGAATAAGGCGGGTGGTCTGTCACGGTGATTGAGCTTCGGGCCAAAAACTCACGCACAACGAGTGACGTGTGAGCGGGCGCATTGTCGTGATGAAGGATCCACCTGCCCCTTTTGCCAACTCCGGTCCAACTCGGGCCACACGAGCTCTGAGACGTGTCAGAACTTCAACGTAAAAATTTCCGTTCACTCTCTGGCCGGGAGGGACAAATTCCTTGTGAACAATGCCCCTAGAATCAAAGAAAACAATCAACATTGTCTTCACATTAGACCTTGATTTTTGCGACTTTTTTGTTCTCTGTTCTCCTGCTAGTTTCCATTCCTTTCTTTGAGATTTGAGCTGCACATCGAATTCGTAAAACCAGAACTCGTCTCCAGTGATGACTCGGTTGAGAAAGTCCCGTCGTTCCTCTGCTTCCAACCAGTCCTCACAGCACTCAACCCTCTTTGCTTTCTGTTCTGGCGTCAAGAGCTTCGGTACGATTTTCGCACACAATTTCTTCATTTCAAGTTTTTGTGTCAGGATTTCGAGAACGATTGTTTTGGGGATTGACAGCTCGTCAGCAATCATTCTGACTGTCAATCTACGGTCTTTAAGAACACGAGCCCGAATTCGTTCAACATTTGCATCGGAACTCGATGTCGACGGGCGTCCTGGGCGAGGGTCATCGTTCACTTCTTCTCGGCCATCCCGGAACCTTTTTAACCACTTGTTCACGGTTGGTTCCTTCTGAGAATTGTCTCCGTAAACCTGTTTCAAACACTCAAAAATCTCACTGCCATTATTGCCTATCTTTGCAAGAAACTTGATGTTGACGCGCTGTTCCTCAATCAGAGAGAGCTCCATGACGACGGCGGGTGAAAAAGGGTAACTGTCAACAAGCTGCCGCACACTCCCACCTTCACGCAGAGTGCTCTGACTCGAACTGAGCGTTGATGGGATTGATTACAGCAGTAGTCCCACCTGGCGGTGACTGCAACCTGTAACATAAAGACATTATTCAACTTTTATACGTATTTTCCGGACAAACCTCGTATACGGCCTGCAATACTTATCACCGCCCGCTGGTCTCAAATCTCAGAATACTCGGTTCAGGATCGTCTACGGTTCTATAGTCTTCATAACTCTTGACGTTAGACGTTTGGTGCTTCCGGTGTAAAACTACTCGACTCGCAGAAGGGGCGTTTAGCACGTGCTCAAGTTGTCGGCAGTAACGCTCGCAGCTCCGTAACGAGCAATAGGGTTAGGCGCCAGCTCACGACAGGAGTTCCGTTCGCAGCACGTAAACGCTGAACAATGGCGTCTGCGTTTCCCAACTGACTGTTGGGAGTAAGCGCGGGCCGTTCCGTTCCCCTGGTTATGCCGACTAAAAGTGCCGCGACACGTCGTAAAAGTCCCGCTTTCTCGCAGTCCGAGAAACGGCGACCGAGCAGCAGCTGAAAAGGCAGCCCTCGCTAGGAGGTGCGGAGCTGGTGGCCGAACTCACTCCCCATATCACAGTAGGGCAGTGGCCCCCAAACTTTTGCTCTGAAGAAACACTTCGAGAATCTTGGTACATTGATGGAGCACCGTGTTTGTGAAGATAAACATTTTTAAAAAAATGAGAATAACTTGTTTTATTAAGGGATAATTTCAATTTTCAATCCTGTCTAATAACACAGTGCTTAATCATTTCCCACGGAACACCAGTGTTCTGCAGAATACTGTTGGGGAAATCCTGCTGTAGCTTCAACCCGCAGCTTACACGGGGACACTAGTTTACCGAAGACACCGACACATTCATGCACAACATAACACTGACGGAAAAAAATCGCAAGATGATGTCTATCCAGATTTCGCACCAGTCACATAAAAGAAACACTATGTGATCAAAAGTATCCGGACATCCACAAAAACAAACATTTTTCATATTAGGTGCATTGTGCTGCCACCTACTGCCAGGTACTCCACATCAGCGACGTCAGTAGTCATTAGACATCGTGTGAGACCAGAATGGGGTGCTCCAGGGAACTCACGGACTTCGAACGTGGTCAGGTGATGGGTGTCACTTCTGTCATATGTCTGTACGCGAGATTTTCACACTCCTAAACATCCCTAGGTCCAATTCTTCCGATGTGACAGTGAAGTGGAAACATGAAGGGACACGTACAACACAAAAGCGTACAGGCCGACCTCATCTGTTGACTGACAGACACCGCCGACAGTTGAAGAGAGTTGTAATGTGTAATGGGCAGACATCTATCCAGACCAAACTGCATCAGGGTCCACTGCGGGTACTATCACAGTTAGGCGGGAGGTGAGAAAACTTTGATTTCATGGTCGAGTGGCTGCTCATAACCCACACATCACGCCAGTAAATGCCAAACGACGCCTCGCTTGGCGTAAGGAGCGTAAATATTGGACGATTGAGCAGTGGAAAAACGTTGTGTGGATTGACGAATCGCGGTGCACAATGTGGTGATCCGATGGCAGGGTGTGGGTATGACGAATGCCCGGATAACGTCATCTGTCAGCGTGTGTAGTGCAACAGTAAAATTCGGAGGCGGTAGTGTTATGGTGTCGTCGTGTTTTACATGGAAGGGGCTTGCAACCCTTGTGGTTTTGCGTGGCACTATCACAGCACAGGCCTACATTAATGTTTTAAGCACCTTGTTGCTTCCCACTGTTGAAGAGCAATTCGGGGATGGCGACCGCATCTTTCAACACGATCGAGCACCTGTTCATAATGCACGGCCTGTGGCGGAGTCCCTGTAATGGACTGGCCTGCACAGAGTCCTGACCTGAATCCTATAGAACACCTTTGGGATGTTTCGGAACGCCGACTTCGTCCCAGGACTCACCGACCGCCATCAATACCTCACCTCAGTGCAGCACTCCGTGCAGCATGGGCTGCCATTCGCCAAGAAACCTTCCAGCACCAGATTGAACGTATGCCTGCGAGAGAGGAAGCTGTCGTCAAGGCTACGGGTAGTCCAACACCATACTGAATTCCAGCAATACCGATGGAGGGCGCCACGAACTTGTAAGTCATTTTCAACCAGGTGTCCGGATACTTTTGATCACATAGTGATCGAAGGTTCCTACAAGCTTGCTCTGTAACGATGCAAACGGGTGCCGACGCCCTGTGATGACACCCTCCGGCTCGGTGATGCTTAAAACAGCAAGGTGTCGACACACTCGAAAAAATGGCCAGAGCTCAGAACTTCACACGAGCGGAAAGGTGGGTTAATGATGTCGCATTGGCATCAAATTTCACCACAATTCTGCCCACTCTGACCGCGGGAGTGTCACACGCGGGAAGGTCGTCACACCCCCTCTTATCTACATTTCATCCTTTCTTTTGACGCCTCTGCGATGGAGGTCGAAACCGCAAAGCCGAGCTTTGAAATCACACGGTTTTCTTATGGGTGGCATAAGAGGTGTCAATGAAACCACCCCTTCCCTTGGGGCGTTTGGTCCCACACATCTCGCGGTCGAAAACGATCTTTCGCAGTGTACGAGCAACAGGACGCCGTTCTTAACAAACTTTGACAGTGCTTACCCCCTCCCCCAGCTGGACGACTCAATCCTTAAGGATATCGTGGGACAGCAGCCCCTTTTAATGCGGTCACATCCCTCTGGAGTGTACTGCGACCACAATATTTCTGCTCCGTACAGTGTCCAATTTTGGGTGTAAGCGGTGACTTCCTCTTTATTCCCACCTCTTTATTCCCATCCCTCTATGATGGCCCCAGGTCTAGTGATGGGACAACCAGCTGGTTCTAACAACTAACTGGCCAGTCAATTGCTTTCTCGTTCTGTCGCGTGTTTTTTTTTTTTTTTTTTCAATCGGGTAAAAACACAGAACGACTAAGTCTCTGCGGCCACTACAGCTATACGAATGTTCTCGGTCACTCTCCGGCTTTGAGTGTCTTCACTGAACGTAAGATACTGACTGACACATGTCTGTAGCGATTACGTCAGTTATATCAACGTTTTCATTCAGTCTCTGAGTATGAGTGATTACTGTTACCTTTTTTACCTTTTCAGTTGTACACGAACCAGGGTTGCAACCTTTTTTAGACACAAATAATGTAACTTATTTCAAGGAGAAATCAGAGAACCGGAAGTTCGGGTTCGAATATCAACAATTATGAAAAGGATAGTCTCCCACTCATTTAAAGATACAGGACGACAATTATTGAACTATATAAAAAAACGTAAATTAGTTACGAACTACGGCGTGCGCACACTTTATTCAAGATGTAAACGTCACTACAGATATTCGGATTTAGGTTAAGACATGTTCGATATGCCTGCCATCACTGGCGATGATGCGGAGCAGACGAACAGTGAAATGTTGCATGACTCGCTGAAGTTTCGGAACATCAACGCTGTCGATGACCTCTTGAATATATCTCCACAAAAAGGAGCCGCATGAGTTCAGATCCGGAGAATATGTTCTCCGGGACATCGAACTCTCTCCTGCTTCGACGGAGTCGAGCTCCGTCTTGCGTGAATTATATCTTGTCGAAATCGGGGTAACTTTGGATAATCGGGAGGAAATCATTTTTCCAAAACCTTCACGTACCATTCGGCGGTCACTGTGCCATCAAGGAATATCGCACCGATTATTCCGTGACTGGACTCTGTACACCGCACAGTCAACAGTTGAGGATTAAGAGACTTCTCGATCGCGAAATGCCGATTCTCAGTCTCCCAAATACGCCAATACTACAATAACTACATCTTCTGTCTGGAGTGAATATTGTTTATTCACGAACCAATCCAGATGAAAGTGGGCTTCGTTGCTAAACCAAATGCGCATGTGTGTACTAATGCCCATCATGCCCGCCGGCGAACCGTGCAGTTTGAACATCCGAACGCAAACCGTTCTGAGGTTATGACGATTTTATTTCATGTAATTTGATAATTGTCACTCTGTACCCTTCCAGGCTCCACTGAAACATCTCTGGGGACAGTCCTCAGCAATGTGGTAAATTTTCTGCTCTGAATCTTCACAAGAATCTGAGAGTCCCCATTTACACATGAAGGACTCAGTTCTCCACCGAATACATCTGATTTGGTTCAAATGTGTGTTAATTCCTAAGGGACCGAACAGCTGAGGTCATCGGTCCATAGACTTACACACTACTTGAACTAACGTAAACTAACTTATGCTAAGAACAACACCCACACCCACCCAAAAACTTCACCGTGCCATCAAGGAATTCTGTGACTGGCCATTGTACAACACAGTCACTTCTCGATTGCGAAATGCAGAATCTCAGTCCACCAAATGCGCCAATCTTGCTTATTGACGAACCCATCTAAATGAAGGTGGGCATGCGCATACTAATTCCCATCATGCCCCATGGCCATCCGTGCAGTTTGAATGTCCTAACACAAGCTGTTCAGAAGTTATGACGATTTTATTTCATATAGTTCATTAATTGTCACCCTGAAATACGCTCAGTTGCAGAAAGGCACAATAAAAAGTTTGTTACATACAGAACTTTCGGCTAAAGCCTTCTTCAGAAAAGGACGGCAAAATACATGTTCACACACACACACACACACACACACACACACACACACACACACACACATACACATGACCGCTATTTAGCCGGCCGCAGTGGCCGAGCGGTTCTAGGCGCTCCAGTCTGGAACCGCGCGACCGCTACGGTCGCAAGTTCGAATCCTGCCTCGGGCATGGATGTGTGTGATGTCCTTAGGTTAGTTAGGTTTAAGTAGGTCTAGGGGACCGATGGCCTCAGGTGTTAAGTCCCATAGTGCTCAGAGCCATTTTAACCATGACCGCTATTTCCCACCTCTCTGCCCAGACGGATCGGAGATAGCGGTCAAGAGTGTGTGACGTGTGCCTGCTTGTGTGAGTATATTTTCTTTTTTTTCTGAAGAAGGTTTTGGCTGAAGCCTCAGTGCATAACAATCTCTCCGTTGTACCTGTCTGCAACTCATTGTGTCATCATCATAACGAGAAGCAATGTATGCTTTTCATAATTGTAGTCATTTCAGGTAGAGAAGAACAAAAAGTATATTTCTAAAAAAGAAGTATTTTCAAAATCTCTATGTTTATTTACTAAAAAAAGTATTATTAGTATTTCTGGCATTAAATATTTGTTTTTGGTTAGCTTTTGAAGTCTAATAACAGGTGCTACAGAGATTTATGTTTAAATAAATGAACAACTGCTTTGTAGGGTTCTGTACCTCAAATAGGTAAAAATGGAATACTAATAGGATCACGTTGTTGTTCCCTTACCTGCCTGTCTGTCGGTATGTTTGTTAAAAACACTTTTTCTCAGGAACAGGTAGATGTATCAAATTGAAATATGTGTCACTTACTAAGGTCTACAGTCCCCTCACCAAGTAACAAATGAAAGCTTGTAAGTCAACGCAGTCAAAATATTTGGCCATTTGTGTCATATATTTTGAAACTAGCAAACTCACTCAGTAAAATCCATAGGGCACTTCTCGGTGATGTAGAATCGTGAAATCTGACAAGAAGCAGGGTTTCACTGTATTAAGTAAAGGAAAAAATCCGAAAATTGTTACTTTCTAATTATATCAAACGAGAAAGTATTTCTTTTGACGTTTGTTATCCAACTTCAGACTTGAAATTAAGACATCCTCGAAAGTCTTGGCACGCCTGGGACCGATATCTCACCAGTATCAATGTCGATAACAGGCAAAAATGTTCGAGATTCTCGATTCTCAGAATGGATGAACTGTGCATGTACGTAATTACATTTGTACAGAACCCTTAGTGTGCGAGTCCCACTCGAACCTGGCCAATGATTTTTCTACCCCTTACAGATTTAGAACAGCAGAGGCCATATAGCACTTCCTTGTGGAGCCCCAGATGTAACTTTGATTTCACTAGGTGACTTCCCCTCAATTACCTCGAAATGAAACCTTTCGGATAAGAAATCATTGATCTAGTCGCACAACTGAAGTGATGTTCCGTGGTCACGCATTCTGATTAGAGGCAACTTGGAAGGAACAATGTCAAAAGCCTTCTGGAAATCTACGCATAAAGGATGAACTTGAGCTTCTTGAGGATAAAATGAGTGCGAGCATAGCTCCTACTGAGTCACATAAGCAGTACTTCTTCCCTCATTCCATGTGCTGGTAGTGACCTAATGTACACACCACCTTGCACTATACCAGGGACGGCAGACTGGAAGGACTCTGGCTGCATACTTCCCCCACCACCACACCGCTCTGAGCGGGATAAAAGCTAGAGAGGAAACTGCGCAATGTGCCGCATTTAAATGGAAATGCAGTCGCACTGTATAAGACTTAGTTTCATATTTCATATGTCTCAAAAATACACGTCACAAAAACACAGATTTTCAGTATTACGTAATTACTTTGGTGCACTGAAGACATATAATGTCTATCTGGTGTATAATGTCGGCGTACGGGCAGGTGCAGACAGTTTCACAAATTTTCGCACTCAGGTTGCCACATAATCGTAAATTACTTAGTTTCATAATCGTAGAAAGCCTATCATGCACATGTTCATCTAAATACTTTATCACGTTGGAAACTCATTATGGAGACATGTGAAAGTATCCTTTAAAATGTTTTAATACTCGTATAATCGTGAAGTCAGACAGTGAAATATGCAAAGCTTCGTAATTGAGAAAGCTCACACTACACGATGCGAAATCCAGAGTAACCGTTCAATCAAACAATACGACTGCGAGCAAAAAATTTTTTCTCAATAAAATTTACATACACTATCTTACTCTATGACAAAATGACTATGTGTTAAATGTTGGCCATGAATGTTCCGAATCTTTGTTGGATTAGAAAACAATTGCTGTAACAGAACTGTTTTCGTAGTTACACAAGAAATGATCACCGAATAAAATGCGTCTGACCTTGTCAAATTTGTTTCGAATCACTATGTAGCACTTCCACAAAATACTTAACTCACATCAAACCTCTGAACTTATACTGATTCTCATAAATGCACTCCTTTATGAACTACAATGATAATGAAATATATATGACTTACCTGTGCGCAATGGACTGTTCGTCTGCTCTGCAACCTTGTTTTTTTTTATAAAATAATGATCTGACTGTCAAAATTAAGTTTCACTCACTGTACTCTCGACATGCAATACGAGTGTGCAGTCAAATAAAACCATGAATGCAAATGAAAGATAGGGTACTAAACTCACCAATAAGGAGATAACTTAATCGACACTTTACGTTTTAACTGAGCTTCATTAAGTCATAGCAGAAACATGGCAAAAACAGCTTTCCACATTTCTTACACAAGAACTAATTCACAAAGTACTCTTTAGCATTTGTCATTGCAGGGGAAGACAGAACAATATAACTTCATTACAATAAACATTACAGTAAATCTAAACCATAAGCTCTGTTATAACAACCAGCATAGTAAGTAATTACGAATATAACAAACTTACGTTACATTTAAATGTTACCTTTTCTCCTTCATACAATATTCTAATCGTTCTGCTTAATATTGCTATGTAAACATCATATTATAAACATTGCTCCAAATATTGCTGACTCCCCTCCAGGTAGGCTAGCTCCCGTCCGTTTTAAACCAAGTGCATTACCACACTGTTGCTACTAGTGAAACCTATTAGTCAAGGCAAAGGCAGGATTCGATTACGATTGTGGACGGGGCCGTAATCAGTTCCTATTGGTTGACTTTTACAGTTACACACATTTATTTTTAAAACAGTAATTCCAGACTCAACAATAAATAAAAAATACCACACGTTATTAATGAAGGAATAAACAACTGTGTAAATAATAGTGTTTTCACTGCCTTACAATTTAGCAAATCACCATAAAATACAGATACAGATAACGCTAAAAAAAAAGAAAGGGAAGGAAAACAAACCATTGTGATCACAGGTGAAGGCCGTACACGCCAAGAATGGCAATAAATTAAGAATGTTTAAGAACTCACTGCAATAACAACTAACAGGTAATGAAAAATTAAATGTAAGTGGCCACAAACAGCAGAAGGTGTCAGTCACCAGGAACGGCAGTAAATAAGATTTTAAGGCTTATTGCTAAAATACAAATATCGAATTTTTTTTTTAAAGCAAATGACCATAATCACGGCTGAAGACCTTACACGCCAGGAACTGCAATTACATAAAAAAATTTAGAAACCTGCTGTAAAACAGCAAATACAAGCAAAGGTTAATTAAAAGAAACAAGCAACTGACCACCAAACGGGTGAAATAAGATGATGGTACCTTGTAATACAACCCTTACACTACTAGACTTATTCCAGAAGGCGACCGGAACTATTAACTAGACATACATAACCTTTAATCTAGGCATTACAAGGTATGGTAATAAATATTACAATAATAAAACACAAGGACCAGTCACAGATGTTGGTCCAGGAATCGACCTCTGAGAAGGTCCGGTAACAAACACCTTCGCGAGCAATAAGATAGGCAGCCAAGAGTTGCATTCACACCACAAGATGGTAACTGAGACTAGTGGCAGTCTAACGAATGGCTAATGATAATCTTGCTGAAGCTACCTGATGTCCAATAAAGCAAACGCAAGAATGGAACAACACGCCAGAGCTGGAACCGGCGGACAGCACTACACCCCCAGAATAGTGTGTTTAGAGCACCCAGAACGAGAAAGGAACCACTACCACCAGAGTAGAAGAATCACAAATGGCCTACAATCAAGAACGCTGTGAAAACTACACGCCTTACCGGACAGCAGCGGCAAGGTGAGGAAACGTACACTGCCGTTACATGCACTAACCCCCAGGGCAGGTAACTGGCGCGTTAGCGGCCACCAGGCAGGAAAAATACCGCTGGTTGAAATTAACAAATTGTAACAAGCTGAACGCAGTAAATGGTAATAAGAAGTCGAGGAAAGCTAATCAGATCCGCTTTCCCCAACCACGCCACTCGCTGCTCTTCAACTTGGCAACACTACGAGCAGTAACACGAACCCAAGTCACTGGAAAATCGCGAGATGTCACAATGGTGGAGGTTCCTCTACTTGAACTGAAATGCACTCATCTTAAAGCCTGCAGAATCCGGCACCCTCGTGACCACAGCCCTTCCCTCCAGCTGCCAGCGCTCCCGGCGTGTTCCCGCACTGCGCGGACCTGGCTCCTCCTGAGTCCCCAACCGAACTGCCCTACTGACACGACCTGGAAAAACAACGACGTCGCCCCATAGATAGGGCAACAGTTACTGCATATAGATAACCGCCGCTGCTGCCGCTAGTAGACAGGCAACGCTTGCGAAACGAGTGGCGCCAGTCGACACGAGAAGAAGACAAACAACCGCAACCGTGCCAACTAAAGGATACGGTCTGGCCTCCAACATAGGCTGTAAACCTACAAACAGCACCAACGGGAACCGCAGCACGGCTCCACTAGCACACTCTGACTCGACTCTAACAAAGTAAAGGTAATCTCTATCAACAACAACTCTGGTGCTGAACATAGTTCCAAAGTGTATAATTCTAAAGGCAATGTTAAAGCAAGATTACAAGGCTTGAGAACATTTATCGAATTTACATATTAACTGATTGTGGCCCATGACATACTTCGAATTATCATAGCAAATAGGACAGATGCCTTTCACGTGCAAACTGTTCCAGAGGGAAATAACGTAGTCCCCTGGACAGTTTTAGCGTAAAACAATTTGTCTTGATCAATCAGTTCCATCTGCACAGGCACAGAAATGGTCTCGAAAACAGGTATAAGACTGGCAGTGTCCTCAAAATGTTTAAGAAGCTGCCCTTGTAATACAGGATGTGGCAAGTAAAAGTGGCCCAAAGGAATGGATGCGGTTGGACGTGAATGTACACTACTGGCAATTAAAATTGCTACACCACGAAGATGACGTGCTACAGACGCGAAATTTAACCGACAGGAAGAAGATGCTGTCATAAGCAAATGATTAGCTTTTCAGAGCATTCACACAAGGTAGGCGCGGGTGCCGACACCTACAACGTGCTGACATGAGGAAAGTTTCCAACCGGTTTCTCATGCACAAACAGCAGTTGACCGGCGTTGCCTTGTGAAAAGTTGTTGTGATGCCCCGTGTAAGGAGGAGAAATGTTACCATCACGTTCCCGACTTTGATAAAGGTCGGATTGTAGCCTATCGCTGTTGCCGTTTATCGTATCACGACATTGCTGCTCGCGTTGGTCGAGATCCAATGACTGTTAGCAGAATATGGAATCGGTGGGTTCAGGAGGGTAATACGGAACTCCGTGCTGGATCCCAATGGCCTCGTATCACTAGCAGTCGAGATGACAGGCATCTTATCCGCTTAGCTGTAACGGATCGTGCAGTCACGTCTCGATCCCTGAGTCAACAGATGGGGACGTTTGCAAGACAACAACCATCTGCACGAACAGTTCGACGACGTTTGCAGCAGCGTGGACTATCAGCTCGGAGACCATGGCTGCGGTTACCCTTGACGCTGCATCACAGACAGGAACGCCTGCGATGGTGTACTCAACGACGAACCTGGGTGCACGAATGGCAAAACGTCATTTTTTCGGACGAATCCAGGTTCTGTTTTGGCGACATCGCGGTGAACGCACATTAGAAGCGTGTATTCGTCATCGCCGTACTGGCGTATCTCCCGGCGTGATGGTATGACGTGCCATTGGTTACACGTCTCGGTCACCTCTTGTTCGCATTGACGACACTTTGAACGGTGGACGTTACATTTCAGATGTATTACGTCCCATGGCTGTACCCTTCATTCGATCCCTGCGAAACCCTACATTTCAGCAGGATAATGCACGACCGCATATTGCAGGTCCCGTACAGGCCTTTCTGGATACAGAAAATGTTCGACTGCCGCCCTGGCCGGCACATTCTCCAGACCTCTCACCAATTGAAAACGTCTGGTCAATGGAGGCCGAGCAACTGTCTCGTCACAATACGCCTGTCACAACTCTTGATGAACTGTGGTATCGTGTTGAAGCTGCATGGGCAGCTGTAGCTGTACACGACATCCAAGCTCTGTTTGACTCAATGCCCAGGCGTATCAAGGCCGTTATTACGGCCAGAGGTGGTTGTTCTGGGTACTGATTTCTCAGGATCTATGCACCCAAATTGCGTGAAAATGTAATCACATGTCAGTTCTAGTATAATATATTTGTCCAATGAATACCCGTTTATCATCTGCATTTCTTCTTGGTATAGCAATTTTAATGGCCAGTGGTGTATGTATATAACTACACCTTGTCAGTTACCTCTAACAGGGTGGAGCAACGGCCCATACAGCCGGTCAAACCTGGGAGCACATTTACACAATGTTCACATATGACAGGTTTGTTAGCAGGGGTCAGTCTGGTCGCGGTCGTAGCTGGCCACCCAGGTCATCTGAACTGTTTGTGCAATTACATTGCGTGGGGAGCCCTCAAGTCGAAGATGTATCTCAACAACACTCATTGTCTTCAAGAACTGCAGCAGAACGTTTCAGATGAGACTGCAGCAATTCCAGCAGTCCAGCTTCGTTCCGCGTTCAGCAACCTGCTGACCAGGGCTCAAAAGTGCCAAGAGGTAAGTGATGGTCACTTTCAACATCTACTATAACCACATTAGTACTATATTTCCTTTCCTCTGTTGTGTTTCTTTGTACTCTGGAACTCTGTTATCCAGGCTGGCTTTATTTGCTCCACCCTGTCCTTCAAGGCCACAATGATTTCTTCAGACCTCGCGTTTTATTCGACGCTCGTGAGCTTAGGGAAATGGAAGGTGCTTTTGGTCAGAATTTGTCCTTTCCACAATGCGATTTTCTTTTCAAACGCATCCACATCAAATCAGAAATAAGTTGTTACCCGATTTCAATGCTGGGCCATCAACGAGTGTCAGTGTACAAACAATTCAACGAAACATCATCGCTACGGACTTTCAGAGCTGATGACTGCGTGACACAAAGCTTTACGCACCGCCTGGGCCCGTCGACACCGACAGTGGACTGGTAAAGACTGGAAACATGTTGCCTGGTCAGACGAGCCTTGTTTGAAATACACTCCTGGAAATGGAAAAAAGAACACATTGACACCGGTGTGTCAGACCCACCATACTTGCTCCGGACACTGCGATAGGGCTGTACAAGCAATGATCACACGCACGGCACAGCGGACACACCAGGAACCGCGGTGTTGGCCGTCGAATGGCGCTAGCTGCGCAGCATTTGTGCACCGCCGCCGTCAGTGTCAACCAGTTTGCCGTGGCATACGGAGCTCCATCGCAGTCTTTAACACTGGTAGCATGCCGCGACAGCGTGGACGTGAACCGTATGTGCAGTTGACGGACTTTGAGCGAGGGCGTATAGTGGGCATGCGGGAGGCCGGGTGGACGTACCGCCGAATTGCTCAACACGTGGGGCGTGAGGTCTCCACAGTAGATCGAAGTTGTCGCCAGTGGTCGGCGGAAGGTGCACGTGCCCGTCGACCTGGGACCGGACCGCAGTGACGCACGGATGCACGCCAAGACCGTAGGATCCTACGCAGTGCCGTAGGGGACCGCACCGCCACTTCCCAGTAAATTAGGGACACTGTTGCTCCTGGGGTATCGGCGAGGACCATTCGCAACCGTCTCCATGAAGCTGGGCTACGGTCCCGCACACCGTTAGGCCGTCTTCCGCTCACGCCCCAACATCGTGCAGCCCGCCTCCAGTGGTGTCGCGACAGGCGTGAATGGAGGGACGAATGGAGACGTGTCGTCTTCAGCGATGAGAGTCGCTTCTGCCTTGGTGCCAATGATGGTCGTATGCGTGTTTGGCGCCGTGCAGGTGAGCGCCACAATCAGGACTGCATACGACCGAGGCACACAGGACCAACACCCGGCATCATGGTGTGGGGAGCGATCTCCTACACTGGCCGTACACCACTGGTGATCGTCGAGGGGACACTGAATAGTGCACGGTACATCCAAACCGTCATCGAACCCATCGTTCTACCATTCCTAGACCGGCAAGGGAACTTGCTGTTCCAACAGGACAATGCACGTCCGCATGTATCCCGTGCCACCCAACGTGCTCTAGAAGGTGTAAGTCAACTACCCTGGCGAGCAAGATCTCCGGATCTGTCCCCCATTGAGCATGTTTGGGACTGGATGAAGCGTCGTCTCACGCAGTCTGCACGTCCAGCACGAACGCTGGTCCAACTGAGGCGCCAGGTGGAAATGGCATGGCAAGCCGTTCCACAGGACTACATCCAGCATCTCTACGATCGTCTCCATGGGAGAATAGCAGCCTGCATTGCTGCGAAAGGTGGATATACACTGTATTAGTGCCGACATTGTGCATGCTCTGTTGCCTGTGTCTATGTGCCTGTGGTTCTGTCAGTGTGATCATGTGATGTATCTGACCCCAGGAATGTGTCAATAAAGTTTCCCCTTCCTGGGACAAAATGGTTCAAATGGCTCTGAGCACTATGGGACTCAACTGCTGAGGTCATTAGTCCCCTAGAACTTAGAACTAGTTAAACCTAACTAACCTAAGGACATCACAAACATCCATGCCCGAGGCAGGATTCGAACCTGCGACCGTAGCGGTCTTGCGGTTCCAGACTGCAGCGCCTTTAACCGCACGGCCACTTCGGCCGGCTTTCCTGGGACAATGAATTCACGGTGTTCTTATTTCAATTTCCAGGAGTGTAGTATCGGGCAGATGGACGTGTACGGGTATGGAGACAACTTCATGAATCCATGGCCCCTGCATGTCAGCAGAGGACTGTTCAAGCTGGTGGAGGCTTCGTAATGACGTGGGGCGTGTGCAGTTGGAGTGATAAGGGACGCGTGATACGTTTAGATACGACTCTGACGGGTGACACGTACGTAAGTATCCTGTCTGATAACCTGCGTCCGTTCATGTCCATTATGCATTCCGAGGAACTTTGCCAGTTCCAACAGGACAATGCGACACACCACACGTCCAGATTCGCTAAAGAGTGGCTAAAAGAATACTCCTCTGAGTTTAAACACTTTCGCTGGCCACCAAACACCCCAGACAGGAACATTATTGAGCATATCTGGGATGCCTTGCAACGTGATATTCAGAAGAGATCTCCATCCCGTCGTACTGTTACAGATTTATGGACAGCCCTGCAGGATGAATGGTGTCTGTTCCCTCCAGCACTGCTTCAGATGTTAGTCGAGTCCATGCCACGTCTGGTTGTGGCTCTTCTGCGTGCTCGCGGGTGCCCTACTCGATGTTACGCAGGTGTACCGGTTTCTATGTACGTAGACTTAGGTGGAAGTTGTGCCTAAAGAACGGAGAAAGTCCCTGTCTGAAACGACTTTGACGAAGGGGAGACGATAATGGCCTGTTAGTTTCGGGCAGTTTCACGGAAACTACCGTAAGAGGCCCCATTACAAAGTAATCATCGTCATCATTAAGCGACAAAAGGTCATCGTCCGCCAAAGGCACGTCACATCATCAGCATCTGTCGAGCTGAGGCGAAGCTGCTAGCAGGCGAAAACGTGTCGCACGCCCATTGCCTTCTGGCCTGTTCTTAAGTACCTTCGCATGGATTGCAAACAGTATATGGGATACGCTGAAAGTACAAGATGTAAGGAAAAAAGAAAAAAGAACTACGACAGATTCACATTGTTGTTGTTGTGGTCTTCAGTCCTGAGACTGGTTTGATGCAGCTCTCCATGCTACTCTATCCTGTGCAAGCTTCTTCATCTCCCAGTACCTACTGCAACCTACATCCTTCTGAATCTGCTTAGTGTATTCATCTCTTGGTCTCCCTCTACGATTTTTACCCTCCACGCTGCCCTCCAATACTAAATTGGTGATCCCTTGATGCCTCAGAACATGTCCTACCAACCGACCCCTTCTTCTAGTCACGTTGTACCACAAACTCCTCTTCTCCCCAATCCTATTCAGTACTTCCTCATTAGTTATGTGGTCTATCCATCTAATCTTCAGCATTCTTCTGTAGCACCACATTTCGAAAGCTTCTATTCTCTTCTTGTCCAAACTATTTATCATCCATGTTTCACTTCCATACATGGCTACACTCCATACAGATTCACATTACGAAACATTTTATTCGAAGGAATGCAAATTACGATAGTTTCACATTATTTGTAACTTCTGACAGATAAAGTGAAATAGAAGTGTAACAAGTTTACAGTAGAAAAAATGCACAAAAACGGAACTTTAGGTAAAGATGTAAGTGCCATGCTTCACCTTAACAGCGTCACCTCATATATTTCTGAGCAGTAACAAAGAATATACACTACTGGCCATTAAAATTGCTACACTAGGGAGAAATGCAGATGATAAACGGGTATTCATTGGACAAATATATTATACTAGAACTAATATGTGATTACATTTTCACGCAATTTGGGTGCATAGATCCTGAGAAATCAGTACCCAGAACAACCACCTCTGGCCGTAATAACGGCCTTGATACGCCTGGGCATTGCGTCAAACAGAGCTTGGATGGCGTGTACAGGTACAGTTGCCCATGCAGCTTCAACACGATACCACAGTTCATCAAGAGTAGAGACTGGCGTATTGTGACGAGACAGTTGCTCGGCCACCATTGAGCAGACGTTTCAATTGGTGAGAGATCTGGAGAACGTGCTGGCCAGGGCAGCAGTAGACCATTTTCTGTATCCAGAAAGTTCCGTACAGGACCTGCAACATGCGGTCGTGCATTATCCTGCTGAAATGTAGGGTTTCGCAGGGATCGAATAAAGGGTAGAGTCACGGGTCGTGCCGTCAATGCGAACAAGAGGTGACCGAGACGTGTAACCAATGGCACCCCATACCATCACGCCGGGTGATACGCCAGTATGACGATGACGAATACACGCCACCGAGATGTCGCCAAACACGGATGCGACCATCATGATGCTGTAAACAGAACCTGGATTCATCCGAAAAAATGAAGTTTGGCCATTCGTGCACCCAGGTTTGCCGTTGAGTACACCATCGCAGGTGGGCCTGCAGCGTCAAGGGTAACCGCAGCCATGGTCTCCGAGCTGATAGTCCATGCTGCTGCAAACGTCGTCGAACTGTTCGTGCAGATGGGTGTTGTCTTGCAAACGTCCCCATGTGTTGACTCAGGGATCGAGACGTGGCTGCACGACCCGTTACAGCCATGCGGAGAAGATGCCTGTCATCTCGACTACTAGTGATACGAGGCCGTTGGGATCCAGCACGGCGTTCCGCATTACTCTCCTGAACCCACCGATTCCATATTCTGCTAACAGTCATTGGATCTCGACCAACGCGACCAGCAATGTCGCGATACGATAAACCGCAATTGCGATACGCTACAATCCGACCTTTATCAAAGTCGGTAACGTGATGATTGCATTTCTCCTCCTTACACGAGGCATGACAACAACGTTTCACCAGCGAACGCCGGTCATGTGCTGTTTGTGTATAAGAAATCGGTTGGAAACTTTCGTCATGTCAGCACGTTGTAGGTGTCGCCAGCGGCGCCAACCTTATGTGAATGCTCTGAAAAACTAATCATTTGCATATGACAGCATCTTCTTCCTGTCGGTTAAATTTCACGTCTGTAGCACGTCATTTTCGTGGTATAGCAATTTTAATGGCGAGTAGTGTAGCACTGACGTCACTAGCACAACGAGAAGTTCGAAGGCGCGCTGAAATGTAATGCCTTCGTATTTTTTATGTGAAAGTTTGATACGAATTAACAATTATTTCTTAGAGACATGTACAGAAATATGTGTGAGTTTGCATCTCTGACAATAATAGAGTTCTGATGGAGAACGAAAAGAAAAGAAACTTGAACAGGTAGTTAATTACTCCTCCCACAAGCTATAAAGCAATCAGTTCTCAACCATCTGTCGGCGAGTTTTAAAATATTCTCTAAAGTCTCCTAACAACTGTTCTGCAGTGCTCCTGTAAGCAATAGACAGCTTACCTTGTCTTGCCAGCAACACGGTAAAATACATCAAAAAGCAATAATATGATCCATGCAGAGCGCAATGCATGAACTAATTGCATCAATTATTGCCATACTTTTGTACACAGAAATGTCGACTAACCTTAAACAATGTAAAGAAAAATGAAAGAAACGAATAAAAACTTTTAATTTATTATATTCAGAAAATTGATGTTTTATATGTTGACAATAAAACTGATGCTTTAAATGTTGACAATCTTTACACAGACTTGAACTGCCGCGCGGTATTAGCCGAGCGGTCTTAGGCGCTGCAGTCATGGACCGTGCGGCTGGTCCCGGCGGACGTTCGAGCCCTCCCTCGGGTGTGGGTGTGTGTGTTTGTCCTTGGGATAATTTAGATTAAGTAGTACCTAAGCTTAGGGACTGATGACCTTAGCAGTTAAGTCCCATAAGATTTCACACACATTTGAACATTTGAACTTGTAATTATTTCACAATGTCTGTACTCAACAAACACGTTTCTGGCCACAACGAGAGACTCTGAGTGTATCCATACCCAAATCTGACAAAATCCCTACAGTGCACAGGCAACCATCAACTACGTGCATCGATTAGCAAATTATCGAAAAGCCTCAGTTAATACCAAAGTCTCCTCCGGCACGATCACGGCTGGCTGCGACCTCTCACGTCGCGTGGCTTCTCTCTACCTCACCTTGCTTCCGACCTGTTCCGACTTCCCTCGAAAACTGCTCGTTCGCTGCTACTCGCAAGAATAATATCTCACAGTTTGTGTATGCACACAGCAGATTCATATACGTCAAATTTCCAAGCTCTTGAACCTTTTTAAGTAAAACAAACGTTATTTAACGTTCTACATCGTTATTATTAATGCCTACATTTTTATTTCTCGACATAGACAGCCTGGCGACAAAAACATTTTTATCGACAGGAGACCAACTTATTGATGCCTTCACTGTATAATGTTTTACTTTGTTGACGGCGCTACTGCAGCCTCATCTCTGCTTGCACCCCTTCATTACTATCAAAGTGAAGTCATCGAAGGTGTTCTCCAAGGCTTGTAAACAAATGAAAATCGTATGGGGCCAACTAGGTCAGTATGGAGGATGATCGATGACACTGAAGGTGAGTCTGAGTTAGTTTCAGGCTTTAATATTGAATATGGTGTGGGTGGTTTTACCTTAATTTTTTTAGCTGAATATAGTAGAATTGTTTTTATAAGAATGTTGTTAGCTTTGATTCTTTTAGGCCGTGATTTTTATTCTTTTATACTTGTTATTAAGCTGCTATTATATCTTTTGGTTTTATTTGAGTTCGAGGTACTTTACCTCGGTTTCGTTATGATAAGTTGATATACTTGTCTTGAAAATGTTTTTTACCATTATCTTTAAATTTTTTTTCTTTGTTGGTTTAAAGATTTTATTTATTTCATTTATTTAGTGAAATTTTTTAAGAAAAGCTGATAGAAGAGTTAAACTTCTAGTTTCATGATTCCAAAGCATATGCTTTTCCTAAGCTAATTAACTTATTTACTCCTTAATTAGTTAATTCATGCATTTCCAACATGGATGTTAATTAAGAAGTATGTAAAGTAGATAATTGTTAAGATTTGTCCTGTTATGATGTAAGGTTCTTCAACTGGTCATTTACCAATTCATGTTGATAAACATACAACAGCTACTATAATTCAGAATAGAATCTGATTGATAGGATAAAATTGAATACCTCGGAATGATGTTTTGTTGTAGAATTGTTAAATTATTAAGATTCTAATTGATAGGAATAGTGCAATAACACCTCCTAACTTGTTAGGAATTCAGAATGACATTTTCACTCTGCAGCGGAGTGTGCGCTGATATGAAACTTCCTGGCAGATTAAAACTGTGGCCCGACCGAGACTCGAACTCGGGACCTTTGCCTTTCGCGGGCAAGTGCTCTACCATCTGAGCTACCGAAGTACGACTCACGCCCGGTCCTCACAGCTTTACTTCTGCCAGTATCTCGTCTCCTACCTTCCAAACTTTACAGAAGCTCTCCTGCGAACCTTGCAGAACTGGTAGAGCACTTGCCCGCGAAAGGCAAAGGTCCCGAGTTCGAGTCTCGGTCGGGCACACAGTTTTAATCTTCCAGGAAGTTTGTTAGGAATTGATTGTAGAATTGCATATGCAAATAGGAAGTATCATTCTGGTTGAATGTGAACTGGTGTTACTAATGGATTGGCAGGTACAAAATTATCTTGGTCTTCTAGAAGGTAAGGAATAATTAAACATAACTAATAATGATTTTATTAATACAAATGTGATAGAATCCTTGAAAGTGAAGTATGGGTGGAATGGGATTTTTTCGATATCTACGTTTAGTCCTAACGGGTTATTAGACCCTGTTTGATGAAGAAAGAATAAGTGAATTGCTGCCATAGCTGCAATAATAGATGGTAATACAATATGAAATGTAAAGAATCGATTTAATGTTGCGTTATCAACAGGAACTCCTCCTCACACTCACTGAACTAAATCTGTTCCTAAGTATGGAATTGCTGATAATAAATTAGTAATTACTGTTGCACCTCAGAATGATATTTGACCTCAAGGTAAAACATATCCTATAAATGCAGTTGCTATAACTAAGAATAGAATTATTGTACCAATTATTCAGGTGTGTATATACATATAAGATCCATAATAAATTCCTCGTCCTAAATGCAAACAAATGCAAATAAAAAATATACATGCTCCATTTGCATGTAAAGTTCGAATGATTCAACCATTATTTACGTCCCGACAGATGTGTACTAAATGCTATTTCAATATTTGATGTATAGTTCAAAAATGGCTCTGAGCACTATGGGACTCAACATCTTAGGTCATAAGTCCCCTAGAACTTAGAACTACTTAAACCTAACTAACCTAAGGACATCACACACACCCATGCCCGAGGCAGGATTCGAACCTGCGACCTTAGCAGTCCAGCGGTTCCGGACTGCAGCGCCAGAACCGTTAGACCACCGCGGCCGGCGATGTATAGTGTATTGCTAAAAATAGTCCAGTTACGATTTTAATTAGCAAGCACAGTCCTAGTAGGGACCTAAAATTTCATCAAAATGGAATGTTTGTTGGTGCAGGTAAGTCAACCAAAGAGCTGTTAATAATTTTAATTAAAGGATGTCTTAATCGTCGGATTGTTGCACGTTGCACCGCTCGTGTATTGCCTGGCTTTGTCATGCTGAAGGAGAGGATGCTTTCTTCGAATTCACGCGTGTTTTCAGTTTCTCACGCCTCGATACAGTTGTGTTACACGCCGCCATGTTACTCACTGCCAAGTTGGAGCCCTCTAGCAACAGAGGGATGCAGCATGGGTCAGCTAAGCAGGGAGGTCGACCGAGTAATAAGCATGACATCTTATGCCTCAACCGATATTGAGAACAGAATACAAAATGTGGAGCCATTACTTTTCAGGACGCCTTCCTATATTGGAATTTAACAATTTCTGATCTCATATGTTCAACTCATCAAATCTCGTGCTTCGCTACAGATAAGGCTGCCACCAGAAAAACCATTTCACAAATTAGTAAAAATAATACTAATTAGATGCTGAAATAAACATCCTCAATCTTAGTTTTGTACCGCTAGGAGTACTTTTGTGTGACGTTAATGTACCCTGTGCACAAACTTGATCCCCCTCAGCCGCTTGTCTCTCCCATCCTCTCCCACCCGCGTCCGCTGCTGCGCCTGCATTCTCACATCCCACCTGCTCTCTCCACTCTCCATACCCTCACCCAAGGTGGCTTCCACTAACTCCCCCTCCCTGATGATGCCCTCATCCCCTCCATCTACCCCTCCTACCAACTTTGATCCTCCTCTACCACACCCTGTGTTTTTTTCCCGAGGGCACCCTCTCTCCCTTCTCTTCCTCCCTCCTCCCCCCAGGCTTCCCCTACCCCTACCTTCTTTCCTCCCCCTCCCATCTCCCCTGCCACTGGCACCTGCACCCTCCCCTCTCCCTCCTCCCCCACCTTTTCCCCCATTTTGGCGGGTCCCCAGACTTGTACACGTATAGTGAACTTTCGCCGGAGATCATCGCCTAGTGTTTGTATGTGCCATCGTGTTCGAGTTCCAGTGTTTCATCGTTTGTGCTCCAACGTTCGCGTGTGTCATCTGTCATCTCTGTGCGTGTCCGTGTTCCTGAACATTTTTATTTTGGTCTCTGGGCCCGTGAATGGCTCCGTGTGTTTTAATTTTGTATGTCTATGTTTGTATATCCACCATGTCTGTTCTGCGATTGTCTTCTTTTGTATCATCAGTTTTATCTGTGGCCGAAGAGCGGCGTAGTATGCCGCTGCTGGCCTACCTGTATCAGGTGTGAATATGACAATAAAGAAAAAAAAATACCCTGTGTTGTGACTGGGTAAGACGTCTTAGCAAGCATCGTGGACTACGGGGTTGTAAAACTAAAGTGCCGCATTTGCTGGTTTTCGTGTTTATCATGCGTATTAAGAAAATACGTTGCTAACTGTACACCTTATTAAGGAATTCTGAAAAACACTATTTTTTTTTGTATGAGTTACTGTGTGAAAATATCAGGAAATTGGCGCCGGCCCATCGCAAAATTAGCAATTAGATAATGATTGACTGTTGTACAGGGGTGCTTCCATTCTTAGACTACAGCCACATAATTATAGACCGCGTATGTCCCTATATGTGCCGTCTTCACTTTTATACGAAATTACGATTTCTTTGTATCACAAATACAGGATACTGCTCTATTTTAGTCATGACGATTTATTTTACTTTTATCACAAATATTTACTCATAAATTCCAAATTTGCGTATATTGGAATACAAAACATGAGTTTAACGCAAAAACCTCAAAATATACCACATAACGAAAACAAGTTTGTGTAACTCTGCATAACAGTGAAGTGAAACGGTAGACAAAACTTCAAGTTACTTTATTGTATCAGACATAACATGAAACAGTAATACGTTGCTGTAAGATGAGCGTATAGGGTGTGAATAATTACTTGCATATAGCGAGCTTCACATATAAAGTGATACACAATTTTTCACAAACGTTCAACATTCACCTAAGTTCTCCACACTCTTTACATGACACTAAACGACGTGTTTGCAAACCGGGCGACTGCAGCTGGTACAATACTGGTTGGTCTTTTTATCGATGGCACGGGCTTAAAGAGCTGTTTCACGCGCACTACGGTAAGAAGGGTCATTTCCATCTTCTAGATCAATTACATCTTCTTCTAAAGTTTTCGTCACGAAGTCCGAAAAATCTGGATCACATTCTGAGATGAATGAGAGGCCGAAGCCATAGTAACACTGAAAATAAATAGAAACGCTAATTAAGTCTCAAAATAAAATAATATTTAGTTGACAAGTAAATTTTGACCATATGGAAAACAGAAACGCTTATGGTGTCGTGCGGTCAATAATGGCACCATCCAAGCTCTACAGCTGTCCACCGAGAAAGCGGACAACCCGACAATGCTTCTGGTTTATCTGCAGGTCGTTTATGACTTGTCGACAGGGTATGTGAAATCGCCAACAATCGAAAGACCAACATAGGGAACGGCGAAGGTATACAGATTGACCGGTATCGAGAAGAAGCCCACTACATTTGAGGATTGAAGTCTGAAACAAACATCTACGTCACATGACGGAGGGCAAAAATTGGAGTTTCTGTTATTAAGTACTATGCGAAGTCAACAGCTAAGGTTTATTTTCACTTGCAGCTGAAATCAATCACTGATTTTAACAACTAATCGACTTGTTGTGTTATTATTACTCAGTTAATAGTACAATAAACCTAATTTCTCCGAAATTTCCCATGTTATCGCGGCGGTTGGCGTTTTCATCTTTAGTAAGGTGAAGAGGTAAGAAATAATTAGGAACACTGTATTGTTAGTTCTTTCTTTTTACGAGCGACAGAATAACAGTCTTTCAGTGAATTCCTGTATTTGTTGCAGTGTGAATCTAGTTCATTGCCTTCACAGAAGAAGACGAAGCATTCAGTTTTCTAACGGTTACTTCATAGCGGGTGTGAAATGTTTCTGTCCGGCGTAACGTCAAGCACTTCGGCCAGGAACGTTACAGCAGAAAGGGCTGTGAGGCGACGTCAGCCAATGGCACGGCTCCAGGACGGAGCGGCCTCTACACGAAGAGGATATAAGCGCTGCGCCGCCTCTCCGTGGCTCCTCTATGACCTCATCCCCTTCCCCCACCTTCTCCTTTTCCTTGAACACATCCGCACACTATATATTGACTGCCGCCTTGATCCCCCTCACCCCTGGTGTCTCCCTTCCTCTCCACTCCCAACCAGTTGCCGCGCCTTTACCGTTGTGTCCCTCCCTCTCTCCATCTCCACACCCTCCATCTCCTTTCCCAACACAACTTCCACCGTCTACCCCTCCCGGATGATGAGCTTCGCCCTGACATCTACCCTTCCTACCAACTCTAACCCCCTCATCCTGCGTCCTCCTCAGGCCTCCCTCTCCCCCCCTCTCTCCTTCTGAGCGGATTTCCCCTCCTACTCCCCCTCCATCTCTTGTGCCTCCTTTCAGTGTCTCTGCACTCCCTCCTGCCCTGTCTTCCCTCTTCATCTCCCGCCCCATGTGTCTCCTGCCTCTTCGTGTACCCACTGATGCCCCTCCTCTCTTCATTCCGCCGCTTCCCCTGCTGCCCCTTGCTCTCCCCTCCTTTTCCATCCTCTCTGACCTTTCCCTCGGCAGGTCCCACCTGGTAGTTTTATTCTTCGTCGTGTGTGCTCCAAGTGGGTTTTAAGTGTGTTGTTTCGGAGTGTTTTTAATACTGTGGCCAACTTTTAACCTGTGCATGCGCATCCAGTGTCTTCTCTGTGTTTTAAGAATCGCCAACTGTGTTTTTTAACTTTCTGGTGACTTTTTCAACTGTCCCCAATGAACGTCTCCGTGTCAGTGTATTTTTACCTCCATTTTCTCCCCTTACTCTGTTTTATGTTCCCCTTTTTATCTCCTTATGTATGTATTATTTTATTCTTGTTTTAGTTGTCATGTCACTCGGCTGAAGAGCGGCGGATTGTGCTGCTGACAGCCCTCCCCTGCCCATATGGGGCAGGGGAATGAAATTACAATAAAGAAAAAAAAAAAAATCTCCGCGGCCCGAGTTGAAATCCAGCCGACCTACCAAGGCTGCTACAGTGACTTATGATGTTGTGGGTTGGCAGGAGAGCCAACACCATGATACTAGAGGAAGCCGAAAGGGCCGCGTTTTAGCTCAAGCAGGCTGGCGTGAGGTCTGGAACAGGACAAGGGAATTAGACTTTAGAAAAATGGACGTAGCTGGTGGAATACTTAACTTTAATCCATAAATGGTGAACGTCGCTCTTGACGGTACATGTTTTACAGTATCAATAGTAACTGGTAATGGCGCCTTGCTAGGTCGAAGCAAATGACGTAGCTGAAGGCTTTGCTAACTATCGTCTCGGCAAATGAGAGCGTATTTTATCAGTCAACCATCGCTCGCCAAGTCGGTTGTACAACTGGGACGAGTGCTACGAAGTCTCTGTAGACCTGCCGTGTGGCGGCGCTCGGTCTGCAATCACTGATAGTGGCGACACGCGGGTCCGACGTATAATAACGGACCGCGGCCGATTTAAAGGCTACCACCTAGCAAGTGTGTTGTCTGGCGGTGACACCACATATCAACTGCATTGTTTTGCTTGCAATGAAATTATATGTAACGAAGGACACTGATTATTTGCATGTTGCCATTTGCTTGCGACATACCTTGGTGAATACCAAAGTTAAGCATTGTCATTTATCTTACTGTTATGAACTTCATTAATGCGATTTGCTTGAATTTTTGTCTAGCGGTCCGAGAAAGTAGGTTTCCTAGGCATCCTACACTACTGGCCATTAAAATTGCAACACCAACGAGAAATGCAGATAATAAACGGGTATTCATTGCACAAATATATTATACTAGAACTGACATGTGATTACATTTTCATGCAATTTAGATGCGTAGATCCTGAGAAATCAGTACCCACAACAACCACCTCTGGCCGTAATAACGGCCTTGATACACCTGGGCATTGAGTCAAACAGAGCTTGGATGGCGTGTACAGGTACAGCTGCCCATGCAGCTTCAACACGATACCACAGTTCATCAAGAGTAGTGAATGGCGTATTGTGACGAGCCAGTTGTTCGGCCACCAGTGACCGGACGTTTTCAGTTGGTGAGAGATCTGGAGAATGTGCTGGCCAGGGTAGCAGTCGAACATTTTCTGTATCAAGAAAGGACCTGCAACATGCGGTCGTGCATTATCCTGCTGAAATGTAATGTTTCACAGGACTCGAATGAAGGTTAGAGCCACGGGTCGTAACACATCTGAAATGTAACGTCTACTGTTCAAAGTGCCGTCAATGCGAACAAGAGGTGACCGAGACGTGTAACCAATGGCACCCCATACCATCACGCCCGGTGGTACGCCAGTATGGCGATGACAAATACACGCTTCCAATGTGCGTTCACCGCGATGTCACCAAACACGGATTCGACCATCATGATGCTGTAAACAGAACCTGGATTCGTCCGGAAAAATGACGTTTTGCCATTCGTGCACCCAGGTTCGTCGTTGAGTACACCATCGCAGGCGGTCCTATCTGTGATGCAGCGTCAAGGGTAACCGCAGCCATGGTCTCCGTGCTGATAGTCCATGCTGCTGCAAACGTCGTCGAACTGTTCGTGCAGATGGTTGTCGTCTTGCAAACGTCCCCATCTGTCGACTCAGGGATTGAGACGTGGCTGCACGATCCGTTACAGCCATACGGATAAGATGCCTGTCATGTCCACTGTTAGTGATACGAGGCCGTTGGGATCCTGCACGGCGTTCTGTATTACCCTCCTGAACCCACCGAGTCCATATTCTGCTAACAATCATTGGATCTCGACCAACGCGAGCAGCAATGTCGCGATACGATAAACCGCAATCGCGATAGGCTACAATCCGACCTTTATCACTGTCGGAAACGTGGTGGTACGCATTTGTCCTCTTTACAAGGGGCATCACAACAACGTTTCACCAGGCAACGCCGGTCAACTACTCTTTGTGTATGAGAAATCGGTTGGAAACTTTCCTCATGTAAGCTCGTTGTAGGTGTCGCCACCGGCGTCAACCTTGTGTGAATGCTCTGAAAAGCTAATCATTTGCATCTCACAGCATCTTCTTCCTGTCGATTAAATTTCGCGTCTATAGCACGTCATCTTCGTCGTGTAGCAATTTTAATGGCCAGTAGTGTATATTAGGCGTGTGGGCAGAACACAAGTTCCATGGTGATTTTATAGAAACAGAACGTCTGTTTCCGTGCATAATGTCTCGTTTTTAAACAAAATGTCTTTTGCTTAAAGGACTAGGTCTTACAGATACTGCACCTGGTATGAAGGTAACAACGATAACATATTAGAAAACTCTGGTTATAGCGAAGGCCCCTACACACACACACATACACACAAACACCAATCGACCGACCGACTAATTGGTCGCTTGTAGGCGCTTTGGCCAACCTGCCGACCAACTTTTCTTGTGGAGGTGGGGGTGGGTGGAGATGTCGACCATTTGGGACACTCTAAGCCAACCCCCCCCCCCCCCCCACCACCACCAATCCACCTAACAAATTTTGTTTGTGCCTGTCGTGAAAACAGTCCGACAAATGTTCCTCGTTTGTCACTGGGCTAGAAATGAAATGCTGTTCTAATACACAGGGTTTTTATAATTGAGTGCAGCTGCTTACAGAAGTCCAGGGTAGATCGTAGCTATCGTATGACAGCGAAACTTGGTACATATTCTAATGTGTTAGTGCACAACCGATTTACAATGAGAAAAAAATTAGTTCCAATTTTGCCAACCAGATACAAATCTGGCGCTGTGAGTGCAAGAAAGATGTATAAAAATGTTTCCATGTGTAACGGGTTAGGAGTGGAAAAAGACGAACAAGTGAAAAAGGCGTAATGTTGATTTTATTATTGACAGGGTTCGTTCAATATGAGACCGTTGACGTCTGACCGGCGGGGGAGGGGGATTCGGCTGTTGGGTGATCCTACCCGCCCAACATCCCGACAAGGAAAGTTCGTCGGTCGGTCGGTCTCGAGACGCCTACACACACTTACTTTGTTGGTCGGTCGGTCGGTTGCTGCAGTCTAGGGGCTCTTCAGAATGACAGCAGACCCTGAAAGTAGTTAGCCTGGACTGGGGCATTGTTACTTGAAGAGCGCAGTATGCCTTCAGCAGGCGAGCTAGCGAGCTTTCCGGCTACGACAGCGGACTCCGCTGCCTGGGCCGGTGTTGTAGCATGGCCTGTCACACCGGCGCCCCGGATTACATCGCATCAACACAGGACCACGACAACAACTTCTGACAACAGCAAGTTGCAGTAGCAGAGAGTTGTCCAAAGATAACCAAAAAAATTGGTTAACATGGAGCTACGTGATATATTGCAAGCAATATTCCTCTTCACAAACTTACGAACCCTATTCTCAAAGGCTTCCTACACAAATATTGCTTGGATCAAAATATACCAGATGAATGAACATTGCATTAAAATTTACGTAAATGTTCCGGAAGAAATACGCAATGAACCCAAGGACAGCATTACCTGGATTTCAGTTGACGAAACTACAGACACTTGTGGCCGTTACATTGCAAATTTAATTGTTGGTGCTTCAAAAGAAGAGCCCTCTTCTTCCTATTTAGCGGCGTGCAAAGAACGTGAAAAAAGCAAATCATTCTACGATCGCCAGAGTTGTGAATGAGGATATTAGAAGAATATTTCCAGAATCTTATGCAGATGAAAGGATGTTTGTGTTTATTTCAGATGCTGCTCCCTGTATGACCAAAGCAGGAAAAGCCCTCAGAGTATTTTATCCCACTGACGTGCTTTGCTCATAGAGTACATCGCCTCGCTGAAGAAGTACGTTCCACGTTTCTGAATGTAAATGAAATGATTTTATCCACAAAGAAAGTTTTTCTAAAGGCTGCTGCTCGCATCAAGACCTACAAAGAAAAACTACCAAATGTGTCTTTACCTCTCGAATCAGTGGTAATTCGTTGGAATACGTGGGTCGAAGCTTTGGTGTTTTCCACAGAATATTTGGAGGCCATTAGAGGGGCAGTAAACGAATTCGATAGTGCAGAAGTTTACGCAGTTTGCCGGTGCAAGGAAGCTTTTAATGATGCCAGTATTGCTGTCATTAGCACTCACTTTCTCCATATATCTGCAAGTATTAAAAAGTTTGGTACTCGAGTTTTGGCGTCGAATGAATCTATTCAGTTAATGAATAAAATTATTCTAGTGAACTCCTCATTTCCAAGAAAACTTAAAGAAAAGTTTGAAAACATTTTAAACAATAATCCTGGCTTTGTACTCCTGTGCCGAACTGATAGTTTTGTTAATGGCCGGCCAGAGTGGCCGAGAGGTTCTAGGCGCTACAGTCTGGAACCGCGCGACCGCTACGGTCTCAGGTTCGAATCCTGCCTCGGGCATGGATGTGTGTGATGTCCTTAGGTTAGTTAGGTTTAAGTAGTTTTAAATTCTAGGGGACTGATGACCTCAGAAGTTAAGTCCCATAGTGCTCAGAGCCATTTGAACCATTTTTTTGTTAATGAGACAGGCGAACTTTTACCAGAAACTATAAGTGCCAACATAGCACCCAAATTCAAATACTGTCCAGTTACCTCTGTTGAATTAGAACGGTATTTTTCTGCTTATAAAAATGTTTTGAGTTATCGAAGACACGATCTTACTACCGAACATTTGGAACAGTACTTGGTCGTTTATGTTTACAATTCTAGATAAATGTAAAATAAAGTGTAAATGATGCTTTGGTCCGATGCTGTTAAAAATGATGATTGTATGTTGTTTTAATAAAATATTACCGAGTTTTTGAGCGTGTCCTCTACGTGCGATATATCTCGACGTTGATCCTGTACATACCGGTTGTTTCACTGCGACTCAATTGCATCGCATCCACTTGTTACCGACACCAATAGCAAAGGAGAACAATTCTTGAAACACGGTCTGCCTCCCCATTTTGCAAAATTTTGGAAAACAATCACAGAAAGGCCCCTTCCTAACCTCTACCAGAAAGTATTCAGATAATGATATCAGCGTTCTAAATGTACTGACTTTTCGCGATGCCAGCTCTCTTTCTCGTAGTTGATATGCACAGTTTCGACTTTGATATACAATGCAGGCAGTAACCACCACGTTTTTTTACTATTTTATCATGCATATTTCGACACTTTTCATGCATTTCTTAAGCATTTTTCATGCAAAACTTAAAGTTTTTATGATGCATATAATCCGGTCTGTAATAATAAAATATCTAATACATAAGTAGCACATACATAAATAGTCCTACAGCTTCTGACGAATCATCGCGTTTGTCTTTGATCAGGTGTATGCTTATGATGAATAGAATATAGTGTATAAATAAATCCTAACCCGTACGATCGTGTTTCCTTTTTTCTGTAAAATTAATGTAAGGAAGTTTTTCTCAGTATTTTTCCTGACCTACTTTTAAACTATAAATCAAATTAAAACTAGAAGTTCACGAAATCAAAACGAAAAAAAAGTCAGGGGTGAAATAGATAAAATTGTCAATACTTCAAAAATTGAATTTTCTCATTTTGAGGGCAGTGAAGACGCGATTCGTTTTACTTGCTAAAAACGTTCGACAGCCTACATAGCATAAAATATTTCTTTATAAAGGCAACCGGTTCCGACAGACTTCACTGTTATCTACCAGCCTTAAAAAGTGTGTGTGAAGTCCTAAGGGACCAAACTGCTGAGGTCATCGGTCCCTAGACTTACACACTACTTAAAGTAACTTAAACTAACTTACGCTAAGGACAACACACACACCCTTGCCCCCATATTTTGCGTGAGGTTCTGCGTCAAATTAACACGTTTTACAACAAAACAGAACTGAAGTTAACAGTAAAGTTCGTCGAAACCGGTTGTTCTAAATAGATATATTTTATGCAATCTAGTCTGTTGAATGTTTTACATTCCAGAAGTAGCAGGCAAGTGGATGCAGCCACAGGAAGTGCTCGATATGTCCGGTTCGGTACAATGACTCCATGAGTGGTGTAATGGGATGCAGACATGCTTGCGTGAAGAGACGATTCGATAAACAACTTTACAGGGCAATATCGATCGAGCAACGTTTTTCTCCTAGCAGCGAGGCTAATAAAAACAAGAAAGAGGAGCAACAATCCGGGAGGAGGTTCAACGGACTTCTTGTTGTACAGCCCGCCCACTCAAACGCCGCCATTGGCTGCCCGCGAGTTGGCGAGCGGAGCGGAACGCCTATGGTGGGGGAGCCTGCCGAACAAAACACGGCGGTAGCGGGCCGTGATTCGCAGAGGGCCGACAGGAGCGCTGGCATCGGCGGAAGCGCGCCATTCGTCTGTCAGCCAGGTGCCATTTGACTATCTGAGCGCTCGCTTCTCTTTGAAGCTCAGTTCGCGACGCGACTCGTCGAATGGTGTACGCGGGCGGCCCTGTTAAACAGACAGGAATGTTGACAACCGTTCTGTAGAAGCCGCGAGCTCCGACGCTTTTGCCGCAAGGCAAATAACGTTACCTTACGCCGACGTTCTTCCTTCAAGGAGAACACAAAAGACTTTCATATCCTCGCGCGACCAAGAGCTGTAAACCCGTCTTACCTACTGCGCGGAGTCAGGTAAGTTTTGACAGTTAATCAAAGGTTAATACAACAGATCCTTTTTCTCTGTTCAAAAGACAGAATATTGGGGGGAAAAGTTTCAGTCTGTCCATGCTTTCCGTGAAGAATAAAATTCTGGATCGTATCTATGCAAAAGAGATGTAGTGTGTGTACTCTTTTCCACATTTTTAGCGAGTGCAGTTTTGCCTCTTACTACCATTATGAAATGATGTTATGGAACAATTCGCCATAAACGATTCGTAGGTAGTTATCTCTAAGCTGTTTTTATGTTTTCCTCCGTCGTTCACATTTCGTATTGACATCATGTTATCTGCATTTTACAATTTCCGCATCGCTTACTTTCTTTACTGATGGTAAAAATGCGAGAGAACCTATAATTGCACATAAAATATATAATGTTGTTCTGGATTCATACATAACTGTTGTGCGAGAAAATTAAACTGTTAGGTGCAGACCTATTTAGAAGCGCTTTGTTTCTAAGACAGCAAGACATCGGAATTTCTAACGGAAGTCACCGATTAATATGAGTAGCTTCTGAGGGTAAACTTAAAACATGGAAGAACCAGCGGTGATTTTGAGTACGAAGTATTCGTGTGTTTCTTGACAACTTGTATAACCATCTAAGGTGGAACTCATAATAAACTAATGCTTACTATATTAACTGAACTATCGCAGTTGATTTGCATGTTGTCAGTACTCGGACGTGTAATTCTCGCATTTCAACGGGGTTCAGTTTTTTTTTTTTTTTTTTTTGCTTCGGTTTAAAATCAAGTCATCACGTTTCTGGTTGTTGTAAGTGACTGGCCTTATGTTAATTACACAAACTAGAGAACCACAGCCAGAAGAGTGATGTTTGAAATCTTAGCTTTGAACACGCTGTAATTCAATAATATCCTCGATAAATATTCGACTGCAGACAACAGCCTCTAACAATGCATTTGAATAGGGTTTCACTAAAGTTTTCCAAATAAGCTCTAGGACCGCAGTTTCTCCTGCTTTTTTTTTTTTTTTTTTTTTTTTAATCTGATCCAGACTTAACATATATCCACATCCAAGAAGCTAACTGTCGAAGGTGCTTTAAATGTTTTGTCTTGGTTTTATGCAAAAAACTTAAGTAGACTTTTTGTTTCTTTCCCCCCTTGTGCAGTGCTGCAGCCAGTGGGAATATAATAGTTCTCGACTCCGAAATAATTAGAATCTCCCACCACAAAGTACAAATTGTTCCAAATGTTTAGGGTCAAAGTCAGGAGCGCCCATTTTGGAATACGAATGGTAAGTAGCCATAAAAATGTTCCATTTCCGACTGTGTTGAAACCTACGTAATGCCGAATTTTAAATCATTTCCTTGAAAAGAAAACATCTGAGTATATTATGTTTTCTCCTTTCCCTGACAACTAGGGTGACACACGCAGCCCCCACTTGCTGCGTGGCATGGGCGCCCTTGATCAAAATTATAAGGACTATAAATTAGTATTTGGGCATAGAGAACGAGTGGTCGGATCTTAATCTGCATTCATATTCCGCAAGCCACCACACGGTGTGTGGCGGAGGATACCTTTCCTGTTCTACCCGCGTATGGAGTGAGGGAAAAACAACTGCCTATATGCTTCCGTAAGAGACCTGATTTCTCTTAGCTTGTTCTCGCAGTCCTGACACGTGGCTGACGTTAATGGTAGTAAAATGCCGGTTCTCTTAACTTTTGCCCATTAACGTTTTGCGATCGCCGCGTTTCCTCCATGTATTTCCATTTGATTTCACGGAGTATTTCCCTAACCCTCGCGTGTTGAGCGAAGCTGCCAGTAACATATCTAGCAGCACGCTACTGAATTGCTTCGATGTCTTCATTTAAACCGAATTGGTGGGATCCCAAACACTCGAGAAGTGTTCAAGAATGGGTTGCACTAGTTTTCTGTAAGCGGTTTGCCTAAGAGATGAGCTACACCTTCCTAGAATTCTCCCAATAATTCCAGTCACAGTCCGTGAATTGAGACCGTCATCCATCACTTTGAGCGCTTTCTATTGCTGCACGATGAAAGATCTTTATCTAAGTTAATACCCACCAATTAGTTCCTTATCTCAAACTACTCGCTGTGTATAATTTTGACCAGGAGACTGTGTATTGTGGAGTATTCTGTGAATCAGTAAATAGAATCTGCCATAATGTCTTTAGCCACAAGACATGTTAAAAAAAGAAAAAAAAGGTTTTTTGGTATTCATTTATTCGTATGAATTAACGTTGAAAATAGCCCTGTTTAACACCTACTCCAGCACTTTTTCAAATTCCTGAAATGTAGTTCGAACTCTATCGCCGGGGCATCTTTCAGCTCTCAGTAATGCTTGGGAAACGATGGTTCTTATGGGGTCATGTACGGCGAATACGGAGGCCTGCCTGCTTCACGCAAACGGCGTTGTAATTGTAAGTACTACTTGTTATTGAGAGTTCGACTTATGGTGCACTATGCCACTGGAATCGAAAAACAGAGTGATGAGCATAACGTTCCACTGGAAGGACTGAGCTTAATTTTGACGTCATATCCTTAATCCCATGTTTCACCACCTTTTATGACACGTTTCAGTAGTTCTGCGTACTTGTTGACTCCATCAAATGAAATCTGACCGGTTTTAATTCGCCACAGTTTTTGTTCGAAGGCCAACCGTTCTGGGGCAAATTTTACTGTCACACATTTCATACCCAAAAATCCGAAAAAAATTCATGACTGAGCCAGTTGGTATGCCAACATCACCAACTTCTTTGATTGTGATCCGGCGATCGTTCATAATCGTTTATTTCACTTTTGTTCACGTTTTTTTTATCGGTTGTTGATGTTCTGTGGCGTCTGGGGCGCTCGCCATCTTCAGCGTTCAAATGGCTCAAATGACTCTAAGCACTATGGAACTCAATATCTGAGGTCATCAGTGCCCTAGACTTAGAACTACTTAAACCTAACTAACCTACGGACATCACACACATCTATGCCCGAGGCAGGATTCGAACCTGCGACCGCAGCAGCAGCACGGTTCCGGACTCAAGCGCATAGAACCGCTCGGCCACAGCGGCCGGCCATCTTCAGTGTCTTCACAGCCTTCTTCAAAACGGTTATACTCCTCAAAACCCTTATTTTACCCATCAAAACAATTTTTTACATTTCAAAAATTTTACGCCTCTTCATTCCGTTATAACAAGATTAGGATAATATAAATTCTCTCATCCATTTTCATACAAAATGAATAATCGCCGCTACTAGCAAAACACATGTAACCTCCTTAACCAGACTAAATATCCGGTACGGTTAACAGTGTACAAATACTTGTAGGGTATGTTTAGCAACACGAAATCGAAAAAATGCTCCTATCGGACGAATACAACGCATGAAATTACAAATTTCGCGTTACTTTTTGAATACGTTTCGTATATTTTTATAGGTAAGCTTCATGTGTAAATGAGTCTTCTGCTGTTGCCACAGAAACCTAACTGTGTAGAGCAGTCGGACAAAAATACGGTAAGACTTTGGCTGCGACTGAGCATTGATTGAAATCAATGGAGAAAGTTGAAAATTTATGCCAGACCAGGATTCGAAACCTTGTCTCTTTGCGTACTAGGTAGATGCTCTGTGTTTTTTTTAAATCTAATTTTGTTCGTTATTGTTCGTTGCGGACATCCCATGACACCCGTTCAAGTTCATCGTTTATCCAGTCACTCAGTTTTTGTGTTACAGAAAGCAGCTAACCCTCTGACCGAACACGCTGAGCTACCGTGCCGACTACCACTGAGCCCTTCGCACCTAGTGGTCATAGTTTTTTTTTTTTTTTACTTTATTGTTATTTGAATACCTGTACAAATCAGGTAGGCTCTCAGCGGCACACTACGCCGCTCTTCAGCCATAGTGTTGACAATAGTACACGAATGTAGAACGATAATGAATATAGTGATGGGCAAAAGATAGAGGTCACAGAGACACAAAAAAAAAAAAAAAACGGAGCCGTTCACACGCGACGATAACAACACTGAAAACACGTTGACACGGCGCACAGAACCTCGACGAATCCGACTAGTGGTCATAGCAACTGCAGGGAGTAATACAGCACGCCTGCCGCAAGGCGCAAATTCTGAACTAATCACACCCACACACACACACACACACACAGCAAATGTAGTGCCTCTTTCCCATTATCCTCAGTACTCGCGGCGTTTCGCCGATTTCCATGAGTTCGAGCCTGGTGTGCATATGCGCTCAAGTGGTAATTGGTCTATTCTTTCAGACATCGCGAGAAGTGCATGCTAGAACGTAAGTGCAGTTGCTAGCCAAGCCGGTAGGTCGCGCTGCTGTTTTTGACCACAGACGACACCTGTGCTATGTCCGCAATACGTTGAAAGTATCAGTCGTGCTGAGAACAGTATTCCGTTTAGCTGCGAACCCCTTACGTCGGAGCTAAGTGAATTCGAACGTGGGTAAATGGTTTGTGGTCGTGTGGTGGGTGTTTCCGTAACGAAGTGAGCCGAAGTGTTTGATGTTTCCGTATATTTACACCGCATACACGCAAAGCGGGAAAACATTACCTGCTAAGTCACAACGCGGACGAAAACGTGTGTTGAGTGTTCGTGACAGACAGTCAATGAAGAGGATTATGACGAAAACTAAGAGGACGACAGCTGCAAAAGCCACTACAGAACTGAATGTCGCACTCGCAAAAACCAAAATAACACTAAGAATTTTATAAGAAGGGAAATGCAGAGCGAGTGGAATTCCAAAGCTACACTACTGGCCATTAAAATTGCTACACCAAGAAGAAATTCAGATGATAAACGGGTATTCATTGGACAAATATATTATACTAGAACTGACATGTGATTACATTTCACGCAATTTGGGTGCATAGATCCTGAGAAATCAATACCCAGAACAACAACCTCTGGCCGTAATAACGGCCTGGACACGCCTGGGTATTGAGACAAAAAGAGCTTGGATTGCGTGTACAGGTACAGCTGCCCATGCAGCTTCAACACGATTCCACAGTTCATCAAGAGTAGATAGAGACTGGCGTCTTGTGACAAGCCAGTTGCTCGGCCACCGTTGACCAGACATTTTCAATTGGTGGGAGATCTGGAGAATGTGCTGGCCAGGGCAGCAGTCGAACATTTTCTGTACCCAGAAAGGCCCGAACAGGACTTCCAACATGCGGTCGTGCATTATCTTGCTGAAATTTAGGGTTTCGCAGGGATCGAATCAGGGGTAGACCCACGGGTCGTAACACATCTGAAATGTAACGTCCACTGTTCAAAGTGCCGTCAATGAGAACAAGAGGTGACCGAGACTTGTAACCAATGGCACCCCATACCATCACGCCGGGTGACACGCCAGTATGGCGATGACGAATACACGCTTCCAATGTGCGTTCACCGCGATGTCGCCAAACACAGATGCGACCATCATGATGCTGTAAGCAGAATCTGGATTCATCCGAAAAAATGACGTTTTGCCATTCGTGCACCCAGGTTCGTCGTTGAGTACACCATCGCAGGCTCCGCTGTCTGTGATGCAGCGTCAAGGGTAACCGCAACCATGGTCTCCGATCTGATAGGTCATGCTGCTTCAAACGTCGTCGAACTGTTCGTGCAGATGGTTGATGTCTCGCAAACGTCCCCAAATAGCTCTGAGGACTATGGGACTTAACATCTATGGTTATCAGTCACAAACGTCCCCATCTGTTGACTCAGGGATCGATACGTGACTGCACGATCCGTTACAGCCATGCGGATAAGATGCCTGTCATCTCGACTGCTAGTGATACGAGGCATTTGGGATCCAGCACGGCGTTCCGTATTACCCTCCTGAACCCACCGATTCCATATTCTGCTAACAGTCATTGGATCTCGACCAATGCAATGTCGCGATACGATAAACCGCAATCGCGATAGGCTACAATCCGACCTTTATAAAAGTCGGAAACGTGATGGTACGCATTTCTCCTACTTACCCGAGGCATCACAACAACGTTTCACCAGGCAACGCCGGTCAACTGCTGTTTGTGTATGAGAGATCGGTGGAAACTTTCTTCATGTCAGCACGCTGTAGGTGTCGCCACCGGCGCCAACCTTGTGTGAATGCTCTGAAAAACTAATCATTTGCATATCACAGCATCTTCTTCCTGTCGGTTAAATTTCGCGACTGCAGCACGTCATCTTCGTGGTGTAGCAATTTTATTGACCAGTAGTGTATACCACATACAGGCAAAGCAGGAAAACATTACCCGCTAAGTCACAACGTGGACAAAAACGTGTTTTGGGTGTTCGTGACAGTCAATGAAGAGGATTATGACGGAAACTAGGAGGACGACAGCTGCAAAAGCCACTACAGAACTGAATGTAGCACTCGCAAACACCAAAACAATACTAAGAACTTTACAAGCAGGGAAATGCAGGGTCGGCTGGAATTCCAAAGCTGCTTATCACTGAAGCAAATATGGGGAAACGTGGTGCCGAAACCATATAACATCAACTATGGAGTAACGGAAGAAAGTCGTTTGGTCGGATGAGTCTTGTTTCACACTGTTTCCAACTTCTGGCCGAGTTCACGTCCTAAAAATAAAATATGGCGGGAGCCATATCGTGGTATTCCATGGGCTGGAAGGTCGTATTAGTGTCAAATATTATATGACCATTTCGGTAGATCAGGTTCATCCCACGGTACAATGTTTATTACCCAATGATGCTGGGAAGACATCAAGCATGATGGGATGCAGGTGATCCACAATAAAGCTCACATAATCCACAGCTGTCGTGGCACTTTAGAGTACTACCACAGACCCCTTCGGTGCCCAGGTGAGTAATGTCCATAGCATAATACTGACGCACTGACTTGCGTTCGTGTCGCGGTGCATGTTCTGAGCTGCCGTTAGCTTGAATGACGGCCTATCCTGACACGACCATCTACCCGTTGTAACAAGAAAAGTGATTCATTCTACCAGGTGACAGATTGCCGTTGATTCATGGCCCAATTTCGATTATCCCTTGTCCACTGCAGTTGCAACTGATGATGTTGGGTCAACATAGGAACACATTTGCTGTCATTTGCTGCGGTGTCTCATGTTCAACCATGAACGCTGAAAGGCGTTTTCTGAATCAGCATTGTACGAGGCATGTTCAGAAAGTAAGTTACTTTGAGCATTGGCAATACTGAATGGTAGAGAGGGATTCTCTGGCCATAGCGAACATCGCTGAAACGCGCCAGTACATAATCTCACGTTGTAGTGTCCATTTGCCTGAAAGATGTCGGTAAGAAATCCCGCCAAGTGCGATCCACATGCTGTGATTTGCTTCCTACTCGCGAAAGGAATATACCTACTGAAATTTTATAGCGCATCAAAACGGTTTACGACGAAGGTGTTTAAGTGGTGTAGGGAGTTTAGTGGAGGTAGAACAAATGTTCATGAAGAATAAAGGAGTAGACGACCTTCCATTTTGACTATTAGTTGGTTCAAAAAAATCGAGGAACCTGTTCGTGAAGACCACCGTTTGACAGTGGATGAAATTTCTGTGATGTTTCCGCAGCCCTCCAGAACTCTCTTAGACGAGACCCACACAGAAACGCTGAGACACCGGAAAACTGGGCGCAAGATGGCTCCCCAAACAGTTGCCAGAGCAGCACCAGAAAAATTGGGTTTACGCGCCCACGAGTTTCTTGAGCGACTTGAATTGGAAGGCGAGCATCTCCTGAGTTCTGTTGTGACTGGAGATGAAACGTGGGTGGCTCATTACACGCCTGAGACAAAAAGGAAATCGCCACAGAGGCGTCAAACTAATTCCCCAACTGCCAAAAAATTCAGAACCGCAATTTCGAGCAAAGCCAGGCCATAGATTCAGTGGTTTGAAACCGAAAAAGTGTCATTTTGCTCGAATTTCTGCCTCAGGGGAGACCATCAACGCAAACAATATTACGAAATCCAAAAAAAACTCAAAAGCAGCATTCGAAACAAAAGGAGAGGAATGCAGACGAGAGAAGTGTCCTTTTTGCACGACATAGCTCGTCTTCACAGAGCCTTAGCAATCAAAGTGCTCTTGGACCCATTTGGTTGGGATGTTATTAACCACATTCCCATAATCCCCTAACTTGGCGCCTTCAGATTATCGTATTTTCATCTACCTGAAGTGCACACATGAATGGATCTAGTTTTCATCCGACGAGCAGGTGCAGAAAGAGGTCCTGAAATGGGGAAAGGAGCTGGCGAAAGAGTTCTTGGAGGAAGGCATAAAGAAGCTTACGTTATGGCTCACCATTTGCGTTGATCAAGATGTCGATTATGTTAAAATAGTCAACAAATGTATCAACAATACCCTGTAACTTCTGGAATGAGATTTTACTCTGCAGCAGAGTGTGCACTGATATGAACCTTCCTGGCAGATTAAAAGTGTGTGCCGGACCGAGACTCGAACTCCGGACCTTTGCATTTCGCGGGTAAGTGCTCTACCAACATTTTTTTTTTTTTTTTTTTGGTAGATCTCATTTTGTTCTATATTGTTCGTTGAATTTGTTCGTGGCGCACGTCCGATGACACTCGTTCAGGTTCTTTGTTGATCCGTTCACTCAGTTTTTTTATTACAGGGAGTAGCTAAACCCTCTGACCGAACACGCTGAGCTACCGTGCCGGCTGCCAACTGAGCTACCCAAGCACGACCCGTCCTTGCAGCTTTACTTCCGCCAGTACTTCGTCTCCTACCTTCCAAACATTACAGAAACTCTTCTGCGAACCTTACAGAACTAGAACTCGTGGAAGAAAAGATATTGCGGAGACATGGCTTAGCCACAGCCAGGTGGATGTTTCCAGAATGAGATTTTCACTCTGCAGCGGAGTGTGCACTGATACGAAACTTCCTGGCCGATCGTAACTGTGTGCTGGACCGAGACTCGACTCGGGACCTTTGCCTTCCGTGGGAAAGTGCTCTACCAACTGAGCTACCCAAGCACGACTCACGACCATTTACAGCACAGTTTCATATCGGCGCACACTCCACTGCAGAGTGAAAATCTCATGCTGGAAACATCCCCCAGGCTGTGGCTAAGCCATCTCTCCGCAATATCCTTTTCTCCGGAGATGGTAGTTCTGCAAGGTTCGTAGAAGAGCTTCTGTGAAGTCTGGAAGGTAGGAGACGAGGTACTGGCAGAACTGTAGCTGTGAGGACAGGTCGCGAGTCGTGCTTAGGTAGCTCAGTTAGTAGAGCACTTGCCCGCGAAAGGCGACGGCCCCGAATTTGAATCTCGGTACGGCACACAGTTTTAATCTGCCAGGAAGTTTCACCCTATAACTTGTTTTCAAATATTCTTTTTCTACACGTGTTTTCTGAACATGCCTCGTACTATGTCATCAGATCTAGCACAGATCGCCACCATTCTGCTGTACAGAGCAGCCGGACCTCTGACCTACGCTTTCTGCGATGTGGCGTTGACGTCCAACACCTTGCCACTCCCTCGTTGGTTCCCCGTCCTTCCAACACTGCTTTCACACACACGCTCACAACTGCAGCACGCCAACAGCCAACCAGCTTCGCCGTTTCCGAGATACCATTTCCCACTTCAGATTTGCTACTGTCCCCATTTACAACCCGTATCGACGCTCCAATGACTCCCCATTTGCTTCTGCTCCGCTTGTATCCTTTGTTGCATCACGAGACCGCAACGTTTGCAGACGGCATTGTCTCGTGGTGGGCAGTAGTCTTAAAGTTTTGGGTCATCACTTTATAAACCCGGAAGAGAAAACTGGTTAACAAAACTCGAATTTAGTTTCCCGCAAGTTTTGTTTTGTGACTGAGGCGGCAAGTCTGTCTAACCAGTGACCAGAACTGATGTTCCACTCAGCGCTAGTACGTCGCCGAGTACCGTTGCTTCGGTCGACCTCGGCGCGTCCTCCAGATTGACGTAACGAAGTCGTTCTGTACCTTGAACCGGCTGGTACGGTTTCCCATTTGCGATAGTCTAGTAATTAGCGATAGGCTTACTCTTTTAAAACTCAACATAGCAGGTAAAAAGTGCAGGGAGGGAAAGGTAATCAACTGGGTTGGTTGATAAATCCTGGCGGTTTTGTTTTAAGTGAAAATTCTGCACGAAAAATAAAATGTTTTTTTAGAAGATAATGTACTCTACACAACAGTGTGTCATTAAAATGAGGAGTCGACGTCTTCTGCTTTTTGCGTTTAATCGAGCTACCAAAGCCACAGAAACCGCTCGAGGGATTTGTAAAGTGTATGACGGAGAAGCGATGGCTCTTAGGATGGCTCAAAATTGGTTTAAGCGATTCAAAGACGGCAATTGCAAACGTCAAAGACATGGGTAATCCACCACGAACTACTTGTTCGTAACCAAGCAGTGAACGCGGAACATTACTTCCAACAAATGCAGCGACTCAGCAATGCTATCCAAGAAAAACAACCTTACCGGCGATATGGGATTCCTTCGTTACACGACAACAGTTTCACATCGCGAAGCAGATCGTTCAAACGCTTGACTGGGACGTGCTGCCACATGCTACATATTCTCCTGATTTCCATCTGTTCCGATCCCCCTCGAAGTACTGCGTGGCGTTTCACTCAATAATGGCGTGAAATTGAAAGCTTAGCTGTACGATTTCTTCGAGTGAAAACCAGGTGATTTCAACCGTCAAACCAGTGAACACCTTGTTAAGTGGTGGGAAGAAGTTGGAAACAGTAACAGAGTATACCGAATGTAACCGTACAGTACCAGAAACCTTTTCAAGTCTTGAACTTCTATTACTTATACTGGGTGTCTCACCTAAATCTGCCATCTCAGATATCTCTGGAACAACAATAGATATTCAAAAATGGTTTTCACCAGCATGAATGTACGGCAGGGGCTTAGGAAACCAAATACTATGCGAAATTTTAAAACGTAAACAAATACTATTTTCAACACAAACTTGTGTATTTTCAAACGGACATCACCTATTATTTCGTATGCAATCAATAGGATGAAAAATCACAAAAATCATGGCGTTGGTTGCATCGCAATACGTCAATTAAATCCCGAGAAATTGCGCAGCGAAGCTGACGCTTGAAATGAATGAAGCGCACAGCTAGCGCACCTCCTGAGACTCAAGCGTGCACCTCACGCTGCCGGTAATCGTGATGTAATTGAGTACTACGTCAGTGGAGTGTTAATGTATGGTGTGGTATTGTATGACAACACATCATTGGCCCATATTTCATTGATTGCATTCCTAAAGGGGGATAGTTTAGCCCTTTCTTGAGCTGTACCTTAGTCGAACCGGTCCATCTCTTATAATGAGTCAAATAATGCGGTAACAGAATGATGGATGTTCTACGCTGTTGTGGATTGGCAAGACAGCCAATCCACTATGACAGGAAGCCGAAAGGCACGCGTTTAAGCCCACGCAGGCTGGCGTGAGGTCTGGAACAGGACACGGATTTTAGACTTCAGAAAAAAGGAGGTAACTGGTAGAATACTTAACTTTAATCCATAATTGGTGAACATCGCTCTTGACGGTATATGTTTTACAATATCAATAGTAACTGGTAATGTTGCCTTGCTAGGTCGTAGCAAATGACGTAGCTGAAGGCTATGCTAACTATCGTCTCTGCAAATGAGAGCGTAATTTGTCAGTGAACCATCGCTAGCAAAGTCGGCTGTACAACTGGGGCGAGTGTGACAACTAGAGGTACAATTAGTGGTAACACACTTGGTTTCACGTTTCTAAACCTCATAAGTTCTGAAATATCTGGCTTGTAAAGGATAGCAACGGCGTCACAGTTTCTGACGTAATGCATCGGATGTAGTACTGTGCTCAGAACAGGGGTTGCCTGTACTGGCACCTGTATCCTGCCCTAAACATACCAGTATTACTACGGCACTCTCCATCTTCAGTGTACAAGTGTCTCCTAATCTGATCTGTTGAACTGCTCTCCTACTGTAACGTAATTCACTTACGTTGCCACATTAAAACCTGTTTTCTTGTGGCTTGTTACTTTTGCCGTCATCTAGTCGATATGCCGGCCTTCAGTAATGAAGAAAAACTAGATATTATTTTAATTTATGGCGAATGTAACAGAAATGCAGCCTCAGCTGTGACACTGTGCTGAACGCTACCCGGATCGGGCGTTTCCGTCACGTCGAACCATTGGCAGCATCTGCAAGACACTCACGGAAACAGGAAGCTGGGCTCCCACAAAACGTCGACGTACAACGCCAGCGACTGGCATAGGAAACGAATTTGCTGTTCTGGTTGCTGTAGCGCACAGTCGTCAGGCGGGTGTACGAGAAATTGCACGAGGTGTAGGAATAAGCCACAGTAGTGTGCAGAATCTTGCATCGGCATCGGTTTCATCCGTTCCATATCTCGCTGCACCAAGAACTGCACGGGGATGACTTCGAATCCCGCATTGCATTCTGTCGTTTTGCACTTTAGCAGTTCCAAGCTAATCCAGTATTCCTAAGCAATACGTTGTTTACGGACGAGGCTTCATTTACAAATTATGGTAATGTGAATCTGCGGGACATGCACTACTGGTCCGGGGGAGGTACCGTGCGATGGCCAGCACGGTCCCCCACTTTGACGCCATTAGACTTGTTTGTCTGGGGCGCAGTGAGAGGCAGAGTGTATCAAGAACCCCCAACGACTGTAGAGGATATGCTACATCGTATTACTGCGGCGTGTGCAGCAACATCTGCAGAAACTCTACAATCTGTGCAACACTCTCTCGTTACCCGTCTACAAACGTGTATTGATGCAAACAGAGGGCACTTCGAGCATATGTTGACGTGGCACAGTTTCATTGGTCAAGATGAGGGTGTATTTTCTATGCCGGATGTAGTCTCTGTGGGCGACAGGGCACTAGTAAACGTGTTTAGCAAAGTGAATTCAAATGTGTTATCTCTAATTGTAGCTCTAGTTGTCATTTCGCTAGAATAAACTTACATTTACAGTTTGAAAAACGTAACTTTACGTTGGACGTGTCAGTTGTTTATTTTTGTGGATTGTGCGTTCCTTCCCATTGCGTGAGCCCCTGACACAGGCATCGTGAGGTGCGCGCTTGAGTCTCAGGAGGCTGTGCGCTTCATTTCTTTCAAGCGTCAGCTTCGCTTCGCAATTTCTCGGGATTTAATCGACGTATTGCGATGCAACCAACGCCATGAGTTTTGTGATTTTTCATGCTATTAATTGCATACGAAATAATAGGTGGTGTTCATTTAGAAATACACAAGTTTGTGTTGAAAATAGTATTTGTTGTCCGCCGCTCGTGGTCTCGCGGTAGCGTTCTCGCTTCCCGAGCACGGGGTCCCGGGTTCGATTCCCGGCGGGGTCAGGGATTTTCACCTGCCTCGAGATGACTGTGTGTTTGTGTTGTCCTCATCATTTCATCATCATCCAGGAAAGTGGCAAAATTGGACTGAGCAAAGGTTGGGAAATTGTACGGGCGCTGATAACCACGCAGTTGAGCGCCCCACAAACCAATCATCATCATCATCAGTATTTGTTTACGTTTTAAAATTTCGCATAGTATTTGGTTTCCTAAGCCCCTGCCGTACTTTCATGCTAGTGAAAACCGTTTTTGAATATATATTGTTGTTCCAGAGATATTTGAGGTGGTAGAGTTAGGTGACACACCTTGTATATATGCAGACTGAAGCGACAAATGAAAATTAGTACTGTGGTGTCACCGCCAGACACCACACTTGCTAGGTGGTAGCCTTTAAATCGGCCGCGGTCCGTTAGTATACGTCGGACCCGCGTGTCGCCACTATCAGTGATTGCAGACCGAGCGCCGCCACACGGCAGGTCTAGAGAGACTTCCTAGCACTCGCCCAGTTGTACAACCGACTTTGCTAGCGATGGTTCACTGACAAAATACGCTCTCATTTGCCGAGACGATAGTTTAGCATAGCCTTCAGCTACGTCAATTGCTACGACCTAGCAAGGCGCCATATTCAGTTACTATTGATATTGTGAATCATGTACCGTCAAGAGCGACGTTCATCATTAATGGATTAAAGTTAAGTATTCCACCAGCTACGTCCATTTTTCTAAATTCTAATTTCCTTGTCCTGTTCCAGACCTCACGCCAGCCTGCGTGAGCTAAAACGCGTGCATTTCGGCCTTCTCTAGTAACACGGTGTTGGCTCTCCTGCCAACCACAACAAGTGCCAAGGCTGGGCTTCGAACCTGAGTCTTCTGCTCACTTGACAAATGTGTAAACACTACGCCACCACGGCAGAGGGACTGTGTACAATTGAACAGACTACCCTCGCACGCCTCTCCTCAGTCCTAATTCCCGTTCACGCCTCAACACACTTGGCTTTCGCCCTAAATTCGAACAAAATTGCACAGGCTGTCCAGCTGTACTGGAATACAACTTAGCATCGAAGGAAACGGGGGATCCTGTCTGAAACACAGGCACAGTGGCTTTAATCAGATGAAACTATTTGGTTCCAGAGACCTTTTCAAGTCTCAAACATCTATGTTGTATATACACTGACGGGACAAAAATCGCAACACCAAATAATAATGTAGAGTAATGAAATATCTGGAATACCAGGTATATCGGTATGAAATGAGCGTTTTTTTGTGAAAATGAAACACTAATTTTGAATTAAAAAGTAAAAAAATTTTATTCAAAGTACTGACCATTGCTTTCTATACATTTTGACCACTTTTCTGGCAATTTGTGGACACCACGCCAATAGAAATGTTCATCTTTTGAAGCAAACCAATCAGACACCCAATTTTCGACTTCTTCGTATGATTCGAAGTGTTCCTCAGCCAATGCATGTCCCATTGATGAAAACAAATGGTGGTCGGAAGGGGCCAAGTCTGGTGAATACGGCAGGTGGAGTAGCAGCTCCCAGCCAACTGTTTTGATTGTAGGTTCTGGCGCTGCAGTCCGGAACCGCGGGACTGCTACGGTCGCAGGTTCGAATCCTGCCTCGGGCATGGGTGTGTGTGATGTCCTTAGGTTAGTTAGGTTTAAGTAGTTCTAAGTTCTAGGGGACTTATGACCTAAGATGTTGAGTCCCATAGTGCTCAGAGCCATTTGAACCATTTTTTTGTTTTGATTGTATCCTGAACCAGTTTTGCTTTGTGTGCAGGTCCATTGTCGTGTAAAAAAATTACTTTGCCATGTCTTCTGGCCCATTCTAGTCTTTTTTCGATCAATGCATAGTTCAAATTGATCATTTGTTGTCTGTAGCGATTAGTATTCACAGTTTCACCGGGTTTTAGAAGCTCATGATACACCACACCTTTCTGATCCCACCAAACACAGAGCACTGTCTTCTTGCCGAATCGATTTGGTTTTGCAGTCGATGTTGATGGTTGTCCCAGATGAACCCATGATTTTTCCCGTTTAGGATTCTTAAAATAAATCCATTTTTCATCGACTGTAACAATTCGGTGCAAAATTGATTTTGTCTCATGCCTTTGAAGAAAAATTTGATAAATGGTTTTCGGTTTTCCATCTGTCTTTCATTCAATTCATGTGGCACTCGTTTTCCACACTTTTGGATCTTTCCTATAGCTTTCAAACGGTCAGAAATTGTTTGTTGTGCAACATTTAGCATTGCTGCCATTTCCTTCTGACTCAAAGTATCATCTTCATCCAATGTTGCTTGCAATTCGGCGTTTTCGAACTTTTTTGGTGATCTTCCAAGTTCTTCATTTCTTACATCAAAATCATTATTTCTGAACCGTTGAAACCATCTTTTGCATGTTGCTTCTGATAAAGCACGATCACCATATGCCTCGACAAGCATTCGATGTGACTCTGCAGCACTATTTTTCAAATGAAAACAAAAAATTAATGCTTTCCGCCAATCATCACTTTCTGGTACAAAATTCGACATTGTTAACACGACGAAAACATATGATGATGTTTGTTCCATGACTTGATGTATACTAAATATCTTTGACATATGTCATACCAACCAAACAGACAAAAAAATTAAAGCTCGTTCACAACAAATGTTCCCTATCGACACATTTGTATCTTAACGCTCATTTCATACCGGTACCCCTGGTACTTTTGTCAAGGTAATATGTTTAAGTGATCTACATTTCAGCATCATAGGTTAATGTAAGCGCAAGATGAGCCATTGCAAATGTGAAATGCTGGTACATTAATAACCGGTGTAACTGCTGGAATGTTGAATGCGAGCATGCAAAAGTGCGTGCATTGTGTTGTACAGGTGTCAGATGTCAGTTCGTGAGATGGATTTCCATGCCTGTTGCACTTGGTCTGTCAGTACAGGAACAGTTAATGCTTTTTGAGGATGATGCTGGAGTTGTCCGATTACATCCAGAATGTGCTCGATTGGAGACAGATCTGGTGAGCGAGCCGACCAAAGAAACATGCCGACACTCTGTAGAGTGAGCTGGGTTACAACAGCGATATGTAGGCGAACGTTATCCCGTTAGAAAACACTCCCTTGGAATGCTGCTCATGAATGACAACAAAACAGGTCGAATTTGCAGGGGGGAGGATAACGACGAGAGCCCTCTTGCTGTCATACCGTAGACCATAAGCCCAGGTGTGGGTCCAGTGTGCCTAGCACACAGACAGGTTGGTTGCAGGCCCCCAACTGGCGTCCTTCTCACCAACAATCGCCCATCACTGGCACCGAGGCAGAACCGGCTTTCATCAGAAAACACAACGGACCTCCAACCTGCCCTCCACTGGTCTCTTGCTTGACACCATTGAAGTCGCAGATGGCAGTGATTGGGGGTCAGTGGACGAAAGGATATCAAATGCAGACTGGCATGAGCGGCAAAAGCGTTTCTGAAAATGAGGAATTTGTAAACACCTGATGCCAGTTTTAGTGTTAGGAAGTCTTTTCTGAAGACGTTCGTCTGGAGTGTAGCATTGTATAGAAGTGAAACGTAGAAGATAAGCAGTTCAGACAAGAAGAGAATAGAAGGTTTGAAACGTGGTGCCACAGAAGAATGCTGAAGATTAGATTACACTGAGGTTTCCACAGCCATGGGACAGCGGTATACAAATTTGCAGACGGCCGTAGGATCGCCTAAACAAGGTAAAAAAAGACGGAACTGTCACTTGCACTCAAGTAATACATGTAAAAAGGTTTCCAACTAATTATGGCCGCATGGCGGGAATTAACAGACTCCGAACGCAGAATGTTAGTTGCAGCTAGAGGCATGGGACATTCCTTTTCGGAAATGGTTAAGGAATTCAATATTTCGAGATCCACAGTGTCGAGAGTGTTCCGACAATACCAAATTTCAGGGATTACCTCTCACCACGGGCAACTCAGTGGCCGACGGCCTTCACTTAACGACTGAGAGCAGCGGAGTTTTGTAGACTTGTCAGTGCTAACAGACAAGCAATACTGCGTGAAATAACCGCAGAAATCAATGTGGGACGTACGACGAACGTATCTGATAGGACAGCGCGGCGAAATTTGCCGTTACAAGGGCCATGGCAGCAGACGCCTGTGCCGTCTGTCCTGGGCTATGACCATATCGGTTGGAACCTAGACGACTGGAAAACCGTGGCCTGGTCAGATGAGTCCCGATGGCAGGTGGTAAGAGCTGATGGTAGGGTTCGAGAGTGGCGCAGGCCCCATGCAGCAATGGATCCAAGTTGTCAATGATGCACCGTGCAAGCTGGTGGTGGTTCTGTGATGGTGTGGGCTGTGTTTACGTGGAATGTACTGGGTCCTCTGGTCCGGCTGAACCGACCATTGGTTGAAAATGTTTATGTTCGGCTAGTTGGAGAACATTTGCATATATTCATGGACTTCACGATTCCAAACAACAATGGAATTTTTATGCATGACAGTGTGTCTTTTCATCAAGGCACAACTGTTTGCGATTGGTTTGAAGAAGATTCTGGACAACTCGAGCGAATAATTTGGCCACATAGATCGGCTGATGTGTATCTCATTGGACACTTATGGGACATAATCGAGAGGTTAGTTTGCGCATAAAATCCTGCATTGGCAGCACTTGCGCGATTATGGATGGCTGTAGAGGCATCACGGCTCAGTTTTTCTGCTGGAGACTTCCAACGACTTGCCACGTCGAGTTGCTGCAGTTCGCCAGCCAAAACGAGGTCCGATGCGATATCAGAGGGTATCGCATTACTTCTGTCACCTCAGTGTATGTCCGAACTCTAGCGGGAGTCAGACAAAATATGCGATCAAAGGGGGTGGACAGTGGACGCTAGTAGCATGTGCCAAGTTGAGAGAATGTGGGTCGGATGGGAAGCGTGTGCGGATGGAAGAGGAGGTTAAGGTAACCGCTCGCGTAATGCGGGTAGTCCGGGTTCGTGTTCTAGTCTGGCACAAATTTTCGCTTGTAGCCGATGAATTTATTTCAGTGCAAAATTGCGGTCGAGTTCTTCGTTTCTCTTAAATTCTTGAACATAAAAAATTTAGGGAAAGCAGGCGCCAGGCTGAGATTCGTTGGACCTCAAGAAGATGTAATTCATCCGCGAAAGAAGCGCTTCACAAAATAGTCGTTCAATCGATGCTTGGGTACTGTTCATCACTCTGGGGCTCTTGCCAAGTAGGATTAATAGATGAGAGAGAGAGGTATCAACAGACATCGGCGCGTCTCGTGACAAAGTCGTTTAGTCGGCGCAGGAATGCTACGAAGAGATGATGAACAAATTGCAGTGGCAGATGCTACAAGAGAGCCGTTATGCATCACGAAGAGGTTTACCAATGAAGTTCGGAGAGAGTACGTTCCGGGAACAGTCGCTTACTATTTTACTATCTATCACAAATGTCTTGCAAAATGATCAGGACGACAAAAAACCAGAGAAATTAGAGTTAATGCGGTGGTTAATACCGCCAATCGTTCTTCCCTCGCACCATTCGTGAATGAGTCAGGAAGGGTGAAGGGGGGGGGGGGCGGGGGAAGGGAGAGAAGGAAGTTATACCAGAAGTTCCCTCGCCCACACACTTTCCGGTAACTTGCAAGACATAGATTTAGGAAAAAAGCTGTGAGGGCGATCGTGAGTCATTCCAAAACCTAAGCTCATTCAGTGGAGCATTCGTCCACGAAAGTCAAAGGTCCTAGGTTAGAGTCTCGGTCCGATGCACAGTTTCAATGTGCCAGGAAGTTTGAAACCAGCGCACTCTCCGCTGCAGAGCGAAAATTCATTCTGTGATCCATATTTTTGTTACTTTTGGGATATGTGTGTGTGTGTGTGTGTGTGTGTGTGTGTGTGTGTGTGTGTAATTCTGTGGCTAAGCTTAAGTAGCGACTAAGTGAAGTAATATCAGAGTACTTATCTTGCAGTCAGTCCATGCAACATGATGAGTGTGCTACATTCATCTGTACCCTAATTTGGGATTTCGTTTTGTTTCTGCTGTGACATTATCAGTGCTCTTAAGTTTATCAGTTACAAGGAGAGTATATCGCATACTGCCCCACATAGACATATGTCTTGGATCATAGATGATGAAGACCACGCATTGCGTCGCTGCATTGATACAAACATCCATTTGCAGGCGACTTTGGAACGATGGTCGGTGTATCTTTTTCTTAACTGTTATATTTTCAGTGGAAGTTTCCTCATGAAGATCTTGCAGCTCTCGAAGAATGAAATTATAATGAAATCTAGACCTTCAGCTGCTTACAGGTGTTGATAAATATCAACGGGGACAGCTGAAAAATGTGTGCTCCGACCGGGACTCGAACCCGAGACTTACATGGCAGACGCTCTATCCGACTGAGCCACCGAGGACCGAGACGAGAGTGCGACTGCAGGGCCTTATCTCTGGCACGCTCCCCGTGTCATAACGGTGAAATGTTGTACAGCATCTCATTGCACGGTAACATACGTGAAAGGAAGTAAAATTTCGATTCACAGATAAAACTATTTTAAAAGATACAAAAAAATTGCAAACAAATTTTTCCAGAGTAAATCAGTGAATACCAAGTGCTGCGAATGACGTTCTGTTTCACAATATTTGTTTGTGTCTAAATATTACGAACTGAATGATGATGTCGCATAAAAAAAATTTACGGAACTGTATGAAGTATACATATTTTCTGTGTACTGTTCATCTTCTTGAAGTGTTTTTATGTAATCTCAAAACTGGTTACAGTTTTCGCAGTGATAAAGTACAAAGAAATATTTAGATCCCTGCTCTGAAAAGGTAGAAATTTAAGCCAAAAAATGCGCAAAGGTACGCAGTAAACATATTTCAAAATCCTTGCAGAGATATTTTCACGAGGCGAAGGGTAGAATGTATGTTGGTTCTCACATCAAAACTCGCTGAACGACGAAGATTTTGAGACAACGTTCTCAGTTATTGTGCTTCGTATCTTCGATATTGTTTTGGTACGTGTACTGAATTAAGCAACAGTCATAAAACATAAATCTTATTTTACTTGCATGTCTGGGCGAATGGACATTAATGAATATTAACTAGCCGGCCGTTGTGGCCGAGCGGTTCTAGGCGCTCCAGTCCGGAACCGCGCTGCTGCTACGGTCGCAGGTGTGGTGTCACCGCCAGACACCACACTTGCTAGGTGGTAGCTTTTAAATCGGCCGCGGTCCGCTAGTATACGACGGACCCGCGTGTCGTCACTGTCAGTAATTGCAGACCGAGCGCCACCACACGGCAGGTCTAGAGAGACGTACTAGCACTCGCCCCAGTTGTACAGCCGACGTTGCTAGCCATGGTTCACTGAGAATTACGCTCTCATTTGCCGAGACGATAGTTAGCATAGCCTTCAGCTACTTTTTCTACGACCTAGCAAGGCGCCATTACCAATTGATATTGTGATTATAAAGCCTGTACAGTAACGAGAGATGTTCTACAAATGTGTATTAAAGTTAAGTATTCCAGAAGCTACGTACTTTTCTTTATAGCATTCATTACGTATCCTGTTTCAGACCTCACGCCAGCCTGCATGAGCATATAGCGTGCATTTCGGTTTCCTCAAACAAAACAGTGTTGGCACTTCTGCCGACACTTCAGCAGGTTCGAATCCTGCCGCGGGCATGGATGTGTGTGATGTCCTTAGGTTAGTTAGGTTTAAGTAGTTCTAAGTCTTAGGGACTGATGACCTCAGAGGTTAAGTCCCATAGTGCTCAGAGCCATTTGAACAATTTTTTGAACATTAACTGCCGTCGGAAATAATTCGAAATAAGTTCTCCGTATATGAATATTGAGGCATCGGCTGTGTTAGGTATAGATGCACTAGCTATGAGTTTGGATCAGTCCGGGAGGCATGCACGGATAGCCGAAGTGATGCAGAATCGCTCCTCTTCCCAGGTGACGTGTATTTTCGGAGAGCAAAAACGAATTCTGTGACGTGGTTACGCGGCCACGGAATCTGCTCCTTGTTTGGTGACAGTGAGAAGACAGTCCTCGATTTTTGGAACTGCTTAAACGAACGGCACTGTGCGATCGTACGGAACCCCAAGTACAATCAACACTTGTCAAATTTCTCCGGAGCGCGTTCCATAACCCATCTCGCAGCTGGATTATCCATTGAACTACCAACGGCAACCACGTTGATACGAGAAGACATGCATTGATAATTCTGAAACTAGTAGCACCATGGCGCGTTTTCACGTCGTAACGAGACGATTTCTTTTGTTTTTTTCTTCCTGTTTGGTAGCCGGCGAGGACCGGCTTCCATTTACTCCCCTCAATATTATGAGGCATGTCATAGCACAAGCTTATGCAACAGATTGGTGTTAAAAAAATAAATAAATAATAAAAATAAATTCTTTCCACTTTTTCCTTGATGCATCCTAGTTCTGAGGGGGGGATAAAGTGACATGGCCTAGTTCAAATGGCTCTGAGCACTATGGGACTTAACTTCTGAGGTCATCAGTCCCCTAGAACTTAGAACTACTTAAACCTAACTAACCTAAGGACATCACACACATCCATGCCCGAGGCAGGATTCGAACCTGAGACCGTAGCGGTCGCGCGGTTCCAGACTGTAGCGCCTAGAACCGCTCGGCCACTCCGGCCGGCACATCATGGCCTGGCCTAGGGTTGCGACCCCTCCCGACTTTGCCCCCGACCCCTCCCCCCCCCCCTATTAATGACAAGAAAAGTGATTAAGGCGACCGTTCGTGATAAGTGCGAAATCCGGATTTCAGCCCCGGGATGGCACAAATTTTCACATGTCGTTAATAGGTAGTACATCTACAACTAACACGGTTGATGCTAAGACAATCGCATTCAGCGAATTTATTTCGAATTAATAAACTTTTCTGTGTAAAAACTAATATTATGGACACATGTGCTTATGGAAATAGATGTGCTTTCGTATAAAAACACAATGAATCATTTCGTACGTATTGTTGAGGAGTCGCCAGAAAATAAATGCCTTTTGCTAAAATGATATTCAGTCTGTTACTCTTATAGAAACGATCAACTAAATGACGGAAAGTGCAACAAAAACAGCAACTCACTTAACTATAATTCTCTCATTTGTAGAAAGACAGAGCTGCCAATACAAATAGATTCAATATTTCAAACCTTTCACCTGGACAAATGTAACAACGATAACCGTTCCATTAACATTAGGTTAATTGTACTACTCCACGTGTAGTGCTTATACAACAGATTGTTCAATTGTTAGATTCGATGCTTCATTTCAGCTGTAAGTCTGAAAAACTATAACTATTGGCTCCACCTATGTCAGAGACTCGGCATTTTGTCGTCCGTCTCATGAATTAGATATCGGTTGCAAACTTTTAATGGGGTTGAGGTAGGAGCGTGCACAATCTGCCACGTCCTCCGTCAGTCCAAAAAATTTAGAGACTGGGATGATTAAAAACAGATCAAAATTAAAATGGTGGTTTTAGTGCTGCAGGTGATCTACATAGTCCCCCCCCCCCCCCTCCCCACTAATGTACAACGCACAGAACGTTCACACGACCACGTGAGATTGGCAGAAAGGTCCATTGGGCTGTAGCTCACCTCGCATGTCACACTCGTTCCTACTTTGGTCTTGGAACTTTCAGAGACCCAATTTGCACTTTTTCGGTTTGTGGTTCATATTGATATCACCAATTCTCATCACCCGTAATGTTCTTTTTTTTTTCAGAAATGAGCTGTCGTCGTTTTTCATTTAAGTCAAATCGCGGCAGGCGTCCACGCATCGTAGTTTCTGGTCGGGAGTCAAGATGTGCGGGACAAACTTTGCGTACACTTTTCTCTTCCTCAGTACATCCTGGAGAATGTCTTGAACACTTGATGTAGAAATGTGACACGACAACTTCGACCACAATGGCTTCACGTCCACTACTTAACAGTGCCTGCTCGCAGCTTATACTGGAACATGATTTCGCTGCCTATTGACTGTCGTGAACGATGGAGAATGGACTTACCTAACACAGTTGTTCCTTTTCTGCGAAGTAAATACGTCCTTTCTACATCTTGCCTTTCAATTGCATAGCATACTAGCCATTTGTATTGTCACAATGCTGAGAAGACTTTGTTGTGGAGAACCACAGGGAAAGAGCTTCTCCATCAAAGTGGTGTATTCAGATTGAAGCACATTGAATATAAATCAGATTGAAAGGGAAGATTATTGTTTTAAGTATACTGATGTACTGGTCAAACACACATTTTCTCTTAAATGCTACAATATCTCTTTTAGTCTACGTCATGAGAACGCCTACATCACTGATATTGGTCCAATAATGACAAAAAAGTGAAACCTCTGCAAAAACTTACACCATATGTTCTGGCAAAATAAAGTGAGTTTTGTGAGACACATTTCAAGCGGCCGGCAAAATACAGTGAGTCTTATGAGACACTTTTCAAATGATCCGAAACATAATCAGAAAAAGGGGACAAAGGATGAGAAGAAAAACTGACTGTAATTAATTCATATGTCTTTCTGAAGATCCTTATTAGTTTTGCTCACATGTTTATTTTATCATGAGAAATAGTGTTATAAAATTTTTTCTTACAGTTTATTGTTTGTTCCATTTAAATTTTCAAAGCTCCTATAATACAGAAAGAATGAACGGGAAATGTAATGTAGTTAAATTTTGTACTGGCATACGTTTTTGCTGGTCAAGATTCTCCAGTTGTTAAAGAAAAACGCATTCGACGGTCACTTTTGTATGCTTTTCTTGAATAAATCGAAAATTAAAGCATATCTCGAAATCGTACCCCAGTACAAAATTTAACTACATTAAATTTCCAGAATGAGATTTTTACTCAGCAGCCTACAAAAATGTCCAGTTCATCTTTTCTGTAGGAGCAACTGTTTTCGCGTAACGAGCGAGAGAATATTAAAATCTCGCTCCTGGTTTTTGAAGGCGTTGTGGGTTGCAAAAACATCACGCTTTATATAATGTACGATAATTGGCTGATATGTCACGTATAATGACAAAACATGATTGCCATGATGCAGAAAAATTCCACGTGCAAAGTTTGTGCTTCAGACCATCTCTTAAGTTTTTTGTATCTACTGAAAATTTTCACCGACCGGTGTGGCCGAGCGGTTCTAGCCGCTTCAGTCTGGAACCGCGCGTTCGTTACGGTCGCAGGTTCGAATCCTGCCTCGGGCATGGATGTGTGTGATGTCCATGGGTTAGTTAGGTTTAAGTAGTTCTAAGTTCTAGGGGACTGATGACCTCAGATGTTAAGTCCCATAGTGCTCAGAGCCATTTTACCATTTTTTTTTTTTGAAAATTTTCGCTTTTGTTAGATGTGCCCTTTCTGTATCCAGTAGTTCGGTTGTATAAGCACCCACCTCAGTTACTGCGCTAATATCGCTTACACGCCAGAAATAAAGTGTCTCGGAATTTCTGAACGGAGAGTGTATATGTATTTATGATCTCAGGGCTATAAACTTCTTAAAACCAATGTTCAGTATGATCATACGAAAAAATGTGCAATGACCAACCCTAAGTGCAACACTCAATAACTTCATAGGGATTCGTACCTGAATCGGTAAAATTGGAACCTTTAAAGTATCACTGTGCTGTCTGTCTGTCCAACTGTTCAAAAGTCTTTTTCTCAGGAACAAGTTGACGTATCAAGGTGAAATTTATGTAACATGTTAATGTCTATGACACCTTGGTGAAATAAAAAAAGTGAAGCAGCTGACTCAATGCAATCAAAAGACGCGGCCATTTATACCGCACATTTCATTATTCGCACATACTCATCAAAACCTACAGGGCACTTCCCGTTGACGTAGGATCATGAAATTTGCCAAGAAGCAAGGTATCACACTGCAACCGAAGGAAAAATCCGAAAATAGTTAATCACACGAAAAAAATGTTTTTCATTTGTTAGCAGACTGTCCACTCGTGTGTTAAGACCCCTTTTTCTCAGGGACGTGTAGATGCATTAAGTTGACATTTTATGTGACATTCTGAGGTCTTTAGTTCTCTGGTGGTGTAGAAATGTCACGCTTCGATGCCTGTGCAGTCAGAAGATACGGTCGTTTGTGTTGCATGTTTTGATACTCGCAAACCCACTCATTAAAACCTGAACTAACTTTCCCTTGATTTATAATCTGAATTTGGCAAGACGAAAATTTTCACAGTACAAGTAAAGGAAAAAGTCAAAAAATTGTTAATTTATGATTATATAACACGCACAAATATTCCTTTTGTCATTTGTTATTCGACTTCAAACATGAAATTAAAACGTTCCGGAAAGTCTTGGAAATCGTGACACCGATATTTGCAAGTATAAATGTTGATAACAGGCAAAAATCGACGACAGCCTCGATTCCGGGAATGGATGAACTGTCTATATGTCTCAATACTTAATTAATTTGTAGGTTTCCCTCAGTGAGTGAGTGCTCCTCGCATCTGCCGTTTTTCTTCTTTTTTTTTGGTATGTGTCCAATGACTGACGACAATATTGAAAGGGAAACGTCCATTTTCTCTCTTCTGTGCTGAACAACCCTAAGTTTTTACGCCGTAACAGCTGAGTTTGTGGAAAGCTGAGATCTGTCCAAATAGTGTGTACGTAGTAAGACTGTGGATATTGCCTAGCGGAATCTGTACGTGAGGGGAACGTTCCCGTCGACTTGTCTGGTTGCTCGCCGCACTATACATGTCGCAGGACCTGTTGCACGTATAACTGGTGGTGGGTGGGTGTGTGTGGGGGGGGGGGGGGGGAAGAGGGGCGGTAAGGACGGGGAGAGAGAGTCAGCCGGCGGAATGCAAAAAGCCAAGGCTGCCCCGAGAGAGAATTTGAGGCCAAGAGGACTGCGCAAGGCGTTTTGCAACGAGCACCTCGCGTCTGCAGCTGGAGCCCTTAGCGTCTGGCCCGCTTTTAACGCTTGAGCTGTTAGTATTCTGTTGGCAATGTCGGCAACGCTGTCACAAAAAAAAAGAAAAATCGTAATTATGAATATCTGTATTAAAGATCCCGCGGGCAATACCAGAATGCGGTTCCCTGCGGATCGATACGAGGACCTTGGCGACAAAAGTTCAAAAAATGGCTCTGAGCACTATGGGACTTAACATCTATGGTCATCAGTCCCCTAGAACTTAGAACTACTTAAACCTAACTAACCTAAGGACATCACACAACACCCAGCCATCACGAGGTAGAGAAAATCCCTGACCCCGCCGGGAATCGAACCCGGGCGTGGGAAGCGAGAACGCTACCGCACGACCACGAGATGCGGGCGCGACAAAAGTCATGGGATACTTCCTAATATCGTGTCGGACCTCCTTTTGCCCTGCGTAGTGCATCAAGTACATGTGGCACGGATTCAATAAGTCGTTAGAAGTCCGCTGCAGAAACACTGAACTATGCTGCCCCTATAGCCGTCCATAATTGCGTAAGTGTTGCCGGTGCAGAATGTTGTGCACGAACTGACTTCTCGATTATGTTCCATAAATGTTCCATGGAATTTGTGTCGAGATGTCTGGGTGGCCAAATCATTCGCTCTAACTCTCCAGAAAGGTCTTCAAGCCAATCGTGAAAAATTGTGGCTCGGTGACATGGCGCATTGTCGTCCATACAAATTCTATCGTTGTTTGGGAACTTGAAGTCCATGGATGGCTCCAAATGGTCTCCAAGTAGCCCAACATAACCATCCCCAGTCAATGACGGGTTCAGTTGGACCAGAGGGCCCAGATCCATTCCGTGCAAACACTGCCCACACCATTATGAAGCTACCACCAGCCTGCACAGTGCCTTGTTGATAACTTGGGTCCATGGCTTCGTTGGGTCTGCGCCACACTCGAACCCTACCATCAGCTCTTACCAACTGGAATCGGGACTTACCTGACCAGGTCACGGTTTTTTAGTCTTTAGGGACCAACCGATATGGTCACGAAGCCAGGAGAGGAATCACAGGCGATGTCGCGCTATTGGTAAAGGCACTCGCGTCGGTCGTCTGCTGCCGTAGCCCATTAACGCCGAATTTCGGCGAACCATCGTAACGTATACGTTCGTCGTACGTCCCACGTTGATTTCTGCGTTTATTTCAAGCGGTGGTTGCTTGTCTGCTAGCACTGACAACTCTACCCAAACGCCGCTGCTCTCGGTCGTTAAGTGAAGGTCGTCGGCCACTGCGTTGTTCGTGGTCGGAATAACACCCGAAATTTGGTATTCTCGACACACTCTTGAGACTATGGGTCTCGGAATACTGAATTTCCTAACGATTTCCAGAATGGAATGTCCCATGCGTCTAGCTCCAACTACTATTTCGCGTTGAAAGTCCGTTAATTTCCGCCAACACAGTACTCTATTATACCTTGTGTTGGCGATACTACTGCTGTGTGTATATGTGCATATAGCTGTCCTATGACTTTTGTCGGTGTATAGCTGTGTGTGCTATAGGCCGTGGTCGAAGGCACATGTCTCTGCGTTCTCTGCATGGTTTCGTCCCGTAATGCAGGAGTTGTCATCAGAGGCAATAAATGCTCTGAAAGCAGTTTCAAACTTAAACAAGCACACAAGCCGAACTGTTGATACATATCCACGTGACAGTCGGACTGTGACGTCACCACACTGCAGTCCAAGACTTAACAAAGACCGTAGGTGCATGTAGAAGGCGCACACCCCCTAACTCTAGCGTGTTGAGGTTTGAAGCGAAGATGAGAAATGGAGCTGACAATTAAAGTTTCTCGCGTTCATAGCTGAACTGGACGCTGTTGTCTTACTCATGCAGTAGCACAGTTAAGTTAATCTCTCCAAAATATTCTCAATAGTTCCTCGCCCAGGGCTTGAAGGTCCAAGGTATGTCGATCAGGCGCATTCTGGATGTGAGGTAATGTTTATTATTATTATTAGTATTACTTAATGAACGCAGTTAACATTTTACAGCAACGTGCTTGATGCAGATTAATATTGAATTCTTATATTCTCCAGAAAAATACTAGATGTGTTTAATTGAGTTTTAGTGTTAGTAAATGAAGCGTGCAGTCGCGGAATGCAACAGCTTGATCGGGCCGCCGGTTTGGAGTGGCGGGGGGGGGGGGGGGGGGAGGGCGCTGGCTCGCTTTGAAAACTGCGGTCTGCGCTTGCATAATCTGTCATATCTCGGCTTCTGGGGCACGCACAAAAATCTTTTCGCACTTAGTGTGGGGTAGCGTGGTGAGATATACACAAATGTTCTAGTCGTTTTCCTCTTATAAGCAAAACAGCCGCGGAAAAATTTATTTATTTTTTATTTAATTTACAATTTGCTTACGTTCATCATCGTTTTAATAATTTTTGTTACAACGGTATTTTTCACATTTACTTAATTACTTCAGTATTTAATTACTTTTGGTACACTCCGCTGACGCACTTCTCGCTTCCAGCTTCGCTTTATCACTCAATTACTAATAGTAACAATTAGTGATACATGTTCTAGTATTGTTTTTTAAACCTCCATCAAGATCATTGTCGCAAAATGTTACTTGCACTCACTGTATCAAAAAGAAAAAGGTTATTTCGGCTGCAGAAGATCGTAATTTTTTTAAATTTGTGGAAAAATGTCAGCACTTTTCTTATTTAAAAGTTATTTTCATAAAATAAAAAATTATATAGTTTGTTTAAAAAAAAACGCGCCCAATGAAAGTGCTAGCTTTTCGATGTAATATTTTTACCCTTGCAGTTGATAAAACCGTAAAGATATTTAATAGTGTTGTAGCACCACTCTTTGCCAAGAAAATAAATCCAAAACCATTACTGAAGGGCCATGCGTTGAGATGACTCAGCCAGTTTTCGAGAGGGTCTTGTTTTCAGACAATCGATATCTCTCGAAAAATAAATAACATTTTTTAATTTTTAAGTCAAGTACTTTTCTGACTTACCGCAGGCTATGGTTACAGTAAATACAAAGTATGGGAAAGTGAATGTTAATGAATTGTAGAGAACACGGTTTTAACGGTGTTTTCAGTATATCTTTAAACGTAAGAAAGCAATCGATACCTACAAGAAAGTAATCGACAGATCTTTTTAAGCCCAGCAACTTACTCATTTAACATTTTTCGACCGGAGCTAATGTTTTTTACTTATTTGAGGAAAACCGTTTTTTGCCGTTTTGCAACTTTTTTGACATTGTTCGCCATCTTGAATCGAGTTTCATGAAAGAGAAACTGTTTAAAATTTGACTTCCTGTACCATCATCTTTTGTTGTTTTCATGTAATAATTTTTTACAAATTTAACATAAGGCCGTCAGAGAAAGCTAGGACTGTTACAGCAGCTGTCAGACAATATGGCTTTATCTGGATATATGTGGCACTGTTCACAATAGAGCAATGTAGTGGTGAGAAGAAAGAACGAACAGTAGACATCATCACATATTAAGCCTTTAAATAGTGTGAACAAGATACCATGCAACAAGCTGTAAACAGGAACTCACGCAACAATCTTAAAATCTGACACATAACAAACAGGAACGAAATAGATGGAAGCTTCAAAGATGATAGTTAACTGTAGTGGGAAACACAGACCGGTGGGGATATTGATATAATAGTGTGGCCAGAATTCAGACATTTTTGATTCATTTGAATGTGACGATCCTCTACTGGTTACGCTATTAAGTCCGAAGACTGGTTTGATGCAGCTCTGCACGGTAGTACAAACACGTCACTGGCTTCCTCTTTTCACTTAATTTATACATTAAGCGAAGTATCTGATGCGTTGAAACCTCGAAGTGGAAAAACACGAAAATGGCGAGATATCTCCAAGACTATCTCGCATCTCATCTTGCGCTAGCGTAACCAGCAACTTCCTGGCATTCATCTTGTCATTCAACGAAGGATCTACGAGAACAGGGCAGCAAGGAAAAAATCGCGGCAGGTTCACACTCTGCGTTTTTAGGTTAAAATCCATTTGTCTTCTGGCTTACTCCCCTTCTGCATCAAAATACTTTGTCAGGCGTATTTCCAGTGAGTAGTTCGATCTCAGGAAGTCTCAGTTAAGTTTGCTGCCGAAAGCTCTTCATGGGGCTCGGAACGTATCGACACAAAAAAAAATTTTGTACCATCTTCGTGTGTGGAAACGTGTACAGATTCAAGTGGTCAAAAGATTAAAAGAATAAGCTTTATGAAACTAAAAAAAGCTTTACTGCGAAGCAAAAGCACAAAACAAAAGCAATATAGCAACCAAAATAAAGACCATCTGTTCGAAGGTACACATCTTTGAAATCAAAGTGACGCACAAAACTAGACGCTTACATGTCTGAAGATGTTTGGTACACAAATATTAATTTCTGGAGGTCGAAAATCTCGTCTGCAGAAACCAACATGGGTTCCGAAAACAACGATCGTGTAAAACCCAGCTCGCTCTGTTGATTCTCTGGACTCAGAAAGCAACAGATACGAGCGCCTATGTTGTAAAGTATTATTTATTTGAAATGATAATTAAATGGACACCCTAGCTGCAAGCAGGCGTTGATATACTTCACTGGGGACATGTTGAAAATGTGTGCCCCGACCGGGACTCGAACCCGGGATCTCCTGCTTACATGGCAGACGCTCTATCCATCTGAGCCACCGCAGGCACAGAGGATAGTGCGTCTGCAGGGACTTATCCCTTGCACGCTCCCCGTGAGATCCACATTCCCAACATGTCCACACCACTACATTCGTATGATGGGCAAACATCTATTAGGCGCACTACGAATGTAGTGGTGTGGACATGCTGGGAATGTGGATCTCACGGGGAGCGTGCAAGGGATAAGTCCCTGCAGACGCACTATCCTCTGTGCCTGCGGTGGCTCAGATGGATAGAGCGTCTGCCATGTAAGCAGGAGATCCCGGGTTCGAGTCCCGGTCGGGGCACACATTTTCAACATGTCCCCAGTGAAGTATATCAACGCCTGCTTGCAGCTAGGGTGTCCATTTAATTATCATTTCATTTCTAGCAAAGCTGCATGGTCATCCACGATAACTGTTCTTTCAGGAACAGATACTACCGTCATATATTGTTATTTATTTATTTATTTATTTTTCATAGTCCACTATCTTGAGTGCAGAAAAGAACCTTTACGTATAGTATTACATGTGCGTGAATTTTCATGATAATGTACTTACACTCCTGGAAATGGAAAAAAGAACACATTGACACCGGTGTGTCAGACCCACCATACTTGCTCCGGACACTGCGAGAGGGCTGTACAAGCAATGATCACACGCACGGCACAGCGGACACACCAGGAACCGCGGTGTTGGCCGTCGAATGGCGCTAGCTGCGCAGCATTTGTGCACCGCCGCCGTCAGTGTCAGCCAGTTTGCCGTGGCATACGGAGCTCCATCGCAGTCTTTAACACTGGTAGCATGCCGCGACAGCGTGGACGTGAACCGTATGTGCAGTTGATGGACTTTGAGCGAGGGCGTATAGTGGGCATGCGGGAGGCCGGGTGGACGTACCGCCGAATTGCTCAACACGTGGGGCGTGAGGTCTCCACAGTACATCGATGTTGTCGCCAGTGGTCGGCGGAAGGTGCACGTGCCCGTCGACCTGGGACCGGACCGCAGCGACGCACGGATGCACGCCAAGACCGTAGGATCCTACGCAGTGCCGTAGGGGACCGCACCGCCACTTCCCAGCAAATTAGGGACACTGTTGCTCCTGGGGTATCGGCGAGGACCATTCGCAACCGTCTCCATGAAGCTGGGCTACGGTCCCGCACACCGTTAGGCCGTCTTCCGCTCACGCCCCAACATCGTGCAGCCCGCCTCCAGTGGTGTCGCGACAGGCGTGAATGGAGGGACGAATGGAGACGTGTCGTCTTCAGCGATGAGAGCCGCTTCTGCCTTGGTGCCAATGATGGTCGTATGCGTGTTTGGCGCCGTGCAGGTGAGCGCCACAATCACGACTGCATACGACCGAGGCACACAGGGCCAACACCCGGCATCATGGTGTGGGGAGCGATCTCCTACACTGGCCGTACACCACTGGTGATCGTCGAGGGGACACTGAATAGTGCACGGTACATCCAAACCGTCATCGAACCCATCGTTCTACCATTCCTAGACCGGCAAGGGAACTTGCTGTTCCAACAGGACAATGCACGTCCGCATGTATCCCGTGCCACCCAACGTGCTCTAGAAGGTGTAAGTCAACTACCCTGGCCAGCAAGATCTCCGGATCTGTCCCCCATTGAGCATGTTTGGGACTGGATGAAGCGTCGTCTCACGCGGTCTGCACGTCCAGCACGAACGCTGGTCCAACTGAGGCGCCAGGTGGAAATGGCATGGCAAGCCGTTCCACAGGACTACATCCAGCATCTCTACGATCGTCTCCATGGGAGAATAGAAGCCTGCATTGCTGCGAAAGGTGGATATACACTGTACTAGTGCCGACATTGTGCATGCTCTGTTGCCTGTGTCTATGTGCCTGTGGTTCTGTCAGTGTGATCATGTGATGTATCTGACCCCAGGAATGTGTCAATAAAGTTTCCCCTTCCTGGGACAATGAATTCACGGTGTTCTTATTTCAATTTCCAGGAGTGTATTTTTCTATCCCTTTTCTTCTGTTCTAGCTGTGACGTGTTCTTTGATTTCGGAAGGCGTCCGATACAGTTTCGCTCCGCCGCATAATCAACCACATAAAAGTGAGCTAAATATGTTGCCCGCTATGCGACTGGATAGCAGAGATTTTAGCAAACAAGAGTACGGAATATCATTCTCATCGAGAGAAGTCCTGAGATATAAAAGTAACTTTCGATCTATCCCAATGGAGTGTTATCGGACCACTGCTTTGCACAGTATACATGGTGAACACTAATGAAACAGCAGGGGCGGATTCCTGATTGGAAGTGGAGGAAAAAAGTTGTATGAACATACGTCGCCACGCGGAGTGGCCGCGCGGTTAGAGGCGTCATCTCACGGATTGCGCGGTCCGTCCCGCCGGAAGTGCGAGTCCTCCTTCGGGCATGGGGGTGTGTGTTGTTCTTAGCATAAGTCAGTGTAAATAGTGGGTAAGTCTAGGGATCGATGACCTCAGCAGTTTGGTCCCTTAGGAATTCACACACTTTTGAACGTGTGTCCTGAAATGCGTCCTTGCCATGGTCAGTAGCGCTGACGAATGACAGTTCCTCTGACCACGAGCCGTGTGTTCCCTGTGTGTTGCAGGCTGTGTGATTGACGCAGCATGGCCCGGTATTCATGTCAGCAGCAATCCGAGATGGTGATTGTGTACGGCTGAGCTGATGGAAACGGTCGATAGGCAGCACGGCTATACCATAAGAAATACCCTCACAGACACCAGCCACATTACACAACATTTCAAGCGCTTTTGCGGCGTTTGTGTGAGTATGGGTCCTTTCAGACAGACGCACGTGCAGGGAGGCGGCGGACTGTGCTTACACGAGATTTGGAGGACCAGGTTCTACAGGCTATTCAGATGAACCCTAGTACAGGTTCCAGGCAACTGGCCGACCCACATTGTGTAAGCTAAAGTTGTATTATGTGTATCCTGCATGCATCCTGTATTCTCCCTATCACCTGCGACGAGTGCAAGTATTATCAGCAGCAGAATTGCCCTCAGTGGGAAGGATTTTGTCGACAGTTTTTGCACTAGATCATCACAATTATGGATTTCTGTCATCAGTCCTTTTTGCCGGTCAACGGCCTTGTCGTAGTGGTAACACCGATTCCCGTCGTATCACCGAAGTTAAGCGCTCTCGGGATGGGCTAGCACTCGAATGGGTGACCATCCGGTCGGTCGACCGTTGTTTGCAAGCGGGGTACACTCAGCCCCTGTGAAGCAAACTGAGGAGCTAATTGACTGAGAAGTAGCTGATCTGGTCTTTGCTGTTCTGGTCTTGTAAACTGACATACGGCCGGGACAGCGGTGTGCTGACCACATGCCCCTCCATATCCGCATCCAGTGACGTCTGTGGGTTGACTCGGCAGCCGGCCGGTACCCTTGGGCCTTCCTGGCCTCTTAGGGTGGAGTTTAGTTTACCGACGAAACAAACTTTGCCAGAACTGGCATCATTGATCTGCATAATCATCATCTGTGGGCTACATACAATCCTCGGGGAATGATTGAGGCATCTCATCAGCATAGATTCAGCATCAGTGTGTCGGCAGGGAATCTTGGCAACCGCATACTTGGACCAGTTATTATTCCACAAGGCCTCGGCAGAGGAACGCACCTGGACTTCCAGCGGAATACTCCGCCTGGACTGCTTGAGAAGGTGCCTTTGGCAATACGACAGCTTGTGTGGTTCTTGCAAGACGGAGCACCACGCCACTTCCGCATTACAGATTCACCGACACCTCAACAGCATCTTCCCTGGACATAGGATAGGATGCTGCTAGATTACCGGACTTGAAACTTCTGTACTTTTACCTCGCGCATCTGAAAATCATTGTGTATCCTGAACCAGTTCCTTATGTGCAGGCCCTTCAGCACCTTGCTCACGACGCTTGTGGTGCTATTCAGAGAGAGACCGGAGTGCGTGAAGGGCTGTGGCAATCCATGACACGATGTGTGGACGTGTGCATTACATCTAATGAAGACCACTTTGAACATCTTTTGTAACGTGGATGCAGTGCAGCTCTGTACTGTGTTCCGGGACGATTTGTTGTCGTTCCACCCACAGCATCCATTTCCGGACACATGTTCGCAGGACCTTCTTTCCTCCATTTCCAGTCAGGGATCCGTCCCTGTAGTTTGTCGGTTTTATTAATGTTCACCCTTCATACAAGCTGATTTAGCTGCCCTACCTATGAGTTTCATGCAACGTCCAATTCCTTCAAAAACAATGCGCGAGATTATCGTATGCCCTTGCTCGCTATGTGTAAATTACACTACTGGCCATTAGAATTGCTACACCGCGACGATGACGTGCTACAGACGCGAAATTTAACCGACAGGAAGAAGATACTGTGATACGCAAATGATTAGCTTTTCAGAGCATTCACACAAGGTTGGCGCCGGTTGCGACACCTACAGCACACTGACATGAGGAAAGTTTCCAACCGATTTCTCATACACAAACAGCAGTTGACCGGCGTTGCTTGGTGAAACGTTGTTGTGATGCCTCGTGTAAGGAGGAGAAATGCGTACCATCACGTTTCCGACTTTGCTAAAGATCGGATTGTAGCATATCACGATTGCGGTTTATCGTATCGCGACATTGCTGCTCGCGTTGGTCGAGATCCAATGACTGTTAGCAGAATATGGAATCGGTGGGTTCAGGAGGGTAATACGGAACGCCGTGTTGGATCCCAACGGGCTCGTATCACTAGCAGTCGAGATGACAGGCATCTTATCTGCATGGCTGTAACGGATCGTGCAGCCACGTCTCGATCCCTGAGTCAACACATGAGGACGTTCGCAAGACAACAACCATCTGCACGAACAGTTCGACGACGTTTGCAGCAGCATGGACTATCAGCTCGGAGACCATGGCTGCGGTTACCCTTGACACTGCATCACAGACAGGAGCGCTTTCGATGGTGTACTTAACGACGAACCTGGGTGCGGGAATGGCTGAACGTAATTTTTTTGGATGAATCCAGGTTCTGTTTACAGCGTCATGATGGCCGCATCCGTGTTTGGCGACGTCGCGTTGAACGCACATTGGAAGCGTGTATACGTCATCGCCATACTGGCGTATCACCCGGCGTGATGGTATGGGGTGCCATCGGTTACACGTCTCGGTCACCTCTTGTTCGCATTGTCGTCACATTTCAGATGTGTTACGACCCGTGGCTCTACCCTTCATTCGATCCCTGCGAAACCCTACATTTCAGCAGGATTATGCACGACCGCATGTTGCATGTCCTGTACGGAACTTTCTGGATACAGAAAATGGTCGACTGCTGCCCTGGCCAGCACGTTCTCCAGATCTCTCACCAATTGAAAACGTCTGGTCAATGGTGGCCGAGCAACTGGCTCGTCACAATATGTCAGTCACTACTCTTGATGAACTGTGGTATCGTGTTGAAGCTGCATGGGCAGCTGTACCTGTACACGCCATCCAAGCTCTGTTTGACTCAATGCCCAGGCGTATCAAGGCCGTTATTACGGCCAGAGGTGGTTGTTCTGGGTACTGATTTCTCAGGATCTACGCACCCAAATTGCGTAAAAATGTAATCACATGTCAGTTCTAGTATAATATATTTGTTGAATGAATACCCGTTTATCATCTGTGCATTTCTTCTTGGTGTAGCAATTTTAATGGCCAGTAGTGTGTTAATACTACAGAAAAAATGAACAGGACGTTTTTGTAGGAAATTTAATATATTTTAATTCTGAGCTGGGATACGTTGTCGCTGGAGGCCACAGTTTTGGAATTATTCAAGAAAAACGTGTTTGGAGGTGACTTTTAAACGAACTTTCTGAATAATTCTACTTCAGCCTTTAGTGAAAGTGTATCCCAGGACAAAATTTAACAACAGTAAGTTTCCTACAAAAATTCCTGTTCATTATTTCTGTAGGACTAATAGTTTGCACGAAGGGAGGAAGAGGAAATGAAAACTAGCATGTGATATTTGAATGTGTTGCAGGTTGCTTAAACCCATAAATAGGGGCAGCTGAGTCACCCTGCATAACGTTAGAAGTTCTATGAGGCTTTTCGCGGACAATGCTGTTGCATACTCCAGAAAATTGCAACGAAACGCAGAGATAGCTCCTGGACGTTGGTGCAGCGCTCGAATGTTCCATATTGCGCATAACTAGACAGAAAAATGCGTTGTTGTATGATTACATGATTCAAGAACAATCACTGGAAACAGTCACAGCCATAAAATATATAGGAATTTGCGTACAGAGAGGTTTAATGCGGCACAACCACATAAAACTAATCGCAGTTACAGCAAATGCCAGACTTAGATTCGTTGGAACAGTTCCACGCTTTCGATCCCTTAAAGACCGTCGAAGGGTCGACGATTCCTGTCGGACAAGGACGTGCAGCAGGTAGTTACGGGCCTGTTCATGATGTTTCAGCAAGCGGTCTTCTTCAGCCCCTGGTGTGTCGGAGGAATCATTGTCTCAGTGTTCACGGCAATTTTGTCTGATTCGCATACCGATTCTGGGCTGTACGGCGTTCGAACTGAAACTTTTTGACCGTTCCTTGTAGCTTGAAACATAGATCTTAACTTGAGGGAGAATGTGCTTCTGGAGCGCAGCACTGTGTGGACCTGAACTACGTAGTGTGGGAAAACTGGGAAGGACAAGAATCGAAACACTTGTGCTGTAGTGTTACAGGAGAACGGTGAAAATTAAGCGTACTGTCAAGTTGAGGAAAAAGGTAGCTCTCCGCCGAATCGGCGAGGACGGGAAACTGCTGACTACTAGGAGGGGCAGGATCGTATGGTGTACATCTGTATCTATACCACGCAAACCAATGTGAAGTGCGTGGCAGGGGGCGCTTCCCATTGTAGCGGTTGTTACATTTTTCCCATTCCATTCACGAGTGACTGCTGGTAGTACATCCGTAGATCCATTGCTTAAAATTGGTTTAAAAAACTCTTTAAGTATACATTCTTGGGATAGTCTGCGTCTGTCTGCCTGTTTAGTTTCTTCAGCATCTCCGTGACACATTGCCACGGGTCAAACAGACCTCTGACCATTCGTGCTGCCCTTCTCTGTATCCGTTCGACATCCCCTGTTAGCCCTATTTGGTACGAGTCTTACACTTTTGAGCAGTATTCTAGAATGGGTCGCACGATTATTTTGTAGACTGACTGCATTTCTTCAGTACTCTAGCAATGAACCGCAGCCTGACACCTGCCTTACCATCGACTGAGCCCATGTGATCGTTCCGTTTCATGTGCGAACAAATTATTAGAAGCAGGTATTTGTGTGAGTTCACTGATTCCAGACGTTGCTCACTGATATTGTAATCACGGAATACTATTTTATTTCTGTTTGCGAAGTGCACAGGTATACATTTCTTAACATTTAAAGAGATTTGCCAATCTTTGTGCCACTTGAGTGATATGTGTTAAGATATAGTGACTCGTTCCGTGACCTTGGAGATTTGCTCCTCAGCTTGGTGCTACGGAAATAGACGTGTAAAATGAAATAATTTAAAAAACGTTAAGAAATAACAACCATGATACTTGAGGGATCTGTAGAGGGCAGAAACTTTAGGGGAAGACGCATATTGATATGCTAACGTCAAATAATTGAGGACGTTCGGTATAAGCCCTGCACTAAGATGAAAAAGCTGGCACGAGAGAGCATATCGTACCAGGCCTCATAAAACAAGTCAGAAGATAAGAAAACAAATTTGGCAATCATATTTCTTCTGCGAAAACGTTTTTGAGTGGTTTCAGAGATCAGGTAGGATAAAAAAGAATACGATGGTACTGCAAATGATTGCTAGCAATCTTTATTCTGGAACTCACCGCTTCACGAAAGACAGATCATTAAAAAAGCTTACTCCAGTGCAGAATTTCCTTCCTCTCGGTGTTGCAGAGACGTTTTTTTAAGGAGGTCGCCGTAGAAACGGTCGGACTGCGAGAGTTTGTAGGGTCGTCAAAGCAGGCCAAAGCGGGATCGTGTTTCATGCTATTACGATCGTTCCCTTGTTGTCGGGGAAAATATATATTGTGTCCCTTCGGAACGAGGTAGGCATCCGACCCGACATTTTCCGAAATCGGATAATCAGAAACAACAATAAAAAACTGACTGACGCCATAAGCGCCGTACTGCTGGTATGTAAAATCCGGAGGTATTCAGCGATCGCTACCAAAAATTGTGTTGCTAAATTGGCGACTAAAATCTTTGCAAAACTTCTGTGATATCTGTGCTAGTGTATTCGACCATGTTACTCCTAATAATCTCTCCCAGATGGCTTTCCGCATTGTGCGTCGTGTAGAAAACACGAGCTTACCGAGTAACGGGCCAGATTTCTGATTGCGCACAGCACTTCCTTGCAGACAGAACTCAACACGCCGTTGTTTACGAACAGAATCGACAGGTGTAATTTCGGGAACATAAACAGGGGAATATTACTGCGCCGTTACGGTTTACAGTTTGCAACGAATCTATTGCGTAAAGCTGGAGCCTCCGAGTTGTTTTCTTTAGGGTCGTAGCAACTAGAGAATCCTGTGGCGAAAAGCACCAAGACCTACACAGTATCGACGTTTGGCGCAACTGACACTGCAGTTGACATGTAGCCTACTGCACAGAAATAATCGAAGATATCCAGTACCGTTGTGTTGCCACTATTGGCGACAAATTACTGGATGTGGTAACTACCGTGAAATACCTAGAAGTGACCACCGTGTGCGACCTAAAGTGGAATAAACCCACAAGCTTGTCCGTCCCCTGCTACAATATTACTGTGCAGCACGAGATCTTTACCACATGGGACAGAAGCAGGACATCGAAAAGGTTCAGAGAAGGGCAGCTCTTGTAGTGTTACGGCGAAATAGGGGAGAGTCAATCATTGAAGCAAAGGCGTTTTTCGTTGCGGCGAGATCTTTTCCCGAAATTTCATTCTCCAACCTTCTCCTCCGAAGGCGAAAATAATTTGTTGACAGCCACCTACATAGGGGGAAATGAGCACTATGGGACTTAACATCTGAGGTCATCAGTCCCTTAGAACTACTTAAACCTAACTAACCAATGGACATCACACACATCCATGCCCGAAGCACGATTCGAACCTGCGACCGTAGCGGTCGCGCAGTTCCCGACTGAAGCGCCTAGAACCGCTCGGCCACACCGACCGGCGATCATTGTAACAAAATACGAGAAATCAGAGCACACACGGGAAAGATTTTAGTATTCGTTTTCCCTGCGCGCTGTAAGAGAGTGGAACGGTAGAGAAATACTGTGAACGTGGTTGAATAAACCCTCTGCCAGGCACTAATTCTGAATCGCAGAGTAGTCACACACATGTCGATGTAGATAAAAATGTAGGAAAAGCAGATGTCTGGCTGAGATTCGTGAGAAGAGCCTTAAGTAAATTTAATTCATCCACAAAAGAAGTGGCCCACTTGGATATTATTTACCAGCCTGTGATCCTTACCAAGTAGGATTAATAGCAGAGGTGAAGAAGAACCAACGAAGAGCGGCGCGTTTCTTCACGGAATCGTTTTGTCGGCACCAGTGTTATTGTCAGGCGCTGCAACAGAGGCGTTGTGCATCACGGAGACGTTTACTGTCGAAATTTCGAGAGCGATCATTCCGGTAAGAGTCGGGCAACATATTACTGCCTCCCACACACGAAGCGTCTAAGACGACGGTGCAGTCTTTCGTCTCTGCTGTTCAGTCCACACGTCGAAGAAGCAATGACGGAAATAGCGGAAAGGTTCAGGAGTGGGATAAAACTCAGGGTGAAAGGATATTAATAATAAGATTCGCTGATGACACTGAAAGCGAAGAGGAATTACAGGACGTACTGAATGGATCGAGCAGTCTAATGTGCACACACTGTGGATTTAGAGCAAAGCGAAGAAAGATGAAAGTAGTGAGGAGTAGCAGAAATAAAATTAACCATAAACTTAATGTCCAAACTAATGACCATGAAGCAGTGGAAGTGAAACAATTCTACTAACTTGGAAGCAGAATAACGCATGACAAACGAAGCAAGGAGGACGAGAATGTTAAAGTAGCGCAGAAAAAGAGGGCATTCTTGGCCAAGTGAAGTTTACTAGTATCAAACATAGTACTTAATTTGAGGAAGAAATTAAGAAATTTCTTAGAAAGTATGTTCGGAGCACAGCATTGTATGGAACTGGATCAAGGACTATGGATAAACCAAAAAAGAGGGCAGTCGAAGTATTTGAGATGTTTTTGTATGTCCATCCTTCTGATTGAAGGTTTGAGACACTTCGACCTTTCACTTGTGTAATAAAATGGAACATGTACAGCCGTCCTTTCTGTGTTATTCATTATATGGCTACCATTGTCAGTGATTCAATACACCATCTCACGCCTTAACTAACGCTGAGGGGTATAACTTCAGTGTATACACGACTCCATCAGTGGCCAACATCTATGAACTATTTTCCGTGGAGTATAACAACGATGTTGTGTCTCCAACCATTAGCTAGTAGTTGCTACGGTCTACGGAAAATAGTTTGTAGATGTTGACCACTGACCAATTCTTTTATACATTGGGGTTAACCCCGTCAGCGTCCGTTAAGGACTGAAGATGGTGTACTGAATCACCGAAACTGGTTGCCGTACTACAAATTATATCGAAAAGACCTCAGTAGGTGTTCCATATTATTATTTGCAAAATGGTTCAAATGGCTCTGAGCACTATGGGACTCAACTTCTCAGGTCATTAGTCCCCTAGAACTCAGAAGTAGTTAAACCTAACTAACCTAAGGACATGACACACATCCACGCCCGAGGCAGGATTCGAACCTGCGACCGTAGCGGCCTCGCCGTTCCAGACTGCAGCGCCTAGAACCGCACGGCCACTTCGGCCGGCTATTATTTGCACTGAAGAGCCAAAGAAACTTAGAAGTGCCGCAACACGACGTGGCATGGACTCTACTAATGTCTGAAGTAGTGCTGGAGGGAAGTGACACCATGAACCCTGCAGGGTTGCCCATAAATCCGTAAGAGTGCGAAGGGGTGGAGAACTCTTCTGAACAGCACGCTGCAAGGCATCCCACCTATGCTCAATAATGTTCATGACTGGGGAATCTGGTGGCCAGGGGAAGTGTTTAAACTCAGAAGAGTGTTCCCGGAGCCACTCTATAGCAATTCTGGAGGTGCCACAGATCACCATGTATCCTACTTCACAGATCAGACAAGCCTCCGAACCCCACGTTCTGCGAAGAGCAGTGGGTGGCCAACCATTTGGCGCCTAGTGGTAGTTTCACTGTCCTTCTAATTCCTTCCGTAGATGCTCGCGATACTAGCACGTTGGACCAGCTTCGCCGTTTTCGTTCACAGGCACTGAGTAATAATGTTCCCTTTGTCAAAGTCGCTTACGTTAATGGATTTCCCCTTTAGCAGCTCACATCTTCGCTAGGGTGAACCCTCGTCCCTATCCGCTCCTCTTACATACTTTTGTTACGCATCACGCACCCGCAACGCCACCAGGCTGCATCCAACATCGCAGTAGACAGTGATCAAAATGTTTTGGCTTATCAGTGTACATACATTTACAGCTGCCAGCAGCTATGACATTGACGCTCTGTATCGTCGTTGGATGACTTATACGCATATGTGTTCCGATGTAGAACTTGATCTACCAAGTCTTTTCCACAACCTCCAGGAGTGCGTAACATGAGCATTGTGAAACATCGAATACATACATACATACACAGGCACTGGCGCCTTACACTGCGAGACTATGAAGAGTCGTTGGATGAAGTTTCCAGACAGGGCTTCCTATACTCATTTTGTTCCTTAAGACACATTCTACAGGTAGCACACTGGACCCGCATTCGGGAGGACGACGGTTCAGTCCCGCGTCCGGCTATCCTGATTTAGGCTTTCCGCGATTTGCCTACATTGCTTCAAGAAAATGCCGGGATGGTTCCTTTGAAAGGGCATGGCCGACTTCCTTCCCCGTCCTTCCCTAAACCTATGAGACCGATGACCTCGCTGTCTGGTCTCCTCCCCCGAAAAACCCAACCCCCAACACCTTCTACATTCGCTCCAAGTTTGTCGTCGTTGTTTTGAAGTTTGCTGTATATGTAAGCACTGAAATATATATCAATATACCCCCCCCCCTCCCCACCCCAGATTCTTTAAAGACTCGAACTCTCACGTATAAAACAGCTTCAAGCTTCAGATTATTTTGCAGATAAGTTACTGCGTCAAATATTTGACGTTAATCATGTAACGAGCAAAAATGAAGAAAGGTTTGAAATTATACTTAAAGTTTGTTGGAAGTCGCTAAATGCTATCATTGTCAAACACTGCATGAGTATAGTCTGCGCAATTTTCGCTCTGTTTTAGGAGACGCTAGTTTTTCACAAATCTGAGTGTTTATTACGTCATTTCTCCTGAACTATGTGCCTTACGTTGATATAACATTACAGGAGAACTCAGTGGCATAAGTGGATACTCTGTGCGAAACATGTTGGGAATAGAGACAGTAGTAAAGAAGTAATAAGTTAAAACGTTATATCTGATCCTGATGTTCTACTGCACGAAGAGTGAAAATTTAGAGGGCGATAAACTTTTTACTTTGAATTTGCAGAGGGTGTCAACGAGAAAAAGTTCCACGAAGGTTTGAAATTATCTGCAAGCCGTCTTCACATGGGATGTGTTTGCCATTGCGAAGCTCACCAAACGTGATGTCCGTCGCTGTTGCCGCTCGCTCTGATACAGCCTCCGTACGTCTCACGGATCACAACGCGCTCCTCACTCCTCACCTTGATTTCCGATCGCAGCGCTCTCCGGCGGCACTTCCCGGCGTTAAGTCTGTGGGCGGTTGTCCAAGAAAGGCAAAGAAAATCACGAAGACGATTCTGGCCTCATCGACGGCTTGAACGGCGAACTGCTGGTAGAGTAACGCTACACAAGGCATATGCTGTGCAACGATCAAAGACACATACTAGTAGATGTTATTCGTTAACTCAACTGAATCTCCCATTTTCGGTTATAAATTGAATGCGATAAAGTGCAGTATCTAGTCAGTTCGCGCATGAATAATATCCAAATTCTCGATGTTGCTTTGACCACTGTTGTGATTTGGCAGGAGCCAATTCACGGAGTTTGGAGGAAGCCGAAAGGCACGCGATTAAGCTCACGCAGGCTGGCGTGAGGTCTGGAACAGGTCAGAGAAATAAGACTAGCAAAACAAGAGTACCTGGTAGAATACTTAACTTTAATCCACAATTGGAGTACATGGGTCTGATGGTCTTCATTAGATACATAGCAAAGGATAAATGGCGCCTTGCTAGGTCGTAGCAAATGACGTAGCTGAAGGGTTTGCTAACTATCGTCTCGGCAAATGAGAGCGTATTTGTCAATGTAGCTTCGCTAGCAAGTCGGCTGTACAACTGGGGCGAGTGCTAGTACGTCTCTCTAGACCTGCCGTGTGGCGGCGGTCGGTCTGCCATCACTGACAGTGGCGACACGCGGGTCCGTCGTATACTAGCGGACCGCGGCCGATTTAAAAGCTACCACCCAGCAAGTGTGGTGTCTGGCGGTGACACTACAACCACCACCACTCTGAAGTAATGTACTTTAACAAAAAAAGTGGTTCAAATGGCTCTGAGCACTATGGGACTCAACTGCTGTGGTCATAAGTCACCTAGACTTAGAACTACTTAAACCTAACTAACCTAAGGACATCACACACATCCATGCCCGAGGCAGGATTCGAACCTGCGACCGTAGCGGTCGTGCGGTTCCAGACTGTAGCGCCTTTAACCGCTCGGCCACTCCGGCCGGCCGTACTTTAACACATCGATTTCAAGATCGAGATTCATTTCGTAATCTCATTTGAACAGAAGAGAAGCTACTCACCATCATTGAAAAAAATATTTACTGTCAAGATACAAACATACCACTGTTTAACTTTTGGTTACTGTCTGACACAGACTGGCAGTCCCATTGATTTCTGGCCATTGGGGAAACATTATAGCCGTCGGCCTATGCCACAACAAATGCAGCAAATACATTATTTATAATCAATAACATCGACTTTTACGTATAATAGTTCCATTGAGATAATGGGGAAAGACCCAGATTCTTTTAGAAACAAAAGGGGAAAATTAATGAGTTGGTAGCAGGTGGAAAGGAACCTGTACCTTTGTTTTCCCGGTTCATGACACAACCAGCTATACAACTTCGACGTGGCAGGCAGGTCTCCATGTTTGTTGTATACATAGTACAGACTGTATGTCTGACATGCGAAATTCTTCGTTTCACGCTTTGCAGTGCAGTGGAACATGGACTTCCACGCTATGACGTCACCAGCTCCTCCTCCAGATCGCGTCAGATGACGGCTTAAAGCTTGTCAGAAGTCGCTAAGTGGTCTCATTGGCGATGCTGAATGAATGTAGTTTGGGCATTTGTGCGCGGCGAGTTGCGCTGCCTCAAGACATACAGGGTGATTCAACTACCCCTACCGATGTCGTTTTATGCAACCCGCAATGTTACGTGTGGCCTCCATAAACCACGCGCAAACTATTAGTCCTACACTCCTGGAAATTGAAATAAGAACACCGTGAATTCATTGTCCCAGGAAGGGGAAACTTTATTGACACATTCCTGGGGTCAGATACATCACATGATCACACTGACAGAACCACAGGCACATAGACACGGGCAACAGAGCATGTACAATGTCGGCACTAGTACAGTGTATATCCACCTTTTGCAGCAATGCAGGCTGCTATTCTCCCATGGAGACGATCGTAGAGATGCTGGATGTAGTCCTGTGGAACGGCTTGCCATGCCATTTCCACCTGGCGCCTCAGTTGGACCAGCGTTCGTGCTGGACGTGCAGACCGCGTGAGACGACGCTTCATCCAGTCCCAAACATGCTCAATGGGGGACAGATCCGGAGATCTTGCTGGCCAGGGTAGTTGACTTACACCTTCTAGAGCACGTTGGGTGGCACGGGATACATGCGGACGTGCATTGTCCTGTTGGAACAGCAAGTTCCCTTGGCGGTCTAGGAATGGTAGAACGATGGGTTCGATGACGGTTTGGATGTACCGTGCACTATTCAGTGTCCCCTCGACGATCACCAGTGGTGTACGGCCAGTGTAGGAGATCGCTCCCCACACCATGATGCCGGGTGTTGGCCCTGTGTGCCTCGGTCGTATGCAGTCCTGATTGTGGCGCTCACCTGCACGGCGCCAAACACGCATACGACCATCATTGGCACCAAGGCAGAAGCGACTCTCATCGCTGAAGACGACACGTCTCCATTCGTCCCTCCATTCACGCCTGTCGCGACACCACTGGAGGCGGGCTGCACGATGTTGGGTCGTGAGCGGAAGACGGCCTAACGGTGTCCGGGGCCGTAGCCCAGCTTCATGGAGACGGTTGCGAATGGTCCTCGCCGATACCCCAGGAGCAACAGTGTCCCTAATTTGCTGGGAAGTGGCGGTGCGGTCCCCTACGGCACTGCGTAGGATCCTACGGTCTTGGCGTGCATCCGTGCGTCGCTGCGGTCCGGTCCCAGGTCGACGGGCACGTGCACCTTCCGCCGACCACTGGCGACAACATCGATGTACTGTGGAGACCTCACGCCCCACGTGTTGAGCAATTCGGCGGTACGTCCACCCGGCCTCCCGCATGCCCACTATACGTCCTCGCTCAAAGTCCGTCAACTGCACATACGGTTCACATCCACGCTGTCGCGGCATGCTACCAGTGTTAAAGACTGCGATGGAGCTCCGTATGCCACGGCAAACTGGCTGACACTGACGGCGGCGGTGCACAAATGCTGCGCAGCTAGCGCCATTCGACGGCCAACACCGCGGTTCCTGGTGTGTCCGCTGTGCCGTGCGTGTGATCATTGCTTGTACAGCCCTCTCGCAGTGTCCGGAGCAAGTATGGTGGGTCTGACACACCGGTGTCAATGTGTTCTTTTTTTCCATTTCCAGGAGTGTATATAAGAAATGAATAGGACCTTTTTGCAGGAAATTTAATGTGAGTTAAATTTTGTTCCAGGTACGTTTTCTCTAGAGGCTGTAGTTTTCGAGTTTATCAAGAAAAAAGTACAAGATTGACCTTCAGACTCACCCCCACTCCTACACTCAGTCCCCACCAGTCAGGATTTCCAGTATGTTGTTCGTGGCACTCCCTCCTACCACTACGAGAATATTTGCGATTGCACGAATTATTTCCCACAGCGGACCTTGTTTGGTCTTCATTCACTGCTCTTATTCCGCCACAGACTTAGTTGAGCACTTACAAATTGTTATAACTGACGTTTGTGTCAATTTTACCTAATAATTTTGTGCATTCTAATAGCATAATACAGTTAAACAATTACGCCGATGTATTCGTCATGCCTTGTGATTAGGAAACTACTGTGGTTGTAAAGGATTAAGTTTGGGTGGTACTGTCAACGTAATTAGTTTTTTAGCGCAATGTTTACAAAAGTGGTTTTTATTTTATTACCCTCACAGGCACGTTTAGTAAATAACGTTAACGCAATAGCTGTTTATGCTAGTGGCGTAATAGCCCAATTAATGGAAACAAAAAAGTGGAATAATGGGAATGGTTCTTGTTGCCGAAAATTTTTGTGCAGTGGTAGGATGGAGTGCCACGAACAACACAACTAGACATCTCGACTGCTGAGGGATGAGTGTGGGGGTGGAAGTGCCTGTGAAAGTCACTTTTGTACGTTTTCCTTGAATAACTTGAAAACCCTAGCCTGCAGCGAGCCGGCCGGAGTGGCCGAGCGGTTCTAGGCGCTTCAGTCTGGAACCGCGCGACCGCTGCGGTCGCAGGTTCGAATCCTGCCTTGTTCATGGATGTGTGTGATGTCCTTAGGTTAGTTAGGTTTAAGTAGTTCTAAGTTGTAGGGGACTGATGACCTCAGAAGTTAAGTCCCATAGTGCTCAGAGCCATTTGAACCGTTTTTGAGCCTGTAGCGAAAACGTATCCAGGGTACAATTTAACTACATTAAATTTCCTACAGATAGTTCCTATTCAGTTTTTTCTGCAGGGCCAATAGTTTGCGCGTAGCACGTCAGAGAATATGAAAATCTCGCGGGTTGTTTATTGGAGGCTACACATAGCACTGTGCGTTGCATAAAACGACATCGGTAGGGGCAGCTGAATGACAGACTAGTCACAGTTTATAACTGTGAAGATCGAACCTCTTAATGACTAGATCATAACAGCATTTCAAGTTTTTAATAACTGTATGAATTATTAAAAATCTAATTTTGGTTGCCCCTGGAAGTCGTCAGATAGGCGAAAGTCCGCTAGGTTAGCTGTTTAGCAGTATGGATACCGTTTGGCCACAGGCTCACGGGCACTTTACGGACACATTGTGTAGTGGTACGTTTCTTTCTTGTTGGGTTTGAATCTCTTTTCCCGCTATGACACTAATTTTTTCCCCTATTTTCTTGCATAGCGCACTTGCGTCACGTCTCGGCCGAATTTTCTCAGAACTAGACACATTACTTAAGCAGAGATCCGTCGACATCCCTCTGTTGTTGTTCGGCTGGGCAATGAAGGTGTGGAAAATCTTGCCAGAAACGATGACCGTGCCCGTCTCGAGGCAATAACACGCAGTCAGCGACAGAAACGAGCAGCACGTTCGCTCTTTATCTTAATGACCCTTCTCGCTCGCCGGTCGTTTCGCGTATCAGCCGGAGACTAAAAGCAAGCAGTCCGTATCCCCTTTGTTGCTGCGAGTCGTGCGCGCTGTAATGCCTCATTCCGCTCGCTAAGTTTTGCAAAGCCGAGAAACAGACAATGGACGGTACGCTGCCGCACAACAGCCCGTGGCGCGCCGCGTTTCCGCGGGCCCCTCACATTCACGTCAGCAGGAGCCGCCTGAGGAGGTGAATATGTTGCGGAAACGCCGTGCTTCTCGCTTTGCTTGCGCCCACGACAATGGTATCCATTTTACAGCTAGCGAGTTCGTTGTTTCGTAGTAGAAATTCCAGTGTGACATTTTAGGTATACCGTCAGACGCGTTTCTGTTCTTTCTTCTGTTTCAAAACCTGAGTATTCTTATAAGGTTCACTAGTAGGAAATAACCCACCTGAAATAAAGTGGCGTACGTGGAAACTAGCAACCATTATGACTATAGAAGATATAGTCTTGTAAAATCTACATCACATTTAAGTGCTTGGGTGAGGGTTCACACAACTACTTTCATAGCCTCTTTCGATCGTTCCACTCTCGAATAGCTCTAGGAAAAATCTAAACCTATATTTTCCCGTGACAGCTCTGATTTTTCTCATTTGATTACAGTCATTTCTCCTTAAGTATATGGGAGACAACAAAACAGTTTCGCATTCGGAGGAGAAAGTTGGTGATGAAAATTTCATCAAAATTTCGCCATAAAGCGCCTACGTTTCAGTGACTGCCACCTCAACTCGCGTATCATATCCGTGAAGCCCTCTCCCCTGTTCCTAGAAAATACTAACGAACTGTGCCTCTCGTAAATTTGTATCCTGTGTCAGTCCTGTCTGGTAATGATTCTTGCAGCAATCTCCAGAAGGGGACGGAAAAGCGTAGTGTAGGGATGGTTTTCCTTCCACACAACATTTTGTATGAGATGGTCCCAGTTCACGTTGTTCACGGTTGTAACCCCAAGGTATCTAGTTCAATCGATAACCATACAATAGATGTGATTTTTCGCGTAACTGAAGTTCAATGAGATTTTTTTAGTAGTGGAGAACTTTATTTTTCTTATTGTTCAAGTCAATTTCTACTTTGCACACCATGTAGATATCTTGTCTAAATCATTTTGCTGCTGGATTTTATCTTCCATTGCATCTGCTAGACGGTAAGCGATAGCATCATCTGCAAACAGTCTAAGAAGGTTGCTCAGATTCTTTCTTAAATAGTTTCTGCTGTATAGCTTAAGAACTGTAGAGGGCCTGTAAGACTTACTTGGGGAAACCCAGATATCACTTCAGTTTAACTCGATAACTATCCGTCAGTTATTACCAACTGTGCAAGTTCTGACACGAAACCAAGAATCCAGCCTCACAACTGAAACTATAGTCGAGAGGCAATCTGATTAGATGCTGCTTGTTTGGAACGATGTCAAAAGCCTCCTGGAAATCTAGGAGTGTAGAGAGAACTTGAGATCCGCTGCCGATAGCACTAGTTACTTCGGGTGAATAAGGAACCTTTTGTGGTTTCGCAAGGATGTTATTTTCTGAATCCGTTGTGGTATGACGTAGATCTTTATTTGCCGAGATTTTTAATAATACGGTATATGTTCCAAAATCCTGCTGCAAATCGATGTAAGGGATGTGCGTCTATAATTCAACGGACTACTTCTGTGTACGGGTGTTACCTGCGCTGCTTTCAGTCTTCACGTACGGCTCTCTCGTGGACCGTGCCTCCTATACATCCAACCCATGGTCCCTAGTATTCAACAAGTTCCGAGAACTCGGTTTGCGGTAGCACTGCACAGATATGCGACACAGACGCGCTGACGTTCAAAACTGCGTACTATAATGGTGAGCAAAATTGAAGGACGAAAGTAACTTCTGCATGATGTGTCATAGCCAAGTAATGAAACTTCGACCATACTTAGAAGAAATGCTGCAGTATAGTACTGAAGGTAATTGAAAGAAATGGACACTGAAACGAACAGTTTATTCAAAGACAATAATGACATTGAAGTTATCGTCGTTTAAGATGGTCTCCTGAACTATACAAAAGGCGGGACATGTTCTTGATAGGGTGTGTAATCAAGAGAGACGGTAGTGCATGCCCTCCAACGTTTTCGAATGCCGGCCACAAGACTGGTCAAGAGTTCTTCTGGTAGGGCATTGCATTCCTCCATCAATGCGGTTGACAACTGCAAAATGGCTCTGAGCGCTATGCGACTTCTGAGGTCATCAGTCGCATAGAACTTAGAACTAATTAAACCTAACTAACCTAAGGACATCACACACATCCATGCCCGAGGCAGGATTCGAACCTGCGACCATAGCGACCACGCGGTTCCAGACTGAAGCGCCTAGAACCGCACGGCCACACCGGCCGGCGGTTAAACAACTACCGCATGGACATTGGTTAATCTGGACGTGATATAGTATGTCGCTCTAACGCGTCCACACGTGCTCGAAGGGCTTTAAGTCGAGTGAACTGGCAGGGCAGTCCATTCGCCGAATATCCTCTCGTTCCAAGACCACCTCCACCTGTGCTGTTGGATGCGGTCGCGCATTGTCATACATAAAAATGAAGTCATGGCCGAATGCACACCTGACAAGACGCACATAGGGAAGGAGTACAGTGTCAAAATAATGTTGACTAGCGAGTGTTAGGGTGAAACTTCCTGGCAGATTAAAACTGTGTGCTGGACCGAGACTCGAACTCGGGACCTTTGCCTTTCGCGGACAAATGTTCTACCATCTGAGCTACCCAGGCACGAATCACGACCCGTCCTCACAGCTTCAATTCTGCCAGTACCTCGTCTCCTACCTTCCATCACGACCCGTCCTCACAGCTTCAATTCTGCCAGTACCTCGTCTCCTACCTTCCAAACTTTACAGCAGCTCTCCTGCGAACCTTGCAGAATTAGCACTCCTGAAAGAAAGGATATTGCGGAGACGTGGCTTAGTCACAGCCTGGGGGATGTTTCCAGAATGAGATTTTCACTCTTCAGCGGAGTGTGCGCTGATATGAAACTTCTTGGCAGATTAAACTGTGTGCCGCACCGAAACTCGAACTCGGGACCTTTGCCTTTCGCGGGCAACTGCTCTACCAGCTGGCAGAATTGAAGCTGTGAGGGCGGGTCGTGAGTCGTGCTTGGGTAGCTCAGATGGTAGGGCACGTGCCCGTGAAAGGCAAAGGTCCCGAGTTCGAGTCTCGGTCCGGCACACAGTTTTAACCTGCCAGTAAGTTTCATATCAGCGCACAGTCCGCTGCAGAGTGAAAATCTCATTCTGGAGTGTTAGGGTGTTTAACGACCCGTCGACATCGAGGTCGTTAGAGCCCAGTGACTGCACCAGCCATACAACATTATGCCTACTCAAACTATAACAGCTGGTCTGACAAAACCATCATGTTCGATGATGCTGGACGTACCATCATGTGCCAAGAGGTGGGATCACGTAGTGCACCTAGGAACATTGTTTTGGTAGTCCACGTGTTATGGTGTAGGGAGGAATGATGTTGCATGGGCGTACTGACGTTTAATCCTTTGAACAAGGTACGCTCACCGGTCAGCGTAACTGTCACATTCTACTCCTTCGTCATGTGCGTCTTTTCGGGACTGCATCGGCCCTGAGTTCATTTTTATGAATGACAATGCATGGCTGCAACGAATAGCGCGGGTGGACGAGCTCTCGGAACAAGAGGATATTCGGCGAAGGGATTGGCCTCCCCGTCTCGCCGACTTAAATCCCGCCGAGCACGCGTTGGACGGTTTGGGGAGATGTACTGCAGCAACGACCGGCTAGCTGTGGAGGGATGGAACGGCCTACCAGAAGGACTCCTTAGCAACCTCGTACCCAGCACGGGAGCACATTGCAGAGAATAAGGTGTCGTGCGTGGAGGTCACACACCCTCTTAAGAAGCATATCCCGCCGTGTGCATTTTCAAGAGGACCATCATGAATCGCAGTGACTTTAGTATAATTATTGGCTCTGAATTAAAGCTTCATTTCTGCTCGTCTGTCTGCGTACTTCTTTCAGATACATTCCTGTATTGTACTGTAGCAGTTCTTTTCATGTTTGGTGCAAGTCTCATCGAGCTACGTTGCTTGGCAGTGACGCATAGTGCGAAAGTTCCTTTGGCGTGGCTGGTGCTACGGCCGCGATGTGCTGGGAAGAACTGCAGTAGCGGTCGGCAGCGAGCTGAACGAGCGGGGCGTGCCGATTGCTGGACGATGCAAAATCTGGAGCGCCTGCGCAGTTCAGTTTCGCGGTCAAGGCGCGGCCTGGAATGCTGGAGCAGTGTCGCGCGGTGGCTCCAGACCAGTGAGGAGGCCTTGCGTCACGCACTGCTGCCCGCCGCTGGTCCCACCGGCGCCTTGGGCGCTAAACCGCTCTGCGTGCAGAATCTTTGTGGCGACTGTTGTGGGTGACACAACTCACAAGGGGAGGCCACGGCCTTGGGGTCACAGATTTACACCGTCAGTAGGCCACTGAAACAACACAATGTGCAAGTAGTAAGGGGCATTACTCTGGCAATTCCGAGAAAATTGCAAGGGAAGTTTTATGTGCAGATTTTTTGAATATCACAGAATTTACGCTTGTACTGCAAAAGCGAGCGAGATGGCGCAGTGATTAGCACACTTTACTCGCATTCGGGAGGTCGGCGGTTCAAACCTTCCTCCTGTCATCCTCATTTAGGTTTCCTGTGATTTCCCTAGATCGCTTCAAGCAAATGCCAGGATGGTTCCTCTGAAAGCGCTCGGGCGACTTCCTTACCCCTCCATCCCAGCGATCTCCTCGCTGTTTGGTCCCCTCCCCCCAATCAGCCAACTACAGAAATTAGGGTCTGAGCGGGAGTCGAACCGTCGCCCTCAAACACGTTCGTTTTACGAAGCTCGAACGTCAACCATGTGACCACTACAGATACATCCGTTACATAATAGACTCGTAAAACTTCTGTTGCGATTTTCTCGGAGTTGCCAGAGCAGTGCACCTTACTGCTTGCACATTATGTTGTTTCAGTGGTCTACTAAAGGTGTACAAAGTTTCAAGTAAACACTGCAACATTTCAGTCTTTGAGACTCGACACAATTCGATGTAATTGGGATGTTTTCCTCTTTTTCGGCCCAACAGTCGTGATTAATTGTAAGAAAGACACAATTTCTAGCAGGCTGTGCGGATAGTATACCCCCATCAGTCCAAAAAGTTTCAAGACTAAATTAATAAAAAATAGAGAATAGTGAAGACGGTAGTTTTAATGCTGCGGGTGTTCTACATAGTCTCTCCCTCCCACTTTAATACGACGTACAGAACGTTGCTACAACTATGTGAAACTGTCAGCAAGTCCTTCTTCGGAATTATATTCAACTCGCACTTCACTTTCGCACCTTCTTTGGTGGTGCTAAACCATCAGAAACCCATTCTGAATTTTTTCGCTTTGTGGTAGGTTCGTATTGATAAGACCAAGTGCCGTCACCTGTGACGATTTTTTCCAGAAAAGAGCACTCCGCATTTTGCATTTCAAGTCGCAACTCGCGACCACGCTTCATTGTTTTTGTTTTGGAATCGAGGAGTGCGGGACACACTTTCGCAGACTTTCTTTTCTTCAAAATACTCTGGAGAATGTCTTGGATACTTGAGTTAGAAACGTTGCTCCACTGCGATTTGTAACACAACAACGTTGACACTCTACTACCGCATGTCCATTACTTATCATTGGCTGCTCACAACCGACTGGTGGAATGCACATCTGTTGTTCACAGTTGTTTGTTCAGGCGTCCACTGTGGTTCACTGCGCTGACGTCCCTTATACGCGAGGAATAAGAACAGTCTCTGAACATTGTGTGCGGTCAATATGTGTGTGTGTACTTCTCTTAACCCAATTGCCGAGTTCTGCGTCTACATTCCCACTCTGCAAATCACTGTGTTGTGCATGGCAGAGAGAGCTTTCTATTCTACTAAGTACAAGGGATTCGTGCGTTTGATTTGCGTCTGGAGCGTGGGTGGAATGCTTTTGTACGCACATTAATCAGACTAATCAAGTGTTCGCAGTTCCTACGAGAGCGATGTGTAGAAGACTGTGGTGTATTCCTAGATTTCTCACTTCGTACTGGTTCTTGAAACAGTTCAACAGCTGCACTTTCTTGACTTTTTTTCACTTATTTGTGTTTGTTTCCTTACCAATAGAATCGGTGCCACTGCTTCATTCTCGAGCGTCCGATTATAAAAATAATCGGTAGCACTAAGGTACAGTTTTCCGTAAATTACATTATAGCAGTGAAACGTAGTCATTTGTTTTCCTTCTTTATTTATTCATTCCTCCTCTCGGGGGACGGGTTAGCAGCAAAGCCGTTCTTCAGACGTACAGGCTTTAAAACGTAGAAGAAGTGGTTAAAGTAATCGATGACATATTGTCATGAGAGACAGCACACGTATACATATCTGTTAAATCTTTATTTTACCAGTCTAAGTCGCAAATTACAAAAAACTGGCAAGTAACTCCGATCGCTTAAGGATCCATTCTCTTCAGTCAGCCTATAAAATAAGCGTGTTTTACGAGTTTTTTTTGGAAAAACTAATGAATCAGTCAACGTAAATCTCGTGTTTATTGATTCTGAACAACATTTTCTGATTTTTTCCTTAAGAAATTCAGTCATTATACGAAGAGTTAAGTTGTTCTACCCAAAATGAGATGTGTCCACGACAGAAGTCCTGCAGTCCGGAAATATTATCTGAAAAAAAAACAAAAAAAAAACAGTTTTCTTAATCTGTAAGATACTGCGCACGGAGTAATAGGACAGATTTTTGAAATTTGACAAAATAGTGAAATGAAGGACATATGAAACAAAGATATAGTTTACATGCTATGATAAAATATAGTTTTGTCGTGTGTCGTTTTTGGCAATAATTAATGAATAAATTAAAGTAAGTAATTAGAATATTACTCCTTGCTGGCATGGCTGAGAGGTAATTCAGCCAAATTTCGTAAAGATCTCTTTATTAGGTTGGCTGCAGTCTATTCCGTCCGTTTGAGATACACTGCAATACTCCCCGGGCATGTCCGCAAGGAGTAGTAGGTTAATTTTTTTTATTTAAATTTATTCATTAGTTATTGCAAAAATACACGAAAAAAATTCACGACAACAATACACCTTTGTTTAAAACGTCCACCATTTTATTATTGTGTAAAATTTCATAAAACTCTGCTATTATTCCGTGCAATATCCTAAAGATCAAGAAAACTGTTCGTTTTTGATTTCAGGTAAGATTTGCCGACTGCAGGACTTCTATCATGGACATACCACATTTTGGACAGAGATACTTTAACTGTTTGGATGGGGGGGCTTGATGATGACTGAATTTCTAAAAAAGAAATCATAAAATATTCAAGAATCAATAAATAATGTGCAAAAAGATACGTTGACTGCTTCGTAAGTTTTTCCAAAAAAGTCGTAAATATATTTTATAGGCTGGCTGAGGAGAATGGACCCTTACTGATACACTTGACATCTACAAGTAAAACAAAACCTTAATAAGTATATATTTAAGCAGATAACATAGCTTATGAATGAAAAGACACGGGACACTTGTATATTATTCTATAATGTTTATCATTTTCCAAACTGGTTTTTATTTTAATGCCACCGTCTAGTACAAATGTGCTGCGAAGGTTTTGTGCGATCGAATATTTCAGGCTATTGCATCTACAGAATGGTTTTCAAAGATGACAGTTGTTAATGTTTCGCGTAGGACTAAAACGAGAGCATTTTTTTCAGTAAAAATGCATTGTAAAGCCATTTAGCTTAGATAAAATGAACTACATTACAAATTACAACAGTTTCTTGAAAACTAAAATAAACTGAACGGTATATAGTGTACTTCGGTAACGTGTTCCAAGGGGGCGACTGAAGAAGATAATCTTGTCCTTAACAGGTCCAACGATACAAAAGGGTACAAAATAACAAGTGAGGCTAAACAGGTAATTGAAACAACTGTAATTATACAAAATAAAATTTTAACAAAGCAAACAAAACTACAGTAATTGAAATATAGGAAAAAGTGGGTACATGAGTAATAGAGGTGATTGATTAGAGCGGTCTGGTTGGGTTACTAGCAGTATCTGCAGTTAGAAGTGGTGAGTAACGGAACATTGTCTGACCATACAATAGTAAGCCTGGGCAAGTGAGTTCCATTATCTCGAGGTAATACATCTACCTCCCTTTGTAGATGTTACAAAATACTTCATGTTGCACACTGAAACTGTATACTTTTTAAAGCAGGCGGTTTGCAAAAGTAGTCTCTCCTCTAAAAATTTATCCCACTTCTGTGGTGTTCCTTGTAGTTGCAGATGCCGGATAAATCATATATGTTGTCCAAAAACAGGAGTGGACCAAGCAGCGAATTTTATTTCCATGTGAACCTTAGGGTTCTCGAACAAGCCAAAAACTGCTGAAAGGGAAAATGTAGACTTTTCGTAAGGGCACCGAGGAAAAGACGTTTTCGGACACGTCCTATCATCGTAGTACGTAATACTTGTTATTAGTGGTCAAAGAGCGGCACTAAAGACGTGCTCATTTTTCACATAATGTTCACAGGCCTGCTGCGCTACTTTGTATCCGAAAATTTTCTCGGCATCACCGTTCTTGGTTTGATGCGGCCCCCACGAATTCCTGTCTTGTTCCAATCTCTTCATCTCCGAGTGGTACTTGCACCTTAAGTTCTCAATTGCTTTTAGATCTTTCCCAATCTCGTCTACCTTTACAGGATTTACTCTCTGCAGCTTCCTCTAGTATCACAGAACTTATTTACTGATGTTGTACCACGAGTCCTATCATCCTGCCCCTTCTTTTTGTCGGTGTTTCCCGTATGTTTCTTTTTTCGCCGATGCTTCGGAGAACCTCCCCATTCCTTACCGCCTCAGTCCACCTAATTTTCAACATTCTTCCGTAGGAACGCATCTCAAATGCTTCGATTCTCTCCTGTCCTGCTTTTCCCACAGTCCATGTTTTACTGACAAACAATTCTGCGCTCCAAACGTACATTCTTAGAAACATCCACCTCAGACTTAGGCCTATGTTTATTACTAATAGACTTATTTTGGCTTCTGTGCTTCATTTATCCCGTAGTCACCAATGTTTATGTTAGGCGTATCGGTAATTTCTTTGCTTTCACTCCTCACTAGTTTTGTCCAATTCCGGTTTACTCTCAATCATTATGCTGCACTCATTAGACCGTTCATTATGTTCAACAGGTTGTCTAGTTCTTCTTCACTGCTGAGAGTAGCAATGTCATCAGTGAATCGTAACATTGATGTCCTACCCCCCCTTAATCTTAGTCTTACCCTCGAATCTCCATTTTATTTTCGTCATTGTTTCTTCGTTGTGTAGATTGAACAACAGTGGCGAAAGACTGCTACTCTGACTTAAATCAGTTTTAATCCGACCGCTCAGTTCTTATTTTTCCACTCTTACTGTTCCCTCTTGGTTCACGTATTTATTGAATACTATCCGTCTTTCCGCGTAGCGTAATACGTATTTTCCCTGAGAATTTCGAATATATTTTTGTCTATTTTACATTGGCGAACGGTTTTTCTGTGTCGACAGATACTATGAAAGCGTCCTGATTTTTGTTAATTTTCGCCTGTATCAGTTAGCGCAACTGTCTTTCTGGTACATTTACCTTTCTTAAAAGTCAAACTGATCACCATCTAATAGATGTTCAGTTTTCTTTTCCATTCTTCTTTACATTATTTTTGTTAGCAACTTGGATGCATGCATCGTTAAGCTTATTGTTCTCTAGTTCTCGCACTTATTTGCCCTTATTATCTTCGGAATTGTGTGGATGATATTTTTTCCGAAAGTCTGGTTCAAATGGCTCTGAGCACTATGGGACTTAACATCTGAGGTCATCAGTCCCCTAGAACTTAGAACTACTTAAACCTAACTAACTGCGGCTGGTCCCGGCGGAGGTTCGAGACCTCCCTTGGGCATGGGTGTGTGTGTTTGTCCTTAGGCTAATTTAGGTTAAGTAGTGTGTAAGCTTAGGGTCCGATGACCTTAGCAGTTAAGTCCCATAAGGTTTCACACACATTTGAACATTTTTGAACCTAACTAACCTAAGGACATCATACACATCCATGCCCGAGGCAGGATTCGAACCTGCGACCGTAGCGGTCGCGCGGTTCCACACTGAGGCGCCTAGAACCGCTCGGCAACTCCGGCCGGCTCGAAAGTCTGATAGTAAGTCGCTAGTCACATAGATTCTGCACACGGGATTCAATAGCCGTTTGGTTACCGTTTACCCCGGTGCCACTAGAAATTCTGAAGGGTTGTTATCCATCTCTTCCGCCTTATTTGCCAAATTCGAACACGTATTTTCCGCTGCAGTGCTATTAGCGTGTCTACTGAGAAGCGGTTCGCTCGACGAGTACTGTGCCTCGGTGCGTTCTGCGGAAAATTGTTTGGTCTCTCTGTGCGCCAGCTGCGATTCGATATATCGATCCCGGGCTGTTACGCGGCCGCGAAGATTACGCAAGCGTCAGGTTCGGGAATGGGTGAGCGATGGCAGCGGTCCAACCGCCGCTTCGTTCTGTTGCGTCCCGCGGCGCGCGCGGGACATGCGTTGGATGCGGGCGACGGCACCGCTCTCTCCGACATGGTGCTGGTCACGTGAGAGGGGTCAGGGACTGTCGAGCTGCCTGGTGACCCGCTTGCTCACGAATCTCGCATCAGAGACGGCGCTGAAGGATTTGGGGACAAGTTCCCCTCTACCAGGGTAAACACGAAAATGGTAAGACCTGATACTGGCCAATGAATGGATCTGCTCGACTGGATGCTCATCGGGTTTTTCCAGAGGGGATTCAGTGGAGTATAGCTCTATTCATTAGGATCATCATCATCAACGTGATCATAATCGACTATATGACTACCAGCAACATCACAATCACGTCCACCCACAACATCATGGTCATAACCACCAACAATACAATCATCACCACAATCAACATCATGATCATCAGTGATATCAACAGCAATTTGGGCACCAACAATAACATGATCGTCACCAGTAAGAAGATGATCACATCAAAAGCAACATAATCAGTATAATCATCAGCTCAACCATCATCAGTAATAGCATCACGCAGAAAATCTTGTAGATAGGACAACCACAGCTGTGACTAATCATCCTGGGGATTAAGAAGCTATTTCGGTTGTGGTGAACCTTTTATTATCAGGTCACAACTGGTTTCGTGGCACTGAAAACCACATCCTCAGTTGAGATGTAGCTATGTCATAAGAGCTAAGTAGCCCGTTATATGGTATCCAGAATTCGTTGTCAGACCAAACTAATAAACCACAATTTAACTACATGTCACCAGAGGATCTGGTTTTTAGTGCCACGAAACTGTTGGTGTTCTGGTAGTAAAAAGATTACATACAGTTGAAGCGTTTTTTATCCCCAAGAATATCATCATCTACATCTACATCCCTACTCCGCAAGACACCTGACGGTGTGTGGCGGAGGGTACTTTGAGTACCTCTATCGGTTCTCCCTTCTATTCCAGTCTCGTATTGTTCGTGGAAAGAAAGATTGTCGGTATGCCTCTGTGTGGGCTCTAATCTCTCTGATTTTATCCTGATGGTAGCTTCGTGAGATATACTTAGGAGGGAGCAATATACTGCTTGACTCCTCGGTGAAGGTATATTCTCGAAACTTCAACAAAAGGCCGTACCGAGCTACTGAGCCTCTCTTGCAGAGTCTTCCACTGGAGTTTATCTATCATCTCCGTAACGCTTTCGCGATTACTAAATGATCCTGTAACGAAGCGCGCTGCTCTCCGTTGGATCTTCTCTATCTCTTCTATCAACCCTATCTGGTACGGATCCCACACTGGTGAGCAATATTCAAGCAGTGAGCAAACAAGTGTACTTTAACCTACTTCCTTTGTTTTCGGATTGCATTTCTTTAGGATTCCTCCAATGAATCTCAGTCTAGCATCTGCTTTACCGACGATCAACTTTATATGACCATTCCATTTTAAATCACTCCTAATGCGTACTCCCAGATAATTTATGGAAACCGCTTCCAATTTCTGACCTGCTATATTGTAGCTAAATGATAAAGGATCTTTCTTTCTACGTATTCGCAGCACATTACACTTGTATACATTGAGATTCAATTGCCATTCCCTGCACCATGCGTCAATTTGCTGCAGATCCTCCTGCATTTCAGTACAATTTTCCATTGTTACTGCCTCTCGATATACCACAGCATCATCCGCAAAAAGCGTCAGTGAACTTCCAATGCTATCCACAAGGTCATTTATGTATATTGTGAATAGCAACGGTCCTATGACACTCCCCTGCGGCACACCTGAAATCACACTTACTTCGGAAGACTTCTCTCCATTGAGAATGACATGCTGCGTCCTGTTATCTAGGAACTCCTCAATCCAATCAGACAATTGGTCTGATAGTCCATATGCTCTTACTTTGTTCATTAAACGACTGTGGGGAACTGTATCGAAGGCCGTGCGGAAGTCAAGAAACACAGCATCTACCTGGGAACCCGTGTCTATGGCCCTCAGAGTTTCGTGGACGAATAGCGCGAGCTGGATTTCACTCGATCGTCTTTTTCGAAACCCATGCTGATTCCTACAGAGCAGATTTCTAGTCTCCTGAAAAGTCATTATACTCGAACATAATACGTGTTCCAAAATTCTACAACTGATCGACGTTAGAGATATAGGTTATAGTTCTGCACATCTGTTCGACGTTCCTTCTTCAAAACGGGGATGACCTGTGCCCTTTTCCAATTCTTTGGAACGCTACGCTCTTCTAGAGACCTACGGTACACCGCTGCAAGAAGGTGGGCAATCATGATCATCAATGTAACCTTGAGCAACAGCAGGGTCATCATCAACATAACCTTGAGTATCAGCATGATGATCATGCTTTTGGTGATCATTAATATCGTCAACATCAACACTATTGTCATCACCACCATGACAGTCATAATCATCATCACCAGTCATCATCATTACTGTTATCATCATGATCATCATGACTGTTATCGTTACTGTTGTCATCATCGTTACTGTTTTCATCATTAGCCATTATCATCATCACCATCGCAGTTTCCATAATTATGTCATCATCATCATTATCACAGTCATCATTGTAATCGGCTGCATGCTTGGTAGGATAAAGTCAACGTCAGTATCCATGAATGTTGCTCTTGCATGTGTTCTATTTTTACCTATCTACTCTACATTAGGACTCGCATCGGTCGTGTAGTATCTCTAGAGCCCACCTGAACACTTCCTCCGTCCAGCTACGACCTCTTAGCGCCGCTACCTGCCCCGGTCATCTCCATTACACTGTCGTTACTGCCTCTCTCATTATGTTTTGTTCTGTTATCCATTTCCTTATGTCCTTGTCTCCTTAAATAATACTCAAAATACATCTCTTCACATCTCTTTGAGTACCTTTCGTTTTGAATGATTTTCGCATTTAAAGTCCAAAACTGGTCATACACTGTTAGACATACCTTGTTAGACATATTGGAAGCTTTTTCTTGGAAACTGTATATAGTTCACCAAAAGCACGCCAGGCTCTTTTTGCTCACCTCTTTATCAGGAGAATAACTACAGTCAAGGGGCCCCAGGGCAGGTGCATCAGCTGGGATCCCTACCGCTCCGCCACGCTTGTTGGTGGCCTCTTTTTCAACTGAATAAAATGCTACCCACGCGTCATTAATCATATCCTGCTTTCCCTCTTCTCTTTTTTTCGTTGCAGTTGTTATTCGTTTGTTAGAGCAAAATAACCTCGTTTTTCTATACAGAATTCTAAACATGCTTCAGAAGCTTTTGGGATTACGAAAAGTTCATATGAACCTGGGTTGGAAAATCCTTCGGTAGGGAGTATGAAAGGATTTATGAATCACTAGCTGAGAAATCCGGCGTTGCCCGTAGATGTGCCTGAGAAATTTTACCTGTGGGATTTGCGCTGAAGCGCCAAAGAAACTTGTATAGCCATGCGTATTCAAATACAGAGATATGTAAACAGGCAGAATACGGCGCTGCGGTGTACCCTTGATAACTGCACCTCCGATGTAGCGATAAAATGAGGATTTTCCCTGACGACCATTTCACGAGTGTTCCGTGAATATCAGGAACCCGATAAAAACATCAAATCTCCGACATCGCTGCTGCCGGAAAAAGATCCTGCAAGAACGGGAGCAACGACTACTGAAGAGAATCGTTCAACATGACATAAGTGCAACCTTTCCGCATATTGCTGCGGATTTCGATGCTGGGCCATCAACAAGTGTCAGCGTGCGAACTATTGAGCGAAACATCATCGATATGGGATTTCGGAGCCGAAGACCCACTCGTGTACCCTTGATGAGTACATGACACAGAGGTTTACAACTCGCCTGCGCCCATCAACACCGACATTGGACTGTTGATGACTGGGAACATGTTGGCTGGTTGGACGAGTCTCGTTTCAGATTGTATCGAGAGGATGGACTTGTACGGGTATGGATACAACCTCTTGAATCCATGGACCCTGCATGTCAGCAGGGGACTGTTCAAGCTGGTGGAGGCTCTTTAATGGTGCGGGGCGTGTGCAGTTGGAGTGGTGTGTGATCCCTGATACGTCTAGATACGACTCTGACAGGTGTTACATCCGTAAGCATCCTGTCTGATAACCTGCATCCATTCATGTCGATTGTGCTTTCCGACGGGCAATTCCAGCAGGACAATGCGACACCCCACATGTCCAAAATTGCTAAATACTGGCTCCGGGGACATTCTGAGTTTAAACACTTCCGCTGACCACCAAACTCCCCAGACATGAGCATTATTGAGCATATCTGGGTTGCCTTGCAACGTGCTGTTCTCAAACCCCTCGTACTCTTAGGGATTTATGAACAGTCATACAGGATTCACGGTGTCAGTTCCCTCCACCACTACTTCAGACATTAGTCTAGTCCATGTCACGTCGTGTTGCGGTACTTCTGCGTGCTCGAGAGGGTCCTACACGATATTAGGCAGGTGTACCAGTTTGGCTCTTCGTTGTATTTTGACTTGTAAAGCTTCTTTACATACAACATTTAAAATAATACGACTGGGGACATGTTCGAAGAGGTTGTTTGCTTCACTAAGATTGGAGAGAGACATGTAGAGCTATCTGTGCGAAAAAGAATGCCACGCAGCGCCCGGCCTTATTGGGCTTCGTTTATGGTCATCGCGTATCATAAGCTCACCGGGAACTGTACATGTTCAGAGCAAAATGGTGAACTGTTAGAAATAAGCTGGGTTTAGGGTATGAGAACTCCCCCATCTGCGCCACTTTCCGTCAGAATTTCCACTTCTATAATGTTACAATTGGAGAAAAGCAACTTAAAGTCTCTGTGAGTGAACGCCTCTGAGACGCGAGTTAATGCATGGCACTGTCGGTCACAGCTACCTCGCACCTTGCTTTCGGAAGGCGTTACAGTCTCGCCTGATTATCTTCATTGGATTATTGAGACCACAGAGTCTGATAGCCATTCTTGTGTATTCAGAACTACTCGATCGTTTTCTAGCCATTTTTATTCGTAATCTAAATGTATCAAAATTTAATGAACGGGCAGACATATCATAAAGCAAACTTAACAAATTCGTTTTTCTTAGCAAAGATACAAAATTAAACCTACCGAAAGAAGCAAAGTAATGTCGTTAAATTTTTAGTACACAAAGTAAAATCAGGAAATCAGTATATCCTAGACAAGTCAATCCATTGGTAGTTTGAATTTGTACAGATAAGATTGTGGCGCTTAATTCTGTCACATGGAAACGTCTGAAAATACATCAGTCACTGGGTTAAAAGAATTAACAACGCCCTTTATTGGTTCTTTGGTGTACTGCACCGTGATGATTAAACATCCGAACTACGAAGCTAAGCAGATGATTTCAGATAAAACTTTAAATTAGAATATCTCTTTTTTCTGTGTTCCGATTTTGATGGAATTAAGCCCGTGCGTTGCCCCAGGCTATGCTCAAATTATCTATGAAATCCCACGAAAATTCGTCTTGCAGTTTTGTAGATTAGCGTGTTCAAAAAGACACACGACGGTATTGTAGTTTTATTATTAGCATAGACATGGAAGGCACAAAAATGATACATTTACGAAACACATTTGCATTTTAAAGTATGGCTAGAAATGATGACCTGCTTCCATGCATTCTCTGAGCCTGGGCTCCATACTTTGCATACGTTGTGGAAAAGTCCTTATGCCTTCCGTTTTTCGTCAAATCGATTTTGGGTACGCTCATTCAGAAGAAGGAGATTGGGAACGGAAGTTCAGTGCAGCTGACAACTCTCACACCAGTTGCACGACCTTGACAAAGATGGCTGGTGAGCGCGCTGCTCAGCGCCCAGCAACTTCAACACTTCCGAGACGGAGTCGAGTCTCACAGGCACGACGTTTTAGTTTATTAGTTCTTTCTACTGCTATTCTCACCAATTCTTGCAGACAGAATCCACATATGCAGCCGAATGTACCCGCAAAATTACATCATTTTGTGGTAGACTGACAAGACAGCCAGTCCACAGTGACGGGTAACCGAAAGGCACGCGTTTAATTCACGCAGGCTTGCTTAAGTCTGAAACAGGATACGTAATGAATGCTATAAAGAAAAGTACGTAGCTGCTGGAATACTTAACTTTAATCCATCATTTGTATACAGCATTCTGGATGATACAAGTGAGACTCTCTCTAGAAATGGTTAATGGCGCCTTGCTAGGTCGTAGCCATGGACTTAGCTGAAGGCTATTCTAACTATCTCTCGGCTAATGAGAGAAAGGCTTCGTCAGTGTAGTCGCTAGCAAAGTCGTCGTACAACTGGGGCGAGTCCTAGTACGTCTCTCTAGACCTGCCGTGTGGTGGCGCTCGGTCTGCAATTACTGACAGTGGCGACACGCGGGTCCGACATGTACTAATGGACCGCGGCCGATTTAAAGCTACCACCTAGCAAGTGTGGTGTCTGGCGGTGACACCACACATTTTACGGCACATAGTTCAGAACGTATGACCTCTCTGGCTACGGGCCTGTGCCCGAGTGAGATTCGGGCCCCTCTCGAAAGTGTTAAATCAGTCAGTCATTCCAGCCATCCACAGCGCGGATTTTAAATGTCCACAAAGGAGAAAAGTCACTGACTCCAAATCTGGTGATCGGGTAGGTCATGCTATGGATATTCTTGGACTAATCCACCTGTTTGGAAAATGGTTATCGAGATAATGGCGAAATTTCCGTGGAAAGTGAGGAGGAGAACCATCGTACGTGAACCATATTCATCACATGCCATCTAGTGGTACGAGGATTGGACAAAAATGAGTGTTTGAACATAAATGCAGATGCTAGACAAGCCTACAGGTTGCGCTGTTGTCTTTGACCAAGAATGGCACCTGTGAAATGTCCGCAGCACGTTGCAAGCGTCTGTGGTAAGAACGATTTTCTGTGTAGTTGTGAGTGCATTATGTCGGAGCTGAGTGAGTTCGAACGTGGTGCTCGTGTGGTGAGTGTTTCGGTAACCAATGTACCCGAATTAATTGATGTTTCAAGAGGCTCCGTATCGAACATTTATACCACATACAGGGAAAGCGGAAAGCATCATCCGGTAAGTCACAAACCGGACGAAAGTGTGCGTTGAGTGTTAGAGAAAGCGGTCATTGAAGAGGATTGTGACGAAAAATAAGAGACGGTAGCAGTGAAGGACACTACAGAATAGAATGTCGCACTCGCGAAACCTATCACAACAACAACAAAAAAGAAAAAAAAATGGCTCTGAGCACTATGGGACTTAACTTCTGAGGTCATCAGTCCCCTAGAACTAACCTAAGGACATCACACACATCCATGCCCGAGGCAGGATTTGAAACTGCGACCGTAGCGGTCGCGAGGGTTCCAGACTGTAGGTCCTAGAACCGCTCGGCCACTCCGGCCGGCCACAGTCAAAACACGAAGAGAGTTCCATAAGCAGGGAATTGCAGGGCGATCTGGAATCCTACAACCACTCATTTGTAATGCAAATCACCATAAGAATTTCATTTGGATGGATAACTCTTGTTTTACCTTGTTTCCAACTTCTGGCCCAAAAGTAAAACGTGACGGAGTGATGATTTGGACAGCCATATCGTGGTATTCCGTGGGCCCCTTGGTTACCCTTCAAGGTCGTATTACTTCCAAGGATACTGTCGCCATTTTGGCTGATCAGGTCCATCCCATGGTACAGTGTTCGTGTCCCAATGGGGATGCTGTGTTCCAAGACGATAGTGCTCCTATTCACACAGATCGCATCGTCCAGGACTGGTTTAGTGAGCACTAGCATCCATTTCGGATCTCCCCCGGGCCACCAGTCACAGTTCTCAATATTATTGATCTTTGTGGTGTACTTTGTCCTATCGGTATTCACTGCCGTCATCATTACCTGTACTTGCCATTGTTTTACAGGAAGACCGATGTATATTCCGTCGGAAACGATACAGCATCCGTATTTATCCATTCTGAGACGAATGGAAGATGTTTTGAATGCCAACAGCTTTATCAGACATAGTAGTACACTCTCCAGTCCGCCGGCCGTGGTGGCCGTGCGGTTCTAGGCGCTCCAGTCCGGAGCCGCGCTACTGCTACGGTCGCAGGTTCGTATCCTGCCTCGGGCATGGGTGTGTGTGATGTCCTTAGGTTAGTTAGGTTTAAGTAGTTCTAAGTTCTAGGGGACTGATGACCACAGCAGTTGAGTCCCATAGTGCTCAGAGCCATTTGAACCATTTTTGGACACTGTCCAGTCCATTAATGTGACAGCCTGTCAAGAGCCTACATAACAGCCTTTTGGAGCGCAGGCCGCTGCGAGATGTGCGGGAAGGGAGACAGTGAGTATCTGGAACGTACCTACAGCGGTGTGGAGCCACGCTGACTTCAGTGCGTTAGGTTGAGGATGCATGGTGCGAGCAGCCCGATCGAGGTGGTCCTCCAGATTCTCGACTGGGCTTTGATCCGGGGAGTTTGGTGGCCAGAGTATCATGCACTTACACTGCGAAGCTTTGTTATGAAACGTTGTGTTGCCCTGGTCCCCAAATATATAGCTGCATACCTACGTTTATTCCTTTATCCAGAATGACGGGATCACCCAGGGAATGTCACAAAAACATTGCTCAGACCATAACGCCCCCTCGTTCTTTGCTTTGACGTTTTACACCACTGGTCATTAAAATTTCTACACCGAGAGGAAATGCAGATCATAAACGGGTATTCATTGGACAAATATATTATACTAGAACCAACATGTGATTACATTTTCAATCAATTTGGGTGCATAGATCCGGAGAAATCAGTACCCAGAACAACCACCTCTGGCCGTAATAACGGCCTTGATACGCCTGGGCATTGAGTCAAACAGAGCTTGGATGCCGTATACAGGTACAGCTGCCCATGCAGCTTCAACACGATACCACAGTTCATCAAGAGTAGAGACTGGCGTATTGAGACGACCCAGTTGCTCGGGCACCATTGACCAGACTTTTCAGTTGGTGAGAGATTTGGAGAATGTGCTGGCCAGGGCAGCAGTCGATCAATTCCTGTATCCAGAAAGGCCCGTACAAGACCTGCAACATGCGGTCGTGCATTATCTTGCTGAAATGTAGGGTTTCGCAGGATCGAATGAAGGGTAGAGCCACGGATCGTAACACATCTGAACTGTAACGTCCACTGTTCAAAGTGCCGTCAATGCGAACAAGAGGTGACCGAGATGTGTAACCAATGGCACCCCATTCCATCACGCTGGGTGATACGCCAGTATGGCGATGATGAATACACGTTTCCAATGTGTGTTCACCGCGATGTCGCCAAACACGGATGCGACCATGATGATGCTGTAAACAGAACCTGGATTCATCCGAAAAAATGACGTTTTGCCATGCTTGCACGCAGGCTCGTCGATGAGTACACCATCGTTGGCGCTCCTGTCTGTGATGCAGCGTCAAGGGTAACTGCAGCCACGGTCTCCGAGCTGATAGTCCATGCTGCGGCAAACGTCGTCGAACTGTTCGTGCAGATGGTTATTGTCTTGCAAAGGTCCCCATCTGTTGACTCAGGGATCGAGACGTGGCTGCACGATTCGTTACAGCCATGCGGATAAGATGTCTGTCATCTCGACTGCTAGTGATACGAGGCCGTTGGGATCCAGCACAGCGTTCCGTATTACACTCCCCACCGACTCCATATTCTGTTAACAGTCATTGGATCTCGACCAACGCGAGCAGCAATGTCGCGATACGATAAACCGCAATCGCGATAGGCTACAATCCGACCTTTATCAAAGTCTGAAACGTGACGGTACGCATTTCTCCTCCTTACACGAGGCATCACAACAACGTTTCACCAGGCAACGGCGGTCAACTGCTGTTTTTGTATGAGAAATCGGTTGGAAACTTTCCTCATGTCAGCACGTTGTAGGTGTCGCCACCGGTGCCAACCTTGTGTGAATGCTCTGAAAAGCTAATCATTTGCACATCACAGCATCTTCTTCCTGTCTGTTAAATTTCGCGTCTGTAGCACGTCATCTTCGTGGTGTAGCAATTTTAATGGTTACTAGTGTACGTCGTACAGGGTGTTTCAAAAATGACCGGTATATTTGAAACGGCAATAAAAACTAAACGAGCAGCGATCGAAATACACTGTTTGTTGCAATATGCTTGGGACAACAGTACATTTTCAGGCAGACAAACTTTCGAAATTACAGTAGTTACAATTTTCAACAACAGATGGCGCTGCAGTCTGGGAAACTCGATAGTACGATATTTTCCACATATCCACCATGCGTAGCAATAATATGGCGTAGTCTCTGAATGAAATTACCCGAAACCTTTGACAACGTGTCTGGCGGAATGGCTTCACATGCAGATGAGATGTACTGCTTCAGCTGTTCAATTGTTTCTGGATTCTGGCGGTACACCTGGTCTTTCAAGTGTCCCCACAGAAAGAAGTCACAGGGGTTCATGCCTGGCGAATAGGGAGGCCAATTCACGCCGCCTCCTGTATGTTTCGGATAGCCCAAGGCAATCACACGATCATCGAAATATTAATTCAGGAAATTAAAGACGTCGGCCGTGCGATGTGGCTTGGCACCATCTTGCATAAACCACGAGGTGTTCGCAGTGTCGTCTAAGGCAGTTTGTACCGCCACAAATTCACGAAGAATGTCCAGATAGCGTGATGCAGGAATCGTTTCGGATCTGAAAAATGGGCCAACGATTGCTTTGGAAGAAATGGCGGCCCAGACCAGTACTTTTTGAGGATGCAGGGATGATGGGACTGCAACATGGGGCTTTTCGGGTCCCCATATGCGCCAGTTCTGTGTATTGACGAAGCCGTCCAGGTAAAAATAAGCTTCGTCAGTAAACCAAATGCTGCCCACATGCATATCGCCGTCATCAATCCTGTGCACTATATCGTTAGCGAATGTCTCTCGTGCAGCAATGGTAGCGGCGCTGAGGGGTTGCCGCGTTTGAATTTTGTATGGATAGAGGTGTAAACTCTGGCGCAGGAGACGATACGTGGACGTCGGCGTCATTTGGACCGCAGCTGCAACACGGCGAACGGAAACCCGAGGCCGCTGTCGGATCACCTGCTGCACTAGCTGCGCCTTGCCCTCTGTGGTTGCCGTACGCGGTCGCCCTACCTTTCCAGCACGTTCATCCGTCACGTTCCCAGTCCGTTGAAATTTTTCAAACAGATCCTTTATTGTATCGCGTTTCGGTCCTTTGGTTACATTAAACCTCCGTTGAAAACTTCGTCTTGTTGCAACAACACTGTGTTCTAGGCGGTGTAATTCCAACACCAGAAAAATCCTCTGTTCTAAGGAATAAACCATGTTGTCTACAGCACACTTGCACGTTGTGAACAGCACACGCTTACAGCAGAAAGACGACGTACAGAATGGCGCACCCACAGACTGCGTTGTCTTCTATATCTTTCACATCACTTGCAGCGCCATCTGTTGTTGAAAATTGTAATTACTGTAATTTCGAAAGTTTGTCCGCCTGAAAATGTACTGTTGTCCCAAGCATATTGCAACAAACGGTGTATTTCTATCGCTGCTCGTTTAGTTTTTATTGCCGTTTCAAATATACCGGTCATTTTTGAAACACCCTGTATATGTCAATGGCCATCTGTCCGATGGAGCATAAGCCTAGAGTCATCTGAAAAGGCCACCTGTCGCACACTCAGTGGACGGCGGTGAAGGGCAGTCAGCATGGGCGCACGAACCAGGCGCTTGCTGTGGCGGCCCATACGCAGCCACGTTCGCTGAGCGGTCGTTGAGGAGGCACTACTGGTAGACCACGTCTGGGCGGTCGGTTTCTCACCAGTTGCACGTCTGTTCGCCCGTACACGTCTCTGCAGCCGTCGTTCACCCCTGACGCCTGTGGTTCGTGGTGCACCCCAGTTGCCTCGACGCTGGTTTTGGGTAGCGCCATCTTGCCATGCACGGTATACATTAACCACGACGGCACGGGAACAGTTCACAAACTTAACCGTTTCGGAAACGCTTCCTCCCTTGGCCAGAAAGCGCACGATCGTGTCCTTCTGGACGTTATGTAAATCGCTCAGTTTCCGCATTACGATGACTACAGCACTTCGTCCGCTCCCACCCGACACGCTTTACATACCCTTAATTGCTAGTGTTGCCACTTGGCGTTTGTGAGTAGTTACTGCACACCGACGTCAAACATAGGCGGTGGTTGCATCAGTGTTACTGGACCGTGCATGTTGCGTTTCTGGTGTTCCATATTTTTGTCGAACCTCTGTACATCGTCAAGTAAAAGAATCATATGTCTGAGGAACGCTAGTTACGTTTCTCTGTTGAGACGTCGTGGGAAAAAGATAGCCGGGATGTTCGACAGTCGAAAAACCGGCGATGGTTCATGTGGTGGTTAATCCACCCTAATCAGCCAATTGCTGTTGAGCGGGAGGGCCGGGCCACATAAGCAACATTCGCAGTTTATAACAACAACACTTTTATTAACTTTTCTTTGGGCAAATAAAATTTGATCTTTAAAATTTTTGTGATAAGTTAGCAAAAAATCCTTACAAGCACGGGCAACCGCCCTATTCAAACAACAACATTAATCTTTAAACAAGCATTAAGTGACTCGCAAGTCAATTAAATTCTGTACACTGTAAAGCTCCCAAAAGGAGACTACAATAATGAGATAAACTTTAACCAATAATGGATATCACAAAAAGTTTTTAACACAAAATAAAATACAAACAGATACGCCCCTTCGTGACACATTTTCAAAACAGGTGACGTCACATAGGCACGGGCTAATTCAAGTAGCAGAAGGGGGCCCACTGGACCCAGACCAGAGGCGGCTGGACCCAGACGGAGCCCACAGCAAGCAGGCGAGCTGGACAGGGTGCCGCACACACTACACTATAACACACTGGAAAAAGGTCTCAGAGCCCGTGCTACTATACAATTTCAGAGAAAAAGGGGGGGGGGGGAGAAACGGCAAACATTAATTCCTCAAACGTAAAATAACTACGATGTATAAAATGATAGCCTATTTCAGGAACATTGAAATAAAACAGTCAAGAGTGAATCAATAACTGATGCCCTTGACGTAATCCTTAAAGGGCGAGTGCGAATAGCATAATACCAAGTCAGCTTAGGAATTTGAACTACACTAGTAGGTTAACAGATGCTCACTGAAACTGGGGAGCGCATTTAAATTACCCCTTAACAGGATACTGATAAACAGTCAAGTAAGGCTACCATTTCACAGTCTACGAGTGAACAAGTAATGCAATTAGATAACACAGAACGTACAGATTCAATGTTAAGCCTGTGCTTTGAACCAACTGTAACAACGTCCACACAGCTCACTGTATCAGGAAAAATATTACAGTTTCACCATACTGGCTTATGCCGCCCGTCACTCCGAACAGCAGTAGTACCAATTAATAAACGTCGCTTGCTCGGACTGTATCACATCACAAAATCCAGATAGAGCTTTAACCAAACACAATAGCACGCGTTTACTTAAACAGCAAGACAACAGTTTCCGGTCATGGCGCCGATACTTGGGAAGCAAGGATCAGTATAATATGCGCATCAAAAACATGACAAGCAATTCTCACCAAATCTTTCATGAAATCCTTTACAGATCCAAATCAGGGACGCACGACTCGATTCGGGTAATGTGGCAGAGTCCAGCTCCCAGACTACAAGCCAGGTTCGCTCTTGCAAACGTGTCAAACACACCACAACCTGTGCGTCGTGCCCCGGCCTGCCCAACCACGCTCTCCCCAGATTCCCCAGCGCCGCGCGGCTCTCCGGCTGTCCCTCTCTAGCGCCACACGCCCGTCGCTGCCAAAAGACACGTCAAACGGCCGAGCTCAAACATCACACGATGCCGACCCGATCGATCAATCGATACGAGCCGGCACGACTCAGTCCAAAACATCACGCATTGCGGAAAGAACTAAGTGCCAATAAAATGATCATGAATGATTCCACCAGACGTGTTGAGACTGAACCTCTGCCGATGTCTCCCTTGCGCTTCGTAAGTCCGACGTTTCCCGTAAGTCGTTTGAACATTTTATACGCCTGGAGAAACTCAAGATTCACATTGCAGCGTCTCAATTACAGCCAAGGTGTCGAGATCCGCAGCTGTGAACGTGGGAAACGACGAAAAATGAGCGAGTCCTTCAGCGCAGAGTCATTTACCCGAGAGAACTAACGACGTGGCAGTTAAACTAACGACATGGCAGCTAACGGCAGGCCCTAGACAGGCGAGCAGCGCAATATATGGCCGGCTGGAGGAAGCGCTCAGTCTCCCATTATGCTGACACGTGGCTCATTTCAGTTGAGATTACACAAAGCCGTATCGCCGGAGCTCGGAGTAACGGCCGACGAATAGCCAACACGGGGGCACGTCTTTAGGAGGTATAAACAAGATTTGGGTGGTGTAAATGTCACTTCTACGTAACTCTGTGCAGAGGGAACACGGCGCGAGATATTTACGAAAGTGGCAATCTACCTTATGGGAGAAAGGAAATGGATTTTAATATCCATTGAAACAACAAATTGCGGTAACCGGACAAATTCACTCCGCATTTCAGTGCGTCTTCATCATGAGGATTTATGTCAATTAATTAATAAGGCACAGGCGCTCTAAATATACAAGTTTTGTGTACAAACTGTGGCACTGTCTTGCAGCAAAAGACAAAAATGTATGTCGATTCTATGACTGTATGGGTGAACAGTAATTTAAGGGGAGGTTCTGATCGAGAGCGATCAAAAAATGCATCTTTTTAACGCAATTTTCATACCTGAAATACAGGTTGTTTCAAAATGAACATACCGGTTTTAAGGCGTTGTAGCACTTATTACGTTCAACTTACAATTGTAAATAATACACGAAATAAAAGAGCAACTCAAACAGTTCTGTTTGTGTACCTGTGCGCAATGAGAGGAGTGTGTAATGATAAAGGGTGACTGATAAACGTGTTGAACGAGTGCGAGTCTTTCACGCATAGCCCCAAGAAATATCCCCGCGGAAAGTTTATGGGCCTTTCTTTTGCGGTGAATCGACTGTAACTGATGTTTCTTATCTTGATGTGCTACAGCTATGGCCCGTGCCTCAATGGGAAGAAGTTGAACAACACATCTTTATTTGGGAGTAAGATGGTGCGCCGCCTCGCTGGCATAACTTAATACGCGACTGGTTAAACGGTATTGTTTCCGACCGGTGGTTTGGGGGCAAGGGGCCGGTTGACACAGCATTTTATGCATGACCTCCACGTTCACACACGATCTGACGCGATCGTGTGTATATGAGCCCGCCCGGCTAGCCGTGTGGTCTAACGCACTGCTTCCCGAGCGGGAAGGCGTACCGGCCCCACGGATTAATGTTGACGTCCAGTGTGCCGGTCTGCCTGTGCATGGTCTTTAAGGCGGTTTTCCATCTGTCTCGGCAAATGCGGGCTGGTTCCCCTTATTCCGCCTCAGTTACACTGTGTTGGCGATTCCTGCGCAGACACTGTCTTCACGTACGCGTACACCATAATTACTCTACCACGCAAACATTGGGAGGGCGGAGGGCGAAAGGGGGGGGGGGGTGCTCCACAGGGGGCCGAACCGCACAGTAACCCTGGGTTCGGTGTGGGGCGGCGGTGGGGTGAGTGGACTGGTGTAGCCTGTTGTGGGGGTTGTGTACCACTGAGGGCTACGCCGTGGACGAATCCTCTCCGTCGTTTCTAGGCCCCCAGTTCAATACATACATACATTCTTACATACCGGTACATGTGTATGTGCCTCCGATACCAGCTGATCTATCCGACTTTAGAAACAGTGTTATTGCAACAGTTACTCCTGACACATTGATCAAGGTTCCGGAACAACTCGCCTATCGACTCGATGTGTGATCGGTGTCCACACTGAATAATTGTAAGAAAAACTGTTTGTGTTTCTCTTCCATTTGGTGTATTATTTATAAATGTAAGGTGAATGTAAAATGTGCTACAAAGCCTTAAAACCCGTATATTCATTTTGAAACACCTTGTATATATTACGCCTGCAAAATGATTTTTTTATGTTGTAAAAGCATTTTAGAAGTTCCGGCATGTTGAATGAAATCGTGCACCGACCAAAATATAAGCAGTTGTAGGTCCTGGATGAATTTGTGCAAGAAAAGATTCAACGAATATACGAATTTCTGTCTAACGAAGATTTACTCCAAAGACGCACCAGTGCCAATAAGCAATATGACAACGAGAGCTTCAACACATGCATTTGGAAACTGCTACCGAAACATCTTCATTTTGGGGTAAAAAAACTGTTGAAACAGCAGCATCTAAAGTGTGTTGGGAAATTCCTGTTACAAACGTCTAGGATTTGTAGACGGGAGTGAGTACATATTCCTTTGAATAGGAACCCATCTCCGGAAACTTAACCGTTTGCGTTCTACGATGGTTTCAATTCAGGTGCGTAACGCGTCACGCCTCCTGAGCTAGAAACTGAAGAGTCACCACATGGGGGTAGAGAGTGTGTACCAGAAGATGCTTCGTAGGTACAGTGTCTGTAAGAACGCTGGTGGTCGCCACATCTAGCCGCAACACGTAATGTTTAAGTACGAATACAAAAAATGTGCCTAACTAACAAATGGACGTTTCCTTATGTTTCCTTTCGAATTGTTATCTAATAATTGTACTGCGTCACACGTAAACCAATTCCTTAAGAACAAGTGGATAAGTTAAACATCTGAATTGAATTCGTCGTAGAACGGAAACGGTACGTTTTCGGACATGCGTTCCAATCCAAAATATTATGTACCCACTGCCCCCTACAAGTCCTAGAAATTGCCAACGGGAATATCCGGACACCTTGTGTATGCTGCTGTTTAAACAGTTTTTGGTCCCAAAATGAAGATATTTCGGTACCAGATTCCAATTGCACGCGTTGAAACTCTCGTTATTTTGCGTATTGGCACTGGTTCGTCTTTGAAGCAAATCTTCATTAGACAGAAATTCGCTAGTGGTTGAATCTTTTCTTGAACTAATTCATGCAGTACCTACAGCTGCCTATATTTCGCTCGGCGCACGGTCTCGTTCAACACGCTGTAACTTCTAAAACGCTTTCACATTTTATATATATTATAAAAATCAGGGATGAAAATTATGTTAAAAATTTAATTTTTTATCGGTCTCGACCAGGACCTCCCCTTAAATTACTGTTCACCCATACAATCAAAGTATCGACACAAATTTTTGCCTTGTGCTGCCAGGTTGCACACAAAAGTTGTATATCCAAAGCGTCTGTGGCTTAGTTAATTAATTAAAATAAATCCTTCTGATGAAGCTGCGCTGAAACGCGTAGTAAATGTGTTCGGTTGCAGTAATTTATTGTTTCAATGGATTTTAAAATCCATTTCCTTTCTTCTATACGATTGGTTGCAACATTCGTGAATATCTCGTACCGTATTTCCTCTGCACACAATTACGTGGAAGTGACATTTAGACCACCCGCATCTCGTTTATATTCAACGAAAGTTTTTCATGTGTTCTGAAGACCATGAACGTCGTCGGAATTGTCACAGGGAAGGGCTGCAAAAACTTGGCGACGTTGTCTGGCAGGAGACGCGTGGCCGCCGCGGAACAAGGTTCAAATGGCTCTGAGCACTATGGGACTTAAGAGCTATGGTCATCAGTCCCCTATAACTTAGAACTAATTAAACCTAACTAACCTAAGGACATCACACAACACCCAGTCATCACGAGGCAGAGAAAATCCCTGACCCCGCCGGGAATCGAACCCGGGCGCGGGAAGCGAGAACGCTACCGTTCGACCACGAGCTGCGGACGCGGAACAAGGAATGTCTCAGTTTGTTATAAGGAAGAAACCGGACTGGGAAAAGCAGAGCATGTCTGATGAAGAGGAAGCAGGCCTGTGTGGTCCTCGGCTAGCAGATTAACCGTATTTCTTGAAACATCGTTTCTTGGTTACTCCAAACTTCAAATGTGTTTTTCTCGAAACAAAATTACAGTGCGCGAATCTCTCTAGACCCCTCGACAGATTAACCGATCAATTAGATTTTCTTAAAATGAAAGATAATTAAATTTAGAGGGCCTTAGCGAGAGCTATTTTTAAATCGAATTTTAAATATTTTTCTTTAAACATTGGAACTTAAAAAAACATGCCAAGAAACTGACACGTTTTTCATATGGCTGCCATATTTTTACGTATTTTTCAAGACCCCATAGTTATGGCACTTCGGATTCATTCTAATTTAAGAATTTTCGATTTTTATGCGTTTCACAAATAGCTAAGAGAACTCGGCCATTTTTTTACGTCTCGACCAGAACCCCCCATTAAATAACCTAAAATGTTAGCATTAAAACGATTCTAATCAGTTAAATGGGCGAACTTATTTCAGACGTGGCTGCAGCTTTGCCATGTCAAGAAGGCTAAATTATGATTTTGTGAAATAATTAACACTAGTTTACTGTCAGATGGCGGAAATAATGTAGTATTAGAACAAGTAAATATGCTTTTTTTTATATTAAGGGAGCTGAAACCAATGACTGTATGGACGACTAAATAAACAGTAGGGGCTAAAACAAGTTGGGGTAATAGGGGCATTGCCCTCAAGTCGAGGAGTCCTCTGCAGCGAAAACAAAGAAATGAAGAAAAATTAAAATTCATTTCTCTATCGTTCTCTTCATAGAACGCATGTCCATCAGACCAAAACTAAGTACTCTACACATCTAGGCTTCTTTAACGGTTGGCGGACATTCTCTACTGGTCTTAGGTATTTCGATAACAGGACGTGGAAAAGCGATCACAGGAGCATAAAGACAACAGTCAAGGAAATGGCTCTGAGCACTATGGGACTTAACATATATGGTCATCAGTCCCCTAGAACTTACAACTACTTAAACCTAACTAACCTAAGGACAGCACACAACACCCAGTCATCACGAGGTAGAGAAAATCCCTGACCCGCCGGGAATCGAACCCGGGAACCCGGGCGTGGGAAGCGAGAACGCTACCGCACGACCACGAGCTGCGGACAACAGTCAAGGAAGGAAGTGGATAAATCAGCTGCGACGGGACACGCCTTGTGGTAGGAAACCACAGCGTTCCATCTGATAAGACTCAGGCTCTGGCAAGCACAAGCAGATACTGCACAGTAGGTTGAACGGACGCGAGACAGAGGCTGCTACTCAAGCAAACAGTTTTATTCGGAAACAGGAATGCGCGAAACTCAGTGATGGCTGGTTTTTGGTTACGAAGAGGAACTGCACCAATCTCGGTTACATCTGCAACCTGTTTGGCCACGGCGTACTATGGTAGTAGGATTCACAAATTTGATCTGCGAGTACCTTCAAGGTAATGCTCAACGCTTTGGCCTAGGAAACAGGCGCCGTCAACGAACTCTAGACTCATTGATTTTCTCAAGACTCTGATAAGCGTAATTCTTACAATTAAGAAATGTGGCGAGCGAAGTGCCTTAAAAAATTAAATTCTTGTCCTTCTATATGTTTTTAGTAATTCAATGCAAAGTACTTGAAAAACAATCAAGAGCGCATCACATGTCATAAATCTGAATCTAAGGACGTCGCAGTTGCGTATGATCTGTGAGGAACTGCTCTATTAGAAACAGATTACTTGACGATTTCACAAATTACTGGGCGATTTTTTTTATTCTTCTGGGCCCGCTGCGTAGAAGATGTCTCTCAACGACAGTGTATAATTATATTTTTATAATTCGAAGTACGCTGCTAAGTGATTGCTTTTATTTTACAATAGGCTAATTTCGGTTGAACTGTCATCAGATTCGCCGGCCGCGGTGGCCATGCGGTTCTGGCGCTGCAGTCCGGAACCGCGGGACTGCTACGGTCGCAGGTTCGAATCCTGCCTCGGGTATGGGTGTGTGTGATGTCCTTAGGTTAGTTAGGTTTAAGTAGTTCTAAGTTCTAGGGGACTTATGACCTAAGATGTTGAGTCCCATAGTGCTCAGAGCCATTTGAACCATTTGAATCTGTCATCAGATTATATCTGATGGTTTTGACGTTCACGCGATATCGGTAGTTCTCTATTTGCTTGTTAGTTACGTTCCGTTGGCGTTATTGTAGTAATAATAGTTAGTTACCACCTTATCTAACTTATTACTTTATGTAGTTCTCAGATTATATTCTGTATATCGGGATTTTCTTAACACCTTGTTTACAGATAAATAAAAATACAACAAAGGCAAGTCTTCCGTTCTAGACTGTATGCCAATTAGGTTCCTTTCAGAGTTTGCTGATGCAGTAGCTCCATACTTGGCTATAATATACAACTGCTCGCTTGTAGAAAGATCCGTTGGGAAGAACACACAGAAAATGTAATGGGGTAGGCGAACACTAGATTACATTTATATTGGCAGAACACTAAAGAACATGCAACAGAACTACTAAAGCGACTTTCTACACTACGCTTGTCCGTCCTTTATTGGCGTATTGCTGCGCGGTGTGGGATCCTTACCAGTTCAAGAGTGGAATAATAGAGAATTATTGCGAAGGTGGTTCGATGAACCCTCTGCCAGGCACTTAAGCGTGAGTTGCAGAGTAACCATTTAGATCAGATATAGAATATCGTTGTGTTGTCTGTCAAACAAGCTGTCACGAAGTTACAGGTATAAAGAATATAATCTCAGACTCCATGAAGTAACACCAACGGAACGTAACTAGCAAACAAATTGACAGTGTCAGAATCATCGATATCGCTTTACCGTCCGACATACCCTGATGATGGCAATTCAGCTGAAATAGGCCTACTGAAAAATGAAAGCAATCAGCGTACTTGGAATCATAAAATATAATTATACTTGAGGGAAATTCTGACATCTGTGAAATACAGGGAGTACATGCCATAGACTTTAGGGGTTTATTGTTCACATAAAAACGTTACGAAATGTTCATATGAACACGGATCCGAAAATCCTTCTTTATGAAGATATGAAAGGAATTTCCCATAGTGACTTCTGACTTGTAATTTACCTCAAACCTGCATTTTCACTCACTTTTTTGTTTACAGTTGGTCTCGGCATTTGTTTACTTGTCTGATTGGCCTCTGTTCAGTTTTAGAGGAACTTCCATTACAATACATCCCGACAGTGTATTGAGTTTCTGAAATGATGAGTATGCACTACATCTACGGCCCAGCAGATGGGAATGCGGACAAACACGTAGATTTGGGTGCTATACGTTGCCCTGGGAGGCAGTTACGTTGGCAAGAAAGTTTGTACGACTCTACCACCGGTTGCGAGAGACAGGCTCATTTGAGGAGAGAATTGCAGATGGTGGGAGACCATGCGATGTACGAACGCCTGAGACTGAAGAACGGGTTCTTCGTGCTGTGGGTGGTACTCCATCAACTAGTGCATGGAGAGTGTGGTGTACCAACTATCGATGCGCCTTTATTTATCCTGAGTGGTTTAATCGAAATTCACTAACAGCCCTTACGAACTTGGATGCGCCTAGTTAGAGCTATCGATCCGAGTGGACGCTACACAAAGGGGCCTGGTAATTTGTTAACTATCTCAGTTAACTAGCCCTCGATACTCTCTCCAATTGTCTGACTTCGTATTCAGCCTGAGAAGAAACCAGAACTACCGCGACTGCTAAAAATTTCCGCTTCCCAGAACCTGTATCTCTTTTAACGAATAAACAGTCTGTCACTTTGACGTAAATATTTTGACACTCAATAAGGAATGTTCCTTCTCAATATAAGACTTCCACCAACCAAACACATTAATAAATTCACTCCATAAAGTCCACAGTTAACCACAAGTCAACAATTTCAGTAAATCAGTAGCGGTATAAGCGATTCTTCTTATTATTATTGCATATACCAGCGGATAAATACTACTGTCGGAGCACAAAAAACGCGAATATGTTCCTGTTTATTTATTAGTCTCCTACTTTCCTCGACACTTGTAAAATTTTCTCAAAAATTTTGGCATGTGAACATTGTTGCACTATTTTTAACATGCAACTCACTTCAAACTCCCACAAGCTCCCCCAACTGTAACTCACTCACACCCACCAGTCCATCGCTGTAAGTCACTCACACCCATCCACTCCCACTTGCCCATTCTCCCTCACTCATTCAGCCCAACTCGTCTTCTGCGTCACAGCCAGCGTTTCCTTCGTTCTGTCCTTTCACTGTCACAGTGTCCCTGTTGCTCTCTCTCGCTGCCACTGCCCGTCCCACTTCTGCTGTCTCTTCTTACTGTCACTATCTCTTTCTTCTTCGTTGTCATTGTCGTACACTCTGTCCCTCATTATCACTGACTCTCGCCCACTTCCACTTTCTGCTTCTCTTTATTGCTCTCCCACTGGCAGTGTTTCCTTTACTATTGTGCCGTTGTCTGCTCTGTTCCATCGCCATTGTGTCCCTCTCTTTCTCTCACACAGCAATTGCCTCCTTCGCTCTTTCTGTAACACAACCACTGTCTACTGTCTTCCATTATTTATTACTTTTCCATCGCTTTGCCACGGCCACTGTCTTCTTCTCTCTGAGCACAAAAAAGCGCTGGTATGTTTGCATACCAAAATTTTTGGAAAAATTTTTAAGGGTCCTACGGCAGCTGTGCCCCACTTTTCAGTTATAATCGTTTAAAATAAACGGAAACATTCTCACATTTTTTCTGCTCCGATAGGAGCATTTTTCCGCTGGTTCCTTTCTTTACCCTACTGCAGCAGGGCATGTCACTCATACGAAAAAAAAATGCATTGCTCAGTATAATTTAGATACTTGACTGACGTGAAATTGAAATCACGCAAAACTAATTTGACGCCTCATAACGAATTTTACGTGAACAGAAATTTTGCATGTGCTTCAGTGCTACGACATGTGGTTCCCAGATGATAACGGAAACACTTTACAGCATATTTCTCCGTGCTACGTCTCTTTATAAACTACTGTGCGATTTCGCCACACATTGGATTTTAAGTGCGTATTTTCCATGTACAAGTAGGATAAATTTTGAACTTCTGTATCTTGGAAACGGTGAAAGATATGATGAAAACTTTTAATATTGTTCGAGAACGGGATCTTAGAAATACATGGTAAAAACGACTGCCATTTGCTGTGCATCGCCTTGTCTGCGTTCTCGGATGAGTAATAACAAGCCATTTTTGTGGTGTTTTCCGAGGATCCGCACATGAACTAACGGTGCCTCCAAACGTCTCATGAAGCTCACCGTAGACGACATCAAATGCAAAAAGAACCAACCGATTTGCTCCATTCGCCTAAGCGGGGAGAAGTTAGTAATATTCGTAGTTTGACCCTATAGTGTAGGATAGTGACACTAAAACAATCCTTTTGTTGGGTATACAAATGGTCCCCACCACAAGGGCTATCCAAAACAATTGAGACTACCTTTCTGTCACCAATAGAACCGGAGCTATGAGCACCGGAAAGTCCCATTTTTATTCACGGCGATTTTTAACAGATTGGGTAGCAATCTGTTGCATTCAAGTAGGTTATTGTTGTTGTTGTTGTGGTCTTCAATCCTGACACTGGTTTGATACAGCTCTCCATGCTACTCTGTCCTGTGCCAGCTTCATCTCCCAGTACCTACTGCAACCTACATCCTTCTGAATATGCTTAGTGTATTCATCTCTTGGTCTCCCTCTACGATTTTTACCCTCCACGCTGCCCTCCAATACTAAATTGATGATCCTATGATGCCTCAGAACATGTCCTACCAACCGACCCCTTCTTCTAGTCAAGTTGTGCCACAAACTCCTCTTCTCCCCGATTCTATTCAATACCTCCTCATTAGTTACGTGATCTACCCATCTAATCTTCAGCATTCTTCTGTAGCACCACATTTCGAAAGCTTCTATTCTTTTCTTGTCCAAACTATTTATCATTCATGTTTCACTTCCATACATGGCTACACTCCATACAAATACTTTCAGAAACGACTTCCTGACACTTAAATCTATACTCGATATTAACCATTTCTCGCGCCATAATTCCATAACTTTCAGTAATATTTCGCTTCAAATTGAAATCAAGTAAATTTAGTGTGGGGTGTACAGCGAATACCAGACATCTTTCTTAACAAGACAATACGTGACTGGGTTTTTAACAATATTTTCAAATATTTTGAGACGACCACTGGCGCAGACGGACGTTCCTCGACCACCGCTGCATAATTGTCGCTGTCAGTGACAAGATCGAGTAATTACATCATTCTCAAACAGTTTTAAGCCATGTAATACACAGAAAAGCCCCCACCGCGGGTAGTTCCTCAGCCTCCACACTAACTGTCTAAAAACTTGCGGATTAGAGCGCCTGTTCTATTATTAAAAACAGCTTATAGCGTTGGACATAAGCGATCCGTCGCATGAGAACGAGTATGGAAGGCACTTATCACATGACGAACTGGAACATTCTTCATGAGAATCTCGTGTACAGCCGGCCGATGTGGCCGAGCGGTTCTCGGCGCTTCAGTCTGGAACCGCGCGACCGCTACGGTCGCAGGTTCGAATCCTGCCTCGGGCATGGATGTGTGTGATGTCCTTAGGTTAGTTAGGTTTAAGTAGTTCTAAGTCTAGGGGACTGATGACCTCAGATGTTAAGTTCAATATTGCTTAGAGCCATTTGAACCACTCTCGTGTACCCGTACCACCTTCAACAAGAACAAGGATTAAATGAGGCAACTTTCAGCCAAGAATAACGTTATGTACACGCACGTTAGCAGCGGACTTGTCCTTAGCGTTACTGACACGTGATCACGGGGCCCCGGGTTCGATTCCGGACGTGAAAAAAAAAAGAAAGAGAGACCTGCACCCAGAACTGGTATTCCGACCAAGTATTAGGTGGTGCATAAATTCCTAAAGCGTTCCTTCTGCATGTTGGTTTTCCGGTTGCTATGGGTTTAGTTATCGATTTCATTGTTTTTTATTTGTAGTTCACTGTTGCTATTTGAGTTTACATATTGCCATTTTGTCATTTAGAGATAATGAGTGGACTGTGGATGCTAGAAAATGGAGTGCCAAATAGAGAAACCGGAACGTTTCCGACGTATTCTTCTGTTCGACTTCAGTAGAGGGGTGACAGCCGCGGATGCAGCCAGGAACATTTGCACAGTGTATGGGGATAATGTCATTGGACAGAGCACGGTAAGAAAATACATTTTTCGTTTTAAGGAGGATCGTTTTGGCATTAATGACTCTCCACGTTCAAGAAGACCGGAATTTGATGAAGATCGTTTAAACTCATTAATCCACAATGATGCATGTCATTGTACTCGATAACTGACAAACATGATGGATTGTGATCCACCATCGTGCGACATTTTCATGGGAAAGGTTCAAAAACCGGGTGACAGGTACCGCATATTCTGAGCCAAAATCACAAAAATCAGCGGGTTGCCGTATGTGCATCTGTGCTTGCTCTTCGTCAACTGGCTCATGAATAACACCGACCGTTCCCATACTGTATCGTTACTGGCGACGAGAAATTGTGTCTTTATGCTGATATAAAGAAGAAAAAGTAAAGGTTGAACCCAAGCAAAGCATCAATTCCCATTACAAAGAACTGCGCCCATCCACAGAAGATAATGTTATGTAACAGCGACTGTGTGGTGTACAACGAAGTGCTTCCCCACGCTGTAGCCATCTCTGCCGACATTTATTGTCAACAAGTGAGACGTCTTACAGAAGCAATCCAAGACTAACGACGAAGAAGACAGCGCGAAGCGATGGTACTCCACGATAACACTACTCCACGATAACGCTAGATCGACAAAAAACATTATACAGTAGTTAGGAAGTCATTCCGCACGCACCTTATTCGCCTGATCTTGTGCCGTCAGATTCTCACCTTTTCCGCTCTCTATCGAACAACCTTCAAGGAACTTCCTTTCCGGATGAACATGCGCTCCGAACATGGCTGGACGAATACTTCGCCTCAAAACAACTTGATTTCTACAGTCGTGGAATCGGAAAGTTACCCCAGCGTTTGTAGGCTGTTATAAACAGTGAGGAAAAATATATTATTGATGACTAAAGTCGCTGTTATGTTTATCTGTTGTGTTTACTAATGGAAAACGATACGAACTTACGCTATTCACTGATGAGGCTAGCTTTTCACGTGATTGGATCTTCAGTTATCGTAACAATCATGTCTGAGCTTATGAAAACGCCCATGAAAAGCGAAAAGAGTGTCATCAACAGAGGCTCAATGTCAGCATGTGGAGTGTAGTCATCCATCATCTCAGTGGCCCTTACTGTTTCCGGCAAAGCGTGACGTCTTTGACCACCGCCGAGTTTTCGACAGGTGAACACGCCGGAATTTTCAGAATACAAACGCAACGAGGGAGCGAAGTGCAACGAAATTTATATCCTCAGAAAGACAACACTCACCGTAAGAACTAACGCCACCACACAACAAAAGACGACCTACATCAGAAGTTGTCGCTCTGTTGTTTGACCAGGAAGAGAGCCTGATTACAAGCAGAATTTATAAGATCCTTTACCAGTTTAAACAACGGCCTTGCCGCAGTGGATACACCGGTTCCCGTCAGCTCACCGAAGTTAAGTGCTGTCGGGCGTGGCTGGCACTTGGATGGGTGACCATCCGGGCCGCCATGCGCTGTTGCCATTTTTCGGGGTGCACTCAGCCTCGTGATGCCATTGAGGAGCTACTCGACATAATAGTTGCGGCTCCGGTCTAAGAAAACTATCATAACGACCGGGAGAGCGGTGTGCTGACCACACGCCCCTCCTATCCGCATCATCTGAGGATGACACGGCGGTCGGATGGTCCCAATGGGCCACTTGTGGCCTGAAGACGGAGCGCATTACTAGTTTAAGCTCAACTACTGCCTTACTAACACTATCCCAGCAGCTGGAACTGGACAGAAATGGATGTAAGTTACGTATCTTAGGCTGGTTCAGTTTGCTATATAATTTGCTTTTCTATATTCGGAGTTTAGTGGTTGCTAATATCACATGATTTGAATCAAATTCTTTGCACTGTCATGACCATTCACTGGGGAATCTATAACTTTAATTATGTACGTGGTAAAAAACACACTGACGGAAAAAAATCGCAACATCAAGAAGAAATAATGCGACATAAACGAAATTTGCTAGGCGTGTTTCTACATCTGAAAGATGACGCCTATTGAAATTTCGCACAAGAGTGGCGCTAATAGTGGCGCAATGAGGATGCAAATCATGTTGGCTTTAGATATACGTTTGATGGTAGTGAGCGTTAGTTAGCTTTGAGGTTGGACGTGATGAGTTGATGTCAGTCAAGAATGCCTTTAAAGCGACAAAGACCCCTTTATCGATACCCCACCGAGATAAACGAGGTAGTGTAATAGGGCTTTAAGAAGCTGGATGCTCCTCCTTCGATATTGCGGAAAGATTTACCAGGATACAACCACTGTACATGATTGATTGCAGCGGTGGTCAGGAGAATGTACGGTCGCAAGAAGACTGGACTTCGAGGGATGACCATCGTCTCTGGAGTAAGGCTCTGGCGTATCGTACTGCATCTGCAGCAGCAATTTGACCGGCAGTTGGCACCTCACTGACACAGCGAAGTGTTACAGATCGGTTACTTTAAGGACAGCTCCGAGCCAGAGGACACCCTGTAGCGTGCATTCCACTGACCCTAAACCATTGCCATTTGCGATTTCACTGGTGTCAAGCGAGAGCCCATTGGAGGGCAGGCTGGAGGTCTGTTTTGTTTTCTGATGTAAGCTGGTTCTGCCTCGGAGCCAGTGACAGGGGTCTGTTGATTAGAAAGAAGGCACTTGAGGGCCTGAAACCAACATGTCTTCGTGCCAGACACATTGGACCTACAATTCGAGTTACGGTCTCGGGTACGATTTCGTGTAACAGCAGGAGCACTATCGTGGTTTTCCCATGCTCCGTTATTGCAGATTTGAACGTCAGTCTGGTAATTCGGCCTGTTGTGTTGCCATTCATGAACAGTACTCCAGGGAGTGTTTTCCAACAGGATGACGCCCGTCCACATACCGCTGTTGTAACCCAACATGTTTTACAGAGTGTCGATATGTTGCCTCGGCCTGCTCGATCACCAGATCTGTCTCCAAGCGAACACATCATCGGACAACTCCAACGCCACCCACAACCAACATTAACCCTCCCTGTAGTGACCGACCAAGTTCAGGGCATCGAACCCCATCTTACAAACTGACATCCGATACCTGTACAACACAATGAATGCACATTTGCATGCTTGCGCTCTACATTGAGGCAGTTACACCGATTAATAATGTACCGTCATTTTACATTTGCAATGGTTTATCTCACGCTTGCGTTTAATCACTTAAATGGTATCTAGACAAATGTATTACCGAAATTTCATTACTCTACATTAATTACTTTTTTGGTGTTGCGACTTTTTCCATCAGAGTGCTTAAGCTGACAAACTCTGGGAGGATGCACGGGACACCAAAACAAACATTTTTCTCTAATGTCACAATTGCCAATGAACTTTTTTTAATCCAGTAGAGGACGTAAATCGCTCTCAACACGCGTGCAATTACGCGTAACATGGGAAAGAATCAGACGAATGTAAGAAATGTCCTTGATGAGCAATTGATAATACATTTCATGTACAGTCTATGCGCAACCTGGAACTAGATGATTATCCACTGAGATCACAGTCTTCACAGTGGTGTCGAGAAGAGTGTCGGATGCATCCTATATACCTGCTCTCTGTGCTGTTTATACAGGCTGAAAACTATTTAAACCGACAAGCTCTGGGAGGTTGTAGGGGACATCAAAACAAATATTTTTCCCTAATTCATTTTTTCCTATGAGGAGTATTAAAACCGGCGGAGGTCGTATTATGCTCTTCAGTTGTTGGAGGCCGTATTACGATCTTCAGTTGTTAGAGGGCGTATTACTCTCTTCAGTTGTAGGCAACTGCTGTCCACCAGTGTAGTAGTGTATTGTCTCTGTTTACTAATGGAGCGATTCACCTGAAGTGAGTACACTGATATGGTTGGTGAGTGCTACGTAGCGCACCACAACGGACTAGCTGCACAGCTGGTTTATCAACAACAATATCCTAATCGCCGTATCGCGCACCATATGACCTTTGCTGCTGTGTACCAACGTCTGCCTGAGACCGGGTCATTTAGCAGATTACCTGGACAGGGACGTCGTCGCACGGTAAGAACGCTGCAATTTGAGGAAGCTGTCTTGCAGCATGTGGAGCGGGATCCTTCAATCAGCACTCGTGCAATTGCACGTAACATGGGGACGAATCGGACAAATGTGAGAACAGTCCTTGGAGAACAATTGTTACGTCCATTTCACTTACAGCGTGTCCACAACCTGGAACCAGTTGATTATCCATCCAGAGCACAGTTTTTGCAGTGGTACCTGGAACAGTGTGAAATTCATCCTACATTTCCATCCTCTGTGTTGTTTACCGATGAAACAACGTTCGGGCGTGATGGAGTCTTCAACATGCACAATTCGCATGTTTGGAGTGAGGACAACCCACGTGCCACACTTACTAGCGCCCATCAAGTACAGTTCTTCGTTAATGTGTGGTTCTGTGTTGTCGGGGACTGTTTAATTGGACCGTATCTGCTACCTAGGCCATTAAATGGCCGGCACTATTACGATTTTCTCGCCAGAGCATTGCCAGAATTGCTGGAAGACGTCCCGCTCCCTACAAGACAACGCATGTGGTTCCAACATGACGGGGCGCCGGAACATTGCAGTCGTCGTGTGCGTCGATTCCTGGACCGAAGGTTCCCAGAAACCCTGATTGGTGGAGGTGGTCCTGTACCATGGCCTGCTCGATCCCCAGATATGTCCCCTATGGACTTTTTTGTGTGGGGAGAGATGTGCAACCTTGTTTACGGAACTCCTGTTGCATCAGAAGAGGATCTGTTTGCCCGGATAGTAGCAGCAGCAGGAACAATTCAGGATACTCCTGGGGTTTTTGCCCCTGTCAGACAGAACATGAATCGACGGTGTAACCTTTTTGAAAATCTGCTGTACTTGAAATTGGGTTGTGTTAATGTGTTGTCTCTTGGTCATAAAAAATGGAAAAGTGTTTGTTGGTTTAATTAATTTGCCGCCAGAGAAATCTTCCTCTACCGGTTTAAATACTCCTCATAGGAAAAAATGACATTAGGGAAAAATATTTGTTTTGTTGTCCCCTACAACCTCCTAGAGTTTGTCGGTTTAAATACTTTTCACCCTGTAGATGAAGCAGCGTTCGGGCGGGATGGGGGTCATCAGCGTCAACAAATGGCGCGGTTTGAGTGAGATTATTCCACATGCCACGTTTATTCGCACTCGTCAGTTGCGGTTCTACGTGAATGTGTGGGCAGATGTTGTTGGTGACTATTTAACTGGTCCGTATCTCCTACCTAGACCGTTAAATGACAGGCATTATTACAATTTTCTCGCCAGAGTTGCTGGATGACGTGCCACTCGCTACAAGACAGCGCATGTGGTTGCAACATGGCGGGGCGTCGGCATATTTCAGTCGTCTTCTATGTCGGTTCTTGAACCGACAGTTTCCGAAAAGTGGATTGGCAGACGTAGTCCTGTACCGTGGCGTACTCAAGTCCCTGATCTGAAGCGTCTGGACTCTTCTGAGTGAAGAGATATGTAACCTTGTTTAGAAAACCGCTGTTGAATCAGAAGGGTATCTGGTTGCCCGACTAGTAACAGCAGCAATGGGAATCAAGGGCACTCCCGCAGTTCAAATGACTCTGAGCACTATGGGACTTAACATCTGAGGTCATCAGTCCCCCAGAACTTAGAACTACTTAAACCTAACTAACCTAATGACATTACACACATTCATGCCCGAGGCAGGATTCGAACCTGCGACCGTAGCGGTCGCGCGGTTCCAGACTGTAGCGCCTAGAACCGCACGGCCACTCCGGCCGGCACACTCCCACAGTCTTTGATGTGTTAGACAAAACGTGACCCACCGGTGTAACCTCTGTTTACAAGTCAGTGGGGGCAGTTTTGAACCTCTGATCTGAAGTACTTGTGTTAATGTTGCTGTCTTTTGGTAGGCCTATTAAAGACACTGGTAAAACTTCTACGTCTAGTTTCTCGAGAATTTTTGAGAGATCCATAGAAGTCCTTCTCAAATTGATATTTGAGTTCTGAACTTCACGTACCACAAACAGATATATACGTATATAAAAAAACAAGAATCCTATTGCCGCTAGGTTACCAAGGAAAGATGTGGTCTACTAGACAGCGGTGAGACGAAACGCGCAGCTTTCAAGACGCTGCGCGGCCAGCAGGGGTGCCCACAAGTGTCGCCGTGTATGCAGGTCGCGGTACCGCTGCTCGCTGGAGAAAGTAGACTGGACTCCAGTCTAGCGTACCCGCGCCCTCTGGCAACGTTTGCTTGATGCACAAACACATCACAACAACGACGTAAACTTCGTGTGCGTCAAAGGGCATTCATGCATCACTGGAAACGAAATAGACGGAAGATATGCCGAAGAAAGTAATCCTCGAGCCATATTTCGAGGAGTTACACTCCCATGGAGGGACTATACGGAAAATACGCCAACAAGCACTGGACGAATGGATCTGGAAGCGAACAATAACCCAAACAAAAATTTTAATCTCCGCATTCAGCCGCAACTGCCGAATGAGTCAGAATGAGTAAACAGCACCAGAGCTCCATAATACGAATGCGGTTACGAGATGGATGTCACCCTAGTCATCTCTACAGGGTGAAAATTATTTAAACCGACCAACTCTGGGAGATTACACGAGACACCAAAACAAATATTTTTCTCTAATGTCATATTTACCTGTGAGGATTTTTTAAACAAGCAGAGGCAGATTTCTCTGGAAAGAAAAGTAATTAAGCTGACAAGCTCTGAGAGATTGCATGGGACAGTGAAAACAGTGTTTTCCAGTGAGGACAAAAAGTAACAGAAACAAGTATTAGGCTTACCTTAAAGTAAGGACATACTTTGGACGATCTTCGTGGCTCTGTAGTAGACCGCATGCCTGCCACCTGTGAAGTACATTGCTTGTAATCAGAAGGTTCGTCTTCTGATGTTTCTTCTTTTACTCGTATCTTATAACCCGACTTTGGCTACGAAGCTCTAAGGACACTCACTGAATGTGTGCTGTTTCCAGCTTCAGTGTAGAAATCTCAGTAAACAAAATGAACAGTAACCCACAGAAACTTTCATTGATGATGTCATCAACAGATGCCTCAAGGCACTAGTTTGCTGTAAATGTAAGTAATTGCTTGCAATAAAATTATTTTATTGATACCCATAATTTTATTCTTGAAGATGATTTATAAACTTAGGCTATACCTACTTAGTACTTGCAAATAATTTAATTAAATATCAGAGATTGATACAAATTTTTGGATATTGTTACCTTTGCTATATGTCTAGTATCGCATCAATAAAATAGAAGCCTAATGAAAAATAATTATTTAAAGAACTTTTTCAATATAACACGTTTTAAAACGGACTGAAAAGCGTAAAATAATTTCTCCTGTCACCATGCTGATTCCTAATCCACATAGAGATAGCCCCGAAAATTTGAGCTTGTGAATTATGAATAGCTGTGACAATACTTGTAAAATTACAAAAGGAAAAGTGGTGTGCATACAGTAGATAAATGATGCATGAATAGTTCACGCAAGTCACTATCAGTTTTATTGAACTGCAAATGCCGGCCGGAGTGGCCGAGCGATTCTAGGCGCTTCAGTCTGGAACCGCGCGACCGCTACGGTCGCAGGTTCGAATCCTGCCTAGGCCATGGATGTGTGTGATGTCCTTAGGTTAGTTAGGTTTAAGTAGTTCTAAGTTCTAGGGGACTGATGATCTCAGATGTTAATCCCCATAGTGCTCGGAGTCATTTGAACCATTTTGAACTGCAAATGCCGGCCGGGGTGACCGAGCGGTTCTCGGCGCTTCAGTCTGGAACCACGCGATCGCTGCGGTCGCAGGTTCGAATCCTGCCTAGGGCATGGATGTGTGTGATGTCTTTAGGTTAATTAGGTTTAAGTAGTTCTAAGTTCTAGGGGACTGATGACCTCAGTAGTTAAGTCCCATAGTGCTCAGAGCCATTTGAACCTTTTTTGAACTGCAAATGATATGAACAGCTGCATGAGTTTTCTCAACAAAGGCGTCACTCTATACACGTCTAACGCGTGCGTCCCACATCTTTCCTTCTAAATTTTTCAAATACTGTCATAGCTATTAAAAATTCATAAGCATAAATTTTCAAGACTATCTGTATGGGACTAGGAGAAATTATTTTATACTTTTTTATCTGTTTTTAAAAAGTTTTGTGTTAGAGTTTGTAAGTCAATAATTGATTTCTGCTTTTTAGTCTTGTGTATGGGAAATTTTTCAGTCACTTTCAAACATTTTCATAATATTACAACAGAGACATGTGCCAAATTCCAGGTTTATTTCAGTTTTTTTTTTCGGCTAAGTGAACTCCTTTTCTCCTACGTATATTTCGCAGAAAGACGGCGAAGGTAAAAATTAGAGAGATTCGAACTAGCACGGGAACTTACCAGGAATCGTTCTTACCGCGAAACATTCGTAACTGGAACAGGAAACAGGGCAAACAGCAGTGGTAATCCCTGCCACGCACCAGGCACGAAACGAGTATACATCGCATTGGCATCCAGCTGCGAGCCGTGTTGAAAGTTTCAAGTCCATAGCTTATCGGGAAGTTACATTATGTGATCAAAGCATCTGTACACCCCCAAAACATACGCTTTTATATTAGGTGCATTGTGCTGCCACCTACTGCCAGGTACTCAATATCAGGGATCTTAGTAGTCATTAAACATTGTGAGAGAGCAGAATGGGACACGTCTGTACGCGCGATTTCCACTCTCCTAAACATCCCTAGGTCCACTGTTTTCGATGTGATAGTGAAGAAGAAACGTGAAGGGATACGCACAGCACAAAAGCGTAAGGCCGACCTTGTCTGTTGACTTACAGAGACCGCCGACAGTTGAAGAGGGTCGTAATGTGTAATAAGCAGACATCTTTCCAGACCATCACACAGGAATTCCAAACTACATCAGGATCCACTGCGAGTACTATGGCAGTTAGGCAGGAGGTGCGAAAACTTTGATTTCATGCTCGAGTGGCTGCTCATAATCCACACATCACGCTGGCAAATGCCAAACGACGCCTCGCTTGGCGTAAGGAGCGTAAATATTGGACGATTGAACAGTGCAAAGACGTTGTGTGGAGTGACGAATCACGGTACACAGTGTGGCCATCGGATGGCGGAGTGCGGGTATGGCGAATGCCCGGTGAACGTCATCTGCCAGCGTGTGTAGTGCCAACATTAAAATTCGGAGGCGGTGGTGTTACGGTGTGGTAGTATTTTTCATCGAGTTGGGTTGCACCCCTCGTTGTTCTGCGTGGCACTATCACAGCACAGGCCTACATTGATGTTTTAAGCACTTTCTTGATTCCCACTGTTGAAGAGCAATTAGGGGATGGCGATTGCATATTTCAACACGATCGAGCACCTGTTCATAATGCACGGCCTTTGGCGAAGTGGTTACACGACAATTACATCCCTGTAATGGACTGGTCTGCACAGAGTCCTGACCTGAATCCTATAGAACACCTTTGGGATGTTTTGGAACGGCGACTTCTTGGCAGGCCTCACCGACCGACATCGATACCTCTCCTCAGTGCAACACTCCATGAAGAACGGGCTTCCATTCTCCAAGAAACCTTCCAGCACGTGATTGAACGTGTGCCTGCTAGGGTTGAAGCTGTCATCAAGGCTAAGGGTGGGCCAACACCATACTGAATTCCAGCACTAGCGATGGAGGGGGCCATGAACTTGTAAGGCATTTTCAGCCAAGAGTCAGGATACTTCTGATCACATAGCGTATTTTAAAACCAATTGCAGTATCTGAACCGAACGGAAAATCAGACAAGAAAGCAACCTAAAAAAGTGTTAAAATGTGTTACTATGGAATATCAGACTAATTGTGTAAGATTAAAGAGTTCCTAGGATACAGAAGATAGCACGTCAACCTTGATGAAGTGAAATCTTCAGACGTAAAAGTAACTTAGAGGTTGTCGCAAGGAAGTGCAGTAGGACTATTCCTGTTGCAAATACCTATAAATGACCTAGAGGATTACGTTGAAAGTTCCAGAGGCTTTTCGCGGATGGTGCTGTTGTGTCAGATACGTCGCAGCGCTAGGAAATTCTAGCAAACTGCTGGAAGACCCGTATGTGATGGAGCGTTGGTGCACTGAGTGGCAATTGACCCCAACGTAAACGAATTTATGTAACGTATTTGTCATAAATTGGCAGAAAGAACCTTTATTGTCTAATTACATGTTTTCAGAACAATCACTGAAAGCAGTCATATCGATTAAATATCTTGAAGTACGCATACGGAGGGATTTAAAGTGGAACGACCACATAAAACTAGTCTCAGGTAAGGCAGATGCCAGACTGAGATTCATTGGAAGAATCCTCAGTGAGCGAAATCTCCCCACAAAGGAGGGAGCTTACAAAATCATCGATCTACCAATATTTGAAAACTACTCGTCAGTCTGGGATCTGGACTAGAGAGGAGTGACACAGCGCGTTTGCTTGCGAGTGCATTTACTAAGCGCGATAGCTCACGGGGATAGTCAACAAACTACAGTGGCAGAGGCTGCAAGAGAAGCTTTTTGCATCGGCGTGTGGTTTATTGCTAAAGTTCCGAGAGCGTACGATCCTAGAAGAGTCGACCGAGGTATTGCTTCCTCTAGCGCACATCTCGCGAAAATACTGTGGACGTAAATTTAGACATATTATAGTTCACAAGAAGTCTCACCATGAATCCGCCCGTACACGGATCGGTCAGAAACCTCAATATATGCTACGACACTGACTGCAGGGTCACACCCTCCGTAGCGGCTAGAACAAATTCCAGAGGCGTGCCGCGTACCAGTTACGACATGGCTGCTTCACGGTGTGAAGTAACGTGCGGGAGGCCTTGTAGACTCCCCAACAGCCGAGAGAGCTGGCCGGACTGTTAGTGCACTGGACACGCATGCTGGACATGTCGATGCAAGTTTCATACTGGACATCTTTCAAAGTATGTTCTAAATTGTTTCAGTCTGTATTTACATCTACTTCTGCACTCCGCAAGCCACCTTGCAGTGTGTGGCGAAGGGTACTTTGTGTATCACTGTCAACCCACCTTTTTCCTCACTTGCAAAGCAATAATTCGAGCGAATCATTGCGGCACTCACGCCCCCTACCGGGGCGCCAGTCAGTCGGAGGATCCAAAGATAGCACAACACCGCCACGGCTCATTCTAAATGCTCCACTGGTCTCGTCAGGTGGTGCATGTGGTCACCAAATATAGCTGCACAACCCCAAACCGAATGAGTAAAGACAGGTTTTTCATAATCAACCTCGTGTAAGACTACCCATTTTATGTCTGTCAGTGAAAGGAACTGAAATGGTACTTTCTTTGTTGCAGGTAAGCAGCTATGTTGGTGTCTGACGGAGACTCATAAACGTGGTAAGATTAAAATTTTTGTGTTCTCATTGCATAACTTTTTTGAATGTGTATCATCGAATAGATTACTCTGGCGAGCTGCACTACTCACGAATTGTAGTGGTAGGTCGTCTGCAAGAGAACACAAACTTCAACAACGACCAGACGAAACCTCTACCTTTTTAGTGAACGAGGAATATCCTGTGCATCCTAATATTCTGTTGTAGCCCTTTTATGCTACTGAAATTGAAATATGGAGCAGTGCAGTATTCATCTAAACTGGTACAATGGAATGGACTGCCGGACGGAGTGGCCGTGCGGTTCTAGGCGCTGCAGTTTGGAGCCGAGCGACCGCTACGGTCGCAGGTTCGAATTCTGCCTCGAGCATGGATGTGTGTGATGTGCTTAGGTTAGTTAGGTTTAAGTAGTTCTAAGTTCTAGGGGACTGATGACCTCAGAAGTTAAGTCGCATAGTGCTCAGAGCCATTTGAACCATTTTTTTGGAATGGACTTGCCCGGGGGTCAGGATGACAATGAGCCTCCGGATAGGTGCCACGTTCTCTTGCTTGAGCTGTAGTTCAAATTTTTCGCTACACGACCCACATAAATAGTTTTTTTTGTGTACTGCAGTCGACATCCCAAAATTTTTATTTAAGCGCCGCAGAAGTTATTGAGTTATCAGTCATCCTTTCTGTCGAATTTTGACGAGAAAACAATAGACCCTCATTTCAAATGCCTCCTTATTTTTCACTTTTAACGTCAACCTACTATTTGGTAAGGAGCACCGACCAGATTTGTGTGTCCACCTCTGGCGCTGCAATCTGTATTATTAACAACTTCCTGAAATTTCATCAAAGTACTGCGAACATACTCTGCTCGACATTTTACGCCCACACCCATAATCAGCGTTCAGACCTACAGCCATAGCTGAACCTGTTAGAGTGTCTTAAATCGTAAATGCATAGGTTAGTCGGCAGTAACATTGCTAGCAAACAGCAGGGTTTCAATTTCGTCATTCGGCACGTATCATAAATTTTCATGCTAGCCTAATGTTTTTAGAATATAAAGCGTGTTCAAAAAACAACAGCACTTTTTTGGAAAGAATTTGATCTGTCCGTCTTCATCCCCCCGCAAAGTTAATTATTGTAGACTTATGCAAGCTTTTTTCTTTTTTGTCTCAAATACGCTAAAAAGTTCTGGAATTCTATCTTTGGGACAGCTTTTAGTTCTCTCAGCGGCATGTTTTTGATCTTATTAGTGCTTGTAAAACCACTAAAACCACAGATTTTCTTTAGTTTTGGGAACAGAAACTCACAAGAGGCCATATCTGGCGAATATGGAGAGGCCGGAGCATCACAACAATGTTTTTGGCCTAAAATTCACGAACAAACAACGAACTGTGAACAGGTGCATTAGCATGATGCAAAAATCATGAATTGTTTCGCCACAAACCCCGATTTTTTTTTCTCGGCGATCCAAATGAGAGTTAATTTACACGTAAACTAATGTTTCAGGAGTTCTGCATCGTCGTTGACTCCATCTAAACACGCCCGAGTAACCTGTCACTGTTTTCGTTCGAAGTTCAACAGTTCCTCGTTAATCGTTTGTTTCACTTTCACCACGATTTCATCAGTTGATGATGTCCTGGGACATGTAGGGCGTTCGTCATCTTTAACATCTTCACGGCCTTCTTCGGAACACTTACTCCACTCGTCAAATACAGTCGACCCAACAAAAGCAACATTTAACGTTTCAAAGCCTTTGCTGCACTCCATTCCGTTCTTATAGCAAAAATTTGAAACAAATTCTCTGATCCATCTTTATACAAAATATGTCAGACGATAATACCAAAACACATGCAACCTTTTTGACAGCTGACAACAGACTAAATATCCCATATGACTAATAATGTACAAATATCTCTAAGTCAGATATGTTTACTAAAACACCGACGAAAAAATCGCGCGAATCGGACTGATGCAATATATTGTTGGCTTGGACTGGATGTGGAGGAAAGTTTAGAGTGTAACTTCCCGTCGATGTGGAGAAGATCGAATTGGCTAATGGTGAGTAAGGAGTCCGTCACACGCTTCTGTGTGAGTTGTCTACAGGTCTTTAAGGTCGTTTTTCGCAATCTCGTATCCAGACTCGTCAATCTGTGCATACATTTTCTTTCAAGTTTCTTCGTTGCATACCCTCATTCACTTGATTTTCCCATTCTGCACAACATCTTACAACTTTTGTCATGTGTAGTCCAGTCAACGAAGGAAAATTAGGGGAAAATTTCGTGTGGTCGTAAATTTTTGTACGATGGTAGGAGAGAGTGCGATGAACAACATACTAAAAACCTCCACCAGTAGGGTGTGAGCCCGGGGGTGGGAGATGTTTGAAGGTCATTCGTTGATGTTCTTGAATAACTGTAAAGCCGCAGCTTCTAGCGAAAATGTTTCCGAGTACAAAATTAAACAAGAAGCAACTATAGGGTGTTTCATAAAGTTATACCGACTCCCTCTCCTTAGCGCATAAACAAGGCCTGGGGTGTTAATTTTCCATAAAGTGCTTTAACCTCACATGGAATAAAGATATGAGGTAACAGTAATACTAAAGCAAGAAAAGAATATGAGCAGAGTAATACTAAAGTAACAAAAGAATATGAGCAGAGTCTACATAATCTCTGCACACTGTTTTAAGGTGCTAGAAGCGAAACTGATTCTTGGTCTTGTTCTACAGGAGTTGTAGCGTTCTTCCGGGAAAGGCGACTTGTTTCACCACAAACTCTGCTCGCTTTTCACTTTGTAGACGGCATTTCCTGTCTATTTCTCTCAGATGGGTGGACACAATAATATCACTCAGCTCCTGTTTATATTGTGCAGTTATTTTCAATTTATTAAGTGAGTACTGGCTTGCAGTTTTTAAGTGAGATATTGCTGAAAATATGTTACTATAAACAATGACTGAGAAGCGTTTAATTTCCAAGTGTGATGTTGTCAGTGACCTTTGTAGTGTTGGTGGGAATGGGATTAGATTGGTAAATGTGGCACCTTGCCGCTATCACTGGTAGCGTATTGTAAAGCCGCGTAATTGTACTGTTGTCACCTGGTGGCGAATTAGTAATGGCCAGATAGTTACTGCATTTCTATCATCATTAATTGTGTTACTAGAAGACTGCATAAATTTCTTCCATTCAGAAATTGTTGACACTTGCAGAGTGGGCTGCACTGAGTGGAGACACTTACCACACATGCACAGTATACCTTGCAAGGTGGGTTTGAATACTTCAGATAGAATTGGACTGATCATGATCAAGTCTAGAACAGTAACCTGTTGCCATGTGTCCTTGACGTATTCGTATGTTGATATATCTGAAGCTCGGTAAAACCAAGGTGACCTATTTTTGTTACAGAGGGAACCAGTTTAAGCCTCTGGGTCTTTTCAGATGTTGGCAGAGCTGTATAAATTCCTGCTTTTTACAGCGGTTTCAGAGCATCCAAGGCCGACCCGATGTTCCGGGTGGATTTGTAGATTACAGTGGTATTCAGTATATCCCTCATGATGTAACAAGCATTCCAGCCACTGATAAATGCTAGGAACCTTACGAGTGCATTCCATTTGATATCGTTTTGCAACTTTGTGCCTGGATATTTAATCGATATAATGGAATCGATGTTCTCGAATCCATATTGACATCATCTTACGCATGGTACAGCCTCTCCAGTGTGGTAGAGAGTTGACAGCTCCAAGTGTTGCTTTTTGTGTGTGTGTAATAGCTCACTTTTACAAGTGCAAATAAGTACCATCTTTACACGTTGAAAGTATTTCTCACCTCCTACAGAGGCTCTTGTGTCCTAGTCGTTTTGAACGGTTCTGTTAGTATAATTCCCGTACGCAACAGTCCGTCTCTGAAGTTGGGTAGTCAACGCGGCTGACTGCCATGCAGGGTACCCGAGTTCGAGCCTCATTCCTAGCAGGAATTTTGGCAGGAGGACTGGTTGGGGTGCACTTAGCCTCGTGAGGTCAGCTGACGAGCAACCCGAACGATCGGTAGTGGTTTCAAGGTAAAGAAAGCCGACAACGGCCGGGAGAGCGCTGTGCTGACCACATGCCCGTCCATACCGCCTCCAGTGACGTAGCTGGCGAAGGATGAGACGGCGGTCGGCCGGGGCTACCTTACCTTCGTACATGTCCCCACAACTATGCGGAACTGTATAAATTCCTGCTTTTTACAGCGGTTTTAGAGCATCCAAGGCCGACCCGATGTTCCGGGTGGATTTGTAGATTACAGTGGTATTCAGTATAGGAAATTTGGAAATTTGTGGTAAGATCTTATGGGACCAAACTGCTGATATCATCGGTCCTTAAGCTTACACACTACTTAATCTAGCTTAAACTAACTTACGCTAAGGCCAACACACACGCACCCATGTCCGAGGGAGGAGTCGAACCTCCGACGGGAGGAGCCGCACGTACCGTGACAAGGCGGCCCAGACCACGCGGCTATATTCCGTTTAGTTAAGGTCTTCACTATGGTGTCAGTTACGTCTTTAACGAACGGCAGGAAAACCATGGATTTTGTACACGTCCGTACATTTATGTGATCTTGTTTTGGCTAAGCTCTCTTTATGTCAACGGACGAATACCCAATCTTCATCAACGCACTGGTGAGATATTCAAATTTCGCATCGAGCAGCTCCCGTTCACATAACTGCACTATCGGTGAGCCTATTTATAATAGCTCGCCTTTTTCGTCGGTGATTATCTGAATCCCGATGTGGTTAATATTGTCTATGTGCGAGGGCTTTCGGTTCACGGTGTTGCCTAAGCCATCACCTTCTTTCTTGAAGACCAGCAAATGTAATCTACCTTCTACCTCCTCCTCCGACATACAGAAGTTAATCTTAGGATTAATCTCACAGAGATGTTCGTCAAAACGACCCGGTTCCTTCTGCCTCGTCCCCAGAACACAAACGCGTCATCCACATTACGTAACTACGCATCCGATTTCTTTTTTTTTTCTTTTTTGGCACTTCCTAATTCCTGTTCTTCGATTTTAAGATTAAGAAATTTGTTGTCACCGTGATCGAGGGACTTCCCGTAGCCAAGCCATTCGTCTGTTATTAAAACTCACCGTTCCATTGGAAGTACGTGATCGTGACATAGTATTTAAACAGTTCTGTAATATCGACAGGAGAAATCCGATTGAACTGTTCCAAAACAGCACTAAGACGAGCCATGCTAAACAGCGATACAACATCAAAATTGACTACATCTGGCGGCTGGACCAAGATGCCATTTAATTTTCCGATAAAGTGTGTCGAAATTCTTGATGTAAGAATCCAGTCGGCCTACATGCGCTCGTAATAGTAGTCAAGAACGTGGCGGTCGAATACATCTACGTACATACTCTGCAAGACACGGTACGAAACATGGCGGAGGGTACCTTGTACCGCTACCAATCATTCCCTTTCCTGTCCATTGGCAAAAGGAGCGACGGAAAAACGCCTGTCTATATGTCCCCATCCGAGTCCTTTTTCTGTTACCTTGTCCTCTCGGTGCTTAATGCGAAGTGTACGTTGGTGGCAGAGGAATGTATGTGCAGGCAGCCGAAAATGTAACTTCTCTAAATTTTCTTAATAGCGTTGCACGAAAAGATCGTAGTCTTCTCTCCAGGGATTTACATCTGCGTGTTTGTTCGATCCAACAGTTAAAAAATTTAGCTTCACGCCTCTGAATTGCTTCGAAGTCTTCCTTTAATGTGACATGATGGGGATCCCAAACACTTGAACAGTCAGTACTCAAAAATAGTTTGCGCTTGTGATCTATACACTGTCTCATTTGTAAATGAGCCACGCTTTCCTAAAATTCTCCCAATAAACAAAACTCGACCATTCACCTTTCTTGCTACGAATCTTTCGAGTGCATTCCATTTAATATCGTTTTGCAACTTTGTGCCTGAATATTTAATCGAAGAGACTGTCAAGCAGCACGCCACTAATACTGCAGTGGAATATTACAGGATTTTTTCCCCTACTCATCTGCATTAACTTACATTTTTCTACACTTAGAGTGAGCTGCAATTCATCACGACAGCTAGAAATTTTGCACACATCTTCCTCAGTCCTCCTACAGTCAATTAATGACGACACCTTACCCTACACCACAGCGTCATCAGCAAACAGCTGCAGATTGCTGCTCGTGAGATTATTTATGTGTATAGAGAATAAAAGGGGTCGTATTACATTCCCCCGGGGGACTATGACGACGCTTTGATTAACAGTCGTCGTCCAGGAAAACGTACTGGACCCTATTAAGTATTAAGAAGTCTTTGCACTACTCACAAATCTGGGTTCGTATTTCATGTGCTCGGACCTTCGTTGAGAGTCTGCAATGCGCACAGTGTCAAACGCTTTCCGGAAATCTAGGAATATGGAACCTACCTGTTGCCCTTCATCCGTGGTTCACAGGACATCGTGCGAGATAACAGCCAGCAATGCTTTGTAAACCTATGCTAATTTGTGGACAAATGTCGCATGGAAATTTATTAAATTTGAACTTAGAACAGGTTCAAGAATTCTGCAGCAAAGTGATGTCAAGAGTATTAGCATGTCATTTTTGGGACCATTCTTTTAACCTCCTTATATACTGGAGTCACCGGCACTTTGAGTCATTTGGGGGTTTGTGATGGGTGATCCAATGACATTACCATATTTCTGAGCGGAACTTTTTCTTCATGATTTTTTGGCAAAAGCTTGGTGTTATAAAAACTTTACAAGAAGAAATAATAAATATTTAATGTCGCATTATAGGACTTTAATTGTAAAATTGCTCTAAAATTGTATGTCTGAGGGTTAGTTACCACAGAATTTTCCCACATCACAGGTTGAGCCTAGAGATCCTAAATACGGCACTGTTTCTCTGATACAAATGTTCTCCTATCGAAACACACAGCCACGTCAGATTTTTGAGTTGTAACTGGAAGCGAAGTCGTGGTTGTAACGTAAACAGCGGAACATTAAACTTTGGTTTGGGTTTAGTGAAAACGCGAGACGTATCGTTGGCATGTTTCATCACTAACAGCACGTGGTTCAGCTACGTTTCGATTGGTAAAAAGCTCCACGATTCAGAACCAGTGTGTGAGTTGCTGCAGGTCTTACGGTATAAGAGCCGAGTCAGCTCCGTAGTGTCTTTTTATCGCTCATAACGGTGAGCCGAGACACTCGCGTTTACTCGGTCGTTAGTACATTCGTGCAAAGAGCTTTAGTCTGAGGAATGTGCACATGTTGGGCTATTCTCCTGTTAACGTGCCGTGCAAACGATTCTGGAAAATTTTCCATTGACGTTCTGATGGAAACCGGTACCAATTCACAGCTCCACGGGAACATGATGATTCTACACGCATCTGCGTAACAAAAGGCAAATTTGCCATTTGCCTTCTCTCCTCCTACTTCAGGTTTTCGTGCTCTGGTTTAGTCAGCAGCAGCGCTCCGTTCCTGCCTTATTTCTACACTCGTTCTCTTCCTCAACGGTGTGTGGCGGAGGGTGCATACTACATACAATGTGATTCAGCTAAGCAGCTCAGATATTTCCGGCACCGCTTAAAATATCATAAGTCTCTTTTCACCCAGATGAAATGAGAGAAAGTCCTCTCTAAACGACGTACAGTTTCTTTTCATAGCTAAAAGTTGGTAAATCCCAGTTTCTAGATATTGCAATATCTCTGAAAGTAGTAATCGGATTTTGGAGAGCGAAACAGCATTGAATTTCTCTTTTAGAACTACGATACTAGCAGCAGAAATTAGAACCGGTATATCTGTAATTAATATAGCTGTGAAAAGAGGACTTTTTGACAATTAATTCTGATACAAATATTGTTAAGATATCTTACACGGTTCAGGAAATATTTGAGGTGAATTTAGCTGAATCACCCTATATAAATCCTTCGTATGTTTTCGCAGATGGTACTCGCGACGAAAGAATCTGTCATCTCACATATCTTACCGTATCTCTGTTCTTGTCTTAAGCTTTCTACATGTTTGCATACAAAAATCTGCAGAAATTTGCATGTACCCTTTTCGTCCTCTAAGGCTTCCTTACTTTTCACTCCCAATTAGGATAATTTTTGTGGCATTGTTTTCCCGTCCCCTCCCCCCAGTTTATAAACTCACTTCCTTTCAGCTCTTCTTCCCGTACCACTCTTATGTAGTGAACCATCCTTAGACCAGCAAACATCAGGGACCTGTACCAAAGGTGTCCAACACTGCCAGAGATTACGGCTTTATGAAGATCAGTGCAGAACTACTCAGTAACACAAACTTTTAAAACAGCAAAAATCGGTGTCGGGAAACAAAAATAGTCTTACCCAAGGAACCGTTCTTGCTCCCACTTGTGCACCAACGACGAACGCGTAACAAGGCTTGCACCTCATTTATTTATGCCGACGACCTGACCCTCTCGACCGCACATAAGACCCTTTTTTTCTGACTGGTTTGATGCGACCCGTCACGAATTCTTCACCCGTGCCAACCTCTTGATCTCAGAGTAGCACTTGCAATCAAACCTCAGTTATATGCTGGATGTGTTCCAATCTCTGTCTTCCTCTACAGTTTTTGCCCCCCTGTAGCCCCCACTAGTACCATAGAAGTCATTCCCTGATGTCTTAACAGATGTCCTATCATCCTGTCGCTTCTTCTTGTCAATCTTTTCCACATATTCCTATCCCCTCTGCGCAGAACTTCTTCATTCTTTACCTTATCAATCCACCTAATTTTCATTATTCGTCTGGCGCATCGCATCTCAAATGCTTCGATTTAATCAATCCATCTAATTTTCAACATTCGTCTGTTAGCAACACATCTCAAATGCTTCGAGTCTCTTCTGTTTCGATTTCCCACAGTCCATGTTTCACTACCATGGAATGATGTGCTCCAAAAGTACATTCTCAGATTCCTTATATTAAGGCCTATGTTTGATACCAGTAAACTTGCGTTGGCTAGGAATGCCCTTTCTGTCAGTACTAGTCTGCTTTTGATGTCCTTGCTCTGTCCACCATTGACTATTTTTCTGCCCAGGTAGTAGAATTTCTTAACTTTATCTACTTCTTGGACATCAATCCTGATGTTCAGTTTTTCGCTGTTCCCCTTTATGCTACTTCTCATTATTTCCACCTTTCTTCGATTTACTTTCAGTCCATATTCTGTACCCGTTAGACTATTCATTCCATTCAGCAGAGCCTGTAATTGTTCTTCACTTTCACTGAGGGCAGAAATGTCATCAGCGAATCTTAGGATAGATGTCCTTTCACCCTGAATTTTAATTGCACTCTTGAACCTTTCTTTTATGTCTGTGATTGCTTCTTCGACGTATAGATTGAACAGTGGGGGCCAAAACTGCATTCCTTTCTTACACCCTTTTTAATCCGAGCACTGCGTTCTTGGTCTTCTACTCTTCGTAGTCCCTCTTGGCTCGTATGCATGTTGTACATTACCCGTCTCTCCCTATAGTGTTCACCCAGTATTCCTCAGAATTTCGAACATCTGGCACCATTTGATATTATTGAACATTTTTTCGAGGTCTACAAATCCTGTCAACGTATCTTGATCTTTCTTTAGTCTTGTTTCCATTATCAGCTGTAACGTCAGAATTGTCTGGCGCATTTATCTTTCCTAAAGTCAAACCGATCGCCATCTTACACATCCTCAATTTTCTTTTTCGTTCTTCCGTGTATTATTCTTGTCAACAACTTTAATGCATGAGCTGTTAAGCTGATTGTGTGGTAATTCTCGCACCTATCTGCTCTTGCAGTCTTCGGAACTGTGCGGACCATATTTTTCCGAAAGTCAGGTTGTGTCTCGCCAGACTCATACATTCTACACACCAACGTGAATCGTCGTTTTGTTGACACTTTCCCCAACGATTTTAGAAATTCTGGTGGAGTGTTACCTAAAGTTTTCCAAAGCTCTTTTAAATTCTGATTCTAATACTGTACCCCGGGAAAACAGCAGTCAGCGCTTCCACCTCCGCAACAAACATACCAACTAAAAGTTAAATATCTCATGATTGATAACTCCTCTCAATCACAGCTCTACTCCTGTATACCTTGGGTTATTCTCGATAGCAGTCTGCCATTCAAGACGGAACGTGACAGTATCAGAACGGAGGTCGCAGCAGAAAATAATATCTTAAGAAAACTCAAAGGCACACGTTGGGAAGCGAGCCCCCGTGTGCTTCAGACGTCGGCTCTAGCCATGTGTTACTCGGCAGGAGAGTGTGCTTCTCCTGTGTGGTACCAGTCCTGCCACTCGAAGTGAGTTGACACTGCTCTTCAATCAAACTTACTGCCAACTGACAGGGTGCTTGACACCAACTCCATTCGAGAAGTCCCAAATTCTGGCCTGAAAAGCGCCAGCCGACACTAGACAGATAGTGACAACGGAATCCGAAAAGAGCAGAATCAACAATGGCGGTAGACACCTACTTGACGGACGTGAACCTGTTGCCGAACGTAAAACTTCCGTGCTAAAATGGGGACTCTGTGATAAGCAACATGGGTCCTGTGAATGCAGTGCTGAAAAGACTATCAGGCATTTCCTTAACTGCCTTCTTCGCTCCATCACCTCAGCCGTTGTGAAACAAGACGATCTGGCATTAGAAAGCCAAATAGCAGCGCACCTTCACGAAGCGCTATACTTCATTTAAATGGTTTTCATCGACAGGCTAAGAAGAACAGCTAGAATAAGAAGAAGAATGCCTAAATACCATGTCCTTTGCCTTCATGTTGGCGTGTTTGTCGATCCACATGGAGAGTTACTGGGGGAAATGAAGCTACAAGGGCGGGGTTCGAGTCACGGTCCGGCATACAACTTTAATCTGTCAGAAAGTTTCATGTACAAAAAAACTTTCGGCTTATTCCGAAAGAAGTCGCAAATATGTGACATGTGATAACCCTTGTTCCATGAAGCACCCCTTTAAACTTCAGTCTGTATAAAAACTCTTAGGTCAGATATTAGCTGCTCCATATTGACCGAAATTACAAAAGACAAGATCGATGGTTACTTTCCAGTAGAAACAACGCACTGCAATCCTTAAAAATTATCATCAAATAGCATAGTATCGCCTTATTTTTGGAAAGGGGGAATGCTGTAATTACAATTATGTAAAACCTGCCACCGATTCGAGAAATGCTCCAATAGAAAGTAGAATTAAACCCGACTAGTGCCAAAAAGGAAGAAAAATATCGAACCAAAATAAACATAATTAGTTTCATTTTCGAATATAATGACTTGTTCTTGTGGTCTTCAGTCGGAAGATAGGTCTGATGCCCCCCCTCCCTCCCCCCCCCCCCCCACACACACACACCGCTCACCGATTCCGAACCCCCACACCTATCCCTATTCACCCATATCCTATTCCTTCTGCTAGTCAAGTTGTGCCATAAATTTCTATTTTCCCCAATTCCGTTCAGTATTTCTTCATTAGTTATGCGAGCTACCCATCTAATCTTCAGCATGCCTCTGTAGCACCACATTTCAAAAACTTCTATTCTCTCCTTGTATGAACTGCTTATCGTTCACGTTTCACTTCCACGCAAGGTAACACTGTAGACAAATACCTTCAGAAAAGACTTCCTAACGCGTAAATTTATACTCGATATTAACAAATTCCTCTTCCTCTGAAATGCTTTTCTTGCTGTTGGAAGTCAGCGTTTTACGAGTATGTGGTCTCTACTTCGACGATTGTCAGTGATTTTCTTGGCCAAAAAGCGAAACTAGTCTGCTACTTGTAGTGTGTCATTTTTCAGTTTAATTTCCTTAACATTGCCTGGTTTCACACGATTACATTTCATTGCTCTTGTTTTATTTTTGTTGGTGTTCACTGTATAATCCCTTTCAAAGATGCAACCCATTCTCTGCTACTGCTCTTCCAACTCCTTTGGTGACTCTCCTGAACAATATCATGGGCAAGCCACAAATTTTTTATTTTGTTTTCTTGAGCTTTAATCCCCTTTCCGAATTTCTCCTCGTTTCCTGTACTCGTTGCTCAGGGTACAGATTAAATAACGTTGGGGATAGGCTACAACCTGGTCTCACTCCCTTCTCATCGACGGCTTCCCCTTCATGTCCTTTGACTCTTGTAACTGTTATCTGGTTTCTGTACAAATTGTAAATAACGTTTCACTCCCTGTATTTAATCGCCACTACCTTCAAAATGTCGAAGAATGTAGTCCAGTCAACGTTGTCAATAGTTTTTTCTAAACCTTCAAATTCCTTTTCCAGCTATCTTCTTGACTAGCTCGTACGTTATCCGCATAAAGGCCTACCACAGCTCCCTATTAACAGTGCCAAATTGTCCATCCGTTCGGGTTAATACTAGAGTTGCCCTGCCTATAAGTTAGCTAGTTACATGTTCCACAGATCACTTGAACGATATGCTTTATCGAAATGTTGTGGGACGAATCAGTTCACAGGATACAATATGTGCATGATTAGTGTCCACATTAATGGTCATATCATTTTTTAGTCGAACACATCGAACTACACTTAGAAAACAAGAATTTTTATTTTTATCTTTACAGTGTACCGGTTTTTAAATAAAAATTCGACAATGGGATAAAATGAGTTCTGTAGGCGAAATTGTTTTACGTTAGATTTAAAATTTGTTTTGCTACCTCCCAAACGTTTTATATTATTGGGCAAATGATAAAAAATTTTTGCTCTGAGCCGCTGGTAAATGAAGGTAACTTTTTTGTCTAGTGTTGTTTTTAAATTGTGACGGATTATTTATGCTAAATTTCATTAGAGAATGTGGGTATTCTGATGGTGCAGATAAACTGCCGGACTCCTTGAAGAGGTACCTACATCACGACTGTGTGTGAGCTCAACATATTATTCTTACTGATCGGTTTTGTCTAACCATTATTTTCTTTGTGACTGATGACTTAACGCAGAAATTTGTTCTATAAGATGGTACTGGGTGGAAATATACAAAATATGTCGGAAGGTTGATTGGTTTGTTTCCGAGACCAGGAACTATATTATGTTATACGAAGAGCAAAAGTCGCTGAACTTAACAGTTTGAGAAGCCCGCAGCTCGTGGTCGTGCGGTAGCGTTCTCGCTTCCCACGCCCGGGTTCCCGGGTTCGATTCCCGGCGGGGTCAGGGATTTTCTCTGCCTCGTGATGGCTGGGTGTTGTGTGATGTCCTTAGGTTAGTTAGGTTTAAGTAGTTCTAAGTTATAGGGGACTGATGACCATAGATGTTAAGTCCCATAGTGCTCAGAGCCATTTGAACCATTTCTAACAGTTTGAGAAGCTGTGTAATATGCTTCTTCCAGTTAAAGTTTTCATGAAGATGCACTCTCCAAAATTTGTATCATTCTACTCTGTTTATTGACGTATGCGCATGTGATATATCAATTGTTGGTTTGACTATTTATTTGCTCTTGGGCCCGCAGCATGGTAGATGTCTTGTAACGACATAAGAAAATAAAAGACGGTAATGTACCAGAATGGTGCAATAACTTCTAACTGCTAAACGTTTTACATTAGCAATAGGCCTATTTCGGCATTATCGCCATCTTCAGGCTATTTCCGTATTGCATCGTGGAGCTGTCGCTGTCTTATAATCTTACTGTTCCCTAGTACGTTTCCAACTACAGCCAAGTTTTTGAATATTGATCTTAATCTCTATTAACTGCTGCTGTTCGGAGATGTAAGCTGTTTTTTATCGCTGTCAGTCGCAGTTGTCAAAACCATAACAGTATATACAAACGATAAAACACCTAGCTTACATCTGCGAACAGCAGCAATGAATAGATAGTAAGGTAAATATTTAAAAACTTGGGTGCAGTTGGAATCGACCTGTGCAAAATCAAATGGCTCCAAGCAGTATGTGACTTAACATCTGAGGTCATCAGTCCCCTAGATCTAGAACTACTTAAACCTAACGAACCTAAGGAGATCGCACACATCTATGCCCGAGGCGGGATTCGAACCTGCGACCGTAGCAGCAGTGCGGTTCCGGACTGAAGCGCCTAGAGCCGCTCGGCCACAGCGGCCGGCAAGATCTGTGCAACAGTAAGATAATAAGACAGCGACAGCTCCACGATGCAATATGGAAATAGCCTGAAAATGGCGTTAATGCCGAAATAGGCCTATTGTTAATATAAAACGTCTAGCAATTAGCAGTTATAGCATCATTCTGGTACATTACCGTCTTTTATTTTGTTATGACTCTATTTGTTATACAGCACTGAATATAGTGTGTAGTGTCAAAATTTAGAACCCGGTTTCAGGCAACCACTAAATAGCTCTTTGGCAAACATTCTCTCTCATGGGTTTTATTATAACACTAGTATCAGCTCCAAGAAGTACCAATTCTTCTTGATGAATGTTAAGGTCATTAACATATATAAGGGATAGAAGTGGCTCTAAAATTGAAGCTTGGGAGGCTCCCTTGGTGTTTTCTCCCCGGTCACTAAAATTTTCACTCCTTCCAAGATTGTTTACATTATTCAGCACGATCATTTTTGATACTGTTTTGTTAAATATGATTCAAACCATTTGTCTGTAAAGCCATCACTTCCATAAAATTCAGGTTTTGGTAAGAAAGTAACACGATCTTCGGAAACACCTTGGAAAGATCGCAAAAAATACCAACAAGCAATATTTTGTTATTTAGGGGTTGTAACATTAACGGCCACGCTCACTTGCATCTATTTGTTGCTTCGACGCCGAACTAGTCTCCCTCTCTCTCTCTCTCTCTCTCTGTGTGTGTGTAACGCGCGCGCGCGTTCCTGTGCCGTTGCGATAGCTCGTGCTATTCTCCTGTGGGGTGTTTGTAGGTATCGTTGGGCCACCATCCCGGATGTCACACGGTGCGAGGCGTGTTTGCCAGGATCGTTTCTACCATTAGGCGAGAGGAGGCGGCCGCCTAGCGCAGCAGAATTTTAGGGACGCCGATGGGCGTAAAAAATTAATTTCAATTCAAACAGCGAAAAATTTGAGCAAATGAGGAGAAAATGATGAAAGAGGAGAAACTGAAACGTTAATTGTTTTCTAAAGCGTCCGGAACACAAATTTGGTTAGTTGATTGACGAAAGTAAACACATTGCCTCTACTTATCTGAAATGTCCAAATGGTTCAAATGGCTCTGAGCACTATGGGACTTAACTTCTGAGGTCATCAGTCCCCTAGAACTTAGAACTGCTTAAACCTAACTAACCTAAGGACAACACACACACCCATGCCCGAGGCAGGATTCGAACCTGCGACCGTAGCGGTCACGCAGTTGCAGACTGTGGCGCCTAGAACCGCTCGGCCACTCCGGCCGGCCTACCTCAAACGTAAAGTAGCCTCTACTGAATACAAGACGGAAAGAAACGCTGGAGCGGGGCACGTGTGCTGGTTTGCGATCATGTTGCGACTTGATACAATACCTCCCTCAATTCTTCTTTTTGTTTTTTCTCTGCAGATCATTTGTCAAGCGTCAGTTGTATTGAGTGGATCTGTTGATGCTTTTAATTGTAATATAGTTCCCTGCGGATAATTGACTCACGTATTCACAAGCTAGATATTGTGCTTCTCTTTCGACAAGGTAAGTGCAGTTGATGACACCCGTACGTAAAAATGAGTTTGTGTCCGTCTGTAGGTTTATCTCAAACAAATTAGCTCTCGTTTTCTAAAAACTGAGGTCAAGAAATAAGAAATTTGGGACATTTGTTGTCCTCAAGCAGTTTTCAAGGAATCGAGGACAAAACATTTACTTTGAGGACTGTCCGCAGAAAATAAGACCGTCTGTTCATCTTAGTTTAAAGATTAAAAGTATAATAGATCAGCATTGTTGTGCAGTTGGGTGTTGCGCATGGTGAAGGGGTCGGAGATACCGGAGAAATCGATGGTAATAAAAAAGAGGAGGCGTCATTTTTCAGTTCTCACCTAGGGCGGCAGAACGCCTAGCAACGGTGTTCAAGATGACTGAGGAGCAACCAGGATTAAAATTTTATTTCTTTACTAATGGAAATTGTTTGAGTAATTTCTTCATCTACGTTATTCTTATTCCTTATTGCTTTACTTACCTTATAATTCTGCTATTCGTACCAACTTCGATACTGAAAAAACAAATAAAAAAAAAACAGCAGAATGCATTTGGAAATCGAATGCCTGTTCTCTTCTCTCCAGTCAAATATCCTGTGCATAACACGAGCGGCGCTTTTGCAGAATAGCGTTCACCTTGTGGATGATTAAGTGGCGGTCTAACAGTTATGTGAGTGTCCGTTTCTTTGTAATTCATACAAATCTACAGTTTTATTCCGACCTTGATGAAACTTTGCACACTTTACCTTCAAGAGAAGAGTTATATCACTGTCTAAGGTTCGTGATCTCACTTGAAACATATATGTATGTAATATATAAAGGGGGAATGTTGTTACAAGAAATCTCTAAAAGTTCTTTTCCGATTTACTTGAAATTCCTACACGATCCCGTAATGAACATTTAGGCGGACTGTTTCTTACCTGTAATAGCAACATGGTAGCATGTGCGATTTTATTTACGATGAGTCATCATGGCTTGGATATAAATCCACTGAAGTTAGCTACACAGAGGATGGAGTCGATCTGCACTAAACACTTCAAAATTTACGACCGACGCTACCCGCCTCCTATCTTGTATCTCATTAATACTTACGGTCTTGGAGCACGCAGTTACTGATGGAAACAACCCTCAAGTTATTTTTATTTCTAAAATGCATAGCGCCATACAAAGGCCAAGGCAAGTCATGGATATAGTACCAACAAAAGTCATTAGATCGCGGGCCGAACAAAAGATCGAACAAAACCCGAGATTTTCCGAACTGCGACGTAAACTGTTCGAACAGTTCAAGTCGTGCTCAAACACAGACCTATTTGAAACAGTGAAAGCTGACCTGAAAAATTGGACGACGCATTATCCAAAACTAAAATGTGGTACTAATTGCAAAATATAACCACGAATGGCGGAACTAATCATATTTCCTTCATGTGAAGACGTATTGCCAGTGACTCAGATACATCCTTCGATTTAAAGCGATTGCAGTTCCCCATACGGTTTCCATCCGCTATGGTCATCAACAAGGCACAGTGGCAATCACAGTGTGTGGAAGATATTAAAGATCCTCGGCAACGTCAAACATTGCACCTACATGACGCCAAAGAAACTCGTATAGGATGCGACGACGACTGAAGAAAATCGTTCAACGTGACGGAAGTGCAATCCTTCCGCAAATTTCTGCAGATTTCAATGCTGGGCCATCAACAAGTGTTTGCGTGCGAACCATTCAACGAAACAACATCGATATAGCGTTTGGGAGCCGAAGGCCCACTCGTGTACTCTTGATGATGCACGTTGCCTAGTCGGAACAATATCGTTTCAAATTTTATCGAGTGGGTAAAACCTCAAAATTCCATGAACTCTGCATGTCAGAAGGGGACTGTTCAAGCTGTTGGGTGCTCTGTAATGGTGTGGGGCGTGTGCAGTTGGAGTGATATGGGACCCCTGATACATCTAGATATGACTCTGACGGATGACACGTATGTAAGCATCCTGTCTGATCACCAGCATCCATTCACGTCCATTGTGCATTCCGACGGACTTGGGCTATTCCAGCAGGACAATGCGACACCCCACACGCCCAGAATTACTACAGAGTAGCTCCAGGGACACTCTTCTGAGTTTGAACACTTCCGCTGGCCACCAACTCCCCATATATGAACGCTATTGAGCATATCTGGGATGCCTTGCAACTTGCTGCTCAGGAAAGAGAAATCTCTACCGCTCGTACTCTTACGGATTTATGGACAGGCGTGCAGGATTCATTTTGTCATTTGCCTGACTGAATACACGCTATCGAATGCCGTTCATAAATGGCAGTAAGACACGTCGAATCACCAGACTGGCGTACAACTCTACAGGGAAGTGCATGAGATAACCCCAGGAGTGCTCCTACTCTTATATGAAATTGCAAAAATGGTTCAAATGGCTCTGAACACTATAGGACTTAACATCTGAGGTCATCAGTCCCCTAGAACTTAGAACTACACTATTATATACAAACGATAAAACACCTAGCTTACATCTGCGAACAGCAGCAATGAATGGATAGTAAGGTAAATATTTAAAAACTTGGGTGCAGTTGGAATCGACCTGTGCAAAATCAAATGGCTCCAAGTACTATGTGACTTATCTTCTGAGGTCCTCAGTCCCCTAGATCTAGAACTACTTAAACCTAACGAACCTAAGGACATCACACACATCCATGGCCGAGGCAGGATTCGAATCTGCGACCGTAGTAGCTGCGCGGTTCCGGACTGAAGCGCCTAGAACCGATGGTCCACCGCGGCCGGCACGAAATTGCACCCCAGGCCATATCTGCAGGTGTAGGTCCAGCGCGTCTAGCAGGCAGACAGGTTGGTCTCTTTCTAGTCAACATACGGCCACCACTGGCACCGAGGCAGAACCTCCTTTCACCAGAAAATAAAACAGACCTTCTCTCTGCCCTCCAATGAACTCTTGCTTGACACCACTGAAGTTGCAAATGGCGGTAGTTTGGGGTCAATGGAAAGCATGCTACAGTGTGTCTGCCTCGGAGCTGTCCGATTTGTAACCGTTCGCTGTGTTGGTGTGGTGGCAACTGCTGTTCGAATTGCTGCTGCAGATACAGTACGATGTTCCACAGCCATACGCCGAACACAACGACCTCCCTTTCGGTAGTGCCACGTGGCCGTCCGGAGCCCAGTCTTCTTGCGCCCGTCCATTATCTACATCTACATCTACATCTACAATTATACTCCGCAAGCCACCCAACTGTGTGTGGCGGAGGGCACTTTACGTGCCACTGTCATTAACTCACGTTGCTGTTCCAATCGCGTATGAAAAGCACTCCGTCTTCAGGCCACAAGTGGCCCATCGGGACCATCCGACCGCCGTATCATCCTCAGATGAGGATGCGGATAGGAGGGGCGTGTGGTCAGCACACCGCTCTCCCGGCCGTTACGATGGTTTTCTTTGACCGGAGCCGCTACTATTCGGTCGAGTAGCTCCTCAATTGGCATCACGAGGCTGAGTGCACCCCGAAAAATGGCAACAGCGCATGGCGGCTGGATGGTCACCCATCCAAGTGCCGGCCACGCCCGACAGTGCTTAACTTCGGTGATCTCACGGGAACCGGTGTATCCACTACGGCAAGGCCGTTGCCTAGTCGCGTATGGTTCGCGGGAAAAACGACTACCGGAAAGCCTCCGTGCGCGCTCGAATCTCTCTAATTTTACATTCGTGATATCCTCGGGAGGTATAAGTAGGGGGAAGCAATATATTCGATACCTCATCCAGAAACGCACCCTCTCGAAACCTGGCGAGCAAGCTACACCGCGATGCAGAGCGCCTCTCTTGCAGAGTCGGCCACTTGATTCTTCTAAACATCTCCGTAACGCTATCACGCTTACCAAATAACCCTGTGACGAAACGCGCCGCTCTTCTTTGGATCTTCTCTATCAACCCGACCTGGTACGGATCCCACACTGATGAGCAATACTGAAGTATATGTCGAACGAGTGTTGTGTAAGCCACCTCCTTTGTTGATGGACTACATTTTCTAAGGACTCTCCCAATGAATCTCAACCTGGCACCCGCCTTACCAACAATTAATTTTATATAATCATTCCACTTCAAATCGTTGCGTACGCATACTCCCAGATATTTTACAGAAGTAACTGCTACCAGTGTTTGTTTCGCTATCATATAATCATACAATAAAGGATCCTTCTTTCTATGTATTTGCAATACATTACATTTGTCTATGTTAAGGTATCAGATAGATTATATAATGGTAAGACAGAGATTTAGGAACCAGGTTTTAAATTGTAAGACATTTCCAGGGGCAGATGTGGACTCTGACCACAATCTATTGGTTATGACCTGTAGATTAAAACTGAAGAAACTGCAAAAAGGTGGGAATTTAAGGAGATGGGACCTGGATAAACTGAAAGAACCAGAGGTTGTACAGAGTTTCAGGGAGAGCATAAGGGAACAATTGACAGGCATGGGGGAAAGAAATACAGTAGAAGAAGAATGGGTAGCTTTGAGGGATGAAGTAGTGATGGCAGCAGAGGATCAAGTAGGTAAAAAGACGAGGGCTAGTAGAAATCCTTGGGTAACAGAAGAAATATTGACCTTCATTGATGAAAGGAGAAAATATAAAAATGCAGTAAATGAAGCAGGTAAAAAGGAATACAAACGTCTCAAAAATGAGATCGACAGGAAGTGCAAAATGGCTAAGCAGGGATGGCTAGAGGACAAATGCAAGGATGTAGAGGCTTATCTCAATAGGGGTAAGATAGATACTGCCTACAGGAAAATTAAAGAGACCTTTGGAGATAAGAGAACCACTTGTATGAACATCAAGAGCTCAGATGGAAACCCAGTTCTAAGCAAAGAAGAAAAAGCAGAAAGGTGGAAGGAGTATATAGAGGGTCTATACAAGGGCGATGTACTTGAGGACAATATTATGGAAATGGAAGAGGATGTAGATGAAGATGAAATGGGAGATACGATACTGCGTGAAGAGTTTGACAGAGCACTGAAAGACCTGAGTCGAAACAAGGCCCCTGGAGTAGACAACATTCCATTGGAACTACTGACGGCCTTGGGAGAGCCAGTCCTGACAAAACTCTACCATCTGGTGAGCAAGACGTATGAAACAGGCGAAATACCCTCAGACTTCAAGAAGAATATAATAATTCCAATCCCAAAGAAAGCAGGTGTTGACAGATGTGAAAATTACCGAACAATCAGTTTAATAAGCCACAGCTGCAAAATACTAACACGAATTCTTTACAGACGAATGGAAAAACTAGTAGAAGCCGACCTCGGGGAAGATCAGTTTGGATTCCGTAGAAATACTGGAACACGTGAGGCAATACTGACCTTACGACTTATCTTAGAAGAAAGATTAAGGAAAGGCAAACCTACGTTTCTAGCATTTGTAGACTTAGAGAAAGCTTTTGACAATGTTGACTGGAATACTCTCTTTCCAATTCTAAAGGTGGCAGGGGTAAAATACAGGGAGCGAAAGGTTATTTACAATTTGTACAGAAACCAGATGGCAGTTATAAGAGTCGAGGGACATGAAAGGGAAGCAGTGGTTGGGAAAGGAATAAGACAGGGTTGTAGCCTCTCCCCGATGTTATTCAATCTGTATATTGAGCAAGCAGTAAAGGAAACAAAAGAAAAATTCGGAGTAGGTATTAAAATTCATGGAGAAGAAGTAAAAACTTTGTGGTTCGCCGATGACATTGTAATTCTGTCAGAGACAGCAAAGGACTTGGAAGAGCAGTTGAACGGAATGGACAGTGTCCTGAAAGGAGGATATAAGATGAACATCAACAAAAGCAAAACGAGGATAATGGAATGTTGCCAAATTAAGTCGGGTGATGCTGAGGGAATTAGATTAGGAAATGAGACAATTAAAGTAGTAAAGGAGTTTTGCTATTTAGGGAGTAAAATAACCGATGATGGTCGAAGTAGAGAGGATATAAAATGTAGACTGGCAATGGCAAGGAAAGCGTTTCTGAAGAAGAGAAATTTGTTAACATCGAGTATAGATTTACGTGTCAGGAAGTCGTTTCTGAAAGTATTTGTATGGAGTGTAGCCATGTATGGAAGTGAAACATGGACGATAACTAGTTTGGACATGAAGAGAATAGAAGCTTTCGAAATGTGGTGCTACAGAAGAATGCTGAAGATAAGGTGGGTAGATCACGTAACTAATGAAGAGGTATTGAATAGGATTGGGGAGAAGAGAAGTTTGTGGCACAACTTGACTAGAAGAAGGGATCGGTTGGTAGGACATGTTTTGAGGCATCAAGGGATCACAAATTTAGCATTGGAGGGCAGTGTGGAGGGTAAAAATCGTAGAGGGAGACCAAGAGATGAATACACTAAGGAGATTCAGAAGGATGTAGGTTGCAGTAGATACTGGGAGATGAAGAAGCTTGCACAGGATAGAGTAGCATGGAGAGCTGCATCAAACCAGTCTCAGGACTGAAGACCACAACAACAACAAAGGGTCAGTTGCGACTCCCTGCACCAAGTGCCTATCCGTCTGTAGACGTCTCTCCATTGAGAACGACATGCTGTGTTCTGTTTGCTAAAAACTCTTAAATGCAGCCACACAGCTGGTCTGATATTCCGTAGGCTACTACTTTGTTTATCAGGCGACAGTGCGGAACTGTATCGAACGCCTTCCGGGAGTCAAGGAAAATGGCATCTATCTGGGAGCCTGTATCTAATATTTCCTGGGTCTCATGAACAAATAAAGCGAGTTGGGACTGACACGATCGCTGTTTACGGAATCCATGTTGATTCCTACAGAGTAGATTCTGGGTTTCCAGAAATGACATGATACGCAAGTAAAAAACATGTTCTAAAATTCTACAACAGATCGACGTCAGAGATATAGGCCTATAGTTTTGCGCATCTGCTCGGCGACCCTTCTTGAAAACTGGAACTACCTGTGCTCTTTCCCAATCAATTTTCTCGTGACCATTGCTGCCAGCAATCATGTTCAGTGGCTACATACCTACCAAGTCTTCTGCAATATCGCAAAAGGGATATCCAGCTTCTCGTAGTCCTATTAAATGACCTCGTTGAAACTCTGTGAGCTGTTGATGAAGGCATCTTCGTCATCTTTAAGGCATTCTTGACGAATATCAAGACACCACGTCCAATCTCAAAAAAACGGTTCAAATGGCTCTGAGCACTATGCGACTTAACTTCTGAGGTCATCAGTCGCCTAGAACTTAGAACTAATTAAACCTAACTAACCTAAGGACATCACACACATCCATGCCCGAGGCAGGATTCGAACGTGCGACCGGAGCTTTCGCTCGGCTCCAGACTGTAGCGCCCAGAACGGCACGGCCACTCCGGTCGGCTCGTCCAATCTCAAAGCTAACTAACGCTCACGACCGTTACACCGTTACAGCGTCTACTGAAAGCAAAAATGATGTGCATTCTCAAAGTGGCGCTAGTAGCGCCCCTCTTTTGCGACTGGCGCGAAATTTTAATAGACGTCGTCCTTCAGATATAGAATGACGCCAGTCATCTTACGTTTATCTAGCACATCTCGTTCTTGGTGTCGGGATATTTTTTTCGTCAGTGTATTTTAAATGTAAATAAAAAAAATGTTCAAATATGTGTGAAATCTTATGGTACTTGTCCGCAGCTCGTGGTCCAGCGGTAGCGTTCTCGCTTCCCGCGCCCGGGTTCCCGGGTTCGATTCCCGGCGGGGTCAGGGTTTTTGTCTGCCTCATGATGACTGGGTGTTGTGTGATGTCCTTAGGTTAGTTAGGTTTAAGTAGTTCTAGGTTCTAGGGGACTGATGACCATAGGAGTTAAGTCCCATAGTGCTCAGAGCCATTTGAACCATTTGATGCCACGAGTATATTTGTATTGAACGTTTACGTAAGTAGCATCAAAGAAGTTGTTGGAAGGAGAGTGAGGACATTTAAAATTTAATTACATTGAAATTAACACCCCTAGCTGCATACAGGCGTTGATATAAGTCAACGGGTACAGTTGAAAATGTGTTCCCCGACCGAGACTCGAACCCAGGATCTCTTGCTTACATGGCAAACGCTCTATCCATCTGAGCCCCCGGAGCATAGTGCGACTGCAGGGACTTATCTCTGGAACGCCTCGCGTGATAACCACATACTCAGCTTACTGTCCCGCACTATATTGATAGTGCCCCTGCCCATTATACTCATTACTCGCTGCTTGTTGTTGGGAATGCGGCTCTCACGGGAGGCGTGCCAGAGATAAGTCGCTGCACTCCCACAATGCTAGGGGGCTCAGATGGATAGAGCGTCTGCCATGTAAGCAGGAGATGCAGGGTTCGAGTTCCGGTAGGGGCACACATTTTTAACCATCCCCGTTGACTTATATCAACGCCTGTATGCAGCTAGGGGTATTCATTGCATTGTAATTTGATTCTAACGAGCTGCGTGATCACCGATGGTATCTGTTCTTTCGGACATGTCCCAAAGAACAGATACCATCTTTATATATATAAAATTTAATTCTTGGGCAATCGAAGTCGTATGAGAGTTGCTTCGCCTACCTTGTTGTTATTCCGTATTATGTTACTTACCCTATTACCGCCAATCCCCACAAATTTCGATGCGGAAAAAATACAAATAAAAAACTGCGGAATACATTTGGAGATCGAACACAGGTTATTTGTTTTGCAGACAGATGCCTTGCTCACAAAACCAACTGCGCTGTTAATGAACAGGGTTACCGTATGGATGCATAAGCGACAGACGTAACAGTTCTTCCTCGATTTCTAGGAAAATATGCTTTTCAGGTCCATATATGTGATGATAAGAAAATGCTGAGTTTGTAACTATCTGCCGACCCCATCAATTTTGAGCGTATAGCCCGTCACGAATTTTAGGGGTGCTTTTCTCGAAAACGTGTGGCCAGGGGGGGAGGGGGGGGGTGTAGGTGTTGAGCTACAATATCGTAGCGTCTCTTATTTGTGTCCGGTCTGCGGCCATTTGCGATGTGCGGCGCTCGAAAAACGAATTAGACGGCTTATTGTGCTATTGATTATCTAGCGGCCAGGATCGGTTCTCGGCATTGCTACACTTGTACGAGTTTCGCCTTTGCTAAGATTTAGCAGGCATACATTAGACGTCGGTACTGATGTGGTAGCCATGTAACTTATCTGGTCGAAGCATATGAGGCACTGACCAGGGCAAACTGTCGCATGCTGCGGACGCAACGCACACGAGAGGAGTTTTCTTTTCGACAGTCCAGCAGGTAAGATGTGTACGTACCCTCCGCCACACACCGCAAGGCAGCTTGCTTTCGGAGTGCAAGTGTAGACGTCGGTTTGGCCGCAGATCTTGGCCGGACACATGGCACTGCTAGCCGCGAAATGTGAGTCTAGAACTGCACGCGCCACACGGGCAATAACCAGCCGCAGCGCAACATCAATTTCAATCCAGGCGCCTTTTATGAAGAGCTCGGAGTAAATTGCAAGCGACAGGCGGTCCTAGCATTTACCGCCCCTCAGCCTGAATTATGCCGGTGCTGGCAGCAAATAGGGCACTCTTAACCCCCGCTACCGTTATTTACGAGGCAGTAAGGCGTCAATATGTTTCGCAAGAGCACCCGTTACAGGTGCGACATTAACGCATGACTCCAATACGGAGCAGAGCGGCACTTACTGGTGTCTGGTTAAGCCTCGGGCATAAAGCGAGGTCCACACGGACACGGTACGATACGATACCCAGTGTCACAAGCGACACGAAGCAGGACATGGGCCGAGCACATAGAAACGTAGCGTAAGCTACTTAAGGGGGGACGTTAATGGAAAACACACACACACACTTTAAAAGATGCACCAAAGCCACAATTTTGAAGATAAAGCAAGGAAATTTTGTCTCATGCTTCACGTGAAATTAACAAAATTACTGTTAAGTTCTTTGGATTATGTATATATATATATATATATATATATATATATATATATATATATATACTAAACTTTTCTGTAGAACTTAAAAATTTTATTCAAAAAAATAACATATGTACCGTTTTGTCAGAAACTCTTCAAGAGGTTTGAAAAAAGATTTCCCTGTTTAATCCTCTCACGAGGTTTTTTGAATATATTGAATAGGAGAATTTTAATAATTTTTTATTTTAATTCTTCAAGTACAGTATAAAATTCATGAAAATTCCATGCACTTTGTCGCATATCTCATTTTACACTCAGTTTCAAAAGTTAGTCTTGAGATTAAATTTATTAAATTTATGGAAATAAGTGTACAGAATTTCATAATTGTAGCCGTGATAGATTCTGACAAGAAGGTAGGCCTACATGAACTTTAAAAAGCTAATTGCCAAGAAAAGCTATTTAAAGTTCAACGTAACCGAAATATTAGTTAACGGTAGCAGCAGTGTTGAAATTTTTCGTTTTTAAATAAATATTTTTTTTTAAAAAAAGGAGTGATTTTTATACGTAAAATATGCACTGAATTGAGATATTGCGTTATTATAGAAAAGTGGGAAAAACGATCAGTGGTATCTTAATAACAATGCTGACAGAAACTAACAACAAATACGTGGCATAAAAACTGGTAAATCATTACTGAGGTAATAATGTTCCTGTTGTCTTGTGTCGTAGCTTGAGGTATACGCGTACGTGCAGCGTGCAGGACTTGCCCCCCACCTGGTCTATACCGTAGTTTCTGGCTGTCGTCTCGCAGACATCCGTTGTGTTGCAGAATGGTACGAACCCCAGTATGGAAACATTTTTCCCAAGTGACGTAGCAGTAAAGTACAATACTTAATTTCCTTTGACAGATTAAGGGTTTATCTGCCATTTCTATGAAATAATAAAAAGAGGAAGGAAATTATGGAAATAGTAATAAATTAAAAATTCAACAAAAGTTCATACATAGTATACAATAAAAATAAGAAGTAGCTGACCTGCTGCCTGTGTCTACATAATATACCTTTATGTAGCTCTTGAAAACGGACAAATCAGACGAAAAACAGATTTCTTCAACTCAGTTTTCACCCTTTGGCACTAAATATTCGTATTGCCCAAATAGTGGGGTGATCCCCGATTACATTATATTTGAGCAAAAATCAATGGGTGAATACTGGCAATTTTCTATTGTATTCAACCACTTATCACTTTTTGAAAAAAGCAATGTACAGTGGACAAACCAAGTTTTCTTTTATTTGCCTATTTAATTTAATATTTTGATTTTATACATCTTGAAACTGAGAGAGTTAAATTTTTTTTATCTTTCTTTGATGTCTCCGTTTGTTAGAGGAAGTAATAGGAATAAGAAATACCGAAAATCGGTTATTTCAGAAACCGGTTATTTTCAGCGGTTTTGAACATTCGGCTTAAAATGGAGTGGGAAGAAAAAACCATTATAACCGAACACCGGTTGTTTCAGCCATAATCGCCATCTCTAACTGACATGTGTCGCGTCGCGCGACCTGTATTGGGTTGTGTCGTATCGCATACCTTATCATCCCCGTGTGAGCCACACCTCGCACCGGTGCAGCTTCAGTCAGTAGCTGGCTGGCAGGAAAGTACCGTGTGGTTATAATTAAACTTTCCCTATTTAATACCTTATAACACGAAAACTAATTACCGTACCAGTACCAAACTTGGTAGCAGTCATGTCAAGGCCATGAGGAAGAGAAATAATGCACAATCAATTCAGTTGAAACAGTTTTAATATGTTGCTACAGTACATCATCGCATTATATACCGGTACCATTACTGCTACAAAAGGGGCCCAAAATGGCGCCCATCGGCGTCCAGAAGAGTCTGAAACCGCAGGATTGCATTCTGCACAGCAGAACGAAGTATGTCCGAAGGTATGCTAGCTACCTCTCATGATATGCTGCGCTTCAGGTCAGGACGTGTGTGAATGTTGACCTGGTGAACCCTTCCTTCAGGTAGCCCCACAAGTAGCCCCACAACCAGAAATTACAGGGAGTGAGATCAGTGATCGTGCCAGCCAAGCATCTGGAAACGATCGGCTGCTAATTCGGTAGTTTCCAGTTGTGTTACGGAGAAGCAGGTGAACTTCACGAGCGCCGGCCGGCGTAGCCGAGCGTTTCTAGGCGCTACAGTCTGGAACCGCGCGACTGCTACGGTCGCAGGTTCGAATCCTACTTCGGGCATGGATGTGTGTGATGTCCTTAGGTTAGTTAGGTTTAAGTAGTTTTAAGTTCTAAGGGACTGATAACCTCAGCAGTTAAGTCCCATACTGCTCAGAGCTATTTTTTGAACTTCACGAGTAATGCGCGGTGAGGTCCTATCTTGCATGAAAACTGTTGAGGTCAATGCGTCTCTCTCCTGTAGGGCGGACGTGACATGCTGGCGAAGCGTATTGCAGTAACGCGGGCCAGTCACACTGCAAGTCTTTAGTTCTTGGGCGTCAACCTGTTCAAAAAAGAATAGGCCGATGTTCAACGTAGCCGTAAGCCACACCATACGGTGACACGTGCATCGTACAGAGGAACTTCATGCACAGTGGCTGGAGGTGAAGATCCACACACTCGGCAATTCTGTGTGTTCACCTGGCCCCTTTGTCTGTCCGTAGGATGGACCAGGGACAGCCCTCGTCAACTTCAACCCTTGCGAGAAAGTGGAGAGCGAAGTCAACACGTCGTTGTTCGTCGTGTGGTACAAGCTACTGTATGATATGCATCTCGTACGGATACCATTTGAGAACGGTTCTAAGTATCTTCCGTACAGTGCACCACGGGATGTTCAACTGTCGAGGCACAGCACGCGCCCTTACTAACAATCGGGAATTGCGCGCATCGTTGTCTGCCACAGCAACAGCAATTTCATCAACCACTTCTCGTGCAACCGGTCGTCGGCCTCTTCCCGGAGCGACGCCCACTTCTCCAGCTGATTCGAACTTCTTCTTCATGCTCCGCACAGCAGGTGGAGAAAGACGACCCTTCCGTAATCCTTCCAGCCCGGCATATTCTCGAAGTGCAGCTGCAGCATTACGGTCTTTTTGATAACACAGCTTCACCAATAATATTCTGCTCCTTTTGTCCAAGCTGATGTTGACACGTCAACAAGTCCACTGCGTCTGGTCAGGTGTTTGAGACCATGAGTCACGACGACTGATCACGGCAGCCGGTGGCCATGATTGGAACTAGACGGTGGCGCTGTGACGTGTGGAAATCATGCACACAATACTCTGGACATTAATGCTGCCAAGTTTGGTACTCGTGCGATAATCAGTTTCCATGTTACAACGCGTTAAATAGGGAAAGTACTTCTGACTGTAGTGCCTATCGACGCTGGTGTCAGCTCGCTCTTCTGGACTGAGCAGCCACCGGCGTTAAGTTCGCAGCGGCGTCCTGGTCTCTCGATGCACCACTGTTCATTAAAATCGCAACAGCATGAGGCGGCACGCAACAGACGTCAAACTGACGTAAAATGTACTGCATGCTTTCTTATGCAAATGATCAGCGTTAGAGCGCAGCGCCATCTACATTCAGTGTATAATGAAACTTTGCGCAGGAGGTTTCATCTATATCTACATCATCTACAGGGATACTCTGCAAATCACATTTAAGTGCCTGGCAGAGGGTCATCGAATCACCTTGCAAGTCTCTATTATTCCAATCTCGTATAGCGCGCGGAAAGAATGAACACCTATATCTTTCCGTACGAGCTCTGATTTCCCTTATTTTATCGTGGTGATCGTTCCGCCCTACGTAGGTCGATGTCAACAAAATATTTTCGCATTCGGAGGAGAAAGTTGGTGATTGGAATTTCGTGAGAAGATTCCTTCGCAACGAAAAACGCCTTTCTTTTAATGATTTCCAGTCCAAATCCTGCATCATTTCTGTGACACTCTCTCCCATATTTCGCGATAATACAATACGTGCTGCCTTTCTTTGAACTTTTTCGATGTACTCCGTCAGTCCTATCTGGTAAGGATCCCACACCGCGCAGCAGTATTCTAAAAGAGGACGGACAAGCGTAGTGTAGGCAGTCTCCTTAGTAGGTCTGTTACATTTTCTAAGCGTCCTGCCAATAAGACGCAGCCTTTGGTTAGCCTTCCCCACAACATTTTCTATGTGTTCTTTCCAATTTAAGTTGTTCGTAATTGTAATACCTAGGTACGTAGTTGAATTTACGGCTGATTTATCGTGTAACCGAAGTTTAACGAGTTCCTTTTAGCACTCATATGGATGACCTCACACTTTTCGTTATTTAGGGTCAACTGCCACTTCTCGCACCATTCACATATTTTTTTTCTAAATCGTTTTGCAGTTTGTTTTGATCTTCTGATGACTTCATTAGTCGATAAACGACAGCGTCAAATCGTTTATATAGATAAATCTCTTTGGAATGTTGTTTGCGGAGAGGTAGTGTTATTCCTCGTGTAACGAAGATAAACGCCTTTCCAGCGCGCATTCGGAACTCATTAGCGGCAGGATCGTGTCCTATCGACACGGTGGCTAATAGTTTCACAGAACTCCTGCTTGCATTCGTTGGGGTACAATGACTACCGTACAAATATGGGATCCGATGGGACCAGCAGAGTTATACTCAACGTCGTGTGTGATGTCCTTAGGTTAGTTAGGTTTAAGTAGTTCTAAGTTCTAGGGGACTGATGACCTCAGATGTTATGTCCCATAGTGCTCAGAGCCGTTTGAACCATTTTCAACGTCGTGCCGCGTTTCAGCGGCCCAGCGCGACTAGCGTTGAAGAGGCGAGACACAATTTTCTCCTGGCAGTGCAAGACGGTACTTCCTCGTCACATGCCTTGAGGCAGGAGATGGGTTTGTTTGCAGCAAGACAAGTACCCTAAGGGATTGTGCGACGACGTTAGGAGCACCATGGAGTGCCACCGTGGTGACCAGTGTGGTTCAAATGGCTCTAGGCACTATGGAACTTAACTTCTCAAGTCATCAGTCGCCTAGAACTTAGAACTACTTAAACCAAACTAACCTAAGGACATCACACACATCCATGCTCGAGGCAGGATTCGAACCTGCGACCGTAGCGGTCGCGCGGTTGCTGACTGTAGCGCCAAGAACCGCTCGGCCATCCCGGCCGGCTGACCAGTGTGGTGGTGTCCTTTTGTCGCGGCAGGAGAAAGAGGAGCACGAACACTGGTGCGACCTGTGGTAATAATGGACACAGGAGTGGGCACTAGGGCTGTAGATATAATACCGATTTATCACAATTTTTTTCCAAAAGGTAACTATTATGTCGCCGGCAACATCTTTTCACCGATACGTCGATAACCAAATGGCATTATTTTTTTCGCAGTTTTCGGTAAATATTTGAAATTTTTCCTTTGTAACTGTAGTAGAACATAATTTTTCTTTCACTTTGTGAAGGAATTTTACTTCTTTTTGAGCTTTCATCACATACAGTCTTTTTCTTTGTCTGTGTGAAGCAAGTATTGGTGACACAAACAAGAAGTATGATTGCACTAGGGCACATCCCTATTCTTCAAAAACAGTTGCTGAAAATAATGAACAAAAATCTAAAAGACGAGATTGGTCTTTGCGGTGGGCGGACACGCGTGAGGGGAAATTCTGATATAATTGGCGCTCGGTGCTACCAGCGGAAACTGCAACTTTTAACTTCATCACGCAGTTTCGACATTAGAACTGCTAGGTCCCTGGCGGTTGCAGAAATGATAAAGCGGGGAAGTCGACATGAAGCGCTCTGGACAAAACAGGTATCTGAGGAAACCAAACGACATGCCCATCGGACACTTTTTATTGAGCCACTTACATGCAGTTACCATTGTTAACATAGTGGTTATCAATAAGCGTGAACGTACATCGTTTTCCTTTCAATTCTTGCTCTAAGGGGGATAAGCAGGCTGCTAGCTTCTTCAATAAAATTCTTCAGGGTATCGGACCGCATCGTCATAATTTAAAATGCGCCAACGTTTCGGCCAGCGTTGCAGCTAGCCTTCATCAGGGCCTTACGTTAACTGCTAAATGAAACACACTTGGTTCCTTAAATAGCTGCACGAGAAAACCGTGTCGTTACTTGATTGGCTGTAAAAGGAGGAGGAGGAGGGGTGAAAAGTATGCTTTATTGGTGTTTCCTTTATTATCTGTCATTGGCTGAAATAGCTGTTTTCTATTGGTCTTTATATTAATCCACCCCATTGGAGGAGACGGACGAATAGCGAACAGGTGATGGCTGTGACGTCACACTGTTTCCATGCTGTCCAGAAGCCGGCTGCGGCGTGCCATTGCTTTGTGTGCTCGCGACCACTGCTGCGGCTCTCCGCGTGTCTGCTTGGGCCGCCACGGCTCTGCCGCCGCTCCGTAGCCCTGCTATTGCAGGCAGCCAAGACCTCGGAAGCTTGTACCCGTCCTCTCTATTCATGTTGGCGGGTCTTTTGGCTATTTCTATCGCCTCTCTAATCTTTCTTTTGAAAGTGAGAGGCTGTTTCGCCAGGACGCGGGCTTCTTGAAAAAGTATAGGTTTCCCGCACTCGTCTCGGTGTTCCGCCACTGCTGACTTAGTGTGTCGTTTCAGGCGGATATATCATGTTCCGAGAGCCTTGTGCTAATCGGACGTCCCGTCTCACCTATGTAGACTAATCCACACGCACAACCAATTTCATACACGCCAGCTGTGTGTAGTTTGTCAACTGCATCCTTGGTAGAACCGAGCATATCTGATATTTTGTTTCTGCTTCGGAAAATTGGTTTGATGTCGGCTTTTCGTAGAATTTTGCCAATACGTTCGGTGACCCCTTGTACATATGGTAACACCGCAATACTCTGTGCCTCCTTCTCCTCTTCCCTATTGGTCTTCTCCCTTGTCGACATGGAGCTGTCTATCATCTGCTTCCCATAGCCATTAGTTCCGAAGATGGACCTGAGGCGTTCAAGTTCTGTCTTCAGGTGTTCTTCGTCGCTTATCCTGTACGCTCTCTTCGTTAGCGTGTGCAGGGCGGACTTCTTCTGCGTGGGGTGATGGTGGGAGGGATGATGATGATGATGTTTGGTTTGTGGGGCGCTCAACAGCGTGGTTATCAGCGCCCGTACAATTACCCAATCTTTGCTCAGTCCAATTGCGCCACTTTCCTGGATGATGATGAAATGATGAGGACAACACAAACACCCAGTCATCTCGAGGCAGGTGAAAATCCCTGACCCCGCCGGGAATCGAACCCGGGACCCCGTGCTCGGGAAGCGAGAACGCTACCGCGAGACCACGAGCGGCGGACGATGGTGGGAGGAGGCGTGAAGGTACCTGTCCGTATTGGTTGGTTTCCTGTACACTTTGTGGCCAAGTTTACCATCAGGTTTTCGATAAACTTCCACGTCGAGAAAAGGCAGCACCCCATTCTTCTCTGTTTCCATTGTAAACTGAATTTTCCTATGTTGTTGGTTAAGGTGCTTGTGGAAGTTCTGTAACTCCTCTTCTCCGTGGGGCCAGATGACGAAAGTATCATCGACATAGCGAAGCCAACAATTTGGACGTAATGGTGCGGACTGGAGGGCTGTTTCCTCAAATGCCTCCATGAAGATTTCTGCTGCGATAGGCGATAGGGGTGAGCCCATAGCTACACCGTCAGTTTGGTCATAAAATTGACCTCTCCACTTGAAATAGGTGGTCGTCAGACAGTGGCGCACAAGCTCACATATATCAGGTGCCACGCGTTCTTCTAGGATGTTCACAGTATCTGACACTGGGACATTCGTGAATAGGGATTTGACGTCGAAACTAACCATCAGATCTTGGTCCGTAACACGCATTTCCTTTAGGAGAGACACGAAGTGAGTGGAATCCTTAACGTAGGACTCGGTTTGATGCACTAGGTGTCGGAGCCTAGGTGCCAGTTCTTTCGCTAGGTAGTAGGTCGGCGAATTTATACTGTTTACTATAGGCCTTAAGGGGAAGTCGGTTTTGTGTACCTTCGGTACACCATATATCCTTGGTGCCTGTGTCACTTGCGGGATGAATCTTCTGGCCTTGTCGAAGTTGATTCTAGAGTGCTTGAGCAGTGCCTGCGTCGTTTTGTTTACCTTGGCCGTCGGATCTCCCTGAAGTTTCTTGTAGATAGGTTCTGCGAGAATATCTTCCATTCGTTTGTTGTAATCAGTTGTGTCCAAGACTACAGTGGCGTTGCCCTTATCTGCCTGTACCACTACTAAGTGGGGGTTGTCCCTGAGTTCCTTGATGGCATGGTATTCCTCAGCGTTGATGTTTTGCTTCGGTGGCTTTGCTTTATTCAGAACTCTGACCGTTTCCTGCCGGATCTTCTCCGCCTCGGCCTGTGGCAGATGACGTACCGAAGCCTCTACGGTTTCTATGATATCTTCTTTTGGAACTCGCTTAGGTGCGACTACGAAATTCATCCCCTTGGCCAGAATTGCTGTGGTTGCTTCGCTCAAGGTGTGGCTGGAGAGGTTGACCACTGTCCGTCGCCTGTCCAGCGTCAATGTTTCGTCCGTGGCTTTTTGTTGTAGTTTGTCGTACTTTCTCATCTGGCGGTTAGTAATACTATTGCTGGTCCTTGATGCTTGCTGAAAGGTTAACCTGTCGACTTTATCCCAGTCTTCCATCTGAAGTTTTCCGGCCAGAAATAGGTGCAGATCACACAAATTCCTGTTGTGAGCATCGAGACTTATGCGGATGTGGCGGATCCTTTCCCGTAGCAATGCTTTACTGGCTTTAGCACAGATATTCCTCGCCTTGTTCGTTTTTATGTGAGACGTCAACCGCAAAGAATACGGCACAACACTCGTGTCTCTGCATCTCTTCAAAAAAGCAAGGTCATTCAGCAGTTTACATCTTTTTAGACGCAGTGCTTCTAACTTCTTGATGTTTCCGTGGATTTCCTGCCCATACAGGTTGGTTAAATGTAAGCGTAGGCTTCCGCGGCCGTTGTCTTCTTCAATAAAATTCTTCAGGGTATCAGACCGCATCGTCATAATTTAAAATGCGCCAACGTTTCGGCCAGCGTTGCAGCTAGCCTTCATCAGGGCCTTACGTTAACTGCTAAATGAAACACACTTGGTTCCTTAAATAGCTGCACGAGAAAACCGTGTCGTTACTTGATTGGCTGTAAAAGGAGGAGGAGGAGGGGTGAAAAGTATGCTTTATTGGTGTTTCCTTTATTATCTGTCATTGGCTGAAATAGCTGTTTTCTATTGGTCTTTATATTAATCCACCCCATTGGAGGAGACGGACGAATAGCGAACAGGTGATGGCTGTGACGTCACACTGTTTCCATGCTGTCCAGAAGCCGGCTGCGGCGTGCCATTGCTTTGTGTGCTCGCGACCACTGCTGCGGCTCTCCGCGTGTCTGCTTGGGCCGCCACGGCTCTGCCGCCGCTCCGTAGCCCTGCTATTGCAGGCAGCCAAGACCTCGGAAGCTTGTACCCGTCCTCTCTATTCATGTTGGCGGGTCTTTTGGCTATTTCTAGCTTGTTGATGTTCAGAAAATCTAATAATAAATCAGTACTTAAATATACAGCTCTAAAACCGGCAGTATACGTATTTAGAATGTGCAGCCGATATTTTCATACAGCGGTACGTCGATGTTCTTACCGTCGATATATCGATAAATCGATACTCTCTTCGACATATCAATGGCCGATAATGACACTTTTTTAAATATCGATATATCGGATACCCGATATTTTTAAAAATGTCGACAGTCCTAGTGGGCACCTCATAGTCTTTATAGGCGAGTGCCTGTTCTGCGTACAGCATCGTGAAGGACGTGTCCGTGTGAGGCCGCTCGGGTGAGTAGAAAGAATGTTGCGCGACTGCGTTAGTCATCGTCATATAGGCCTGTCACGTGTCTTGTGTGTGAAATGTGTGTGAAATCTTATGGCACTTAACTGCTAAGGTCATCAGTCCCTAAGCTTACACACTACTTAACCTTAATTATCCTGAGGACAAACACACACACCCATGCCCGAGGGAGGACTGGATCCTCCGCCGGGATCAGCCGCACAGTCCATGACTGCAGCGCCTGAGACCGCTCGGCTAATGACACGTGTCCTTTTGCTTAATTTCGTCTACTTCGTGATCACTAATTCTGATGTTAAGTTTCTCGCTATTCTCATTTCTGCTACTTCTCGAGGTTTTTGTCTTTCTCCGGTTTACTCTCAAATGTTCAAATGTGTGTGAATTCCTAAGGGACCAAACTGCTGAGGTCATCGGTCCCTAGACTTACACACTACTTAAACTAACTTATGCTAACGACAACATACACACAGACCCGTGCCCGAGGGAGGACTCGAACCTTCGGCGGGAGGGGCCGCGCAATTCGCGACAAGGCGCCTCTAACTGCGCGGCCACTCGGCGCGGCGGTTTACTCACAGTCTAATGAGTACACTATACTGTGTACTCATTAGACTGTTCATTCCACTCTAGATCCTCCAGTTCTTCTTCACTTTCATTAAGCCTAGCAGTGTCGTCAGCGAATCTACTGAATTTTAATCTCACTCTTGAAGTTTTCTTTGTTTTCCGTGATACCTATCTGCCCTATGTATTCGTATTCGCAGATTAGTGGCAAAGATAACGCGACGAGATATGCTGTTATTTGGCCGTTCTGCATTGAAAATAATGTCTTCACAAATCCGTTACGTATCTGCTCCAAACAGTCATCTGCAGCTGTCATCTAGAACTTGATGTTGCGGAACTTCAGTCCCACAGTGTGCACAACTCCAATACATGGCCCTGATGAATTTACGGAGTATGTTTTGTTTGCACCACGTCCTACTCTGTGACACTTGCGAAACAGTTTGTGTTCACTGAGCGACGCGACACAGTACAAGACTAATGCCTTTCTTCACGCTGCTGCGGTGCACACCTCAGTTTAAATGTTTTGCCCGTATCACCGCAAAGGAAAGCCAACCCAGCAGTCGTCACAGACGCCTACCCTTCGACTGATCTTCTATGTATGAGAGGCAATGTCCTGACTGACTGATTGACTGACTCACTATTGCCCAGCTCAAATCGCTATGGATGGAAACTTGAAGTTCGGAGTCGGTATGAATCTCACACTATAGGAGTCGTATAAGAAGGGATTTTTAGAAATTCCAACCCAAAGGGAGCGAAATAGGAGATGAAGGGTTGTTTGAAAAATGTCGCTATTAAGGAAATTTTGAAGCTAGAAATACGAAAACTGGTATTTGGTTTTCCAGTCAGAAAATAAAAAAATACGTGTTTCTGCGTTTTTGGAAATTCAAGAACTAAAAGGGTTTAATAGTGGGTGAAAGTTTCTTTTTGAAAATAAATAGGTACTAAATAACTACTAAAGGATTTTAAAGGGATATATACGTCAATTGGGGCCGGCCGGAGTGGCCGAGCGGTTCTAGGCGCTACAGTCTGGAACCGCGCGACCGCTACGGTTGCAGGTTCGAATCCTGCCTCGGGCATGGATGTGTGTGATGTCCTTAGGTTAGTTAGGTTTAAGTAGTTCTAAGTTCTGGGGGGCTAATGACCTCAGAAGTTAAGTCCCATAGTGCTCAGAGCCATTTGAACCATTTTACGTCAACTGGTATTTGACTTCTTGGTCAGAAATAAAAAAAACACATGTTTCAGTATTTCCGGAAATTCAACCCTTTAGGGAGTGCAATAGGGGATGAAAATTTTTAAGAAAATATTTCGTTTCATTAAAACAATTTGAAAGTAAAATTTATGAAAATTTATATTTCACTTCTCGGTTGGATATAAAGAAATATTTGTTAGGCGATGAAAGTTGCTGTGGAAATATATCTACAAGTAAGCAAAAGGCATGATTAACAAAAGCTTTGGATTCCAGTTACCAGAATCGCTTATTGGACAGAAGTACATTCGGAAAAGACCATGCTTCTGTGGACTTAATTAGCGTGAAAAGCTTAAATGGTGTTGCAATTTGCGAAAAACATAAAAATTCGATTAAATAAAAACCAAAATAATCTCTGCAGGCTATACAGTCTACGTAAGCGATGCAGTGGACGCTAGGTCAGAGAGATTGTATAGTCAAAAAATGGTTCAAATGGCTCTAAGCAGTATGGGACTTAACATCTGAGGTCATCAGTCCCCTAGACTTAGAACTATTTAAACCTAACTAACCTAAGGACACCACGCACCTCCATGCCCGAGGCAGGATTCGAACCTGCGACGGCAGCAGCTGCGCAGTTTCTGACTGAAGCGCCTAGAACCGCTCGTCCACAGCGGCCGGCCAGTTTAGTCGAAACACACACTCAATTATACCGAAAGACACATTGAAACATTTATGTTCAGTTGTATTTGTAATATGTAGTAGCATTTATTGCTAAATATAATGAACAAAACAAAATAATCCAAGGACAGAAAGAAGTTATTTATAGAGGGTGTTTCAAAGTCTCTTCATCAAAAATATAAGGGTGATAGATAACATCACGGAGAACAACTTTTGTTAGAGGCAAAATGTTCGCTGATACTTCACGCCGATGTTAGAGTCGTTTTTTATTAGTAATGCTCCTGAGAGATGCAGGTGTAGGGATTTGCGGAGTGCGTATGTAATGTGTGTTGCATATATTCCACAGTCATGTACTCTGCGTGAAACGAGGTAGGCGGTGTAAATGGTTTTCTTCTAAAGCTACGTCCTCCACTTAGATACTCATTCTTAGGGTTTTCTTATTAAATTGGCACTGTGTATTTACAGAGACAGGTAGTGTGCAACCGCGGCACATCTACTAATTCTGTGAAACTTTGTCCTCTCAGGGCCGGAGGATTCAAGATAAAGACGCCTGATGTCGTCGGGAAGCTTCGCCGAACATTTTGTCCCTAACAAAAATTTTGCCACTAACCTAGACGTTTGATGAAAAGGCTTTGAAACGCGCTATTCACAGGCTCCCTAGAACATTAGCTTTACATTTTAAATAATGGAAACAGTTTGTATAACTGGAACCACTGAGAAGACTTTACAGAATTGGCGAGCCCTCCATACAAGCACTCATTTCCCCCAGACTCCTATGTGATGATGCTGGAAGGTACTTTAAGGGCGGGGCGGTGTACTGATGACTTTGATGACCCATAGAGGCGGTGAAGCACTGCAGTAGGCCGGCCTCGTGTATCGCGTGTCAGTTCTGCCGTAGAGGATTCCAGTAGAGCAGTTTGTAAATACCAGGGATCAACTTTCACTGCCTGATGAGCATACGCGGCTAATGTTATGTAAGCATTACACTCGCTCGGGGAGTCTGACTGTAACACTGGCAGGTTATGCGGCCATCCGTAGGCAGTGCCATTGTCTCTCTCAGGCTCCTGCTGTGTTTTTATGTGTAGGGGCTTAAGATCGATATAAAGTGGGGGTTATTCGCCACTGCTCTGCAGACACTTATGCACTAAAGAAGTTTCGCTTTCTGGTCAACACTGCTGAGAGGTGAATGGTGTCGTACAGCAGCTTTTTAATATTCTCTGTATTTACAGGAACTCGTACAGATTCCCATTCTCCTGACTTGGCAGCTTCCTTCTTTATTCACATTTATCATTCTCAATTTGATCCCCCCCCCCCCCACTCCCCCTGTTTGTTTGTTTATTTTTTGAGTCATCTGTCTTCTATCAGTTTAATATGCCATGGTTTCAAAATACTAACACGAATTCTTTACAGAAGAATGGAAAAACTGCTGGAAACCTGCCCCGGGGAAGATCAGTTTCGATTCCGGAGAAATGTAGGAACACACGAGGCAATGCTAACCCTACGACGTATCTTATAAGATAGCTTGAGGAAAGGCAAACATACATTTGTAGCATTTGTGGACTACAGAAACTTTTTGACAGTGTTGACTGGAATACTCTCAAGGTACCAAGAGTAAAATACAGGAAGCGAAAGGTCATTTACAACCTGTAAAAAAAACAGACGGAAATTAGAAGAGTCGAGGGGCATGAAACGGAGGCAGTAGTATAAAATGGAGTGAGACAGCTTTGTAATCTATCACCGATGTTATTCGATATGTACACTGAACAAGCAGTAAGGAAACTAAAGAAAATTTTTGTGTAGGATTTAAAGTTAGCGAGAAGGAATAAAAGCTCTGAGGTTTGCCGATGACACTGTAATTCTGTCAGAGACAGCAAAGGACTTGGAAGAGCAGTTGAATGGAATGGACAGTGTCTTGAAAGGAGGATATAAGATGAACATCAACAAAAGCAAAACGAGGATAATGGAATGTAGTCGAATTAAGTCGGATGATGCTGAGGGAATTAGATTAGGAAAGGCGACACATAAAGTAGTAGATGAGTTTTTTCTATTTGGGCAGTAAAATAACAATGATGGACGAAGTAGAGAGGATATAAAATTTAGACTGGCAATGGCAAGGAAAGCGTTTCTGAAGAAGAGAAATTTGTTAACATCAAACATAGATTGAGGTGTTAGGAAGCCTTTTCTGATTGTATTTGTCTGGAATGTAGCCAGGTATGGAAGTGAATCATGGACGAGAAACAGTTTAGATAAAATAGAATGGAAGCTTGCGAAATGTGGTACTACAGAACAATGTTGAAGATTAGATGGGTAGATCACGTAAACAATAAAGAACTACTGAACAGAATTGGGGAGAGAAGGAAATTGTGCCGCAATTTGACCAAAAGAAGGGATCCGTTGATGGGACACATTCTGAGACGTTAAGGGATGACCAGTTTAATACTGGAGGGAAGTGTGGTGGAGGGGGGGAGGGAGGCGGTTGAATCGTAGAGGGAGGTCAAGAGATGAAGAAAGCAGATCCAGAAAGATATAGGTTGCAGTAGTTTTTCAGAACTATCTTTCCACCCTGAATTTTAATCCCACTCCTGAACTTCTCTTTACTTTCCGTGGTTCCGATCTGCCTTATGTGGACGTATCTGCGCCTAGGACTTTCTTCTTTCACCTTTTCGTTGCCTTACACGTTTCCTAATTTAGCCTCTTGTACCATTCACAGAATACTAACGACTCTATCTGTAATATATCATTTCCTATCCACCAACGTGTGGTAGCCCTGTTTACCACCGCACTCGTCTCGGCCTGTTCCCAGTTGCAGGGAGAAAGTTGTTTTATTCGGGCAGAAGATGATGGGCCTCATTTTCCCTAATCCTCCTTAATGGGTTGTGGCCGGACCCGACTACGAGGATTTCGAGGAAGGAGGTCTGGCGTTTTTCAACAGCCTTTGCAGACAGACATGTAAAAGTCGTGCCAGGTAGGAGCACCTTGCAGAAACGTTTTGAGTTCGAGCAGGAAATGACCACTGAAACTACCTACATTGTGTTCCTCATTCTGACCAGCTGGAAGGCCCGAATCTATACTACTATGTAAATATAAGACCTTGTTTAACGTTGTTACCAAAAATTCTCGAAAAGTTCTTGACCGATTTATTTAATTTTTACACTATGCTCCAATAAACTTCCAGACGGATATAGTCTATTAACTACGATAGCAGAACATTTAAACTATTAGACAGATTGTTTCTCCTAGATGCTTTGTTTCCGATGAGACTGGAATCCGTGTGACCCCGTTGTGCGCAGTGACCGTTGAATAAATTCTTTCTCTTCATATGTAATTTTAAAAAGGATTGATGCACATCTACACTCCTGGAAATTGAAATAAGAACACCGTGAATTCATTGTCCCAGGAAGGGGAAACTTTATTGACACATTCCTGGGGTCAGATACATCACATGATCACACTGACAGAACCACAGGCACATAGACACAGGCAACAGAGCATGCACAATGTCGGCACTAGTACAGTGTATATCCACCTTTCGCAGCAATGCAGGCTGCTATTCTCCCATGGAGAGTTGCTGGATGTAGTCCTGTGGAACGGCTTGCCATGCCATTTCCACCTGGCGCCTCAGTTGGACCAGCGTTCGTGCTGGACGTGCAGACCGCGTGAGACGACGCTTCATCCAGTCCCAAACATGCTCAATGGGGGACAGATCCGGAGATCTTGCTGGCCAGGGTAGTTGACTTACACCTTCTAGAGCACGTTGGGTGGCACGGGATACATGCGGACGTGCATTGTCCTGTTGGAACAGCAAGTTCCCTTGCCGGTCTAGGAATGGTAGAACGATGGGTTCGATGACGGTTTGGATGTACCGTGCACTATTCAGTGTCCCCTCGACGATCACCAGTGGTGTACGGCCAGTGTAGGAGATCGCTGCCCACACCATGATGCCGGGTGTTGGCCCTGTGTGCCTCGGTCGTATGCAGTCCTGATTGTGGCGCTCACCTGCACGGCGCCAAACACGCATACGACCATCATTGGCACCAAGGCAGAAGCGACTCTCATCGCTGAAGGCGACACGTCTCCATTCGTCCCTCCATTCACGCCTGTCGCGACACCACTGGAGGCGGGCTGCACGATGTTGGGGCGTGTGCGGAAGACGGCCTAACGGTGTGCGGGACCGTAGCCCAGCTTCATGGAGACGGTTGCGAATGGTCCTCGCCGATACCCCAGGAGCAACAGTGTCCCTAATTTGCTGGGAAGTGGCGGTGCGGTCCCCTACGGCACTGCGTAGGATTACGGTCTTGGCGTGCATCCGTGCGTCGCTGCGGTCCGGTCCCAGGTCGACGGGCACGTGCACCTTCCGCCGACCACTGGCGACAACATCGATGTACTGTGGAGACCTCACGCCCCACGTGTTGAGCAATTCGGCGGTACGTCCACCCGGCATCCCGCATGCCCACTATACGCCCTCGCTCAAAGTCCGTCAACTGCACATACGGTTCACGTCCACGCTGTCGCGGCATGCTACCAGTGTTAAAGACTGCGATGGAGCTCCGTATGCCACGGCAAACTGGCTGACACTGACGGCGGCGGTGCACAAATGCTGCGCAGCTAGCGCCATTCGACGGCCAACACCGCGGTTCCTGGTGTGTCCGCTGTGCCGTGCGTGTGATCATTGCTTGTACAGCCCTCTCGCAGTGTCCGGAGCAAGTATGGTGGGTCTGACACACCGGTGTCAATGTGTTCTTTTTTCCATTTCCAGGAGTGTATATGCCGTCTTATTTTCTTCCTTGCTATCGGTTTTAAAAGCAAACAGGAAAGTTGGATTTATCACTTATCGGATAATGATTAGAATACTAATATGGAATGTGAGTCGTGCGAAACTTTGTATTCCAACCCGTTTGCAGATTAACATTGTACGAAATATTGGCATTGAAGCTACTATCCTCATGTATCCAGCAGCTGGAGACATGTCTCTCATTCTCTGTATACCAATTATCCCAACCGAAGGACATACTCATTTTGAGTGACTTCAGTCCCAATCAAATGTTCCGATTGCAATAAGAACAAACAAGGCTCAAGCTCAGAGAGAGGGAGGGAGGGGCGGCAAAAAGACATGGAAATTGGAGACGGAGAGAGAGATGGGGTGGAGGAGATGGACAGAGAAAAGTGGAAGGAGGTGATGGACAGAGAGTGGGAGTAGGCGATTAGGCCGTACATGCGATAGCCATACATATTTAGCAACTGCAAAGCATTCGCTAGTATCAATTTTTTTTCTTTACAACTAATTTAGTTCAGTCGTGAATCTGACTGTGTCATTTAGGCCACAGAGGTCTAGCCAAGACCTTGACAAATAGTTGTTTGCACTGTAGCATTTGGAGAGGTGGTACTGGGGCGTGTGGGAGAGCTAATTTAATTACAAACTAAGGCGTGCACACACTTTATTCAACATGTAAACGTCACTACAGATATTCGGATTTATGTTATGAAATGTTCGATATGCCTGCCATCACTGGCGATGATATGGCGCAATCGAATAGAGAAATTCTGCGTGAGTCACTGAAGTGTCGCAACATCAATGCTGTTTTTGACCTCCTGAATGGCTATTTTCAGCTCAGCAGTGGTTTTGGGGTTATTGCTGAACACCTTGTCTTTAACATAGCTCCACAGAAGGGAGCACACAGCACATAGCATGTGTTCAGATCCGGAGAATATGGGAGCCAATCGAGGTCCATGCCAGTGGCCTCTGGGTACCCCAGAGTCAGAATAAGGTCCCCAAAGTGCTCCTCCAGGGCATTAAGCACTCTACTGGTTCAAATGGCTCTGAGCACTATGCGACTTAACTTCTGAGGTTGAGGTCATCAGTCGCCTAGAACTTAGAACTAATTAAACCTAACTAACCTAAGGACATCACACACATCCATGCCCGAGGCAGGATTCGAACCTGCGACCGTAGCGGTCGCGCGGTTCCAGACTGTAGCGCCTACAACCACAAGCACTCTACTCCTTCGATGGGGTCGAGCTCCGTTTTCCATGAACTACATCTTGTCGAAATCACGGTCACTTTGGATACCGTTCGGCAGTCACCGTGCCATGAAAGAATATCGCACCGATCATTCCGTGACTGGCCATTGCACACCATACATTCACCCGTTGAGGGTGAAGAGACTTTTCGATCGCGAAATGCGGATTCTCAGTCCCCCAAATGCGCTAATTCTGCTTATTGACGAATCCGTCCAAATGAAAGTGGGCTGAACTAAACAACGCGCATACTAATTCCCATCATGCCCTGCGGCCAAACGTGCAGTTTGAACGTCCTAACATAAACCGGTCAGAAGTTATGACGATTTTATTTCATATAGTTCAATAATTGTCACCCTGTACATCAATAAGCACCCTTCTGTTTGTCCGTGAAATGCGCATTTCGGAGAACACAGCGTGGAGAATATTGGTAGAGTATCATCTAAAAACGGTGTGCGGAAGCAAAGGGACCAACTAATTTTAGATCCTGTGTTCAGTTCTGCTAAAGGATGGTGTTGCGGAACTTGTATTGAGATTGGCGGTAGTCACTTTGAACACTTGCCACGAGATTACGTTCTTGTCATAATGTGTGAGTCACTTATGACATTGGAAAAGTACGTTTACGGCCATTAGTTCCTTGTGTCAAGCCACCGATGGTCTTTCATCTAAGGGTCTGACACGCGGTCTGGAAAGGAATATTGATGAATCTGCGTCTGTCCGGCAACCAGTAAATAAGCCCGAGGTCGTATCGACCTGCAATATCGATGGTCGTCATTTTTCACAGGTCGTCAGGTCTGTTTTCTTGTCGTCTAGTTACATTAAACTTCCACTAATGGCATCCACCGCAAAGAAAATTAATCACAAAAGAAACAGTCGAAAGAAGGAAATAATTATCAAGTCTTTTTTTCTGTCTTAAGCGTGCTGTACTTTAATAGAAGGAAAAACCAGACGCGTTTCGCTTTAATTTACAAAGCGTCATCAATGGCGTTTTTCGTGTGTTACTCATTTTTTACATATTTTAAGTTATTAGCAAAGGTTGCAGTCGGAAAAAAAATTTTGTTGCACTCACCGCCTCTGCAATTTTTCGACTTTTAAAAAACCACTCTTCCTTTTGGTGTATTTGCCTTGTTTGCAATTCAATTTTATAAAACTTCACACAACTTCCCTTCATAGAAATTTTACCTTGGTCATACCTGTTTTGTGTTCAGCGCTGTGTGTTTGTGTGCTCGTCTGTTTTCCGTGTGCGTCGTGTGGAAAGAACGCAAATGCCGCAAACGGAATAGCAGGTTCCCATAAGGCAAAAAGTCACAAAGGCAGAAAGCTAAGAACGATGGAGGAACTGTCGACTTTAAAACAAAAAAAAACAAGAAAAAAAAGAGGAGTGATAGTCAAACACCACTGATAATACTTTGCAAAATGCGTCTAACGTAACATACTCTTAAAGTGTAGTATACTCTAGACAGAAACGAAACACAAATAGTAATTAATATAAAACAGCTATTGCGTAAAGAAGTAACCCGAAAAAACGGTTAAGTTAATCTCTCTCTTCGATATCAGGCCAATTAGAGACTAATTTAAAGCCGTACATTCCATGTCTCGGCGTTTTTGAGGATATGAAGCTTTTGATAAAGACATAAAATGAACCAAGAGTATTTAATTCTAAGAAATACTGCTCCATATGGTCAAAGTTTTTAAGTTATGTCTACACTTAACGTCTTTTCCAGCAAATGTATGTGCAGTTAAAGTTTCCCATTGATCATCTACTCATCCCACCTAGGAGAGCATGAATTTCGTCTTCAGTTGGATCCACAGCCCGACATCCATTCACATCCACCCGAGTGCGAAGAGAGCCGCTCAAGAAGAAAAAAAAACACTTTGTGAAAAAAATCACTCTGGGAAAAAAAAAACCTGTGCTGTGTGAGTTGAGATGTCATCGAATCCTTGGGTGGCGCGCCTACCGAACTAGAAAGCTACTGTTCATTTCCTTATCGTGATCTGTGCCGAGTTATCTTGGTTATATCAGACGTCGTTAAGGTGTCGAGAAATTTGCAATGCAGGACCAGCTGAAGATTACAGCATTCTAGCGCATGATCTCGACAAGTAACAGTTTTCAAAATTAATCATCCGATGTGTTTGGAATGACCAGTGTTTAGGTCTTACCAGTTCACACATGCGGCAATGGCATTCAGAAACAGAATTGTTCACTGGGAAATTCCTACCCGATAAAACTAAACTTTTCGTTCCTAATGGGATGGAATCTTCGGTTGTGGAAATGCCGTCTGGGCTGTGCACAGTTGACCATGATGATGTAGATAACGGCAGATTCTTCGCGCAGCTGTTCACGAACGGTGGTATGATGTACGCTATCTGATCAAAAGGATACGGACACCCCTAAGTAATGCGGAATCGGCCGATAGGTGTTGCGAAAGGCGGACCCGGCATTATAAAAGGAGGCAGGGAGTAGTGCGTCGTCAGTACAGAATCAGTAGCGTCAAAATGTGTCGTACAGGACAAATGGTTCAAATGGCTCTGAGCACTATGGGACTTAACTTCTAAGGTCATCACTCCCCTAGAACTTAGAACTACTTAAACCCAACTAACCTAAGGACATCACACACGTCCATGCCCGAGGCAGGATTCGAACCTGCGACCGTAGCGGTCGCGCGGTTCCAGACTGAAGCGCCTTTAACCGCTTGGCCACCACGGCCGGCCGTACAGGACAGCTCAGTCACTTCGATGATGGTCCACTTACTGGATGTCACCTGAGTAACAAATCCGTCAGGCAAATTTGAACCACTATGAATTTGGCCGCGTCGACTGTTGGAGACATGATCGTGAAGTGCCGTGGCAATCCCATGGAGGAGTGTGTGTGTGTGTGTGTGTGTGTGTGTGTGTGTGTGTGTGTGTTTGGAGAATTCCTGCCAACATGTGTAGTGCGATGGTGGCATGGTACGGGAGTGTTTTTAGTGGCTAGGTTGTGGTCCTCTTATTGTGCTTAAGGAAACGCTAAATGCGTTGTGTACTGCGTACAGAAGAGCAGCAGTTGGAGGACGATGACTGACTGTATCAGCATTATAATGCACCCTGTCACAGAGCAGCAACTGTGAAGCAGTGGTGTAGGGATAATGACGTCCCTGCAGTGGGCTGACGCAGTCCCGACCAGCACCCAGTGGAACACCTTTGTGATGTGCTAGAGCGTGGACTTCGCTGCAGGTCGCAGACTCCAACATCACTGCCTTTTTCGGTTTCTACTGTTGAGGACGAATGGACTGCCACAGACGTTGAAGACAGCAGAGCTGAAGTTCTTCATGTGACAACCGTTTCAATTTATTACTGATGCACGCGAGAGGTAGTAATGCAGTCTAGTAAAAATCAAACTACGACCATAAAACTGGCTACGAACTTAAACCCTTCCCTGAATATCATACATTAGTACGACAGTTTTTTGCTACAGTGGATCAGTTGTCGTTGACCTATGGTGTGACAGACTGCATTTTGGCCATTAGGAAACTTTTTGTGAATAAAACTTTCCAGATAACATCGTCTCGGCTACTGCCATCATCGGACGTGTAATTAATATTACAGGAACTTAAGAACGAGAGTCGTTTGTTTTATGAATAGTCTAACAGGCTACAGCGCTAGGTAATGTTACCAACTATACTCATTTAAATCCTGTTGGATCATTTGGCTTTCAACGTCGTTATTTGAAGACTGTGTCGTTTTATAGCCACTTACACATTATGAAAAACTTGAGCGTTGTTGACCCTCATTATCATGTTGACTACTGATTACCCGCTTGGGCTTATTTTTTATTGAAACTAACACTGAACGTTGCTTTACAAGTTGTAAGGTTTGGTGGCTGAACTTCGTAAGATTTTTAAAATTTTTTGAGTTTTTCGTCTTTTAGAGCCTCATAATGTATAACGAACGCATCTGGTTGTTATGAGCCTTTAATTTAAATTTCAGATCTGATGATAACAGCAGCCGAAACAACGTTTAAGTAAAGGCATACAGTAATCGATATAGATGGTTTTATACATGTGATGTCTGTTCTTTAAGACACGTATATAACAGAAGCAAAGAAGGCCAATGAGCGCTTCAGTGCGGATGTACACCAAGCTCGAACTCTTACGACAACCGGCGAAAAGGCGTGAGTGGTGAGGATAATGGGCAGGGGCACTACGTCAGTAGTGTGTGGGTAAGTTGAGAATTCGCGTGTGACGGGAGGCGTGCCGGGTAGTCCGTGCAGTTGCGGTGATGATTCCTTTGTGTCTTGACGGTTTTATTCACATTTATCGCGAATCTCTTGCCCAACGTAAAGTCCCGAGCGACTGGAAAAAAGCGCAGGTGACGCCAGTATATAAGAAGGGTAGAAGGACGGATCCTCAAAATTACAGATCTATATCCTTAACATCGGTTTGTTGCAGGATTCTCGAACATATTCTCAGTTTGAATATAATGAATTTCCTTGAGACAGAGAACTTGCTGTCCATGCATCAGCACGGCTTTAGAAAGCATCGCTCCTGCAAAACGCAACTCGCCCATTTTTCACATATCATCTTGCAAACCATGGATGAAGGGTATCAGACGGATGCCACATTCCTTGACTTCCGGAAAGCGTTTGACTCGGTGCCCCACTGCAGACTCCTAACTGAGGTACGCGCATACTGGATTGGTTCCCAAATATGTGAGTGGCTCGAAGACTTCTTAAGTAATAGAACCCAGTACGTTGTCCTCGATGGTGAGTGTTCATCGGAGGTGATGGTATCATCTGGAGTGCCCCAGGGAAGTGTGGTAGGTCCGCTGTTGTTTTCTATCTACATAAATGATCTTTTGGATAGGGTGGATAGCAATGTGCGGCTGTTTGCTGATGATGCTGTGGTGTACGGGAAGGTGTCATCGTTGTGTGACTGTAGGAGGATACAAGATGACTTGGACAGCATTTGTGATTGGTGTAAAGAATGGCAGCTAACTCTAAATATAGATAAATGTAAATTAATGCCGATGAATAGGAAAAAGAATCCCGTAATGTTTGAATACTCCATTAGTAGTGTAGCGCTTGACACAGTCATGTCGATTAAATATTTGGGCGTAACATTGCAGAACTATATGAAGTGGGACAAACATGTAATGGCAGTTGTGGGGAAGGCGGATAGTCGTCTTCGGTTCATTGGTAAAATTTTGGGAAGATGTGGTTCATCTATAAAGGAGACCTCTTATAAAACACTAATAAGACCTATTCTTGAGTATTGCTCGAGCGTTTGGGATCCCTATCAGGTCGGATTGAGAGAAGACACAGAAGCAATTCAGAGGCGGGTTGCTAGATTTATTACTGGTAGGTTTGATCATCACGCGAGTGTTACGGAAATGCTTCAGGAACTCGGGTGGGAGCCTCTAGAGGAAAGGAGGCGTTCTTTTCGTGAGTCACTACTGAGGAAATTTAGAGAACCAGTATTTGAGGCTAACTGCAGTACAATTTTACTGTCGCCAGCTTAACATTTCGCGGAAAGACCACAAAGATAAGATAAGAGAGATTAGGGCTCGTACAGAGGCATATATGCAGTCATTTTCACCTCGTTCTGTTTGGGAGTGGAACAGGGAGAGAAGATGCTAGTTGTGGTACGAGGTACCCTCCGCCACGCACCGTATGGTGGATTGCAGAGTATGTATGTAGATGTAGATGTAGAAGTATCGACAGTGATCGCGGAGTCATTCAGGAAATTTATTTCCATTATTAATTGCTTCAGAAAACGTTCCGCCTCGAAAATCAGCTCGCCGCTATTCCGGAAGTGCATACGGCTTTTGCATTGGAAGAAAGAGGCGAAGTCGCGGGTGAGGTGAATACTGAGGACGATCGAAAGAAGAAGAAAGTGTGTGGCTGTGTCCTGTGCAGAACGGGCTGGGACTTAGCGTGGTGTGAACACATCTTACCGGACAGCGCCTCGCCACGCACAGCACCCCGAGATGTCAGACATCACTGACCTCCTTCACCTCTGTTCCCACCTCTGTAGAACAAACCGAGAAGAAAGAGAGTCTATACTGCAATGTCATCTGAGAGCTCGTCACGAAGTTAGTTAAAAATGTGACTCGAAACATTCGTAGCCTTTTTACAGTAAATTCTCGTAAACAGAAACCTCAAAAGTGGATTCTAATCAAATTGCGTATGTACGGAGTATCGTCTCAGTTGTGCGATTGGATTTGCAATTTCCCTGTCAAAAAGGTCACAATCGTGGTAGCTGACGAAAGTCACGTAGTGAAACTGAAGTAATTTCAGCGGTTTCGCAAGGAAGTGTTATGGGTCCTCTGCTGTTCTTAATCTGTATAAGCGATTTAAGAGACAATCTGAGCACGCCTCTAAGGTTGTTTTCAGATGATGCCGCCGTTTACATTTTCATAAAATCTTCAGAAGATCAAAACGAATAGTAAAGTGACTCAGACACGGTATCTACGTATTGTGAAAAGTGGCTATTGACACTAAAGAATGAAGAGTGTGAGGTCGTCCACATGAGTACTAAGTAAACCTTAAGCTTTGGTTACACGACATATCACTGCAATAGAAAGGTGTTCGATTCATTTACATTCGTAGGGATTGCAATTACGAACAATTTAAACTGAAACATCAGATATAAAACGTTGTGAGGAAGGCGAACAGAAGACTACTTTTTATTGGCATAGCACATGGAAGAGGCGACAGATCTAGTAAAGAGACTGTCTCCACTATGCATGTCTCTCCTGTTTGGAGTTTTTCTGTGCGGTATGGGATCCCCTCTAGATAGAATCGACGGAGGTCACCGAGAACTGCTCGTTTTGTAACATCGCGAAATAGGGGAGAGAGTGCCACAGATATGATAAGCGAGTTGGGGTGGTAGCCACCGAAACGACGGCTTTTTTCGTTGCGGCGAGATGATTTCCAACTTTCTCCTCCGAGCGTGAAAATATTTTGGTGGATCCTCCTACATAGGGAGAGATGAACATCGTAATAAAATAAGAGGAATCAGAGCTCGCGTGGAAAAATTTAGGTGTTCATTTTTCCGATGTGCTGTACAAGACTAGAACGGCCTAGAAATAGTCTGAAAGCGGTTCTATGAACCTTCTCACCTATACGTAAGTGGGACTTACAAAGCTCTCATGTAGGTGTAAGTGAAGGCTCTTTAAGTTTTAAAATGTGGGGAAATAGGCGACGTTGTTGTCGTCTACATCTACATCTATATCCATACTACGCAAGCCGCCTGACGGTGTGTGGCGGAGGGTACCTTGAGTACCTCTATCGGTTCGGCCTTCTATTCCAGTCTCGTATTGTTCGTGGAAAGAAATATTGTCGGTATGCCTCTGTGTGGGCTCTAATCTCTCTGATTTTATCCTCATGGTCTCTTCGCGAGATATACGTAGGAGTTAGCAATATACTGCTTGACTCCTCGGTGAAGATATGTTCTCGAAACTTCAACAAAAGCCCGTTCGAGCTACTGAGCGTCTGTCCTGCAGAGTCTTCCACTGGAGTTTATCTATCATCTCCATAACGCTTTCGGGATTACTAAATGATCCTGTAACGAAGCGCGCTGCTCTCCGTTGGATCTTCTCTATCTCTTCTATCAACCCTAGCTGGTACGGATCCCACACTGGTGAGCAATATTCAAGCAGTGGGCAAACAAGTTTACTGTAACCTACTTCCTTTGTTTTCTTATTGCATTTCCTTAGGATTCTTCCAGTGAATCTCAGTCTGGCATCTGCTTTACCGACGATCAACATTATATGATCATTCCATTTTAAATCACTCCTAATGCGCACTCCCAGATAATTTATGGTATTAACTGCTTCCAGTTGCTGACCTGCTATATTGTAGCTAAATGATAAGGGATGTTTCTTTTTATGTATTCGCAGCACATTTCACTTGTCTACATTGAGATTCAATTGCCATTCCCTGCACCAGGCGTCAATTTGCTGCAGATCCTCCTGCATTTCAGTACAATTTTCCATTGTTACATCCTCTCGATATACCACAGCATCATCCGCAAAAAGCCTCAGTGAACCTCCGATGTCATCCACAAGGTCATTTATATATATATTGTGAATAGCAACGATCCTACGACACTCCCCTGCGGCACATCTGAAATCACTCTTGAGAATGACATGCTGCGTTCTATTAACGAGGAACTCTTCAATCCAATCACACAGTTGGTCTTATAGTCCAAATGCTCAGTTCATTAAACGACTGTGGGGAACTGTATCGAACGCGTTGCGGAAGTCAAGAAACGCAGCATCTACATGGGAACCCGTGTCTTTGGCCCTCTGAGTCTCGTGCACGAATAGCGCGAGCTGGGTTTCACACGATCGTCTTTTTCGAAACCCATGCTGATTCCTACAGAGTAGATTTATAGTCTCCAGAAAAGTCATTATACTCGAACATAATACGTGTTCCAAAATTCTACAGTTGATCGACGTTAGAGATATAGGTCTATAGTCGTGCACATCTGTTCGACGTCCCTTCTTGAAAACGGGGATAACCTGTGCCCTTTTCCAATCCTTTGGAACGCTACGCTCTTCTAGAGACCTACGGTACACCGCTGCAAGAAGGAGGGCATGTCCCTGGCGTACTCTGTGTAAAATCGAACCGGTGTCTTATCAGGTCCAGCGGCCTTTCCTTTTTGGGCGATTTTAATTGTTTTTCAATCCCTCTGTCATCCATTTCGATATCTACCATTTTGTCGTCTGTGCGACAATCTAGAGAAGGAACTACAGTGCAGTCTTGCTCTGTGAAACAGCTTTGGAAAAAGACATTTAGTATTTCGGCCTTTAGTCTGTCGTCCTCTGTTTCAGTACCATTTTGGTCACAGAGTGTCTGGACATTTTGTTTTGATCCACTTACGCTTTGACATGAGACCAAACCTTCTTAGGAAATTTCGTAATGTTGTTGACGACGTGTGGCATACGTTCCTTACGCCGCGAAGGCTATAATCGCAATTTCGACTTTATAGCAGAGTTACGTGACGAATCCGTGGCGCGGTTAACTCGCTTGCCGCGTATTGTCCGCCTGCCGGAAGACTGGGCTGCGCCCAGCTTCACACGGTCGCAGCTGTGTGTGTGTCCATTATGCCCACAGCCAGCAAAAAGGACGAGGAGCAAGAGGCGGAAGAGGAGGAGGAAGGCGGTGAGAGGCGAGAGCTCTTTGTGTGGGGGCGGTAGCGTAGCGTGGCGTGAAACCGCGGCGAGTATTGCGTAATGGCGCTCCCATAGCACGTAGCCGGCTGCAGCCGCCGTGGTTTGCGGCAGCGCCTGTGCGGGCCTTGGGCACCATTGATGGCTCTCTACATGAGCCTCTTCATGATTTTAAGGCCGCGCGGGGTAGCCGCCTGGTCTCAGGCGTCTTGTTACGGTTCGCGCAGCCTCCCTCCCCCCCTCCCCTCGTCGGAGGTTCGAGTCCTCCCTTGAGCATGGGTGTGTGTGTGTTGTCCTTAGCGTAAGTTAGTTTAAGTTAGATTAAGTAGTGTGCTGTTGCCATTATCCGGGGTGCACTCAGCCTCGAGATGCCAACTGAGGAGCTACTCGACCGAATAGTAGCGGCTTCGGTCGAGAATACCATCATAACGAACGGGAGAGCGGTGTGCTGATCCCACGCCCCTCCTACCCGCATCCTCCATTGTAGATGACACGGCGGTCGGATGGTCCCGGTAGGCCACTCGTGGCCTGACGATGGAGTGGGAGTAAAAGTAGTATGCTACTGTTACTCAGAATTTTACCACACATTTTACGCTCAATTTTTGTTCGTGACGACCACGTGTTCGCGGATTGTGACAATCGTTGCGTTTCACTGTTACTGATTCTCAGGATAAAACTCCCAAAATTTCGTCTATGGTGCCTAACGCTTCGTCTCGTAGTGTTGGAAACATCGCCAGAGGCAATTAAGCAGTTCCATACTTTAACAAGGCCAACAAGTGAAACGGTTTATACGTATCCATATATTGGTCGGACCATGACGTCATCAGACTGCTGCGTCGACTTAGACCGCAGATACAGTATGTGATCAAAATTATCAGGGCAGCCCTACGCAAAGCGGAACTGACCAGCAAATTGCACGAAAGGCGGATCCGTCAGTACGAAAGACAGCGGGCAGTGCAGCCAGTAGAGAAGCAGAGTAACAGCAGAGTGTGTCGGTCAGGAGAGCTCATTCACTTCGAACGTGCACTGGTCGTTACGCGTCGCCTGAGTAACGTATCCACCTTTCAAGAGCTGCCTAAGTTGACTGTCGGTGACGTGACTGAAGCGGAAACGCGAAGGCGGCCCTGATCTACTGACGGATAGGGACCGTCGTTCGTGACTGAGGGAGGTTGTTAAAAATCGCACGAAGTCGGCAGAAGGAATCACTCGTCAGTTCCAAAGTGCTACCAGCAGTCCTGTAGGCACGATGACAGCGCGTAGTGACTTAAAAAGCATGTGGTACAATGACTGAGCAGCTCCTCGTAGGCCACACGTTCCTGTGGTCAGCGATAGGCGACGCTGGACACGGCTTAAAGAGCGGCACCAGTGGACAGTGGATGACTGGAAACGAGCGACTCGCAGTGACGAATCACGCTACAGCCTGTGACAACTCGATGTGAGTGGCAGGGCGTGGGGAATGCCTGGAGAACGTTACCTGCCATCTTGTCAAGTACGGATGAGGTAGTTTTCCGGTATAGGGGTGTTTCTCGTGGTTATGGTGTGGTCCCCTTATTGCGCTTACGAAAGTGCTAAAAGCGGAAGGGTGTGAACACGTTTAACAGCATTGTGTGCTGCGTGTAGCAGAGCAATAGTTCAGAGAAGAGCGTGGACAACACACCCTGTCATAAAGCAGCGTCCGTGAGGCAATGGTTTCTGGACAATAACATCCCTGTAATGGACGGATCTGTCCAGAGTCCCGACCTGACACCTATGATGAGTTGGAACTTTGATTCGCTCCAGGCCCCAGTGTCCAACAGCATTAACATCTAGGACTTGGGCTCTGAAACAAGACTGGGCAGCATTCCTCCGTAGACAGTCAGACACGCCATTGAAAGTATTCCCAGCAGAAACCCAGCCGTCATGAACCCAAAGGGTGCACACCCCATATTAATGCCCACTAGTAGATCTGTGGATACTATCGATCAGATAAAACAAACACCGTCTGCGCAAGCCGTGAAGGCCCAACGGTGCCGTTCGGCCGCCGTGTCGTCCTCAGCCGTCACCGGATGCCGACACGGAGCGCGCTTGGTCAGCATACAGCGCTCCCGGCCTTTGTCAGTTTTCGTGACAGGAGCCGCTACTTCCCAGTAGAGTAGCTCCTCAGTTGGCCTCACAAGGGCTGAGTGCACCCCGCTTGCCAACAGCGCTCGGCAGACCCAGATGGTGGCCGATCCAAGTGCTAGCCCAGCAACTTCGGTAATCCTGACGGGAACCGGTGTTACCACTGCGACAAGGCCGTTGGCACTGTCCATCACATAGCGTATATACTCAACGGTCCACATTCCGTCCTTCACTTTGCCCGGTACCCCTCAGCTAATGACGGAACTACGACCTCTCAAATATGTTTCGAATGAGCCGTGTGGCCCGTAATGCCGGCAGCGAGGCAACCAGGTCTGCAGTCTCCGCGCAACACGGGCGACTTGTTCAGAGGAGCGCTGAAGCGGGCACTCGCGCTTATTTCTCGTTGTTGCTTTCGCGTCGCTCACTCGTTGGCTCCCCCGCTGCATTCACTCACGTGTCAAGCTGAGCAAAACACGGCACGTCGCTTTCGACGAGGAAATTAGCTGCGAGGCAGTTGTGGAGGGCACAAAACACCGGCCGGCAGCCGCTTCCGCCGGGGTTCGTGGTTCTTATCCCAGCTGGAGCTGAGTTTCTCAACCGCACGTACGGCCGCCGCCAGCTTTCGCGCATTTTGTGCTGCGCTTGTCGTTATGCCGTATTTCATAGAGTGAATGTAGTGAGAAGATGTTTAGTGACAGGTGTTTTATTGCAACAGTGTACGTGACTCACGTTTATCACCATCATCACTTGTTGGTTAAAGGTCTGCTTTTGAATTTGCCGTACATTACTGTCTTTAACCATTTTTCGTTTCTCGTGGACTCCAGTAAACAACTTCTTTGGCCCACTTACCCACCATTCATAAACGTGGTTACATGTCCCAACCGCAACTGTTTAATTTCCATTAATGTTGCTAGATACGTTCGGCTCTCTCTGGCTCTGAGCACTACGGGACTTAACATCTTAGGTCATCAGTCCCCTAGAACTTAGAACTACTTAAACCTAACTAACCTAAGGACATCACACAACACCCAGTCATCACGAGGCAGAGAAAATCCCTGACCCGCCGAGAATCGAACCCGGGCGCGGGAAGCGAGAACGCTACCGCACGACCACGAGCTGCGGACCCAGATACGTTCAAATGGTTCAGATGGCTCTGAGCACTTACGGGCCTTAACTTCTGAAGTCATCAGTCCCCTAGAACGTAGCACTACTTAAACCTAACTAACCTAAGGACATCACACACATCCATGCCCGAGGCAGGATTCGAACCTGCGACCGCAGCGGTCACGCAGTTCCATACTGTGGCGCCTAGAACCGCTCGGCCACCCCGGCTGGCTTTTCCTAATGGCGAACATGCATCTCTCTGTTCGCTGAACGTCCCTCAATTTTTGAATGACTTGTAGTTACCTTACAATGTGTTAAAACCGTTTCCAAAGTAAAAACGTCATGAATTTTCTTTCATTTATCTATTTATTACTTTAACGCTGATGAAAAATACGCTTGTACGTAGTCTCGTTGCTGCTCAGCGATTATCATTTACTTAATAGGTTATTTGCTGGCCCGTCTCCATAGCTAAGTGCTCAGCGCGGCTGACTGCTATCCAGAGGAACGGTCTTCGATTCCCGGTCCTGCCAGCGATTTTACCTTGCTGGGAAAATTGGGAGCTCTAACTGTGTGCTTGCCTTATTGTGTTAAACTTTTAATACGAGGGTGAGTGAAATGAAAACCTTAAATATTTTTTAAATATTATTTATTGTGCAGAAGTGGTACAAAGCTGTATCACTTTTCATAATAATGTCCCCCACGCTCAATGCAAGTCCTTCAGCGCTTACAAAGTGCATAAATTCCTTTAGAAAAAAATTCTTTTGGTAGTCCGCGCTACTACTCATGCACCGCGTGGCGTACCTCTTCATCAGAACGGAACTTCTTTCCTCCCATTGTGTCTTTGAGTGGCCCAAACATATGGAAATCACTCGGGGCAAAGTCTGGTGAGTATGGTGGACGAGGAAGACACTCAGAATGCATGTCTGTGATTGTTGCAACTGTTGTACGGGCAGTGTGGGGCCTTGCATTGTCATGTTGCAGAAGGACCCTGCTGACAGCAATCCACGTTGCTTTGATTTGATTGTAGGCCGCAGATGTTTTTTTAGGAGATCTGTGTATGATGCACTGGTGACAGTGGACCCTCTAGGCATGTAAAGCTCCAAAATGATGCCTTTTTCGTCCCTAAAGAGAGTCAGATAACCTTCCCTGCTGATGGTTCTGTTCGAAACTTCTTTGGTTTTGGTGATGAGGTATGGCGCCATTCCTCGCTCGCTCTCTTCGTTTCCGGTTGATGGAAGTGAACCCAGGTTTCGTCCCCAGTAACGAATCTTGCAAGGAAGCCATCAGCTGCTCGCTCAAAGTGCCGAAGAAGTTCTTCACAAACATCAACACGTCGTTCTCTCTTTTGAGGAGTCAGCTGCCGTGGCACCCATCTTGCAGACACTTTGTGTGTGGAGCACATCATGCACAATGTGGTGTGCTGACCCATGACTAAACATGCTGCAATGTCATTCAGTGTCACTCGGCGGATTTCCTTCAATATGGCTTCAACTGCTGCAATGTTCTGTGGAGTCAGAACTCGTTGTGCCTGACCTGGACGAGGAGCATCTTCCACTGAAGTCACACCATTTTCGAGCTTCCTACTCCATTCGTAGACTTGCTCCTGTGACAAACATGCGTCACCGTACTGAACCTTCATTCGTCGATGAATTTCAATAGGTTTCACACCTTCACTACGCAAAAACCGAATAACAGAATACTGTTCTTCTCTGGTGCAAGTCGCAAGTAGGGCGGCCACATTTATACTGATACTGCGACGGTATGTGTGTATCCGCACTATGCTGCCACCTACAGGCCATTCTGCACGCTGTTTGTAGCGCGCTTACCAACTTACAGGACAACGGCGCGAAATTTTGTATTTGTTATTACAAACTTAAGGTTTTGATTTGACTCACCCTCGTATAAGATAATGCCCTCTTAATAAGTACAACACCACAGCATCTTAAATTTTTAAATTCGATGTGTAATTAGGCGAAATATCGAAAATCGAATTCTTGTTGCTCCAACACTGCAACTGGTGCCGGATTCCGGGTTCCGAGAGAGCGTTTTAGTAATGTAGATTATTCTATAGGTTGAGTCACGAACGGTGGCGGTCGTGTTTAGGTTCGTTCTGCGCTTCTACGTCGGGCGTATTTCGAAAACCAGTGCGTCTTCATGATGATGATTACGTTTGGTTTGTGGGGCCCTCAACTGCGCGGTCATCGGCGCCCGTACAAAGTCCGAATCTTTACACAGTTCAGTGTAGCCACTTTCACGAATGACGATGAAATGATGAGGACAACACAAACACCCAGTCCTCGGACAGAGAAAATCCCCAACCCGGCCAGGAATCGAACGCGGGACCCCGTGATCCAGAGGCAGCAACTCTAGCCACTAGACCACGAGCTGCGGACAGTGAACGTTCAGTAGCGTTCTGAGCGCTGTGCTGTGAATGTCGTGGCCAGTGTTATCGTTAAGCGTGGTCGTAGCGAGATTTTTGGGAGTCGTCATCGCTGATGGCGGTGGTAAGCGACAAATTTTGCATAAGCAAGCGAAACATAATATGCGGGTTACATACTTTTGTCAAGTGCAAAGCACATGTACCGGACGGTTATAATAAAAGTGCAGCTACTCAAGGACGTTCATTGTGGACTGTAAGTATCGTGTGGCATGTGGCAGGGAAACTTGATAGATACTCTAATGTATAAATGCGGAACCCATTTACACTGGAAAAAATTAGTTCCAATTTTGACCACCTGGTGCAAATCTGGCGCTGTACACTCCTTGTACGACAGTTGACATCCACAGTGTCATTTGACAAGCCATGACGTTTAGTAATATAGTAATTGTCTTTCTCACTTATTTGAACATTTTTGCCCACGTCCCGTTCCTAATCGAATTCACAGCGCCATTCAGCACCTGGTGGCCAAAATTAGAACAATTTTTTTACATTGTACATACTTCCGCCTTAACGCGTTACATACCTACAAATTATCGTTGCCAAACATTATTACCGCCCACACTGGACTTCTCTAAGTGGCTATATTTCAATTATAACACACCCGCTGTGTGCGTACCGCTACTGTCGCTTCCAATCGGCAACACTACAATCCTCGCCCATGGCTCGACCTGCGGAAACCGCCATGGTTCGCGAATCGGACTATAGTCCTCCTTAACCGTTCTGAGACATCAGCATGGTTGCAGAAGTGCTACGTCTGCTAAACGGCAGCGGGGTTCCCTGGACTGTCGTTACGGACAGGAGACTGTTACACCGCAGGATTGTTTGGTCACGGAGGTATCAGTCTGCTTGACGGATCTCCGTAGTAGTTTGTAGTGCATGTGTGCGGGCGGTGCCCTGTTGAGTCTCGTAATTGACAAGCATCTCTTCTGTTCATCTACATCTACGTGGTTACTGTGCAATTCACACACACGTGTTTGCACAGGTTTCCACCGTTCCACTCTCGAATAGCAAGCGGGAAAAGTGAAGATCTAAATCTTTCTACGCCAGCTCTAAATTTGTTTTATTTATTGTGACGATCATTTTTCCCTGTGTTGGTGGGTGCAACAAAATATTTCTGGATTTCGAAGGAAACCTCGTGAAAAGAACTCGCAAAACGAAAAATGCCTTCGTTTTAATGACTGACACCCTGTCTCGCCTATCTTATTCGTGGCACTCTATCCCCTATCGAATAATGCAGAACGGGCGCCCTTTCTTTGAATGTCCCCCTTCAGTCCTATCTGGTAAGGATCACACTGCACAGCAGTACTCCAGAAGAAGAGGACGAGTGTAATGTAAAGAGCTTCTTCAGTAGGTTCCTTGCGTGTTGTAAGAGCTGGGCCATCAAAACACAGACATTGGTTTTCTACGCGATCTTTCCAATTTAAGTTGTTCGAAACTGTAGTTATCAGCTATTCTGTTCAGTCACCGACCTTTAAATTCGTGTAGTTTATCGTCTAACCGAAATGTTGTTGTCGTGGTCTTCAGTCCTGAGACTGGTTTGATGCAGCTCTCCATGCTACTCTATCCTGTGCAAGCTCCTTCATCTCCCAGTACGTACTGCAGCCTACATCCTTCTGAATATGCTTAGTGTATTCATCTCTTGGTCTCCCTCCACGATTTTTACTCTCCACGCTGCCCTCCAATACTAAATTGGTGATCCCTTGATGCCTCAACACATGTCCTACCAACCGATCCCTTCTTCTAGTCAAGTTGTGCCACAAACTTCTCCCCAATCCTATTCAGTACTTCCTCATTAGTTATGTGATCTACCCATCTAATTTTCAGCATTCTTCTGTAGCACCACATTTCAAAAGCTTCTATTCTCTTCTTGTCCAAACTATTTATCGTCCATGTTTCACTTCCATACATGAATACACTCCATACAAATACTTTCAGAAATGACTTCCTGACACTTAAATCTATACTCGATGTTAACAAATTTCTCTTCTTCAGAAACGCTTTCCTTGCCATTGCCAGTCTACATTTTATATCCTCTCTACTTCGACCATCATCAGTTATTTTACTCTCTAAATAGCAAAACTCCTTTACTACTTTAAGTGTCTCATTTCCTAATCTAATTCCCTCAGCATCACCCGACTTAATTCGACTACATTCCATTATCCTCGTTTTGCTTTTGTTTATGTTCATCTTATACCCTGTTTTCAAGACACTATCCATTGCATTCAACTGCTCTTCCAAGTCCTTTGCAGTCTCTGACAGAATTACAATGTTATCGGCGAGCCTCAAAGTTTTTATTTCTTCTCCATGGATTTTAATACCTACTCCGAATTTTTCTTTTGTTTCCTTCACTGCTTGCTCAATATACAGAGTGAATAACATCGGGGAGAGACTACAACCCTGTCTCACTCCCTGCCCAACAACTGCTTCCCTTTCATGTCCCTCGACTCTTATAACTGCCATCTGGTTTCTGTACAAATTGTAAATAGCCTTTCGCTCCCTTTATTTTACCCCTTCCACCTTCAGAATTTGAAAGAGCGTATTCCAGTCAACATTGTCAAAAGCTTTATCTAAGTCTACAAATGCTAGAAACGTAGGTTTGCCTATCCTTAATCTAGCTTCTAAGATAAGTCGTAGGGTCAGTATTGCCTCACGTGTTGTAACGGAATTATCTCCATACTCATGTGGAGAATCACACACTTGCATCGCTCAAGATCAGTTGCCACTTTTCGCACTATGCAGATCTCATATCTAAATAGTTTTGTAACCCGTTCTGATCGTATGGTGACTTTACTAGACGTAAAGGTCAACATTTAAGAAGACTGCTCAGATTGTCTCCTAAGTAGTTTATATAGATTATGAACAGCAGAAGGTCTTTCTTGGGAAAGGCCTTCCTTTGCGGAAACTCAGATATCACTTTTGTTCCATTAAATGGCTTCCCGACAATTACTACGAACGGTAACCTTTTGACAGGAAATCACGAATGAAGTTGCATAAATGAGACGATACTCCATAGACACGAAATTTCATTAGAATTCGCTTGTGAGGAACGGTGTCAGAATCCTTTTTGAAACAGAGAGTTAATTTGAGAGCTCATGTCGATAGCACTCATTACTTCGTGTGTGTAAAGAGCCAGTTGTGTTTCACAAGAAAGATATTGTCTGGATCCATGCTAGTTCTGTATCAGTAGTTTTCTTCGAGCTAATTGATAATGTTCGAATACAGTACATGTTCCAAAATCGTACTGCTAACTGGCGTCGGCGGATTGATCAATTCAGCGGATTATTCCTATTTGGTTCCTGGTATACTGGTGCGGCGTGAGCTGCTTTCCAGTCTTTAGGTACGGATCTTTCACCGAGCGAACGGTTGTTTACGATTGCTAAGTATGGGGCTATTGTATCAGCGTAGTCTGAAAAAGAACCTAGTTGGTGCGCTATGTGGACCGCAAGACTTGCTTTTATTAAGTGATTCAAGTTGCTTTGTTACACTGACGGTATCAACGTGTAAGGTACTCAGGTTGGCAATTGTTCTTCATTTGAATCTTGGAATATTTACTTCGTCTTCATATCTAGTGATGGACGTGTACACGTCGTCCTGGTTCAAATGGCTCTGAGCACTATGGGACTTAACATCTATGGTCATCAGTCCCCTAGAACTTAGAACTACTTAAACCTAACTAACCTAAGGACAGCACACAACACCCAGCCATCACGAGGCAGAGAAAATCCCTGACCCCGCCGGGAATCGAACCCGGGAACCCGGGCGTGGGAAGCGAGAACGCTACCGCACGACCACGAGATGCGGGCACACGTCGTCCTTATTTGGTACAGAATCAGAAAAAAAACACGAACAGTAACAAAATATCCATAAAATACAGACAATACAATATCTCTGAACGATTGGACACTATGGTGTTGGTGTTACAGGTTTCCGCATGACTTCAGTCTTTCATCGTAGATGGCAACATATCAAGAGAGGTTTCAGTCGATGGTAGGATTCTTCAGGCGGCTGTGCTCCGAACTCCGATCCATACTGATGAGCCAAAATGGTGTGGCCAGCATTTTGCCAGCGTGTTGGTCCACATTTCGAATGCACTACAGCAGCGCTTCTGTGTCGAATGAATTCAGAAGGTCCCTGGTAGGTTTCCGGAGGTACGTGGCAACAGATCTACACACGGGTCACGCAGTTCCCGTGAATTACGCATTGGTAGTTTTTTTTGGGGGGGGGGGGGAGGGGTGAGTGAGGTGGAACTGCCAACACACAGTGTCCCAGATATGTTCCACTGTGTGCAAATCACACAAATTTGGTGGAGGAGATCAAAGAGAGTTCAATAGCAGGACTCTGCTGAAACCACTGTAGCATGATTCTTGCCATGTGAAATGGACAGTTAACCTTCTGGAAGGTGCTTTCGCCATCGAGGAGGACGTAAAGTATGATGGGATGCAGGCACTCCGCAGTAATATTCACGTAGTCCACAGCTCTCATGGTGCTTCCGAATACCGCCTCAGGTCCCACTGTGTGTGTGTGTGTGTGTGTGTGTGTGTGTGTGTGTGTGTGTGCGTATATGTGTGTGTTTGTGTTTGGAGTTAACGGGCGCTCAAGAGTGAGGAGATTATAAGCGCCCTTGCACACATTAAAAGAAACGAATGTGGGTAAAATAGCGAAATGTTAACATATGCGCTAAGACAATCAAGAAATATGCTGTACAGGAGATTAAAACACAAGTAAAGCCACAGAGGAGCTAAAAGAAAGGCAGGCACAGGGAAATGTCACTGGCTGACCACTTTAAAGCCATTCCCCTAAAATCTCCGGAAAAATATTGGACAGTTCACAAAACTTTAAAACTCGAAACGCATATGTTTGGATGTTACTTAAAACAGAGGGTGGAGCCGTCGGAAAATCCGCCGCTGCCCGCTGGTCGGAAAATAAAACACAGGCACGGTGACCTGAAGCCGCAAGTACCACACATTGGAGGGTCCTCTCGCCGGAGCGTCATAGGGCAGTAGCCGATGCGAAGGCAGAAGGACCTCGCCCCGTCGACGTGGCTGAAGGAGGTACGCCACGGCCGCGTTGTGGCTTTACTAGACACAGTTTACTCGTCCTCCCACTTACGCAAGACTTTCTATCTCAACAGTGAGCCTGGGGGATTGCACACTGAAATAACTGAAGATCACAACACGAGGTCCCATGGAAGCCTACGCGAATATGTTCCTTTACATAGTACAGCCCACATCGGCCTCTGCCGGTGGCGCGGTGCAGGTTTCGAGCATAGGTTCTCCTCGATGACTCCATATCCGCACATGACCATTGACCTCGTTTATTAACAAACGCGAGACATCCGACCAGGCGACACATGTCCACTGTTCCACGGTCCAGTTCCGATTATCCCGTGCCCAGTACAACCACAGTTGACGACGTTGCAGGGTCAATATGTGGATGTGTAGGGTTCGTCCGCTGTGGAACCCCAAGTTCAGGAACGTGCTGTGAGCAAAGAGCTCCGGAACGGAACACTTTTGTCTCCGTCGACACTGTACTCTATCGCCAGGTCTGCCACAGAACACCCTTTATCCGGCTTTGCATAGCGGCCAAGCGTCCGACCTCCACGTCCCAACGCCTTGTGACCTATTCGTGATTCCTCTGTCCTTCAGCTGCTTTCCACAGATGCACACCGCAGCAACATCAGCCAAAGTCGCTTACACCAGTGGATTTCCCCGTTTGCGGCACGCATCGTCGTTAGAACGGTTCCACATTCGTCTTTGCTCCGATGATATTCATTCCTTGGCGCGCCACGAGCCCCCAACGCCGTCAGTCGACATTCTGTCTCGCGGTGAGCAGCGGTCATTAAGTGTTGGTTTTTCACTGTATGTTCGCTGAAAGCTGTCTGCGAAGCATTGTCAGCAGTATTCGTATTTAAAGAATCATGTACAATTTATGTTTCCCAAGGTAACTGATTTTCCTGTATCCGTGCAACAGACGCGGATCAGTTGTTGTCGGTGGGTGAAAACTATGTCATTATCTGCACTTGAGCATACATCTACACTGGAGGGACAAAAGTCATGGGGTACCTCGTAATAAAGTGTCGAACCTCCTTTTGTCCGGCATACTGCACCACCTAGATTTGGCGTGCACTCAACAAGTCGTTGGAAGCCCCTGCGGAAATACTGAACCATGCTGCCTCTATTGCCGTCCGTAATTGCGAAAGTGTTGCCGGTGCAAGATCTTGTGCGCGAATTGACCTCTCGATTGTGTCACATAAATGTTCGATGGGATCCATGTTGGGCGATCTAGCTGGCCAAATCATGTGCTCGAATTATCCAGAATACCCATCGCGAACAGTTGTGGCCTGATGACATGGCGCATTGTCATCCATAAAAATTCCATCGTTGTCTGGGAACATCAAGTTCACAAATGCCTGCAGATGGTCTCCAGATAGCTGAAGATAACCATTTCCAGTCAGTGATTGGTTCAGTGGAACCAGAGGACCCAGTATAACCCATGTAAACACAGCCCACACAATTATGGAGCCACCACCTGCTTGCACGGTCTGTTGATAACGTGGGTCCATGGCTTTGTGGGTTCTGTCTGCGCCACACTCGAACCCTACAATCAGCTCTTACCAAATGAAGTTGGGATTCATCTGACCAGGCCACGATTTTCCAGTCTGTAGGGTCCAACCGATAAGCTCACCAGCCCAGGAGAAGCGCTGCAGGCGACGCCTCACTTTCAACAAAGGCGCTCCCGTCAGTCGTCTACAGCCATCGCCCATTAACGCCAAATTTCACCGCAGAGTCCTGGCAGATACGTTCGTCATACGTCCCACACTGATTTCTGCTGTTATTTCACCCAGCGTTGCTTGTCTGTCAGCAATGATATGCCAACACCGCTGCTCTCGGTCGTAAGTGAAGACCGTCGGCCAATGTGTTGTCCATGGTGAGAGCCAATGCCTCAAATTTAGTATTCTCGGCACGCTCTTGACACTGTGCATCGGCCGGCCTGTGTGGCCGAGCGGTTCTAGGCGCGACAGTCTGGAACCGCACGACCGCTTCGGTCGCAGGTTCGAATCCTGCCTCGGGCATGGATGTGTTTGATGTCCTTAGGTTAGTTAGGTTTAAGTAGTTCTAAGTTCTAGGGGACTGATGGCCTCAGAAGTTAAGTCCCATAGTGCTCAGAGCCATTTGAACCACTGTGCATCTCGGAATGTTGAATTTCCGAGCGATTTTCGAAATGGAATGTCCCATACGTCCAGCTACCACTATCGTTCCACGTTCAAAGTCTGTTAATTCACGTCGTGCTGCCATTTTCACATCTGAAACCTTTTCACATGGGACACCTTAGTACTAATAATAGCTCCGCCAATGCACTGGCCATTTATACCTTGTGTATGTGATACTACCGCCTTCTGCATGCGTGCGTATCCCCATCCCATGACTCCTGTCACCTCAGTGTGTAGTAGTAGTTGTAGTAGCAGTTTAGTAGTAGTAGTAATAGTTTTATTCGTTCCGCAGATCTATTTTCCAAGAATATTGGACATGTCTTGGTATTAAAATTTAAGATCAACAAAGATAAAGTAATTCACATATACAAACATTTTATTGCATAGTAACGTTTAAAAACGGAAAACGGCGCGCAACTACTGCTTTTAGGTGTCAGTCCGTTGTGACTAAGTTTTGTGTGAACATGAAACTTCAAAGCATTCTTGTCCAGATAGATTTCCATGCTGAACAGCAAGCTGCGCAATCGAAAACTGTATGAATAGAAATGAATATACTTGCATACGAGGTGAAACGTTTAATTTCTGTTATGAAATCAGTTGATTAACATATCAGTACCGTAAAGCTGAAATAGTACCCTCTTGTTTGCAGGTAAGGCGATACGATGGTGTGTGACTGTGCTTCCAAAATGTGGTAAGATACACTACCGTCAATTCTTGTTATTATACAACTTTTTTTGTATTTCCCATACTGCGGTAGTTCACGCTCGCCAGTTGTGTTACTCATTAATTTTGGTAGTAACCTCTCTGCAACAAAACACACCTTCGTCAAAACCTAGACGAAAGTTTTGCCTTTTCTTTCATGAGGAACGTAGCATGTTGCGTAATATCCTGTCACGCATCAGTTATGCAGCTGAAATGGTTACGCGAAACCAGTGCAGAATTTACCCTAAACACTTACATAACTGAGATAAATGTTGACATACTAAGTTTGTGTTATTTACTAGACAAGTGCTTAACGTGTTTCAACCATTTCAACTCGTAGTTAGAAAAAGATAATGACGTCACACGCGACGTTTCTCGAAAGTATTGCATAACGTTTTACGTAAAATGATTCATCTTCTGTGCGTCCCAAGAAGAGAAATAACTGATATGCGGAATTCAGCGACTACCATGAGTTAGTATGACCTAACTTTATGGAACACTAGATTAAAGTACTAATACGGGTTGCGACAACTGAGAGACGTGACCCAAATTATATTCAAAACGAGTCAGTACACTACCTGACAAAGAAAGTGAAACTCCCAGAAGTAGTGGAGGAAACGAAATGAAACTCACGGATTGAGACATAATGTGATGTTATTTCAGTGATTACAACATGGAATCAAATTTACAAAGAACTTGACAGTGTAGGCCCACTTATCAGTATGAAGTAGCACCCGATCTGGCCATTCAGTTGGGAAGTGTGTCACCAAGACGTTGTGTCCTCTCCTGAGGCAAGATACTCCGCAGCTGTAATAACTGTTCCTTGATATCCTAGATACTGCCATTGGGACGGTGTTGATGTCCGATTTGATCCGCAAGCATTCTATTGGGAACAGATTGCGGATCTAGGTGGCCACTGTGGTGCCTCAACATCTCTCGTAAGTTCATACACTGTTGTCCCATGTGGGGAAGAACATTATCGTGTTGAAAAACGGCACAGCGATACTGTCACATGAGTGATAAAATTTCCTCGGGCTTCCAGTCGCGCCCAGTGGTTTAAAATCCACGAGCTTTCGGCCGAGTTCTCCTCGGCCATTGTCAAGTGATACCAGCCGAAAAATTGCTGCTGCTGCCGTTCTTACATAGCCGCGCTGTCTTCAGTGACGTCACTGGTGCTCGCTCCGGTGTTGTCGTTGCGTGCTTGCCGCGCCCGCTTCTACTTTCCGATAGCCGGGTTCCAAGCTGGGTTTAGCTGCAGGCCGCCGTCTTTATTGAGGGTGCTGTCAAAAATTTTTTGACTCGATCGCTTGTTTTGTCACACTGTCCCAAAAACTAGTAGTCCGCGTAATAACAGATGTCTCAGCAATTGCAATACGGTGTCTATTTTCTAAAGCATGTTCCACCACCGCTGATTTCCTAGATTTTCACGCTCATGAGGCCAGACTACGAATATTTCGTCGACGTTACGATAAAAACACGCGGGTTCCCATCAAATACTCTTTAGATTTGCTCTCCCAGTTATTTGACGACACTGTTGTGGCTTTATTTAAGCACACTGCGACGTCATCGTATTTTTTGTATGATGGAGTTTATTTTAACCAGACAGACAGCGTCGCGATGGGAAGCCCATTAGCTCCAGTTACTGCCAACCTTTTCGTGGAGTACTTCGAGAACATCGCCCTGGACACGGCTCCTGCAAAGCCTAGCTGCTTTTATCGTTACGTCGACGACGCATTCGTTGTCTGGCCTCATGGGCGTGAAGAGTTGGGAGAATTTTTCAGCCACATCAACAGCATCCATGATAACATCAGATTCACGATGGAAGTAGACACAGGTGGTGCCTTGCCGTTTCTAGATGTGCTCGTCCGCCGGAAAGAAAATGGGTGTCTTAGCCACAGTCTTTATCGGAAAGCCACCCACACAGACGGATACTTCCTGCCTCGAGATGACTGGGTGTTTGTGTTGTCCTCATCATTTCATCATCATCCAGGAAAGTGGCGCAATTGGACTGAGCAAAGGTTGGGAAATTGTACGGACGCTGATAACCACGCAGTTGAGCGCCCCACAAACCAAAACATCATCATCACCACAGACGGATACCTGCATGCTACCAGCTATCATCACCCTTCGCAGAAAAGTTCTGTTCTGATGGGATTGGTGCATCGAGCGGAAGCCGTTTCAGATGCTGAAAGTCTTCCGAAGGAACTGAGCCACTTATGAAAAGTCTACAAAGAAAACTGATACAAGAACCGGCAGATTTCGCAAGCCATGTTGCCGAAGAAAGATAAGCAGAAGACCTCCTACGAGGGCACGAAGAAGTTGGCATTCCTTAATAACAGGAGAGATTAGCCGGCTTCTAGAGAAACACAAAATCGATACTTTTTTTAGGTCACCGGCCAAAATTTGTCAGCTAATGAGGGCTGTGAAAGACGATGTTGGACTCAGAAGAGTGTATAAAATACCGTGAGGGTGTGGACAGTTCTATATCGGACAGACTGTATGTACTATTGAATAGCGCCGTGAGGAACAAGGGAGATGTTTTAGCCTACGGTTTCCTGAGAAATCAGCGGTGGCGGAACATGCTTCAGGAAACTCGCACCGTATTGCATTTGGCGAGACATCTGTTACTACGCAGACTAGTAGCTTTTGGGACAGTCTTATAAAAGAAGCGATCGAGTTAAAAATTTCCGACAACACACTCAATAAACACGGTGGCCTGCAGCTAAGCACAGCTTGGAACCCGGCCACCGGAAAGTTGAAGCGGGCGCGGCAAGCGCGCAATGACAACATTGTCATTTATGGCGCTGGAGCGAGCACCAGGGACATCACTGGCATGCGGTCACAACTTGACAATGGCCGAGGAGAACTCGGCCGAAAGTTCGTGGATTTTAAACCACTGGACGCGGCTGGAAACCGGAGAAAATTTTGTCAGTATATATCGCCGCGAAACCATGCATTCGTATGCCACATGAGTGGTAACACGCGACGCAGAACGTTCATGACGTACCGTTGTACCGTCAAAGTTCGCTCAATCGCTACGAGCTGTGAGCTGATGTCAAAACTAGTGGTTCTCCACACCATGGCGCCAGGAATAACACCGCTGTGCCTCTCCGAAACTTTGCAAGTCGCTGCTACACTTGCCGACGATGGTCGTCCTGGACAGAGCAGAACGGTGATTCATCGCTGAACAGAATGCGACGCCAGCCATCAGCAGTCCATGCTGCCGAATCACGGCAATGCCCCAAGTGCACCCGGTTGTACTGTGGTGTTAACGGCAGCTTAAGCACGGGACGGCAGCTGCCTGCTCCGGCTGCTGCTGTTATCCAACCAATGGTGAGGGATGAGACACAGTGTTGCAGGCAGTCTGTTACCTGTTTTCGCATGGCAGGAGCCGATGTGAAGGCGTTACGATGCAGTACGGCGATCGTGCCTCGTGCTCGAGTGGCACCTTGACGACAAGTAAACCTGTCCTCTTGTTACGATGCAGTGCAACATCGGGCCACTTTCACATCCGAATGCCCCATAAATATGAATATTTCACGATTAGGCCAGTCAGTCAGAGGTCCACAATGAGGTCCCTTTCAAACTCTTCTCAGGTGCTGATAACGCTGTCTCATACGATACGCAGCATCTCAGTCCTCTTCGGTGATCACTGTATAGCTGACACGGTTCACGCCCCTTATACACCCTACCAGGCCTGGTAACATCACTAAACACGAAGAACGCTGATGCTCTGTGGTGGCAGCTCTACCTGTCACAGAGAACTGCAACTCCAATCATTTACGTACCAGGGGATGATGTGTATGTGTAGCAAGTTACATCGACATCCGACCATGTTTTTTTGGTGCTTTAGTCAGGCAGTGTATATCAAAGTACGCTTTTCGTCCAGGTACAGAAGAAAATGTGGCGTGTTGTCGGACTTACGCAAGTAATTTTTAGCGTTTATCGATCAACTTTGCGCGTCAATTTCGGATAGAGTCCCAAACTTTGAGTGATTTCCTTCATCACCGTTGCTAGGAACTAGTTTTATCGCTGCCGAATTAAAAAATTAACATTTTTTAGTGATGATGATGTTGGTTTGTGAGGCGCTCAACATCGTGGTCCTTAGCGACCGTACAAGTTCCAATCTTTCCATTTCCACTCTCGCCACTACCCAAATGAATATGAGGTGGTGATGAGGACAACAGAAACATCCAGACCCCAGGCGGAGAAAATCCCCGATCCGGACGGGAATCGAACCCGGGACCCCGCGATCTAGAGGCAGCAACTCTACCCACTAGACCACGAATTGGACTGTTTTTGGTGCAACTGTATGTTTTTTTCTGTGGAAATGGAAAGAGTCTTCGATAGGGATTCGGCGATATGAGACGTATGGAAGTTGATTAGAAAGTAAGAATATAATAGAGCCACAAACTACCGTTTCTCTGTCAGAAAAGAGATGAGCTCCCACGAACATCTGACACCTTCAACCAGATGTAAGCGAACATGCTGCTCAGATGCGGTTTGCGTGTTTGTTATTGTGACTGGCCTCAGAATGTTGACAGGGAGCGTTGATATCACGTGATGCATCCAAAAAAGCTATTCCGGACAGACGGTACTGCAACAGTGCATTTATCGCAGCACAGGTCCATACTACATCTCGTTTCATGTATTTGGGTATCGCCGATGTTTGCTTGTAGACGTATTGTTCAATTTTTGTCACAGACGAACATCCAGAGCTCTAAAGTCTGTGACGTGCAGGACATTTTCTGACATATCCAGTTATCTCCGAATGTTCTGTTAAGGTCTGTGATTACCTGGGTGGAATGGGTGGGACCGAGCGAAGTGGCGCAGTGGTTAGCACACTGGACTCGCCTTCGGGAGGACGACAGTTAAAATCCGCATCCAGCCATCCTGATGTAGGTTTTCTGTGACTTAAATCGCTTCAGGCAAATGTGGGATGGTTGCTTTGAAAGGGCACGGCCAACTTCCTTCCCCATCCTTACCTAACTCGATGGGACCGATCACCTCGCTGTTTGGTCCCCTCCCCCAACTCAACCAACCAATGGGTGGGACATCCACCATGGTGTGGCACATGTCCAGTGGCATAGCTTGAAATAACTGCGGCACCATACGCTGTCTGATCAAAAGTACCCGGACACTCATGTGTAATACAGAGCTGACCACTAGATGTCAAAAATGGCTCAGCACTATGGGACTTAACATCTGAGGTCATCAGTCCCCTAGAACTTAGAACTACTTAAACCTAACTAAGGACATCACACTTATCCATGCCCGAGGCAGAATTCGAACCTGCGACCGTAGCAGTCGCGCGGTTCCGGACTGAAGCGCCTAGAACCGCTCGGCCACAACGGCCGGCCGCTAGATGTCACGAGAGGTGGATCCTCCAGTGTAAAAGGAAGCGGGGAGAATTGTGTTGCCGGTAGAGATGCAGTGACAGGAGAATGGGTCGGTCAGGAGAGGTCAGTCACTTCGAACGTGCACTGGTCATTGGATACCACTTGAGTAACAAATACTGCTGCCCAGCTGGACTGTTGGCGGCGGGACTGTGAAGTGGAAACACGAAGGAACAGCCAGAGCTGAACCACGACAAGGCAGACCTCCTGCTCTGGTGGGCAGGGACCGTCAGACATTGCGAAGCGAGATTATAAATAAATCGCGTGAAATCAGCGGAAGGAATCACTCTAATTCCGATGTGCTGCCAGGAATCCAGCAAGCTCAATGGGCGTAGGGAGTTAAAGAGAATGAGGTGCAGTGGTCGATCTGCTCCTCATAAGCCACACGTTACTGTAGTCAAGTCGATGAATTCTACAGACTCTTCTCAAGTGTTCCATTTCTAAAACTCTAAGTCTCTTTTTTATTTCCTTCTGGAAGTTCCCAGCACTCTCTCCCATACCTTCCACGATGGATTTGTATAAATGAATTAAGCCTGTAAACTAATTTTTGAGGACCGAAGTACAGGATTTAATTTTTGGATAGCCACCCTTACCTGTCTCATTCTTTGTTGGATACCTGTGTCACACCTAACATCACGTGACAGGATACTACCGAGGTACTTAAACTCTTCACACAGGCTAATAACGTTGTGTCTAGGAATCCTGCATACTCGGTTCGCTAGACAAACAATCAAGCAACAAGACAATTACAATACTTGACTTTTACAAATGTGTCACAGGAAAGGGCGACATACAAAATTGTCAGTCCTCTTCAGAATAGACAAACACAAGTCTGTGCTACGTAGAGAGTACTAATGATAAATGCCACGATGCGTCGCTAACGAAGTGGCTGACGTTGAAGCTGCTATCGAAGTGGGCTGTCACTAGTCCAGCGTGGCACTTATGTACTCTTCAGCTAGGGGCCATACGCCTCGATAGCTAGATGGTCAGCGCGACAGAATGCCACGCAAAGGGGCCCGTGTTCGATTCCCGGCTGGGTCAGAGATTGTTTCCGCTCAGGGATTCGTTGTTGTGTTCTCTTCATCACCAACTCATACCCATCGATGCGCAAGTCGCCGAAGTGGCGTCACCTAAAAAGACTTGCACCAGGCGACCGGTCTGCTGGACAGGAGGCGCTAGCCACACATCATTTCACCTGGGGGCCGCTGCTGTCGCGTTGTCGTCCTGGGGGGACGTCGGTGAGCGTGTGGTTGGCTGACCTCTACTCGTAGCCGTCTCTTCTCGTAGCCGTCTCTTCTCTGCATTCCCGACTGGCGTGCCGGCCCAGTGTCCAAGTTACTTGTCCCTTCTCCGTAAAATTCGCCTTTTCAAAATAATTTTCAAATTCCACTTTTGCTGCTCTTCCAACAACTTCCTAAGCATGTAAGATATATCCTCTACATCGTTTCTTGGAATGGCGTGATCGTCAGGATGGAGAAGTGTGTGTATATACGTTGGTTCTCTACTTAAGTCCGCATGCCCACGCATTTTCTACATCTCAGAGCTAATGCCTTCTTCACATACATCCTAAGAACTGTTGGAGACAGACAGCATCTTTGCTTCGCTTTCTGTGGGAAATGTTTTAAAACATGGTGCAGCACACAGAGGAACTTCACATTGTGGGCACTAGTAAGATGTCTCTTTTTGCAGACCTCTCCTCGTGCATACTCCACACCTCCTGGTTGGTCTTTCCTTCGTTGCGCTTGGCAAAAAGTCTAGAAAACGCCTCGCTATGAGGCGAGACACGTTTGGTGACCAAAGGGGCCGTCCAATGTTGTTGTCCACACAACGCTTGTTGTGGACGACCATCTGTTCCCCGAGGCTTACCGTGAAAGCGATTGCGCTTTCTACGACATGTTTTTATTTACAGAAGATCTGCATTGAAGCATGCTACGTCCAATAAATGGCGATAAATCTTTTGATAATATATTTTTTTTCAGTCAGCCCCTGGCCGTTCGGTACCTAGGCAACTAGGGCTCTCCTATCGACCCTTCCCACACTCCTGTTGTAATCCACAACACTTGGCGCTTCCATGATGCCATTCTTTGAGTTTACTTCTTGAAATCTGTCGTCAAGGAACGCGCTGGCCATCACGTCGTCTCCATTTTAGTCCCTTTACATCGACGTCCGCTTGTTTCGGTGCGCCGTTACGTGTTCGCCCTTCTTCAATTTTTCGCTTTTAGTGAACTAGGGAAAGTCCTTTCTGTTTTGGCCCACTGTGCCCACAACTTCGATTTTCCTGCTAATTAGCTTGCCAATCAAATCTGGACTAGTGCGCCCCTTTCCAATCCAAACATTAGCTAAGTCCAAACCAATTCGAGAAGTTGTTTATCTTCAGGATAATGACTATCGTAACCTGTATATGCAATGAAGTCCCCTGTACGCACCTTTCTCATAATTCATAAAATAAATTGACTTGACTGTCGAGAGATACCATCTTGTGGAGCAAGCGGTAACGAATATCACTATAACACCTACCGCCCTCAAACCCGTAATCCCCACTGGCTACAAGCCACAGAATGATACTGAACTGAACAAAATATACTTTATGCTCCGTGAACCCTTTAAGTGACAAAATGTTTTTCCGGCATAACACTGAAATACATGGCAGCATGTATACTATAATGAACAGAACTGTTCAGTTATTGTTTATTTCTAAGTGCAGATATGAGGTGGTAAATATTCATATCAGTAACTCAGGAGAAAAAAATTATAGTGGTAGTTTCAGTAGCATATACAGGGTGCATCATAGTTAATGGCGTGAACGAATAAAATTGAAAGTACACGATACTAAATGCAAAAAAAATGTCTCAGTAAGCATTGGATCGGGAACCAACCATTTACGAGATAATTACGACTTTGTGGTTACGAAGGAACACTGACGAGATTTTGTGTAAACACTGCATGCTGGCCCATGGTGTGGTCTGTTTACATCTTAGAGATGTATACAGAGTAGATACGACAGTAGCCCTACAGTACACAATCCACGCATTCCTGTTCTTTGCGGAGCGTCTTTCGTATTGTACGAATGTATGTGCTAACATGGAACATTACAGAAACGAGGAACATCACAGAAACGAGGCGTTTATTGATATGCATTTCATGCGTGGTATGGCTAATGGCAATGCACGGGAGGCTGTACGCTTGTGCCAAGAAGCATACGAGCCGAAGGCACCCCGAGTGTCGAACGTTTGCAAGGGAGCATCGACGCCTCCAAGAATGTGGGAGCTTTGCGCGTGCTGCGGGAGTCTGGTAGGCGTGCAGCAATTACAGCTGCGCTTATAAACACGTGGTGCGGTCGAACGTTTTCCAGGAATCTCAACAAGGAGAGTTGCCACACACATTTCTGGAATGAGCCACCGTGGTGTTTGCAGAATAATGTATCACAATGCAATGTACGCATACCACCTCCAACGAGTTCATTGTCTTAGTCAGGCGGACTTCGATCCTAGGCTAACGTTCTGTCAGTGGATGCAACAACAAATTGTGGGTACCTTAAGATGAGGCAGGTTCCACCCGCGATGGTGTGTTTAATTGTCACACCTCCCACGTTTGGAGTCATCTAGGCTCGAACCCACATGCTGTGCATGAGTGTACACAGCAGTGTACCAGCGACGTTTCTCACTGATTGCGTGGCTAGTCGTGTTAGATGATCATCTTACTGGGCCGGACATGTTACCAAACAGACTCAATGGGCGGAATTACCTTAGGTTTCAGTAATATCATCTTGCTGGACTGCTTGAGGATGTTCACTCAGAGCAACACCAGAGAGTGTGGTACATGCATGATGGAACAGCGACACCTTTCGTTGCTACGGTGAGACGGCGTCTCTAGTGCGCCAATATGGCCAAAAATGGATTGGGTGAGCTGAACTGTGGCCCCCAAAATCCACAGATATGAACCCCATGGATTTCTATGTTTGCAGGCACCTTACAGGTGGTGTGTACACCACTCCAGTTAACACAGCTGAAGAACTGGGGCGGAAACGTGTCAGTTCTTGCCGAGAATTTCCAAATGATCCATGTATGTCTGAATGTGAATGGATTCGAAACTCATTGGGGGGGGGGGGGGGGGGGGGCACGGGCACAGGACTGCATCTGGGTACAACGACAGCACTTTGAACGCATCCTTTAACTACGAGTACAGTCATGTAACTGCTGTTGTGTCCATTCAGAGCACTTGCACTTTTACCGAAGTATCCCTGAAAACTTTTCTTAATATTGTACAGTATTGTTACCTTTTCCTAATTGGTATGACGTTTAAACAGACTCAAGTCAGTCGTGGCTGCTAACCACAAAGTCGCAGTTATGTCGCAAACTGCTCTATAGTTACTGTGTCTTGTTTGGTAACACTATCATGTACTTTACTCTAGCGACCTACGGGGGCAAATTCTTTCAGATAATTTTTGTAGAATGTTGCAGTTACCTTATCTGGTCCTGTGGCGTTTGCACTATTAAGCAATCGGTTATCTCAAATTCTTTCTCTTAGACGTTCGTACGATGACTGAAAAGGTGTACTGTATTAGGATCTTCTGTGGTGAAACCATTTTGGAAGACCGAATTATGTATTTCGGCCTTCTCTCTATTATCTTCCGTTTCGGTGTGTGTAGGATCACTGAATGAGTCAATAAATGATTACGAACCACTCACTGATTTTACCTGAAACCAAAACGTCGTAGGGTTTTCACTCCGATCAGTTGACAAAATTTTACTTTCAAAGTCATAGAACGCTTCCCTGATCCCTTTCCTTATGCTCATTACTGCTTCGTTTGTCAGCTATATTTTCACTTCTACTGAATCTGTGATGAAGCTTTCTTTGTTTATGCAGCAGTTTGCTAACATGGCTATTAAACCACGGTGGGTCTTTCTCATAGCTTTTGCATTAGTCTGATGTGGTCGTATCACTGTTTGCAGTGGTTTTTCGCCAATATCGTAATCGATCAGTAATAAAACGCGCCATATTTTATTTTTCTTCACCATCAACTGCCATTCGCAGCAACAAGCGGCTATTCTCTGCAGACCTCGTAGTATTTCGTTTTCTGGAGTTGCAACATTTCTGTATTCAACAGCGTTGTTCGCAAAGAGTCTCACAGAGCTTCCGACACTACCCCCATATCATTCATATAGCGTGTATCATAATGAATAGCGAAAACTGACGTAGGTGACATTACGCGACAATCGAAACGAAAAATCCCAGTGCACAAGGGTCTGCGAATAAGTCTTCTGCCAGGTAACTGCGAATGTGTAGTTGTAACTCAGCACTGAATTGGGTCCGAAATGTTTCCAAGCATTTGAAATGTAAATTTTCGATTAAATTCCCATCCAACTTGGATCAATACACTTACTAGAAAGCCTATGTTAGAGGACTCAAGAGTAGTTGTATACACGACTACACATATACATCATTTAAAATTAAAATTTAAAACAGTCTTGATCGCAGTCTTGTTAAAATACTTTTTTATTGGAGTGAGTGACCGGTTTCGACTGTATGAAAGAGTCATCTTCAGACTCAAGAGCGGTGGATGGACACTGCTAGATGAGTTCCGTCGACCCTCGAGCAGTGTCCATCCACCGCTCTTGAGTCTGAAGATGACTCTTTCATAGAGTCGAAACCGGTCACTCGCTCCAATAAAAAAAGTATTTTAACAAGATTGCGATCGAGACTGTTTTAAATTCTAATTTTAGATACTTTTAAGATCGCTGACTATGTTTTCAAAAACCTTACATATACATCAGCGTAAATAAGGATCGCCATTCTCACTTGGGCCCATGAAACAGGGTTTGAAGCAGTTGGTTCTACTATGCCACTGGCCGTTGACCTGTAGCATTTCAGTTCCCTTCAGAAGACTCTCAGATCCGACGACTGGTTTGGAAAACGAGCACCGCAATCCCTACATCCTCCGCAGTTGGTTTATAGCATGTCTTCTATCATAAAACAGTACATCAGTCTGCAGTTATGAAACTTGCTGGCAGATTAAAACTGTGTGCCAGATCGGGATTCGAACCTGGAACCTTTGCCTTTTCTGGCTAGTGCTCTACCATCTGAGCTATCCAAGCACGACTCACCACCCGTCCTCACAGCTGTACCTCTGCCAGTACCTCGCCTCCTACCTTCCAAATCTTACAAAGTTCTTCCGCAAAAGTTGTGGGACTAGTACTACTAGAAGAATGGACAATGTGCAGATCTATGTTTACTGTGTCTCTTGTAGTAGTTTCAACTGTTCGCGCCATTAGTTATGGTACGCTCTGTATACTAACGAGTGTCACAGCGTTTAGGGTTGAGGGTGTGCGTGTAGCTGATAGTACCGCTGTGGGGTCCGTAAATGGCAACTTTGTGCACCTCGTGTGTTATTAATACATAGAGTGTTGAGTAAACACTGACTCCACGGTTCGCAGAAGTGTCAGAGAGACGTGTTTACGGACGCCCACCGCCCGAGCGTAGTTTAGCGCGCAGTAGAGGAGTTTGGCCGCGCGGTTACGCAACGGCCGTGTGAATGGGCCGTGGGGAATTCCGAACCCAGCCGTCCTCCGGGCAGCCAGCGAGCTGCGTGGGCGTTCGAGACCAGACGAGTCGAGTTGTGCCCCTGAATCACGCCCCTGTTGCCCCGTCTGCTTGACGATGAGTCAGACCGCGCGCTGACGCCGCCATTGACGAGTGCCACGGGCAGAGCAACCTTCAGTTGGGCACCAGTCGCCGCCGGATCAGCGCGAGGGCAGCACCCGTACTCTCTCCGCAGTCGTTCGTAGCCGGGTGAGTAACGTCTGCGGTGGCACCCCAGAGACGGCTCGACCAGTCAGGTGGACATCTACACTCTGCACACCACCTTGTGGTATGTGGCGGAGGGTGCTTTGTCTATCTCTGTCACTTTGTGGCGTACTGTACCATTTCCTCACCGCATACATTCTGCTAGTGCGGGTCGGTTTGGTGAACGCCAGAGCCGGTTTCAGGGGGACGGGAACTACGCCGGTACGCAAAACTTAAGGATGAAAGTAACTTTTGCACGATGTGTCACAGCCAAGTACCATAGTTCTATTAGGCTTGGACTAAATGTAGAAAGAACTGAAACTTCCTGCCACATTAAAACTGTGTGCCAGACTGTGACTTGAACTCTGGACCTTTGACTTTCACAGGCAAGCGGTCTGGCACACAGTTTTTAATCGGGCAGGAAGTTTCATATCAGTGCGCACTCACTCACAGAGCAAAAATTTCGTTCTGGAAACATCCCTGAGGCTGTGGCTAATCCATGCCTCCACGGTGTCCTTTCTTCCAGGAGCTTCTAGTCTTGCAAGGTTCGTACGAGAGCTACTGTGAAGTTTGGAAGGTACAAGGTGGGGTACTGACGGAAGTATAGCTGTGAGGACGGGTCGTGAGTAGTGCTTGGGTGGCTGAGCCGGTACAGCACTTGCCTGCGAAAGACAAAGGTCCCAAGTTCGAGGCTCAGTCCTGCAGACAATATTAACCACTTTGGAAACATCTCCCAAGTCTCCGCAGTATCCTTCCTTCCGGGAGTACTAGTCCCACCTGTTTTGCAGGAAAACTGGAAATTTGGAAGGTAGGAGCTGTGAGGAGTTGTCATGACTCATGCTTCGGCATCTCAGACAGTAGAGCATATGCTGCAGAAGGCAAAGGTCCCAGGTTCGAATCCCAATCTGGCACACAGTTTTAATCTGCCAGCAAGGTTCATAATCTCAGACTGATATCCTGTTTTATGTATAGAGAAGATGCTATAAACCAATTGTAGACGATGTAGCAATTGCACTGCCTGTTTCCCAAACCACTTGTCGGATGTGACAGTCTTATGAAAGGAATCTAAATGCTACAGATCAATGACTAACAAATGCTTTCTAGTAAGTGGATTGATCCCAGTTGGCTGGGTTCAACATCGAAAAGCTTATATTTCAAATGCCTTAAGAACAGTGCTGATTTATAAGCACACCTTCGCAATTACCTCGCAAAAGTACACCCGTGTATACTGGAATTTTTCGTTTCTATTGTCGCATAGTATCACCTTTGTCAGTTTTCGCTATTCATTATGATGCACCGTATATAAATGATACGGGGATAGTATCAGAAACTCTGTGAGATTCTTCGCGAACAATGCTGTTGAATGTAGAAACGTTGCAACGTCAGAAAACAAAATACTAGGAGGCCTGCAGAGGACAGCCGCTTGGTGCTGCAAATGGCAGTTGATTGTGAAGACAAATAAAATATGACGTGTTGGGCGGCGAGTTTTATTACTGGTCGATTACGATATTGCCGATAAACCACTGCAAACAGTGGAACGACCACATTAGACTAATAGAAAAAAGGTGTCATACTGTGACTCATTAAAAGGTGTTAAGCGATGAGGAAGACCCACCGTGGTTTAATAGCCATGTTAGCGAACTGCTGCCTAAGCAAAGAGAGCTTCATCACAGATTCAGCAGAAGTCAAAATATAGCTGACAAACGAAAGCTGAACGAAGCGAAAATGAGCAGAAGGAATGGAATCAGGGAAGCGTTCGACGAGTTTGTCAACCGATCGGAGTGAAAACCCTTTTCTTACATGCTATACTACGGACTAGGGCAACAGGCAGATTCTGTGTTCCAAGTTTTCCGAAAGCATTTGACACGGTACCGCACTACAGACTGTTAATGAAGGTACGAGCACACGGAATAGGTTCCCAGATATATGAGTGCCTCGAACACTTTCTAAGTAACATAACGGAGTACGTTGTCCTTGACGGCGTGTGTTAATCAGAGACAAGGGTGTCTTCAGATGTGCTCCAGGGAACTGTGATATGACCGCTATTATTTTATGTGTACATAAATGATATGACATATTGACAGTGCAGGCAGCAATCTGCGGTTCTTTGCTGATCATGCCGTGGTGTACGGGAAGATGTCGTCGTTGAGTAAATGTCAGAGGATACAAGATGACTCACACAAAATTTCTATTTGGTGTAAGTAGTGGTAGCTGGCTGCAAACGCAAAAAATTGTAGGTAAATGCGGATGAGTAGGAAAAACAACAGTGTCCTGCTTGACATGGTCACAGCGTTTAAAGGTCTGGGCGTAACGCTGCAAAGCGATATGAAATGGAACGAGCATGTGAGGACTGTGGTAGGGGAGGAGAAATGGTCGACTTCGGTTTGTTGGGAGAATTTTGGGACACTAGTGCGACCTATTATTGAGTACTGCTTGAGTGTTTGGGACCCACACCAGGTCGAATTAAAGCAACACATCGAAACAATTCACAGGCGGGCTGCTATGTTACCTGTAGCTTCAAAAAACACGCAAGTATTACGGAGAAGCTTCGGGAACTCAAATGGAAACTCCTGGTGGGAAGGTGACCTTCTTTCCGAGGAACACTATTAGCAACATTTAGAGAACCGACATTTGAAGTTGACTGCAAAACGAACGTACTGTCGCCTACATACATTGCGCATAAGGACCGCGAAGATAAGAAATGAGAAATTAGAGCTCATATGATGGCATATAGCTCGTCTTTGTCTCTCACTCTTGTCTGTCAGTGGAACAGGAAAGAAAACGCCTAGTAGTGGTACGAGGTACCCTGCGGCACACAGGAGTGTCCGTGTAGATGTAGGTGTGTCCTATCAATCGATCCCTTCTTTTAGTCAAGCTGTGCCACAAATCTCCCCCACACAATTCTATTCAGTACCTCCTCATTACTTACATAATGCACCCATCTAATCTTTTGCATTCTTCTGAAACACCACATTTCAAAAGCTTCTATTCTCTTCTTGTCTGAACTGTGTATCTACCTTTCACTTCCGTATAAGACTATACTCCACGCAAATACTTTCATAAAAGACTTCCTAACACTCAAATCTATATTCGCTGTTAACAAAGTTCCTGATGGAGACATCCTCCTGAGCACTCTCGGCCTGGAGATCAGAGTGGGGGAGTATTTTACTTCACCCAAGAGGACACCATCGCTTAACCATACAGTAGAGCTGCACGTTCTCGGGGAAGAATAATGGCTGGCTGTAGTTTCTCCTTGCTTTCACCCCTGCGCAACACCAGCACAGCAACGCCATTTGGTTGATGTTACAAAATCAGTCTTCCAAACGGTTGCCCCTGCAACCATTGAGAAGTGTGGTTCCTGGACGCTCAACAGATATCCCTCCCTTCTGACTGCACCTACGGTACTGCTGTCTGTACCACTGAGGCACGCAGACCACGCACCACAGCAAGATCCGTGGTTCATGTATAGGTAGAGCTAACACATATAACTTTTAACTTTGTGTTCTGCCTTACGGCAGGTCTTGTAATGGGGGAAGCCTCATCAGAGGGGTCCAGCGCATGAGCGTCTAGGGAAGTGATTCCATTGGTGGCTTCCCTTGCCTTCCACTGATGATGATGAAATGATAATGAGGACAGCACAACACCCAGTCCCTGAGCGAAGAAAATCTCCGACCCAGCCGGGAATCGAACCCGGGCCCCTTGGCGTGACAGACCGCCGCGCTGACCACTCAGCTATCGGGGCGGACTTACACATATAAGGTCAGTTGAAAAGGGACACAAAGTTTCAAACAATATTGTATTGTGGCCGATAGTGTCTGTCATGTTTCATCAGTTAAAACTTTTACTACGCAGAATTTAGGTTACGATGAACAAGGCAGTTTTCATGCGAAACAGTCAGACGGAAATAGATCGATTAATTGGAATAAGTTTCGGATTCAAGAAAAGCCCGGTGAGTTGAATAGAATTAGATCACGTCCGCCTGCAAATCGTGGCCCATGTCGGCACGAATGGCGCCTGCCTTCTGGGTGCAGTAGGTATTCTAGATTCCTACAGGCGGCAGCTCATTTGGTGAAGACAGCTAGCCGCAGTGGAAGAACCAATCGTGGTCCTCTAGTTTGGAGCAGAGAGTAAGGTCTACACCAGAGACTCAGACGATTCTGCGACGGTATCGGATGCAAATTTCTCTACCTTTGCTGTTGGGTGGAGAAATGTAGGGTTCCCATTAATAGGTCATGCGCTCACTACATGCAGGCAGCAGGTACTAGGGTAGTGGAGTACGTTTGGCGTCCATGTGTGGTTTCTTATACGATGGAGAAATCGCTCAACAGGCCGTATAAGATGCGTTCCAATTCAAGGCAGGGCAGTCATAGCAGTTCGGAGAAAGAAAATTTTAATATACAGGGTGACCTAAAAGTTGGTTAACCTTTGAATAAACGTTCACATAATGATGTCGTTAGAGAGGTAAAACTTGACACAGTGACACGGGATTTTATTGAAACCACAAAAATATGCACAAAATGATCAAAAAACAGCACTTCATATTACACAAAAGCAATAATTAGCATAAATGTTGATTTTTAGGAAGGCCAGTGTTCTGTATAACAGACACTCAAGATGTCAGCTGTTATTCATCAACAATATCTGTAGTCGAGGGACAATGTGGTGAACGGACTGTACAGCATATCAGCATCTGTGGTGAGAAATTGACGTCGGATGTTGTCTTTTAGCACCCCAATAAGGTGGAACGATCGCAATACACTTGCGACTTCAGGTAACTCCAGAACCAATAATCACACGGATTGAAGTCTGGGGACGTGGGAGGCCAATCGTGATGGAAGTGGCAGCTCAGCATGCGATTCTCACCATATGATGTGCGCAAGAGGTCTTTCGTATGTGTAGCAATGTGAAGTGGAGCGTCATTCTGCACAACAGTCGTACCTTCCAGCAGGTGTTTACCAGGCAGGCTAAGGGCGATGCGATTCTGTAACACACCGGTGTACCGCGCACCCGTCACGCTGAGCCGGCCGATGTGGCCCAGCGGTTCTAGGCGCTTCAGTCCGAAACCGCGCCGCTGCTACGGTCGCAGGTTCGAATCCTGCCTCGGGCACGGATGTGTGTTATATCCTTAGGTTAGTTTGGTTTAAGTAGTTCTAAGTTCTAGGCGACTGATGACCTCAGATGTTAAGTCCCATAGTGCTCAGAGCCATTCGAACCATTTCATCACGCTGATAGTTTGAAAAGCAGCACCCTGCATTTCCTTGAAGAAAAAGGGTTCGATCATGATTGATGTGGTGAATCGACACCACCCCGCGACTTACTCGTCACGCACTGGTTTTTCCACGGCAGTTCTAGGATTTTCGGTAGCCCATACTCTGCAGTTGTGGATGTTGACAGACCCTGGGATTGTGAAATGGGCTTCGTTGGACAATCAGTTGTCACATCCCCCCCCCCTTTTTTAAATGCAAATGCTCTCCGCGTCACAAAATAGTTGGCTAGCAGTTCGTGGTGACGCTGGATTTTTTACGGATAGCTTTGGAGAATAGATCCTAGTGCTCTCAGTACAGTTGGGCGTGTACTGTTGGTGCGATGTGCGACGTGACGAGTACTGTCTTCACCATGCGGAGATAAACCCGCTAATGGTTTCCATTTCTTCCTAAACTGTCCGAACACGCTTGTGTCTGGTCCCCCCACCACGGGGCCGATCGTCTAAAACAAGTGGCTTCGAACTTCGTGGCCAGTTTCTTCACAGCTTTAGTTGTCAAAGAACCTTTACCTGTTCGAATAGCCTTCTTGTGGCGATAGGATCGTAAAGTTGCAGCAGCGGATTCTCCAGTGTGATAGTAAAGTGTCACCGACAGTGAGTTTCTGGTAAAGTCAACATGCAGCTATCGCTGGCGCATCTCACTCCATCTCTCACTACAGCTCATTTTGTATCTAAATCTATATAGATACTCCAAAGCCGCCGGACGGTGCGTGGCGGAGGGTACCCTGTACCTCTTCTAGTCATCTCCTTTTCTGTTCCACTCGCAAATAGAGGGAACAACGACGGTCTATGTGCCTCCATATGAGCCCTTAATTTCTCATATCTTATCTTCGTGGTCCTTACGCGCAATGTATGTCGGTGACAGTCAGCTTCAAATGACGGTTCTTTAAATTTTCTCAATAGTGTTTCTCGAAGAATGTCGTCTGCTCTTCAGGGTTTCCCATTTGAGTTCCCGAAGCATGTCTGTAGCAAAATGGTTCAAATGGCTCTGAGCACTATGGACTTAACTTCTGAGGTATGGGACTTAACTTCTGAAGTCATCAGTCCCCTAGAACTTACAAGGGAACTTCCCCATCGCACCCCCCTCAGATTTAGTTATAAGGTGGTACAGTGGATAGGCCTTGAAAAACTGAACACAGATAAATCGAGAAAACAGGAAGAAGTTGTGTGGAACTATGGAAAAAAGAAGCAAAATATACAAACTGAGTAGCCCATGCGCAAGATAAGCAACATCAAGGATAATGCGAACTCGGGAGCGCCGTGGTCCCGTGGTTAGCGTGTGCAACTGTGGAACGAGAGGTCCTTGGTTCAAGTCTTCCCTCGAGTGAAAAGTTTACTTTTTTTATTTTCGCAAAGTTATGATATGTCCGTTCGTTCATTCACGTCTCTGTTCACTGTAAAAGTTTAGTGTTTATGTTTTGCGACCGCACCGCAAAACCGTGCGATTAGTAGACGAAAGGACCTGCCTGTCCAATGGGAACCGAAAATATTTGATCGCAAGGGCATAGGTCAACCGATTCCTCCACAGGAAAACAGGTCTTATATGTTCTATACGACACTGGTGACGGCACGTGCGTCACATGACGGGATTATGTTGTCGACCCACCTAACTTGTACACTTGGCGAATGGGTAAAAAGATTCTTCTACCTTGCCCGATTTAGGTTTTCTAGTGGATGTGATAATCACTCCCAAAAAAGTGATGAAAACATAAGAGTTTGTCACATAAACTGCAAAAAATTAATGCAACAGTTTCACAGTCGCACAGTTTTCCCTGTGCTCTGTCAAAACACGTATTTTTAACGTTCTCAAATTTTTCGGTTTAGGTGTAGCGTCCGCATACTACCGCGCAGTTACGTCACATCGGACGGAAGGACAGATAATAATTGTCTGAAAATAAAAAAATTAAACTTTTCACTCGAAGGTGGTCTTGAACCAACGACCTCTCATTCGGCAGCTGCTCACGCTGACCACGGGACCACGGCGTTTCTGAGCTCAAATGTCCTTGATATTGCCTATCATGCACATGGACTACTCAGTTTGTATATTTAGCTTACTTTTTTTCATAGTTCCACACAACTTCTTCCTGTTTTCTCGATTGATCTGTGTTCAGTTTTTCAAGGCCTATCAACTGTGCCAACTTATGACTAAATCTGATGGGCGTGCGATGGGGAGGTTCCCTTGTTAGAACGACGTAAACCTAACTAACCTAAGAACATCACACACATCCATCCTCGAGGCAGGATTCGAACCTGCGACCGTAGTGGTCGCACGGTTCCAGACTGTAGCGCCTAGGACCGCTCGGTCACCACAGCCGGCCATGCCTGTAGCACTTACGTGTTGTTCGAACATACGGGTAACAAATGTAGCAGCCCTCCTCTGAATTGCTTCGATGTCTTTCTTCATCCTGGTACGGATGCCAAACACTCGAGCAGTACTCAAGAACTGGTCGCACCAGCGTCCTATATACGGTGTCTTTAACAGATGAATCACTCATTCCTAAAATTCTCTCCATAAACCGAAGTCGACAATTCGCCTCCCCTACCACAGTTCTCACATGCTCGTTCCACCACATATCGCCTTGCAACGTTACGCCCAGATATTTAAACGACTTGACTGTGTCAAGCAGGGCACCAGTAATGCTGTATCCGAACATTACAGGTCTGATCTTCCTGCCTATCCACACTGACTTACATTTTTTTTCCACCTTTAGGGCTAGCTGCCATTCATCGCACCAACTAGAAATTTTGTCTACGTCGTCTTGTATCTTGCTACATTCACTCAACTTCGACACCTTACCGTACTCCACGGTATCATCACCAGACAACCGCAACTTGCTGCCCACCGTGTCCGCCAAATGATTTACGTATATTGAGAACGACATCGGTCCTGTCACACTTCCCTGGGCACTCCTGACGGAACCTTTGTCTCTGATGAACACTCGCCATCGAGGACAACACACTGGGTTCTGTTATTTAACAAGTCTTCGAGCCATTCACACTTCTGTGAAGTTATTCCATATGCTCGTACCTTCGTTAACAGCCTGCAATGGGGCACTGTGTCAAATGCTTTCCTGAAATCTAGAAATATGGGAGATGCCTGTTGCCTTTCATCCATAGTTCTCAGTATATCGGGTGAGAAAAGGGCAAGCCGAGTTTCGCAGGAGCGATGCTTTCTACAACCATGCTGATTCGTGGACATAAGCTTCTCGCGCGGCTTCAGTGATGCGTTGTACTCCAGCGCCATCTCTTGGCCAGCTGTAGCACTCGGTCATCTCATTGCAGGCGTGTGTGTCAATTTTCACCTCTACTCCCATAACATTCCGTGAGTTGGTGCATTTTGACATGTTAACGGACACTTGGATCACGCTGTAGTGTCAGTTAACTGCAGGAGCGTCGGTCTGGAGGTTCCGGAACTACTCTCGCTTATAACGCCCGCATAGTACTGGGGTCAGAAAGATGGCTGAAGCCAAATGTCAGTAGCAATGAAATTCCCAAGTGTTTATAGCCAGAAATAAAACGATAATACCTAGTGGGGTTAGTGCAGATTCTGAAAGGAAATAATTTGGGTGAAGACAGATGTTGATGGTGGATCAAACATGATCTTGTGATGCTTTTATAGACCCACTGCCGCAGGAGTAACTGTGGCGGTAAATTCGAGGGGAAACTTAGAGAATATTTCGCGTAAATTTTCTGGTTATGTTGTAATAGTGGGTGGATATTTCAACGTATCAGCTATAGACTGGGCGACTCAAGTGACTTCGGTCGTACGCTTAGGGAGTGTTACAGGACCGTTACTCTTCACAATATATATAACTGACCTGGTAGATAACGCCGGAAGATACACGAGGCTTTTCGCGGATGTTGTGTACAGAGAACCCGCAACGCTAGAAAATTGTAGTGAAATGCAGGAGAGGATCGACACTTGGTGCAAAGAGTGGCAATTGACCCTCAACATGAACAAATGTATTTCCTGTACACAGACAAAACGATACATTGTTGTAGGATTACACGATTGCAGAACAATCACAGGAGCCATGTAGCAGTATTTGTACGAAGCGATTTAAGGTGAAAGGGGCGCACAAAATTAAGCGGGGGGTAAGGCAGTTACCAGACAGATTCATTGGAAGAATTCTGTGGAAATGTTGTCCGCCAACAAAGAAGTTAGATTACAAAACGCTTGTTCGACCAATACTTGAATATTGCTTGTCAGTATGGGATTCCTACCAGATAGGATTGATGAAACAGAAAAGATCGAAAGAAGAGCAGCAAGTTTCGTTACAAGTTCTGATAATAAGTACGGAAGCGTCACGGAGATGACCAACCAATTCGAATGGCAGACGCTGCAGGAGAGGCGTTGTGCATCACGATATTGTGTGAAGTTCCGAGAGCATAGCTGCAAATGGCCTCCAAGTAGCCGTACATATCCGAGGACCCATTCCATTCCGTGTAAACACAGTCCACAACATTACGGATCCACCAAAAACAGGCGCAGTGACTTGATCACAACCTGCGCCCATGGCTTCGTGGTGTTTGCGCCACAGTCGAACCCTATCATCAGCTGTTAGGAAATGAAATCGGAACCCATCTGACTCGGCCCGGTTGTCTAGGGTCCAACCGATATGGTCACGAGCGTAGGAGAGACGATGCAGGCGGCGTGCGCTGTAAGCAAAGACTCTCGCGTCGGTCGTCTGCTGTCACAGCCCTTCAACGCCACATTTCATCGCACCGTCCTAACGGATACGTTCGTCGTGCGTCTCACATTGATATCTGCAGTTATTTCAAGCAGTGCTTCTTGTCAATTAGCACTGACTACGCAAACGCCGCTGCTCTCGGTCGTTAAATGAAGGCCATCGACCACTGCGTTCTCCGTGGTGAGACACAGTGTCCGAAATTTGATGTTCTTGGCCCACGCTTGGCACTGTGGATCTCGGACAGTTGAATTTCCTAACGATTTCGGAAATGGAATGTCCCTTGCGTCTAGTTCCAACTACCATTCCGCGTCCAAAGTCTGTTAGTTCCCGTCGTGCGGCCGTGGTCTCGTCAGAAACTTTCTCACATGAATCATCTACACCACTGGCCATTAAAATTGCTACACCACGAAGATGACGTGCTACCGACGCGAAATTTAACCGACAGGAAGAACATGTTGTGATATGCAAATGATTAGCTTTTCAGAGCATTCACACAAGGTTGGCGCCGGTGGCGACACGTACACCGTACTGACATGAGGAAAGTTTCCAACCGATTTCTCACACACAAGCAGCAGTTGACCGGCGTTGCCTGGTGAAACGGTGTTGTGATGCCTCGTGTAAGGAGGAGAAATGCGTACCATCACGTTTCCGACTTTGGTAAAGGTCGGATTGTAGCCTATCGCGATTGCGGTTTATCGTATCGCGACATTGCTGCTCGCGTTGGTCGAGATCCAATGACTGTTAGCAGAATATGGAATCGATGGGTTCATGAGGGTAATACGGAACGCCGTGCTGCATCCCAACGGCCTCGTATCACTAGCAGTCGAGATGACAGGCATCTTATCCGGATGGCTGTACAGGATCGTGCAGCCACGTCTCGATCCCTGAGTCGACAGATGAGGACGTTTGCAAGACAACAACCATCTGCACGAACAGTTCGACGACGTTTCCAGCAGCATGGACTATCAGCTGGGAGACCACGGCTGCGGTTACCCTTGACGCTGTATCACAGACAGGAGCGCCTGCGATGGTGCACTCAACGACGAACCTGGGTGCACGAATGGCAAAACGTCATTTTTTTCGGATGAATTCAGGTTCTGTTTACAGCATCATGATGGTCGCATCCGTGTTTGGTGACATTGGTTACAGGTCTCGGTCACCTGTTGTTGGCACTGACGGCACTTTGAACAGTGGACGTTACATTACAGATGTGTTACGACCCGTGGCTCTACCCCTCATTCTATCCCTGCAAAACCATACATTTCAGCAGGATAATGCGCGACCGCATGTTGCAGATCCTGTACGGGCCTTTCTGGATACAGAAAATGTTCGGCTGCTACCCTGGCCAGCACATTCTCCAGACCTTCCACCAATTGAAAACGTCTGGTCAATGGTGGCCGAGCAACTGGCTCGTTACAACACGCCAGTTACTACTCTTGATGAACTGTGGTATCGTGTTGAAGCTGCATGGGCATATGTACCTGTACACGCCATCCAAGCTCTGTTTGACTCAATGCCCAGGCGTATCAAGGCCGTTATTACGGCCAGAGGTGGTTGTTCTGGGTACTGATTTCTCAGGATCTGTGCACCCAAATTGCGTGAAAACGTAATCACGTGTCAGTTCTAGTATAATATATTTGTCGAATGAATACCCGTTTATCATCAGTATTTCTTCTTGGTGTAGCAATTGTAATGGCTAGTAGTGTAACTACAAATGACAGTTCCTCCAGTGGACTGTACTTTACCTTGTGTATGCGATACTACCTTCATGTGCATATGTGCACATCGTCATGAGTTTTGTCACTTCAATGTAGATGCGGAGGTAGCCCGTCTCCCTTCCAGAGATCTGATAGAGAAGCTGCAAGGTAAAGGAAAGTTGTTGTGCCGAGACGCGCTATCCTTGCCCCTGCAGGCGGTTCGCCAGAGACGCAGCAACCTTACAGCTCGAGGTCTTTGTCGAGTCGGATAGCGTCGCCAGCAGCCTCGGTTAGCGGGAGCAGGCTTTTCCGGGAGCACCAAACTTGGCCGCCGCAGCGCGCGGCAGGCGGTCGTTGCGCAGGTTGTTGTGGGCCCAGGTCCGGGCGGGCGGCGCGTAGCGTCCTTGGCGCCCCACGCCGGCGCCGCTGCACCCGAGTGTGAGTCACGGCGCGGCCAACTGCCGGCTAACGGAACGTGCAGGCCGGCCGGCGGGCAGTCGCCGGGACCGCGGCCGCGCCTGACGAGTCCTGCAGGGGAAAAAGGCAGCGTCTGCAGGGCGCCTCGGTGTTGCTCCACGTCACTGGGGGCCGACATGCGTTCGACTACAGCCTAGACTGGTCGTTGTCCACGTGCACGTTATCCGATTCCTCGAGCGGCTTTACTTCTAATTGGAACGGTAGGGCGACAGCGGATGAGAGGGAGAGTTGCGCAGAAAATACACGAACGTGAATTTCGTAAATATTCCTACCTTAATACATGAAAGCTGAAGCGAGAGTCATTGATTAAGTGATAAACAATTCACAAGAACACACTGGTCGTTTGGAGCGCTGTGGATGGTGCAGAGCTGGTACCAGCCTTCGCCACCCCCCCCCCCCCCGCTCTTTCCCCTCCTCTGAGATACGAGTGAGTGCTGGCCGCGGTAACCGAGTGGTTCTAGGCGCTTCAGTCCGGAACCGCGCGACTGCTACGGTCGCAGGTTCGAATCCTGCCTCGGGCATGGATGTGTGTGATGTCATGTTACTTAGGCTTAAGTAGTTCCAAGTTATAGGGGGCTGATGACCTCAGATGTTAAGTCCCATAGTGCTCAGAGCCATTTCAACCATTTGTTGAGATGCGAGGTGTGTGATAAAAGTAATCAGACTGATTTTTATCTACCGAAGATTTTTTCCTCCAAAGAACAGTATTGTCCTCTTCAGAGTAGTTCTTTTTGGCAGCTACACACTGGCCGAGTGTATGTGCCTTTCTTCATTTGCTCCATTTTCCAGCTTTCATGGCTTCGGCACCACGTTTTGTTGTTTTGAGGCTTTGCATCACTAATGAGTAGTTTTGGAATACCAGATTCCCAAGCAATTTGCCGTTTATGGAGCTGCATTCGAGTTGTTTGGTTGCTGACAGAGTTCGCGAGTGCGACATTCAGTTCTGCATTGACTTTTGCAACTGTCGTCCTTCAATTTTTCGTCTTCTATGACCGCCTGTCACGATCACACTTTCGTCCACGTTGTGACTCAGCGAATGATGTTTTTCCGTTTTCCCTGTATGCGGTATAAATCTTCGATACGGTGCTCTTGGAACACCAAACATTTTGGCTATCTTGATTATCGAACCACCCCCCGAGCACGAACAATTTACCCACGCTCGAATCAGTGGCGGCTGCTATGTACGGACACAAAAGCACGTGATCACCCTAACTTTTGACACCTTGCCTTTTTTTTAATGCTGTTAACCGTACGGCACTAAATCTACCGTCCTGGGATACACTGCTCCTCTAGACTCAGTGAAACTTGGCATCAGGCTCGCGAACACACCTTCACTCGTGGGGGTTTTCAGGAGCTTCTGCGGATGCGCAGTTGACGTGACGTGGTTGCCTTACGGGCCAAATACATGCGGATTTGATGAACAATGTTCGCGGTTGACAGCGGGCGCAGCTGACCCTGACCACTCAGCTACTGCGTGGTTTACGTCGGTGCCACCTGGTGGTAGCACACTGCAGCAGACTGTCATCCACGTTCGGTTGGCATAAATCCCGCTATATAGCCGGTAGCTCACGGCACAGATATGCCAATTCACTCATTATACAGTAAAATTAGTTTGGACATCAGTATACGTTATGATTATACTGATAGAAAGACTTATTTTTGGGATTCTTAATGAGATATAGTACATTAAGTTTTGGGTTTCATCACAGCGTAATCCATTTGAGACGCTGAGAACCATAACGCACATCATCGTCGATTGTGAGACTGTAGCGTTTATTCATGCTTCTAGCATCTGTTGATGTTATGGTGGGTCTTATGGGGCCCATATTGTACGTATATCTGAACATTCATGAAAAGCTTTCTCACTCGTTTCTCAGATATTCACTTAGTGAGCGGTCGAAGACGGTGCAGTTCTGGCCCTTATGGTTCTCAGCGCCTCATTTGTATTTCAAGTGACTTTGTTGGTAGATGAAACTACTTGAATTTAATAATTTCCGCAAACGGAAGTTTGATTGGTGTTCGTTGTTTACTGTGGAGAAATCGGCTTTCCTGTGCAGTGTCAGGATCAATTATGTTGAACCTGTATTAAGCGCAAACAGAAAATTACCAGGAAGAGTTGGCCGCAAAGGAAGTAGGGCCTCCCAGACCAGATCCGTTAACTGAATAAGTGAAGAAATCAAACAAACATGGCTACAAGAGAACTTTTAACAAGAATGTCTGACTTTCAGCCTGGGAGGTAATTCGTTAACTAATACATAACTTAGGGATCTAGTACATTTGCCCGAAAAAATAAAAAAGCACGAAAACTCCCACTTACATAAAAATGTGAAACAGTGAGTAGTGAATGTTGGAAACATTATTTCGTTCTTGCCATAAACTGTGCATAATTATGTACAAAACAACCAAATCCCACGAAAACAATTCTTCCCTTGTTAAGACAAGTTAGGCATACTACTATTATTATTAGTATTATTGAATGTCTACCTGCGAGCCGCCACTGGTTTGAACACCCTGAGACCCCACCTAATGCACTCACAGCTATACAGTACACAGTTCTGACCACGGCTGACACTTCCGACGTATTGAGGACACAGCACAGGCGCCGTTAGTCGTCAAATACAACAGCGCAGCCTGCAGACTTGACTAGCGTCTGCATTTCTTTCCAAGCATGCATTTCTATCGGCGTGTCCATATTTTTGCGCAATCCCTGTATATTGTAATTTTTCGACGATGATACGTCATACATTTTATGATATTTCACCATTGCAGTTGATAAAGCGTATAAAGCTGAAGTCTCAAATGGCTCTGAGCATCATGGGACTTAACTTCTGAGGTCATTAGTCCCCTAGAACTTAGAACTCCTTACACCTAACTAACCTAAGGACATCACATACATCCATACCCGAGGCAGGATTCAAACCTGCGACCGTAGCGGTGCGCGGTTTCAGACTGTAGCGCCTAGAACCGCTCGGCCACCCCGGCCGGCGCTGAAGTCTCAGTTGTGTGAAATAAGCAAATTTTAAAACACATAGTCAGATGGCGGAAATTTCATTGAAACTTTTGTTTTATGACTTACTCGAGGTCTTTCAAAACTTCCTACGCCTTGCGTTTACGGCTCGAAGACCCAAAACTTCAGACAGCTCCCTCATCTGAATTCCCCTACACATTGGCATTAATAATTTTGACCCCCCCCCACCAAAATTTATACTACACAACCTGGAATGAATAACTCAAAAGACTGCAACTTCGGTCACAAAACGACACTAACTCCATGAATATAATGTACAAGTAGCCTCTCACACCAAATTGATGTTTATAGCTTCAATCCGGAGCTGATCTCAATTTCAATCAGACATCGATAAAACACTAATAACTACGAAACTATTGCTCAGAAAAGTTTGGAATGGCGGCTTCTGGGGTGTTTAGGTACCCTGAGCACAGCACCGCAGTCAAAGTGATAGGTAATCTAGAAACGCCCTTTCAGTAATCTGAAAATATTTTTCGCGAGTAACGATTAACTTTTCGGTTGCGGCGGCCGGGCAGTCCGTTCTGAAGGCCAAAAACACGTCGTACCGCCGCAGTGCATGCTGGAGAGTTAGTAACAGAAGTAAGACGTTTTATTGAGTTGCCGCCAAATTATATTTTCAGTTGCTTCTGGCGTCTGCTTCTCATTACGTGCGATTGTATGAGGGCTTCTTCTCGGCAAATGTCTGCGGTTGTCACCCCAGCCGCTTAGAGGGACGGTGCTCCCACGCAGACGCCTCCGTACTTGAAGCCGGTTCGTGTCTCAGGACTGTGTACCTGCTCGAGAGTAGTCAGAAGAGCCACATACCTCATGCAGGTACACGTCAGCACTGGTGACAAAAAGGAAAACATTATACAGTGAAGCACCAGTCCGATGTTCGTCACGTTAAACTTCCATTGCCTTGGGAACTGACGTCCATCATCGATATCAGTAGTCATGTCATTTAGAGGGATTGCTTGCCACATCGTAAACATCTGCTTCGTCAGTTCATGCAGAATGCAGGCTGGAATGAAATATAACTCTTCCCGTCGCGTCCTCTCTGTAGGTGACAAATCAAGATAATGGGCAGGGCAGTCAGGGATCCGTACTTTCCTTAGGGTATCTGTGGTGTGGGCAGTCGTGTCTGGTTTTGCGTTATCCTGCAGGAATATTCCATTGCCCAAACTGGTCATCAAAGGTATGGCAACAGGGCTTACCACTCTTGCCGTACACTGGCGGGCATTCAGCCTCCCTTCAACGATTACCTCATCAGCCCTGTCGTCGTATCCAGTAGCTCCACACAGACCACAATTGCTGGAGTCGGAGAGGTACAGATCTCGAGACGCGCTGCTTCCTGTGGCCTTCTACCAGGCCACCTACGGACACGCTGGCGTCTATATGACTGCCACACACAGAACAGAGACTTTATCGCCATACACCACTCAGTGTCCCAGTTGACTTACACTGTGCGCTGTGCTGTGTATATGGTGACAGCAATAAACGTGGATGGCATATTCATTACTCAACCTTGTTTCCAATAATTCATTTCTGATGGTTCATGATGATACTCTGTAACGTCTGCCAAGATTCCAGCTGTTGTCACCTTGCCGTGGGTGAGAGGCAGACAAAGAATCGTTTGATCTCATCGTGGTACTGTTGTTGTGGAATGACTCCTGCCTATTCATGTTTCCACACGTCCTGAGCCCACCTCGTCACAACAAACCACATGTTCTGCTGTCATTGCACTGCATAGATCTGTGGGCGTAATGCTCCCATCATTTGGCCTTTCCAAACTCCGAAATACGCCGATAAGCTGCACGTACACTTGTTGTGAGCTTCTGTGTTGCTGTCTCCACCTGAAAAGCTTCAGTAGCAAATTTTTATTCCAAATTATTCTTTGTATGCGAATTTCATGACATCGGCATCAATTGGTTTGCGTGTATTACCCAAATGTGACATACGAAAATATGGGCTGGACCATGACCCAAAACCAGATTGCCCGTTTATCGCGAGTGGTCACGGTAACCACTTTGGCTATCCGTGCACGCTTTCCGGCCCAATCGAAACCTCCCCACGTCACAGTTCTCGTCGGTAATATGATAGTCTTAGGTAGTCTCACATTAAGCTTGCAACATTACTTTATTCCCTCTTAGGGAGAATGACACCACTACAAGGAATCGAGACCATTTTCATCGTAGTATGCCCCCCGTCTCGGCTTATGAAGAGCACTTAGCGAATAATGATATACACTCCTGGAAATTGAAATAAGAACACCGTGAATTCATTGTCCCAGGAAGGGGAAACTTTATTGACACATTCCTGGGGTCAGATACATCACATGATCACACTGACAGAACCACAGGCACATAGACACAGGCAACAGAGCATGCACAATGTCGGCACTAGTACAGTGTATATCCACCTTTCGCAGCAATGCAGGCTGCTATTCTCCCATGGAGACGATCGTAGAGATGCTGGATGTAGTCCTGTGGAACGGCTTGCCATGCCATTTCCACCTGGCGTCTCAGTTGGACCAGCGTTCGTGCTGGACGTGCAGACCGCGTGAGACGACGCTTCATCCAGTCCCAAACATGCTCAATGGGGGACAGATCCGGAGATCTTGCTGGCCAGGGTAGTTGACTTACACCTTTTAGAGCACGTTGGGTGGCACGGGATACATGCGGACGTGCATTGTCCTGTTGGAACAGCAAGTTCCCTTGCCGGTCTAGGAATGGTAGAACGATGGGTTCGATGACGGTTTGGATGTACCGTGCGCTATTCAGTGTCCCCTCGACGATCACCAGTGGTGTACGGCCAGTATAGGAGATCGCTCCCCACACCATGATGCCGGATGTTGGCCCTGTGTGCCTCGGTCGTATGCAGTCCTGATTGTGGCGCTCACCTGCACGGCGCCAAACACGCATACGACCATCATTGGCACCAAGGCAGAAGCGACTCTCATCGCTGAAGACGACACGTCTCCATTCGTCCCTCCATTCACGCCTGTCGCGACACCACTGGAGGCGGGCTGCACGATGTTGGGGCGTGAGCGGAAGACGGCCTAACGGTGTGCGGGACCGTAGCCCAGCTTCATGGAGACGGTTGCGAATGGTCCTCGCCGATACCCCAGGAGCAACAGTGTCCCTAATTTGCTGGGAAGTGGCGGTGCGGTCCCCTACGGCACTGCGTAGGATCCTACGGTCTTGGCGTGCATCCGTGCGTCGCTGCGGTCCGGTCCCAGGTCGACGGGCACGTGCACCTTCCGCCGACCACTGGCGACAACATCGATGTACTGTGGAGACCTCACGCCCCACGTGTTGAGCAATTCGGCGGTACGTCCACCCGGCCTCCCGCATGCCCACTATACGCCCTCGCTCAAAGTCCGTCAACTGCACATACGGTTCACGTCCACGCTGTCGCGGCATGCTACCAGTGTTAAAGACTGCGATGGAGCTCCGTATGCCACGGCAAACTGGCTGACACTGACGGCGGCGGTGCACAAATGCTGCGCAGCTAGCGCCATTCGACGGCCAACACCGCGGTTCCTGGTGTGTCCGCTGTGCCGTGCGTGTGATCATTGCTTGTACAGCCCTCTCGCAGTGTCCGGAGCAAGTATGGTGGGTCTGACACACTGGTGTCAATGTGTTCTTTTTTCCATTTCCAGGAGTTTATATGTAAAATGCAATGTCCCGACTGATTGCCTAACTCATTGATTCATCGTCGCCCAGCGCCAACTGCCAAGGATAGAAACTTGAAATTTGGAGAAGGTTTTATCTTATCCTGCAGGCATCGTTTAAGAAGGGTTTGTCCGAAATCCCACCCCTGAAGGGGTGAAATAAGAGATAAATGGTTTTTCTGAAGATACGTCGCTTTTAAAGCAATTTTGAGGCTAGACCTACGAAAACTGATATTGGTTTCTCTGTCAGAAATAAAAAAAATTCGTGTTTCAGCATTTTTGGAACACGCATTTTTAGAAATTCAACCTCTAAGAGAGCGAAATTGTGAGTGAAATGTTTTTTTTTAAATAAAAATTGTTAAAGAATTATTAAATCATTTTGAAGCTACATCTATGAAAACTGGTTCTTGAGTTAGGAAAAAACTTTGATTTCTTAGGAAAAAAAGTATACGTCTTCGAGTAGTTTTGGAAAGTCAGCCCATAAGCTGGTGAAATAGGGAATGAAAAGTTCTATGAATATACTTCATTATGAAAGCGTTATCACTTTTTGGTCAGAAGTACATTAGGGAAAGACTATGCTTCTATGGCCTTAATTAGCATGAGAAGTTTAGAAGGTGTTGCAATTTGTGAAATAACCAAAGAAAGTTATTTAACAGTCACCTTGCCATATTGGATTTGTTAGAGTTCTATAGATAAAGAAACGGATCGCCTCTTTTATAGAGAGTAGGTTCTTTGGGCTGCATAAGATAATGTTGATTGTTTTGTTTGTTTTCTGATAGGGAACTTCATCGAATTAGTACTTCTTTCAACATTTCACTTTTGTGCGCACTTCGACGGGATATGGAGATTTAAAATATAAACGGAGAGTGGCTGCGTTATACATGAGCTAACAGCATACAAATTCGATTAAAGAAAAAAAAAATCTGCGCAGATCAAGTATAGCCTACGCGAACGAAGTAGCGGGCTCCAAGCTAGTTGGTATATAATTGGGATTAACAAAAAAAATTGGCATCAGTCTTAATACAGTATGTAAAATTACCGCAACTTGTGTATATAAATATTCATATTCTTGTCTAGTCACTTACTGCTGCGATAATTCTTGTTTTTCTCTGCACGTTGCCTTTAATTAGTTAACTAGTCCATAGAATCGGCGTTCCAGTTTTTATTCAAATTATACTAACATTTACAAAAAAAAAAAAATCGTTGCCCGTCATTTGATCATGTTGGTCGAGCGTTGCAAGTTGACTGGTTATGTCAGCTGCATAAGAGATCTGGAAGCTCGTGGTACCAAAGACAAATCGGCTTTCGAGACGTTACATTTACTCCGTAAAACCTCCATTAGTCGAGTACGTTTTCTTTCAACATCTGAATGTCCTTTACACGTTACTCACAGTCATTTATCCGTCAACGCCAATGTATGTATACCTGCGTATAAACTGACTGAAACAATACGGATCCCTTACGGCAACGATTATTACTTTCATACTCAATAGGAACATCATTAAATAAGAACCGATAAAAAGTACCAAGAACGCTACAGTTACGTTATGATTAACCTGTAACGATACTACTGTTTCATACAAAAAATAAAAGAACAACCTCTTCGACATGGAGAGCTTTTAACTACATTCAAATTGTGGCCACCACGCTCCGTAAGCACCGGTCGGCAATTTGTTTCGTCGTCTCCAGTCACCCGAGACATCGCCAGCTGAATACGCGACGAGTTCACCCGCCAGCCACTTCTGCCTGTCACAACCTGCAAGCTGTCGGCTCTCCGTGAATCCAGAATTTTCGAGTCAGTTGTGTGTGCAGTAAATGCTCTCGCAAAATAAATGGCTACAACAGCAAAACGTCGTATGCGTACGGATGTTATGGGTTGCCGCCGCGTGGGACACACACAATCGTTCGTAGGAGACTGAACTCACTTTACCCAAGGTGTGCGGAAGCAGTCCTTACAGCACTGATTTAATGGTCAATTTTGACGAAGTATTTCTTCTTCAGCACACTAATAGAAGCGATGATCTTCAAGACAGAAACCTACCTGATATCTGCGACCTGGTGCTGCTATGTTTGTCGTCAACTTATTTCACCTGGCATAATAGATGTTACGAATAGACTAAATGCCGATGGGTTCCCCATGTCTAAGTAGCAGCTGTATGCAAGTTTTTGAGCAAATTGCGCTAAGTTCTTCTCAGCTATGCCCACACTTTTGACTGCGAAACGTGGACGACACTTTCGTCATCTCATCGAATGGAGAAACATAGTGAACAACACTAGTCTTCGAAGTATTCTTCGAAATGTGACGTCAAACGTTACGTAGATGACGTCTCTTTTGTGTTTTCTTCGTAGACATGGTTACGATGCCGTTTTTCCAGTAAGCCGTTTAGTTCTTGTGGGTAGTGGCTCGGAACATGTTTTTTATTGAACGTTTGTCGATCTACACTCCTGGAAATGGAAAAAAGAACACATTGACACCGGTGTGTCAGACCCACCATACTTGCTCCGGACACTGCGAGAGGGCTGTACAAGCAATGATCACACGCACGGCACAGCGGACACACCAGGAACCGCGGTGTTGGCCGTCGAATGGCGGCGCTAGCTGCGCAGCATTTGTGCACCGCCGCCGTCAGTGTCAGCCAGTCTGCCGTGGCATACGGAGCTCCATCGCAGTCTTTAACACTGGTAGCATGCCGCGACAGCGTGGACGTGAACCGTATGTGCAGTTGACGGACTTTGAGCGAGGGCGTATAGTGGGCATGCGGGAGGCCGGGTGGACGTACCGCCGAATTGCTCAACACGTGGGGCGTGAGGTCTCCACAGTACATCGATGTTGTCGCCAGTGGTCGGCGGAAGGTGCACGTGCCCGTCGACCTGGGACCGGACCGCAGCGACGCACGGATGCACGCCAAGACCGTAGGATCCTACGCAGTGCCGTAGGGGACCGCACCGCCACTTCCCAGCAAATTAGGGACACTGTTGCTCCTGGGGTATCGGCGAGGACCATTCGCAACCGTCTCCATGAAGCTGGGCTACGGTCCCGCACACCGTTAGGCCGTCTTCCGCTCACGCCCCAACATCGTGCAGCCCGCCTCCAGTGGTGTCGCGACAGGCGTGAATGGAGGGACGAATGGAGACGTGTCGTCTTCAGCGATGAGAGTCGCTTCTGCCTTGGTGCCAATGATGGTCGTATGCGTGTTTGGCGCCGTGCAGGTGAGCGCCACAATCAGGACTGCATACGACCGAGGCACACAGGGCCAACATCCGGCATCATGGTGTGGGGAGCGATCTCCTATACTGGCCGTACACCACTGGTGATCGTCGAGGGGACACTGAATAGCGCACGGTACATCCAAACCGTCATCGAACCCATCGTTCTACCATTCCTAGACCGGCAAGGGAACTTGCTGTTCCAACAGGACAATGCACGTCCGCATGTATCCCGTGCCACCCAACGTGCTCTAGAAGGTGTAAGTCAACTACCCTGGCCAGCAAGATCTCCGGATCTGTCCCCCATTGAGCATGTTTGGGACTGGATGAAGCGTCGTCTCACGCGGTCTGCACGTCCAGCACGAACGCTGGTCCAACTGAGGCGCCAGGTGGAAATGGCATGGCAAGCCGTTCCACAGGACTACATCCAGCATCTCTACGATCGTCTCCATGGGAGAATAGCAGCCTGCATTGCTGCGAAAGGTGGATATACACTGTACTAGTGCCGACATTGTGCATGCTCTGTTGCCTGTGTCTATGTGCCTGTGGTTCTGTCAGTGTGATCGTGTGATGTATCTGACCCCAGGAATGTGTCAATAAAGTTTCCCCTTTCTGGGACAATGAATTCACGGTGTTCTTATTTCAATTTCCAGTAGTGTAGTAGGGACAGTTTGGTTAGTGTTGTAACCAAATTTGTACAGGTCGAGTATTGACTGTAGGTGTGTTTTGAAGCGCTACAGTACAGCTACGTCCATCTAGTGACTGGATCTGAAGACTTCGATCTTATCTTTTGTTTAGACATGGAATTTAATTCACACGGGGTATTTATGCACAAACGCGAGCTGCTATTAGCTTACTTATCGGGCCACTACCGTATTTTCCACACCTTATGTTGCCCGATATCCCTCTCCCTCTCTGGACTCGCATTCGGGTGGACGCGTGTGGCCCTCCAGATAGGTTTACCGTGATTTCCCTAATTCGTTCCAGCCATATGTTGGGAGAGTTTCTTTGAAATTGCACGGCGGATTTCCTTCCCAATCCTCGACACAATCCGTCTTCGATGACCAAGCTGTCGTCGCGACCCTAATCTTCTTTCTCTCTCTCTTTCTTTCTTTCTCTTTCTCTCTTTCCCCCCTCTCCTAATCTAATCCTTCACTCAGACTCTCGTTCCGACTCCTCTCTCGCCCCTCTTTCGCTTTCTCACCATTCACCTTCTATTCTTATTCTTCACTCTCATCTGACTACTCTTTTCCTCTCTCATCCCTCTATCTCACCACTCTATCCTCCCATCTCACGCACACCCTCTCTCTTTACTTCTCCCCCCTCTCTTTCCTTCTCCCCCCTTGCTCTCCTCTCCCCACTCTCTCTCTTTTTCCGTCTCCCCACTCTCTTTATTTCTTTCTTCCTCCCTCCCTCTCTCTCTATTTCACTCACCCACTCTGTACCTCTAACTCTCCTCCTCCGCTCTTCGTCGCCCTCTCCTTCTCCCTCTCTCTCCTCCTATCTGCCTCTCTCCCCTTCTCATACTCTCCTGCTCTCTGTCACCACCCTGCCTCTTCCTCTTTGCCTCATCCCTCTCCCTCCCTCACTCACTCACCCCATGTCTCTCCCTCTTGACCCCCCCCCCCCTGTCATCAACACTTTCCCCTCGCCATCTCTCTCTCTCTCCCACACACACTTACCCTCCTGTACTAATGTGGCGTGCGTGTCCGGTTGCAGGATGCTCGCGGCGTGGTGGCTGTGTGTGGTGGCCGTGTCGCTGTCGGCGACGGCGCTCTCCGCCCTGGACCCTGAGCAGGAGGTGCGCGTCGTGGACCCGGAGCAGGAGGCGCGCCAGTACCTCGAGCTGCTCGACAAGGAGTACGGCCGGCGCGCCAACGTCGAGACGCTCGCCGAGTGGGGCTACGCCTCCAACATCACCGACGAGACGCTGCAGTACAAGGTGAGTGTCTCACCACTCCTCCACTTACTGCTTCACAACGTCAAGTTGGCAGCAGCAGCCGAAAACGTGCAAATGTGATATCTGTTCTTTGCTGCAAACAACGGATATTGTTCCTTATTTTCTGTCACGGCCAGTAGTTGTAGAAGACTATTCGGCAAGTAAAGTCTGATAGGTCGCGAAATGGAAACCACAGCGCATATGTGTTGGGCAGTGTCTCTAGTATGCTCGTCAATCACGTTGTTGTGTCTAGACAAGACAGCCTAGACACAATGAGAGGGAGCCGAAAGGCACGCGCTGAAACTCGCGCAGGCTGGCGTGAGGTCTGAAACAGGATACGTAATGAATGCTATAAAGAAAAGTACGTAGCTTCTGGAATACTTAACTTTAATCCACATTTGTAGAACATCGCTCTTGATGATACATTAATAGAATCTCAATTGAATACGGCGCCTTGCTAGGTCGTAGCAAATGTAGCTGAAGGCTATGCTAACTATCGTCTCAGCAAATGAGAGTGTAATTCTCAGTGAACCATGGCTAGCAACGTCGGCTGTACAACTGGGGCGAGTGCTAGTACGTCTCACTAGACCTGCCGTGTGGTGGCGCTCGGTCTGCCATCACTGACAGTGGCGACACGCGGGTCCGTCGTATACTAGCGGACCGCGGCCGATCTAAAAGCTACCACCTAGCAAGTGTGGTGTCTGGCGGTGACACCACACACGTCACGTTGCTCTTTTCAGTGCCGAGCACACAGCGAGCGTGCAAAGACGTCTAGAACAACAGTGTCTCCCGCCAAGTATGGGTGCCCACTGAGAGGTTTCGCCTGATTTCATACGACCCCACTCAACGTACCTGTCATGCATGTCCTTCTTCACGAGAATTCTCGTCCACACACTGCATGGGCAATGAGAACGCCCCTGCAGCGTTTTCGATGGGAAGTGTTTGATCACCTATAATACAGTCCGGACTTGGCTCCCTCTCATGTTCACATCTCCTTACATGAACCACTTGCTAAGAAGACAACATTTTGGCACAGACAACGAAATACAGACCAGAGTAAGAAACTGGCGGAAAGTACAGGCGGCTGCCTTACATGACGATGGTATTGGATAGTTGGTACTAGGATCCTGACCTAGAGCATATTTGAGCACCAATATATTATGACATTCCTGGAGGCGAACAAGCTGCTCTCAGAGAATGAGCAAGCATTCAGAAGAAACCAGTCGTTTAGAACACAGCTTGCTTTATCCATACACCACATACTGCAAACAAGAGAACAAGTGAGCAGGTGCGTTCTGTGTTCCAAGATTTCTTACAGGCCTTCGACTGTGGACCACAATGTAGGGTACTAACCGGGACGCGATCATACGGAGTACTTTGCAAACATGCGAATGGCCCAGTGAATGTTTGACTAACAAAGCCTAGTACGTTATTCTGGACGGCAAAAGCTCTATAGAAACGAAAACGACATCGAATGTGCCCGAACGAAATTTACTGGTAGTTGGATTCTAATGTTCTCTATATAAAAGGTTACTATAAATGATTCATTCATTTTCAGAGTTTCGTATTTTACGAAGTACTGCGTGTACAAATATTATTCATGCGTGAATAGAAGCATGAGCTCACCGAGTGTGCATTCTGGCCACCAGTTAGTTTTACGGGTGCAGCGACTAAGCAAGAAAAGAGTAAGTGTGCTGGAATGTGCGAGACGTTTTTCTTTTACAACAGTGTAGAGTGCGTCAGAAGGGATTACGGAAAAGAACCGCCATGCAGTCAGAGCATTGTGCATTGGTATCGAAAATTTAGGTTGTCTCTGTAAACAGAAAAGTACCGGTTGACAAAGTGTGCCGGATGCAACCTTGATGAGGGTAAGGGAAATTTTCGCACGCAATAAAAAGATTTTGCGACAGCGGTTACATTTCGAATCGTACCGCCTGCAGCTGGTGCAACAATTAAAACACAATGGCCGGCGTGTAACAACGCAATGCATTGCGTGAAGCACATGAGGAACATTTCGCTTCCAAGCTGATATTCAGTGACGAAGCAAACATCCACTAATCTGAAAAGCTTGAATGCCGCAATGTCAGACTGCGGAGACTGAAAATCCTCATGAAATTTTGGTGCATGAACGAGATTTGCCGAAGGTTTCCTGTGCAGTGTCATATAAGAAACTGCATGGGCAATTTTTCTTCTGTGGTAAGACTATGACGGGCACCTCTTACTTTGATGTGTTGCAGTTGTGGTTGTTTCCACAACTGACAGCTGATTCCGAGAATATCAACAAGACGGGCCACCCCTCGTTGGAGTATCGATGTTCGTCGTTACCTAAACGAAGAATTTCCAAATAGCTGGAGTGGGCGTAATGGCGAAGATGATGTTGATGCATTCCCTTGAGCTACAGGTACCCTGACCAAACAACTGAAGACTTTTTCGTTTGAGGATACATCAAGGACCGTGTTTACATATCCCCACTGGCCAAGAACGCCCGACAGCTCAGAGAACCCGTCAGTGCGAGTGGGATGAGCATTGATAGCATGTTGACTTGACTACCGCTTGGGGCACCCAGGCAAGATCTGTAGAGTGAAAAATGCTAACTGGCAGGCCTTGCGGTTGTATTTGTGCATCAGTCATACTTCTACATGTAATACTTTGAAAAATATCTACCTTTCAGTAAATCATTTATAATCTCTGTGTACCTGAACGACTTGTCAAATGGGATCAGCAGCACTATATGGTTGTCCGCTCGATGATGCTATTGTGTACAGTAAACTACCGTCGTTAGAGATTGTACGGCACTGCAGAAAGACTTAAAAAAATTTCCACGTTATGTGTTGCAAGTGCATAAATGTAAGAAACTGCCTATGACTAAGAGAAGCAACCCAATTAATCACAAGATTAATGAAGAACATTTTGCGATTATCACATTATTAGGTATTTAGGACCAATACTAAGATGCATAATGAAACTGGACCATCACGTAAACTCAGTGCTAAGATGAGCGAATAGAATATTAGGATCTGTTGGAATTATTATACGAAGTGCAGTACATTTGGAAAGGGAATCGCATACAAGACACTAATGCGACCAGTTCTTGAGTAGTGTTCCAACAGTTTGGGGTCCGCATGAAGCCAACTTGACAACGGACATCCAGTGGATTCAGAAACGAGCCGCTAATATCTTAACAGATCAGAATAGCCCATATAAATATATATACAACGGAAATGGGTGTGGAGCTTAAATGGGAATCCTTGGAAAAAAAGGCGATGTAGTTTTTGGCAACATACTGTTGGGCAAATTTAGAGAACCTTTATTCAGGATGGCTTTTCCATCGTTTTACAAGGGGTGATCAAAACGTTTCCGTTCGAAGGCGATACAATCCAGAATCGGTATGCCTGTCAGAAAAAAATCACCGTGAGCATTGAGGAAATCATCCCATCGACGGACCAGTTTGATGATACCCATTTGGTAAAATACTGCGTCCTAAAGTCCCTTGTGCCTGCTGCACATCCTTCATCCGACAGGAATTGTCGACACTTCTAGGCCATTTTTAAGGGATCGAAGGCGCGATAATCACATGGTAAAAGATCTCTAGGGCGAGTTCTCGATTGTGTCCCACTTGAGTTCCGCTCCCACTTGAGTTCCGTAACTCCTGTGTTACGTTTGCGATATGGGGACGTGCGTTCACAAGAATCAGCAGCGCCGTTTGTCGCAGTTTTCCCGGACGTTTCGCCTTAACTGCACACCGTAATCTCACCAGCTTGCGCAGTACAGCTCCCCGGGTTCATTGAAATCGGTAACAGGTGGGCTCCTGTAACCAAAGAACATGTGAAGCTTCACCTTTCCAGCAGACGGCTGACTCATTAACTTCTTGCGACGGGGGGACGATGGATGACGCCACTGGAACGTCGCCGCTTTAACTCTGGTTCCCCGTGGCGGTAGCAGCATTCGTAGCCTGCCACAATGCGCTAAAGGAAGTTGTTGCCCCCAACACTGAAACGCGTCAGGTGCTTCTTGTTTAGCATCCAAAGCCCGGGATATCCACTGGCTGCGGAACTTAGGGTAGACTTACTCCAGCCGAATACTGCGTTGCACGATGCCGATGTTGATGTCGAATCGCATCATCAACCGCCCGCATGCCGTAATGGCTGAGGCTGGCCTCCCAGATGGAGCGGCGTCTTGTGTCGAATCGCGATCAGCTCGGAACTTGAAGAACCATTCCACAATTGTGGTTTTCTAGACATATGGTGCCCAATACACATTCTTCATTCTCCGACAGATACACTATGTCATCAAAAGTAACCGAACACCCCCAAAAACATACGTTTTTCGTATTAGGTGCATTGTGCTGCCACCCATTGCCAGGTACTCCAAATCAGCCACCTCAGTACTCTTTAGACATCGTGAGAGAGCAGAATGGGGCGCTCTGTGCAGCTCACGGACTTCGTACGTGGTCAGGTGTTTGGGTGTCACGTTAAACGTCTGTACGCGAGTTTTCCACACTCCTAAACATTGCTAGGTCCACCGTTTCCGATGTGATAGTGAAGGGGAAACGTGAACAGACACGTACAGCACAAAAGCGTACAGGCCGACCTCGTCTGTTGACTGACAAAGACCGCTGACAGTTGAAGACGGTCGTAATGTCTAATAGGCAGACACCTATCCAGACCATCACACAGGAATTCCAAACTGCATCAGGATCCACTCCAAGTACTATGACAGTTAGGCGGGAGGTGAGAAAACTTGGATTTCATGGTCGAGCGACTGCTCATAAGCCACACATCACGCCGGTAAATGCGACGCCTCTCTTGGTGTAAAGGAGCGTAAATGTTGGGCGATTGAGCAGTGGAAAAATGTTGCGTGGAGTGACGAATCACGCTACACAATGTGGCGGCCTGAGGGTAGGGTGTGAGTATGGCGAATGCCCGGTGAACGTCATATTCCAGTGTGTGTGGTGCCAACAGTAAAGTCCGGAGGCGGTGGTGTTTTGGAGAGGCTTGCACCCCTTGTTGTTTTGCATGGCACTATCACAGCACAGGCCTACATTGATGTTTTAAGCACCTTCTCAGTTCCCACTGTTGAAGATCAATTGGGGGATGACGATTGCATCTTTCAACACGATCGAGCACCATAATGCACGGCCTGTGGCGGGCGGGGGGGGGGGGGGGGTTACACAACAATAACATTCTTGTAATGAACTGGCCTGCACAGAGTCCTGATCTGAATCCTACAGAACACCTTTGGGATGTTTTGGAACGCCGACTTCGTGTCAGGCCTCACCGACCGACATCGTTAATTCTCCTCAGTGCAGCACTCCGTGAAGAATGGGCTGCCATTCCCCAAGAAACCTTCCCGCAACTGATTGAACGTATGCCTGCGAGAGTGGAAGCTGTCTTCAAGGCTAAGGGTGGGCCAACACCATACTGAATTCCAGCACTAGCCATGGAGGGGGCCATGAACTTGTAAGGCATTTTCAGCCAAGAGTCAGGATACTTTTGATCACATAGTGTATTTACAATGAAGCGGCAGAGAAACTGGTATAGGCATACATATTCAGATATGTAAACGGACGGGATACGGCAATGCCTATATAAGACAAGAAGTGTCTGGCGCAGTTGTAAGATCGGCTACATTTGCAGGTTATCAAGATTTAAGGAGTTCGAACGGCGCACGAGTGACGGGACACAGCATCTCAGAAGTAGCGATGAAGTGGGAATTTTCCCATACGACCATTTCACAAATGTACCGTGAATATCAGTAATCCAGTAAAACATCAAATCTCGGACATGGCTGCGGCCGGAAATAGATCCTGCAAGAACGGGATCAACGACGACTGAAGACAATCGTTCAACCAGACTGAAGTGCAACCCTTCCGCAAATTGCTGCAGATTTCAATGGTGGCCCATCAACAAGTGTCAGCGTGCGAACCATTCAACGAAACATCATCGATATGGGCTTTCGGAGCTGAAAGCCCACTCGTGTACCTTTGATGACTGCACGACACAAAGCTTTACGTCTCGCCTGGGCCCGTCAACATTGGACTGGAAACACATTGCCAGGTCGGACGAGTCTCGTTTCAAATTGCATCAAGCGGACGGACGTGTACGGGTATGGAGACAACATGAATCCATGGACCCTGCATGTCAGCAGGGGTCTGTTCAAGCTGGTTGAGCCTCTGTAATGGCGTGGGGCGAGTACAGTTGGAGTGATATTTGAACCCTGATACGTCTAGATACGACTCGGACAGTGGAGACGTACGTAAGCATCCTGTCTGATGACCTGCGTTGTATCGATGTCCGTTGTGCATTTGACGGACTTGGGCAATACCAGCAGGACAGTCCGACACCCCACACGTCCAGGATTGGTACACAGTGGCTTCAGGAACATCTTCAGAGTTTAAAAACTCCCGCTGGCCACAAAACTCCACAGACGTGAACGTTATTGAGCATATCTGGGATGCCTTGCAACGTGCTGCTCAAGTTCTCCACCCCCTCTTACTCTTACAGATTTATGGACAGCCATGCAGGATTCATGGTGTCAATTCCGTCCAGCACTACTTCAGACATTAATCGAGTTCATGCCACGTCGTGTTGCGGCACTTCTGCGTGCTCGCGGGGGCCCTACACGATATTAGGCAGGTGTACCAGTTTCTTTGGCTCTTCAGTGTACTTAATATTACGCTTTATGTATCATGGTTTAATTTCCACGACTGATTCATAATTATAGCTATTAGGAGGAGTGTGTTTTAGGTTGGTTAGTACCTCCAAATACATGTGGCAAGAGGAAGCCATTAATACTTATTTTACCCTAGGCAGCAGGTCAGGTATTGGAATGTGGACTCATGGACACAAAGAGGTTAGTCTATACTGACAGGCATAGCCCACTTAGTGGTGCAGTTAGGCCGTGCAGAAAACATGTCGTAAACTTTGTGATGTGTTTGTCGGAAGACTGTTCGACACAGAAAAAACAACCAAGATACTGATGTGTGTACATATTAAGATACCGCATATAAAAATATGTGCACTTATACCTGTTACATCTTGTAAAGAGGAACAGAGACGACGGGGGAAGCATTTTAGTGACGATACCGATCGCAAATGGGGAAATCCACTGACACAAGCATATTTGACAGAGGGCTAATTGTTATGGCCCCATGCCTGGCAACGAACATCTCGGAAACGACGAAGCTGGTCGGCTGTTCGTGTGCTACTTTCGTGAGCATCTATGGAGTGTGGTTGTAAGACGGTGAAGCACGAGTAGACGAAAAAGTGTTGAATGTGCATACGTCGGGTTACACGCTTGCTCGCTCTGTAAAAATAGGCAGTACCGCCTGTTGCATAGCTGACGACAGAGTACATTGCTGGCGCAGGCAGTATGTTGAACACGGAACTCCGCAGCAGACAACCCCTACTTATTCCCATGCTGTCCCAGTGACACCGCAAATTCCGATTGCAGTGGGCAGGGGTTAATCGAAATTGGACGAGTCATAAGTGGAAAGGAGTCAGCTGGTCAGATGTATCATATTACACCAGGCCGGTAATTGCGACAGTATACGCCGTCATCCAGGCAATGGTGCACTGGTGGGGCCAGTATTATGCTGTGAAGGACGTTCACCTAAGCTTGCGTGGGCCGTTGGTAGTAATCGAAGGCACCATCACATCTGTGGACTATGAACATTAGTATGGACCACCTGCACACATTCATGCTTGATGTCTTTCCGACGGAGCTGGCAGCTTCCAGCAGGATAATTCTCCGTGTCACAAGGCTAGAACCGTGCTACGGTGGTTTGAGCAGCATGATAACAAACTCATGTTGATGTCTTGACTACCAAATTCACCTGATCTGAAATCGATGGAACACATCTCGGACGCTAACGGGCGACAGCTACGCACCTACACACCACCGCTCCGTAATTTACGGGAATTAATTGATGTGTAAGTAGACATCTGGTGCCACATTGCTTCGGAAATATGCGAACTGCGTGCCGAATCGGTTCATCGGGTTGGTCGTGAAAATGTAGGAGAAAGAATTACTTTCGCATTTATAATATTAGTAAGGACAAAACTTTCAATTCGGTACCTTTTTTACGTGATCCGATTTTGATGAAATAAAACCTAATTGTGCCCCAAGCTATACTAAAGTTGTCTGTGATAACCCCATGAAAAGTCGTCTAGTAGTACTGAAAAGTTATTAGTGTAGATAACGTGACTTTCCCCATACATCTTAATCGCTTCATTCTCAGATTTCGAGTGCCATAAATACCACGAACGCTGGCCAGAACAGGACGGTGTCATAAGGAAATCAGCCAAATTATCGAATTTACTGCCCCCACACGTTCTTCACAACACGTCCACCTACAGAAGCAGCTAGTCAAATGAGAAAATGGTCGGAAATGAATGACTATTCATTTATTGACATGAGCAACTTACCATCGGTTACTCCTTAATTTGTTTACAAGTGGCTGATGACCAGTTATAGCCGTGCCTTCGCGTCGGACTCACCACCTCCTGAACAAGGATACCTGTTTGCCCTTTTGATGTTTATCAGTCTGATGGAGTGTACTAATAACATTGCTGGATACGACGGGCGTTCAATAAGTAATTTCGGTTGAAAAATGCGGAATATGTTGTGAGAGTGCGAAATGTTTCTGGCTTCAGCCCATATAGTTCCATGCTGTTCCGATAGGTCGTGGTGCTATACATATTCTTCAAAGTGGCGTCTGCAACGACAGTGAGTTCCAAGCAGAGAGTTGTCAGTTCGCTGATTGTGGCGGAATAGCAGAGCATCCAAATATTCATAGACGCTTGCAGAATGTCTACGGCGACCTGGCAGTGAACAAAAGCATGGCGAGTCGTTGGGCGATCGCTAAAACCTGTCCGATCTCGTGCGTGCTGGCCGGCCTCACACAGGTGTGATCCCTGCAATGTTGGAACGTGCGGACACTCTCATTCGAAGTGACTGATGGATCACAATCAAGCACCTCGCGCTGCTGAACTGGACGTATATGTTTATCGTGCTGACACACTCGTCCACCATTTGGGGTACTCAAAGGTGTGTATCCGCTGACTTCCATCTTACAGCACGGATCTTGCAGCTTCTGACTTCCATCTCTTTGGGCCAATAACGGGTACACTTCTCGGGGGGCAGTACGTGGATGATGGGGGGTTTGTTGATGCAGCAAGACGTTGGCTGCGACGTCTACCAGTAGAGTCGTACCATGCGTACAGGATCTTCCAGTCAGGTGGCGTAAGGCCATCACATTGAACGGAGGTTATGTTGAAAAGTAGGATGTTTTAGCCCAAACAGTGGGGAATGATGAGGTGTACTGGAATCCTCAATAAAACGAACTTGCATTCAGCAAAAAATGTGTGCTAGATATGACATGATATTTACTTTTTTTGGTTATTAAATGAAAGCGTTAGTGATTATAAATAACATAAAACAGCTGTTTGTCATGTATTTTATAAAATATAGAACAGATGTTAGCAATGGCCTTCAAAAAATATTTTAAGTTCCTACTTGGTTTCTGCTGGGATGTAATGTACCAGCGGCTTCGCGTGGACCCACAGAAAAATACACTCCGGATACAAGATAGACGATTGTTTGTTGATTCCGAAACTGGTGCCGCCAACGAAGATGGCGAAACACAAACAGTTTACGAACACCAGGTGGCTCTCATGCGTTTTTCATTCGAGACCTTGCACCACATGAGATATTCATTTCTGACCGTTCGTCCCTTATCTCAATATACTCGGCCGAGACCCCTGCGCCGTCCCGTAATTTAGACCCTAATGGTATGTGGGGACGCACAGTGCAAGCGCAGCTGGAGCCTGCTGGAGAAGGCCGTGGCTGGCACGGACTGCTACTGGTTGGCTATCTGGAGAAGGGATCGGCCAGGCACAAGTGCCCGACCTTGCAGCTCTCTGTAGACACACACACACACACACACACACACACACGTATTCTCATTGTTCTGTCGGTTTACCTGCAGGTCGGACACGATTTTGTGGCGTGACTTGCGAAGTATGGACAACAGTGTTGTTGCCATGCTGTATTGAGTCTTCACCAACAAGGTTCTCTCTGTTCCTTAACAAGCCTCTCGGTCCGCAATTCTTTTAGCATGTTATCTACTGTATCGCATGTATTCCAAATACCATTCTCGAATGTTGATCTGTACTTAACCAGAGTACAGTTACAAGAGTCGAATTAGGGCTACATGAAAGGAGGCGTCAATTGAGCAGGGAGTGAGACAGGGTTCTAACCAGGGTTGTCATATAGCCCAAACCAAAAAAACCTGCGAGTTTTTTTTTTTAAAACACATTTTTAAATAACCGCCAAAAAACCCAACTACAGGGTGGGCGAGAATTAATTCCCTATTAAAAATTATTCATAACTTATTTAATACTTAACCAGTTTTCGTAAAACAAAAAAACATTATATAATTGTAGAGCTGCCACTAGGCGCATGTAACTTTTTCTTTATTTTGCATATTTCACTCGACCAAGGCGAACATCTTCAGAACTGTGGAAATACAATGTGTTTACACCACCATACAACAAGATAAATTAATAGATTCAACTTCAAACATGATAACTTACATTTCGTGGTCGTGGGCCACTCGTTACAAATAGCGGGCTGTGTATAGCGCCATTTTTATACATAAAATGGAGCTAACGTAAACTTTCTGCTCAGGTGCATTCTAAGATGAAACAGCAAGAGATGCCATTTCTTGCTGAGTGAGTCAAGACCCTATCGATGTGCGCTTTCGTTGAAACTACCTCATGAAATCTTATGTAGAGCTATGTAAAAACAAAAAATACTAATATCACGAAACCATGGCAAATATTAGCACATTTTTCGTGAGTGTACACATGCGAGGCAAAAAAAGGCACCCGGTTATTAAAATAATTTGTCATAGTTCAGTGATATTATTTCTTTAATGAAAAATAATTAGTACTTAAAAATATTTGCATTTTACAAATCCATGTATGATGATGATGATAATGATAAAAATATGCCGAAACATATTTCCGCGTTAAAAAAAGAATAATAATTTACAATAATAGATGGACCTGAATTCTTTTAGTTTACTCTGAAAAAGACGCTGTTGCCAGACCTCTGAAATCAAAGTGATGACTATTTATTTCCGTTTTTAATATGTAGTAAGCTTTTTCTAGCGAAAGGAGAAACGTCGAAGTGTATTGCGGTGACTGTATTTTCTGCAGTGTTGAGCCAAATGGCTGCAGAATGAAATCATTGGTTTGCAGTGCACTGGTCTGGCTAATCGAAAATTTGCTTGTTGCTGACAGGGACTTGAACTCGTATGCCATATTTCGTAACCAGTGTGTTAGCAGGTGAGCTATCTGACCAGACCGACCAGCATGACGAGGCATACGTCGTGAGCGCTTGCCTAGGACAGGGACGTAGTCGCCAGTATTCTCAATTTTCTGAAGACGCCATTGTGTGCAGTGAGGAAATCCTCAACTACCTGGGCGGGAATTCCACGTTGTTGCAACGAATAGCGGCGTGTGCCTTTAGGGTAAATGAGGAGGTAATGCACACGTACAAAGGAAAAAAAAATAAGAGTTGAAGCTGTCGAGTATTTTATAAGAGATCCCATTGTGCTTTAGCGGCCAGCTGGGTCAATGTCGGACTTCAGATCAAAAGATCAGGCCTTCTTTATTCTATTTGTTTGGCCATTGTCTTCCCAGCTATTTAGCCAATTGCACTGTTATTTATTATCTCACAATAACATGCGAGCTGTTCAGTTAACAGTGGACGTTTGACACATCTCACTAATGTGTCGGTGGTAGGGGAATCTAAGAAAGAAACCGAGACGTCTGCAAGAAGATAACACATTAATAAGGTTAGATACACTATGTACACTTCATCACTCAGACAGACATAATTTTGAAGTGCTGTAGGTTCTTCTGTGGTTACTGAGTTGTATATATTGAAAGTAAAGTTCTTGATAGAAACAAAATATCTTGAATGTTGATGCACTCGGCTAGTCTCTGAATACGACGAGGTGACGAAAGTTATTGGATGGCGATATGCGCGTACGACTATATAGATGGCGGTGGTATTGCGAACACTAGGTATGAAAGGGCGGTGCAGTGGCGAGGCTGTCATTTGTACTCAGGCGATTTGTGTGGAAAGATTTCCGACGTGGTTATGGCCGCACGAGGGGAATTAGTAGACTTTGAGCGCTGAATGGTAGTTGGAGTTAGACGCATAGGACATTCCATTTCGAGGGAATTCAGTATTCCGAGATCCACTGTTCAAGAGTGTGCCGAGAATACCAAATTTCAGGCAATAACTCTCACTGCAGCCGGCCGCTGTGGCCGATCGGTTCTACGCGCTGCAGTCTGGAACCGCGCGACCGCTACGGTCGCAGGTTCGAACCCTGCCTCGGGCATGGATGTGTGTGATGTCCTTAGATTAGTTAGTTTTAAGTAGTTCTAAGTTTTAGGGGACCGATGACCTCAGATGTTAAGTCCCATAGTGCTCAGAGCCCTTTGAACCATTTGAATCTCTCACCGCGGACAACGCAGTGGTCGACGGTCTTCACTTAACGACCGAGAGCAGCGGCGTTTGGGTAGAATTGTCAGTGCTAACAAACAAGCAACACTGCGTGAAGCAAGCGCAGAACTCAATCTGGGACATACGACGAACGTATCCGTTACGACAGTGCTGCGAAATGTGGCGTTGATGGGCTTGGCGACAGACGAACGCACGCGAGTGCCTTTTCTAAAAGCACGACGTCGCCTGCGGCGCATCTCCTGGACTCGTGAGCATATCGGCTGGACTCTAGACGCCTGGTAAACTGTGGCCTGGTCACACGAGTCCCGATTTCAGCTGGTAAGAGCTGATGGTAGGAGTCCAGTGTGCCGCAGACACCACGAAATCGTGGACCCAGATTGTCAAGAATACACTATGCAAGCTGGTGGTATATCCGTCATGTTGTGGGCTGTGTTTCCACGGAATGGATTGGTTTTCCTGGTCCAACTGAACGGCTTGGAGACCATTTGCAGCCATTCATGGACTTTGTTCCCAAACAACTAGCGAATTTTGATACCACCAGGTCACAACTGTTCGTGATTGGTTTGAAGAACATTCTGGACAATTCTAGCGAATAAATGGTTTGGCCAGCCGGAACCCCCGACGTGAGTCCCATCTAACATTTATGGGACTTAATCGAGATGTCAGTTCGTGCACAAAATCCTGCACCGAGAACATTTTCAAAGTTATTGGCGAGTACGGAGGCAGCATGGTTCAGTATTTTTGCAGGGGATTTGCAGCGACTTGCTGAGTCCATGCCACGTCGAGATGCTGCACTACGCCGGGCAAAACAAGGTCAGACATGATATTAGGAGGTGTCCCGTGACTTTTGTCACCTCATTGTATAAGTAGTGTTTAGTGGCGTTGTGCTGTGTAGACGTATTGCCTGCCCTCAATGCGGTCTTCCGTACGAATGTTGGTATGTCTACAGTAGAGAAGCCCTGAATCTGGAGGCAAACCTCTGACAAGGGGAGCGCGCCTCCTCGTCATCACTCATTTCGTTCAACTTTACAGTATAAGCAGGACTTGGACGTAAATGAGAGTGACAAATGAGCGCTCCAGATGGCCACGAGTTTAGGAAAAAGAGCGTTTTCGCACGGATTGGACGTTGCATGGGCCATTTATGGTAACGCAGTTTCCTGGTTCCGGTTGGTGTTGCGGAAAGAATAAAGAAACTGTCAATGTCAATGAAATTCTCCAACAGCCGAGTAACTAAGATCTTAGTTTATTTTATTCTGAAGGCTACCAGTGTCAGAATTTCACAATGCCACCTTAAGGCCCAATATGCATCCCTCCAAAAAAAATGGTTTTTTTTTCTAATGTTGAAATGGCTCTGAGCACTATGGGACTTAACATCTGTGGTCATCAGTCCCCTAGAACTTAGAACTACTTAAACCTAACTAACCTAAGAACATCACACACATCCATGCCCGAGGCAGGATTCGAACCTGCGACAGTAGCGGTCGCGCGGTTCCAGACTGAAGAACCGCAGCCACACCGGCCGGCGCATCTCTCCAAATAAACGAAATTGTCATATAGTTCCTTAAATCTCTGGATGTCGTGAATTAAAAATAAAATAAAATAACATCTTGGTTACATGACTGATGAAGAATTTCATTGACATAGAGAGTTACTTAACCAGCCTAGTCCCCAGTCCATGATGAACCAGCAGAGATAGAATACAGGAAGATAATCCGAGGGTCATGGGGTTGAGAGCCTATCGGGAAATATTTTTATTTTCAATTTTTACGTTAAGTACAATGCAGATCAACCGAAATTATGCTCAATGTACTCTATGCATTAATATTTCCATGAAAGGCGTGAAAAGGGAAAGGCAAATTTAAGATTGTAAATAATTTCCAGAAAGGGTTCTAAGCCATACACGTGAACTGCGTTTATGAAATTATACTTTAATTATTTTACATATGATGATTTACACGCGCTGGGGAGATATTCATCGGAAAAAAAAAAAAAAACAGGAGAGGCAATAAATTTCTCGGCACCTTACACGAGTTATAGATGCCAATTTTTACAATTACATGAATGTTTTAAAGTGTTTATTGAAAATTATACGTCGTTTACATTCCTAAAAGGTTCATATTGGCGGCAAACAATGCGTAGCGCATCGTTTCGCCAAATACTGGTGAGGATAGCAAGACGCATACAGTGGAATGTATTTTGGTTCTGTCTCCTGGGGATTTCTTTTTGTCTCTCGATGAGATAAGAGCAATTTTGAAGCTTTTTCATCAATTCTTTACCTGTCGATAAAAACAGACATAGTAGCATTGCATTAACCGACGAGGACTGCTTGTAGATCAAAATGAAACTAACAGAATACGAAGTCATTTACGCTTTAATTACAGTTCCTTCTTGGGAAGTTATTTGCAGAGTCCTCGTGGACACTGACGAACTGGTGATGGAAATCAGAGACAAAATTCGTGAATATCATCGTTCCACAATTACGGAACTTTCACAACATTTACCCCAAATTTCACGGAGTTTGTTGCATGAAATTGTAGTAGAGAAGCTTGGTTACCACAGATATTTTGCTAGGTGGATTCCTAATATCCTAACGAAAGACCACAAAAAACAGACTGGCTGCAGCAGTGATCTTCCTCAAAGATTGCGAGAATAATGGTAACACAGTTATGGATCATATTGTAAATAGGGACGGGACTTTCGTGAAGCATGTCAATTCTGAAAGAAAAAGACAGTCGATGGAATGGGGACGTAAATTCTCCCAAGAAATCGAGAAAGTGTTTGCAAGCGCCGTCAGCAAGAAAGATGGTGGCTTTTGTGTTTTGGGACTCTTAAGAGTAATTCTCGTCGATTTCCTTGAAAGTGACAACAGTTGACTCAAACACTGACAAAGTTAAGCCGTAGAGCCCGGATTTTGCGCCGAGCGACTACCGCCTCTTCCCAGCAATGAAAACGTGCCTCGCTACACAACGCTTTGATACTGACGCCGAACTGCATGCCGGCATACACCAATGGCTGCCATCGCAGGCGGCAGATTTCTGCAGAACCGGTATTGAAAAACTTGTGCCGCGGTACGATAGTGCCTCAGTCTGACTGGCGATTATGTAGAAAAATAGCTTAAGAGTGTGCTTTTAGAGTGTGTATAATATAATTTGGATTTTTCCATTTTAATTTTTTTTTTAATTTCATAGGGTCTGTTACGTTTTGGATGCCCTCGTATATTTTCAGTCGCAAAATTTACTTTTCCCTTTGCCTTTGATTTTCATGCCTTTCATTAAAATATTGATAAATTCAGTATATTGGGCGTTATTTCGGCTGATTTGAAGTGTTACAAATATAAAAATTGAAAATAAGAGTTTCTGCTTTGGGACTCCATTCTACCACCGTCTGATTATCGTTCTGCACTCTTCCCTCTGCGCCACCGCTGCCTGGAAGCTATGTCAACATAAACAGCTCAGGCCTAGCACAATCCACACCAAAAAGTCTACTTTTCCCAACGGCTAGGTCACAAGTAGCGCCCACTTCCGTCACTCTCGTTTCTGGCCACGCCCTGCGTATGCTACAAATTTGGACGAAAAGGGTGACGACGAGTAAGCTCTATCTCCTTTTGAATTGCGACTGTTTAAAAAGGTGCGCCGGCCACTCAGAGTCGCACGCAGTGAGGTCGTGTGATTTTAGTGCCCTCTGGTGGCGTGTAGGCGGGGCGCCACCCAGCGGAGAACGACAGGTTTAAACATGTGTGCCGTTCCCCGCGAATCTGAGAGGCGGCGTTGGGTGCGTTCGGCGAAGCTGGCGTCGATATCGCACTATTTTTTAAATTACATATTATCACTAGAAATAACACAAACAAACTTCTTTATTGTGGTCTATGGATAATACAGCGTGCAGTCACATTAATAGACCAGCTGTCAAAAGCCTGGAAAACCACCTTTTGCAGTGCGGACTACTACTATTGGCTGGTTGGTTGATTTGGGGGAGGGGACCAAACAGCGAGCTCATCGGTCCCATCGGATTATGGAAGGAAGTCAGCTGTGCCCTTTCAAAGGAACTATCCCGGCATTTGCCTAAAGCGATTTAGGAAAATCACAGAAAAGCTAAATCAGGACGGCCGGACGCTGGTTTGAACCGTCGTCCTCGCGAATGCTTGTCCAGTGTGCTAACCACTGCGCCGTGTCGATTGGTAGACTACTATGAGACGTGCAGGAAGAGTGTCAGTGATATTCTGGAAGGTACCAAAAGAAATGTGGAGCCGTGCTGACTCCAGAGTCGTGGCCAGCTGCGCTAGGTTTCTCTGCTGAGGATTCATGGCGCGATCAGCCCACCCAAGGTGGCCGCTCAGATTCTCGAACGGGTTTGAATCTACGGAGTTAGGTGGCCTGTGGAGTAGGATAAACTCATATTGCTGTTTTTTGAACTACGCACTTATACTGTTGTGGGTTGGCAGGAGAGCCAACACCGGGTTACTAGAGGAAGCCGAAAGGCACGCGTTTTAGCTCACGCAGGCTGGCGTGATGTCTGGAACAGGACAAGGTAATTAGAATTTAGAAAAACGGACGTAGCTGGTGGAATACTTAACTTTAATCCATTAATGATGAGCGTCGCTCTTGACGGTACATGATTACAGTATCAATAGTAACTAGTACTGGCGCCTTGCTAGGTCGTAGCAAATGACGTAGCTGAAGGCTGTGCTAACTATCGTCTCGGCAAATGAGAGCGTATTTTGTCTGTGAACCATCGCTAGCAAAGTCGGTTGTACAACTGGGGCGAGTGCTAGAAAGTCTCTCTAGACCTGCCGTGTGCCGGCGCTCGGTCTGCAATTACTGATAGTGGCGACACGCGGGTCCGACGTATACTAACGGACCGCGGCCGATTTAAAGGCTACCACCTAGCAAGTGTGGTGTCTGGCGGTGACACCACATACACTGCGTGCTGTGTTACATGTTCCATTACCCTGCTGTTAGATACAAGCCTATTGAGGAAACACAAATTGCGTATAGGAAAATCCAGTGTGGAAATGTAGCAGTATTACGAAAAGGAAAGTTGCTACTCACAATACAGCGTAGATGCTGCTTCAGTTGCCAGAGTCTGCTGTCATGTGTGTGTGTGTGTATGTGTGTGTGTGTGTGTGTGTGTGTGTGTGTGTGTGAGAGAGTGTCTCTGTCGTCCATTTTTGACGAGGGCTGTGCTGGCCGAAAGCTTATGTGTGACACTCTTTTTGATGTGCTATCTGCGACTCAGCATCTCCACTACATCGTGAGTAGCAACTTTCAGTTGCCAGAGACTGCTATCATGTGCGTGTGAGTTGCGTGCGTGTGTGTGTGAGTTGCGTTTGCGTGTGTGTGTCTGTCGTCCATTTTTGACGAAGGCTGTGCTGGCCGAAAGCTTATGTGTGACACTCTTTTTGTTGTGCTATCTGCGACTCAGCATCTCCACTATATGGTGAGTAGCAACTTTCAGTTGCTAGAGACTGCTATCATGTGCGTGTGAGTTGCGTGCGTGCGTGCGTGTGTGTGTGTGTGTGTGTGTGTGTGTGTGTGTGTGTGTGTGTCTGTCGTCCATATTTTACGAAGGCTGTGCTGGCTGAAAGCTTATTTGTGGCACTTTTTGATGTGCTATCTGCGACTCAGCATCTCCACTACATCGTGAGTAGCAACTTCCAGTTGCCAGAGAATGCTGTCATGTCCGTGTGAGTTGCATTTGTGTGTGTGTGTCCGTGTGTGTGTGTGTGTGTGTGTGTGTGTGTGTGTGTGTGTGTGTGTGTGTGTGTGTTTGTGTGTGTGTCTGTCGTCCATTTTTGACGAAGGGTGTGCTGGCCGAAAGTTTATGTGTGACACTCTTTTTGATGTGCTATCTGCGACTCAGCATCTCCACTACATCGTGAGTAGCAACTTTCAGTTGCCAGAGACTGCTATCATGTGCGTGTGAGTTGCGTGCGTGTGTGTGTGAGTTGCGTTTGCGTGAGTGTGTCTGTCGTCCATTTTTGACGAAGGCTGTGCTGGCCGAATGCTTATGTGTGACACTCTTTTTGTTGTGCTATCTGCGACTCAGCATCTCCACTATATGGTGAGTAGAAACTTTCAGTTGCTAGAGACTGCTATCATGTCCGTGTGAGTTGCATTTGTGTGTGTGTGTGTCCGTGTGTGTGTGTGTGTCCGTGTGTGTGTGTGTGTGTGTGTGTGTGTGTGTGTGTGTTTGTGTGTGTGTCTGTCGTCCATTTTTGACGAAGGCTGTGCTGGCCGAAAGTTTATGTGTGACACTCTTTTTGATGTGCTATCTGCGACACAGCATCTCTGCTATATGGTGAGTAGCAACTTTCATTTTCATAATATTGAAACAGCGTATAGCGGTGGACATGGCCCCTAGGGATAGCTGCGTACTTGTGTTGACCCCTATTGCCTTCCAGAGTGACCATATTACCTAGGTAATGCCACGGAAACTTTCCTCAGACAATAATGCACCGGCCTGGACTCTTCCGACGATTGTTCTTTGCTTTCAGATGTTTCACGCCGTACACGCAAACGACCATCTGTCCGATGGAACATAAAATGCGATTCATTTGAAAAGGTCACCAGTCACCAGTCAGTGGACGTCCAGTTGCGGTACCGGGTTGCAAACGGCAGTCAGCATGGGTGCATGAACCAGGTTCCTGCTGCGGAGGCCTATGCAGAGCAGAATTCTCTGAACGGTTGTTGAAGATACACTGTTGGTAGCCCCTTGATTCATCTGGCACGTCAGTAGCTCAACAGTTGCTCGTCTGTTCGCTCGGACACAACTCCGCAGCCGTCGTTCGCCCCAGTCATGTACCACCCGTTGTCCATCACAGTTGCCTCGTTGGCGGTTTAGGATAGCGCCATTTACACATGCGCGGTTTACTTTAACAACAGCGGCATGCGAACAGTTTAAGAATTTAGCCTTTTCGGGAATGCTCCACCCTTGGCCCGAAAGCCAATGATCATGCCCTTTTGGACGACAGATAAATCGCTGCGCTTCCGCATTACGACAACGAGTGCAGTGTTTTTCGAATCTCCCTGACACGCTTTATATAGCCTCCACTGCTAGTGCCGCCACCTGCTGTCTGTGAGTTGTTATTGTACGTTGGCATCGAACATAGGCGACGGTTACATTACACTACCGGCAATTAAAATTGCTACACCACGAAGATGAATTGCTACAGACGCGAAATTTAACCGACAGGAAGAAGATGCTGTGATATGCAAATGATTAGCTTTTCAGAGCATTCACACAAGGTTGGCGCCGGTGCCGACACCTACAACGTGCTTACATGACGAAAGTTTCCAACCGATTTCTCATACACAAACTGCAGTTGACCGGCATTGCGGTGAAACATTGTTGTGATGCCTCGTGTAAGGAGGAGAAATGCGTACCATCACGTTTCCGACTTTGATAAAGGTAGGACTGTAGCCTATCGCGATTGCAGTGTATCGTATCGCTACATTGCTGCTCGCGTTGGTCGAGATCCAATGACCGTTAGCAGAATATGGAATCGGTGGGTTAAGGAGGGTAATACGGAACGCCGAACTGGATCGCAACGGCCTCGTATCACTAGCAGTCGAGATGACAGCCATCTTATCCGCACGGCTGTAACGGATCGTGCAGCCACGTCTCGATCTCTGAGTCAACAGATGGGGACGTTTGCAAGACAACAACCATCTGCACGAACAGTTCGACGACGTTTGCAGTAGCATGGACTATCAGCTCGGAGACCGTGGCTGCGGTTACCCTTGACGCTGCATCACAGGCGGGAGCACCTGCGATGGTGTACTCGACGACGAACTTGGGTGCACGAATGGCACAACGTCATTTTTTCGGATGAATCCAGGTTCTGTTTACAGCATCGTGAAGGTCGCATACTTGTTTGCAGACATCGCGATGAACGCACATTGGAAGCGTGTATTCGTCATCGCCATACTGACGTATCACCCGGCGTGATGGTATGGGGTGCCATTGGTTACACGTCTCGGTCACCTCTTGTTGGCACTGACGGCACTTTGAACAGTGGACGTTACATTTCATATGTGTTACGACCCGTGGCTCTACCCTTCATTCGATCCCTGCGAAAGCCTACATTTCAGCAGGATAATGCACGACCGCATGTTGCAGGTCCTGTACGGGCCTTTCTGGATACAGAAAATGTTCGTCTGCTGCCCTGGCCAGCACAATCTCCAGATCTCTCACCAATTGAAAACGTCTGGTCAATGGTGGACAAGTAACTGGCTCGTCACAATACGCCAGTCACTACCCTTGATGAACTATGGTATCGTGTTGAAGCTGCATGGGCAGCTGTGCCTGTACACGCCATCCATGCTCTGTTTGACTCAATGCCCAGGCGTATCAAGGCCGTTATTACGGCCAGAGGTGGTCGTTCTGGGTACTGATTCCTCAGGATCTATGCACCCAAATTGCGTGAAAATGTAATCACATGTCAGTTCTAGTATAATATATTTGTCCAATGAGTACCCGTTTATGATCTTCATTTCTTCTTGGTGTAGCAATTTTAATGGCCAGTAGTGTAATATGACTGGGTCGTGGAACTGGCAAGTGTTTTTCACTGTAGTGAGCTTCATGGGGATCATGCTTGGAATTAAATTACTAATTGGGCAAGAGATTAACACTGTAACCAAATAATCAGTTACAAAAGGACTAAATGGGTGCATACAATTTCTTCTTTTTCTTATTATGGTAGCAGCTGCTGGTGTTCACCACTGGGTCGGTGTATTCATAACTTCGGAGTTAAATGTTTGTCCCTTGAAAGTTTCTTCCGGTGTTGACGCAGAGTTTTGGCTGTCGGGCAAGGTTCTTGACACTTCTAAGTGAAGGAATTCCCAGTTTGACGATTGCCTTACAAGGCTTGTCCTGCTGGATGACGTTAGCGGGAACAGCCGAGCGGCAATTGATCAACTTCTGATGGGTGGTCTTCGTGACTTCGAGAGGTTAAAACTTTGATTCTGTAGAGGTGTGCAGCATTAACACCCCTGTCCATTTCGCATTGTTGTAATGGATGTTGTACTCCGTTGTGAAAGTTTAGTGTTCTTACTGGTCACGTCACCTCTAGTAACCATTTACGTTAATGTGAAACTATATCTGCCTTGGTCATGCAATCCTACGTTCTGAAGGACGATGCGTAATACAGCACTGAGGTCTTGAAGAAACCAACCTTTGGAGTGAATTCGCTTTAAATATTTTTAGTCCATTCGGCAGGTTTCTATATAAAAATTGCTTCGATGGCATTCAAAATAGTGTTTAATAATCTTTGCAAGCTGTACAGGTGTGTCTTAGATGTCGCTAGACGCAGATGTGTTGTTTTCTCGATGTGTTTCTCGCCACAGCTGCGATGTGACTCCACTCTCCTCCTGTAGCCTTCTAGCGCCGACCTCACTCTTTGGACAGAAAAAGAGTTTGCACGCGGGAAGGAGAAAGTTTCTCAGGAGCACGTTTCAGACGCCCCAGGTTTGCATACTTGCTAAATCCGCTTCTGAAGTAAGAAAACATCGAGAAATTACCTGTTGGTATCTGTCTCGGGTTCTTCGGTCGACGTTTGTTTGACGATTTTTCTGACGTTTCGTCAGCACGAGTGGCTGGCATTGTCAGTGCTTCACTCTGTTTTGCCACTAGCAATGGAGGGTGAAACTTTAGTAGTGCCAGCCACTCGTGCTGGCGGAACGTCAGAAAAATCATCAAACAAACGTCGACCGAAGAACCCGAGACAGATACCAACAGGCACTTCGTCACCAAGTGACCACGAAAGGCTCAACAATGTTATAAGAAAACATCACACAACACTTGCCCCTTACCACTACCGTGCTGGCCGCCCCCGGTAGCTGAGTGGTCAGCGTGACAGAATGTCAATCGTAAGGGCCTGGGTTCGATTCCCGGCTGGGTCGGAGATTTTCTCCGCGCAGGGACTGGGTGTTGTGTTGACCTAATCATCATCATTTCATCCCCATCCACGCTTAAGTCGCCGAAGTGGCGTCAAATCGAAAGACTTGCACAAGGCGAACGGTCTACCCGACGGGAGGCCCTAGTCAGACAACCACCGTGCTGACATTAGGTACACTGACAAATAGAACTGATGAGTATATCCACCTGCTTCCGAAGTACTTTCGCACCATCTACGCCGAAAGTAGCTAGTTTTCCAAATTTATTTACGAATTTCACGCTCATTTTAATGCATTCAAAGCTGGATATTAGCCGCTATTTATTCTTATAAAACACCTGTTGGCGTTGTCCTTGCTTCTATGCCTTGCGCGTACCTATCGAGTTTCGTTTCCCCGGTTGCAACATTTAGTCCTCTGGCATGTCTGCCTGCTACAATTTCTTCTTTCTGTGCATATCTAAACCTACAGCTAGCACATCTTCCATTACATATACCACAAAACTCAATTCTTATTCACTTTCAGCTACTATTGACGCATCATAAATGAATCGTTTTGTGCTAATTTTGTGCCCTTGACAAACAACAACAGTTCGTCAATTGAAACTTCCTGGCACATTAAAACAGTGTGCCGGACCGAGACTCGAATTCGGGCAAGTGCTCTACCATCTGAGCCACCCAAGCACGACTCACGACCCGTCCTCACAGCTTTAATTCCGCCAGTATCTCGTCTGCTGCCTTCCAGTCTTCACAGAAGCTCTCCTGCAGGAAAGTCTGGAAAGTAGGAGACAAGGTACTGGCGGAATTAAAGATGTGAGGACGGGTCGTGAGTCGTGCTTGGGTAGCTCAGACAGCCGGCACTGTAACTCAGTGTGTTCGGTCAGAGGGTTAGCTGCTCTCTGTAATAAAAAAAACTGAGTTTATGGATCAACGACGGATTGAAACGGATGTCTTGCGACGTCCGCTCCGAGCAGATGCAACGAACGAAAACGAACAGAATGAGATTTAAAAAGAAAAAAAAAGATGGTAAAGCACTTGCCCGCAAAAGGCAAAGGTCCTGAGTTCGAGTTTCGGTTCGGCACACAGTTTTAATCTGCCACGAAATTTCATATCAGCGCACTCTCCGCTGCAGAGTGAAATTGCCTTTTAAATGAACAAATAAACATCAATGGTGACAATGAACCTGGCTTACATCTTTCCTAGTTTTGAAGTCTTACACAGATCTCTCAGTGGAGACTATTCTAATTCGGTTTAAGGGAAGATAGTGGATTTCCATAACCCTGCCTGAAAAAGCAAAAACATTTTATTTCATCCTAGATCGTAAAACATCTTTCCATATTTATAGCGCCACAATAGGCGCCGAAATACGACCCCATTTGCATTTTGAATGTGGTTCTCCGTTCCATATACAAACACACCATCGTTTCGCTGTGTGTTTATACATGCTAGCGGCTTGCAGTAAACAGAAAATCATTTTCTTTGATCAAATCTAAGGCGATGCGCTAGATTTGTCAGATAAAGCTGACGGAAGGCAACATCTGACGAAAGTCCCCTATTTCACCATGTCGAATATATTTGACAAAGCAACTTTGTCAGAGAAATTTGATAGTGTAATACCGATCTAAGGCTGAGATCAGAGTGACACCGACAAAGGTCGTCAGAGGTTGCCTGATAACATCGGTCGCCGTGCGTCCAATAACCGTGGCAGGATGAAGGAGATTAGCATAAGTGAAGGTACAGTGTATTCTTTCGAGTAAGTTATATTTTAGCCTCCTTGGGCTGGGTGGATGCCACGATGCTCCGTGCTTCGAGACGTGCGCTACATTGCTGCTTTTTCTGTTTAAAGGACACTGGTTGCATGTGAGTAAGCTAGCTCTGTCCTCAGTTATTGGAATAGGAAGACAAGAATATATGAGCTGAAGAAGGAAACGTTCTGTTACATCCTGTTGTGGTTCGTAGTGACATCGAAAAGCAAGATTACAAACACTCTGCACAACTTCAAGTGAATTCAGCTAAACAGGCACGTATAAACTAACTTTCAGTGACTGTCATTCAGCGTATGTGAGAGAGAGGAACATAAATTGTACAATACGGTACTCTGGATACCTGAAGTACTCAAATGGTTCAGATGGCTCTTAGCACTATGGGACTGTGGTCATCAGTCCCCTAGAACTTAGAACTACTTAAACCTAACTAACCTAAGGACATCACACACATCCATGCCCGAGGCAGGATGCGAACCTGCGATCGGTCGCGCGGTTCCAGACTGCAGCGCCTAGAACCGCTCGGCCACCACGGCCGCCACCTAAACTACTGAAAAGTGGAAACACATACACCACATTTATGGTCACGTGCTATAAAAGAATCACCACGCTACTGGTATAAAAACGCCACGGTGTCGAGAGTGTGTGGAGAACACCAAATTTCGGGCATTACCTGTCACCACGGACAATGCAGTGACCTTCACTTAACGACGGAGAGCTGCGGTATTTGGGTATAGTTGTCAGTGCTAACAGACAAACAACACTGCGTGAAATAACCGCAGAAATCAATGTCGGACGTACGACGAATGTATCCATTAGGACCGTGCGGCGAAATTTGGTGTCTCTGGACTCTGGCATCAAACTACTGGCGCGAGTGCCTTTGCTAATAGCACGACATCGCCTGCAACGCCTCTCCTTGACTCGTTGGATGCTAGACGACTGGAAAACCTTGGCGTGGTCAGATGAGTCCCGATTTCAGTTGATAAGTGGTGATGGTAGGGTTCGATATCAGTTGGATGCTAGACGACTGGAAAACCTTGGCGTGGTCAGATGAGTCTCGATTTCAGTTGATAAGTGGTGATGGTAGGGTTCGATATCAGTTGGATGCTAGACGACTGGAAAACCTTGGCGTGGTCAGATGAGTCCCGATTTCAGTTGATAAGTGGTGATGGTAGGGTTCGAGTGTGCTGCAGACCCCACGAAGCCACGGACCCAAGTTGTCAGCAAGGCACTTTGCTTGCTGGTGGTGCCTCCAGAATGGTGTGGCCTGGGTTTAAATGAAATGCACTGTTTTCTCTACTGCAACTGAACCGATCATTGACCGGAAATGGTTATGTTCGGCTAGTTGGAGACAATTTGCATTTATTCATGGAGTTCCTGTTACCAATTGATTTTTTGTGGATCCTAGTTTGAAGAACGTTGTGGACAATTGGGGCGAATGATCTGGCCACCCAGATCGCCAGACATGAATCCTATCGAAAATTTGTGGGACTTAATCGAGAGGTCATTTCGTGCACTTTTGCAATTATAGACGGCTATAGAGGTAACATGGCTCAGTATTCCTGCAGGGGACTTGCAACGACTAGTTGAGTCCATGCCACGTCGAGTTGCTGTACTTTGCCGGGTATAAGAAGGTCCGATACGATATTGGGAAGTATCCCATGAATTTTGTCTCCTCACTGTAGTGTGTTGTGGCTTCATGTATTTCTGTATCCAGACTGTGTTTGTTCACCGTCGTGTTTTCTAAAACATTATGAGACTTTATCATTAATATAATACAAATATTTTCTGTAATATTTGACGTTACGTAAGTAATCAGTGCGCGTTCTCTCTCAGGAGTGAGTTTCTTCGATTTTATGAAACTTTATAACTTGATATCCTTACTCACTGGCCATCGAACTTTCCAGTTTCTCCTATAACATTTTCATGGATATTGAAATTTTTATTTATGTATACGACAGACAGAATAATACGGTTCGCATATGGATAAGGTAGGAAATGTGCCCTTTAGTAGTGCTAACAGAGGGAATTGATTACACGCCCAGCTTCGTAAACAATCTGCGTGGTTTGCGAGCCAGATGCAGCCGACAGCTGCCGCTGGAGAGAGCTGCAGCCACAAATCACGCTAACCGGCACGTCGCAAGCTCCCCTCTCTTCTAAACTGATACTGTTATTACTCAGCTTAGCCGCAAGTCCGTAGAGGGTGTTATATGTGACGTACAGTATAACTGGTTAGCATTTCCACCTGGAATTTGCGAGTGTAAGTCGGACCTTTCTTGAGTCGGTGGAAACCAATTACCTGAAATTGCTGTCGATCAACTTTGGGGTATCTATTTACTCGAAATTAACATTCAGAATGCCGTAATATCACTTTTATTCCTATTAGATCAATAATGAAACCTCATGTGACAAACTACTCGTAACGGAGAGCTTGGCTACCATCGAACAAGACAGGAAGAGCTCTTAACGCCGACTGCCGACTTAGGCGTGCAGTCCGTATCTCTTACTAGTTTCGACACAGTTCGTGGATTTCCCATCAAGTTCGTACTTACGGTACTAAGATATGCGTTTGTTATTGAACGGGTGTGAATTTTAACGAGCCCCACCCCACTACGCGCGACATACGGTCGCTTCGTCACCTAGCCAGCCAGCGTGGGAAATGCTCTCCGGCTCATGGCCGGCTACGGACTACAGCACTTCCTAACTATCGTGAATACATCAATAAGAGACAATAATTTATTAAAACTGGTAAAAACGTCTTCCTCACGTAAGAGACATCTTACAACGTCCCGTGAGATGTGTGCGCTGTGTGACGTGAGATTGCATTTCCCGCCCGCGTCCACGTCAGCGATAGCTGCCTCGCCCCATGGACGGCTGAATAACACGGATTCAGCCGCTCTCGCTTGTGTGGCGTGGCCTCGCCGCTGGACGCGGCGTTCTGTCTGTCCAGTCCTTGAGCCATTTCAGTTATCACTCTTCAAGACGTGGGAACTCAATTCGCCGTGTCCGCTTCCTCCTTCCTTACGTTTCAGTTTCAGTAATTTTAGTGTCTGCTTCAAGAGTCTCGGCAGCAAGTGTGACGGAATCCCGAGTTCGCTGGCTGCATCCTTTATTGTTTTTCCCGCTCCACGTTCCACCGTATCGATAACACGCTTTTGTTCCGCCAAAGTAAAACAGTTGTACGTCTTTGAAGTCATTCTTGCAATTGGTTTGTGTACTGTAGTATTTGTGTATCTGTTGAGGAAACAGATAGCGTCGTGAACAGTTAGAAGAAGCAGCAGTTATCTGCAAACTGACGAAACAGTTCGAATTACCAATTTTAAGTGGGCCATATTTTGCGGTAATATTTGGCCACAGTAGCGTTCACCGTCCATATTGCTGCTATGTGGCTGCAGTAGACGGCAATTTTGCGGTATGGCTGGGCAATATTGCTGATGTTGCAGGTAGTTACCGAAGTACTGCCGAGTGATTGCCCGTGTTTTTCGCCAAGGGCGCAGGATGTTTCGTGTTACAGGGTAAAGACTTCCGTCCTGCTCTTACCTGTCTTCCCTGCTGCAGTCACGTGTCAGAGAGAAACCTGTATCGTTTCGCTTCCGTTCCAAAGTTTGCGCGCATACATACAGGTTGTATGCCTCTTGTAGAGTGGAGAACTGGACAAACGAGAGAACTATGAATTTCATAAATGCGTTTCGCCTACGACCAGAGCTGTGTGGCATCGAAAGTAGTGTATACAGAGATCGCAGTTTGAAAAAGGACAGTTGTCAAACTGTTGCCCGTGAGCTCGGAATCACGTTTGATGAAGCGTACAAAAAAGTTGCCTAGGGAGAGTGGGAGCGCAGGTGTCTCTTCCGACGCGTGATTTGCATTTGATGTCTTGAGTATCATAGTGTCATTGTATGTATGTATGTCCCACATATCTTCCTAAATCAACGTATAGATTGCAACCAAACTTACAAGGACAAGTCCCCAGCGATGAGATCGACGTTTTGAATCTTTGTGCATGTGATTTTAATTAACTTCTTACGTTTTGTCATCCTGTATTTTTGTCCACGTTATTACATTCATTATTTCGGTTCCTTATTTTGCTTGAATTTCGTTTTGTTTACAATCCCTTCTTTCATTTAAATCATCATCTGTGTTCCTTTCTCCATTTTGTAAGACATTGCCGACCAAACTAATTGTTATCTTGTAACGAAAAATAAATTTTTAACTCAATTGCAAAGTCAAAGTGAATAGATTATTTCGTCTTAAATCGGCATTTTCAAGTTTTTTTACATAAAAAAAATAATTAAATTTACACGCACAAAGACCTCAACTGGAAAAAGGACAATAGAACAGAAAATGATTGTAATTTGAAAAAAATTAATATGGTGATTAAAATGATGTCACAAAGGAATAGAAATAACAATACATTTAACTCAATTAATAATTGAAAATAAAAAATTTCAAAGCACCTGATAAGATTGAAACCCACAACTTCTTGCACTTGCGGCCCGTACTTTAAGCGTTACGCTGCGCGATCAATCTATTAACTCTTTTCTTTTTTTTAAAAAAAAAAAAGCTGAAGACATCACACGAAATTCCGAAATTTTTTGTCATCTATTTTTCGTAAACGATGGCCCACCAGGGTGAATGGCAGCGAGGTTTGATTCTTGGGACCTTAACCTACAGCACCACATAGATGATTTCAAAAAGTCAGTCGCTGCGCTAGGGACCTCTCCTTGTTAGTACACACATGACGTACTATATTGGAATAAGCACTGTGGGAATAACATGCACCTGCCCTCATAGGTGTTGCGGTGGAGGTGGCATGAAAGCATAACTCAGGAACGCCGGGAGCATTTTCAATCAAATTTAGAATTAATTTTTCACCCTGCAGCGGAATATGCGCTGATATGAAACTTCCTGACAGAGTAAAACTGTGGGCCGCATTGGAGCACCAACGCGGCATGTGTGCCTTTAGCCGGTATTTTTTCTACCAGTTGAACTACCGAAGCACGACTCACGACCGTTCCTCAAAATTTTAGTCACCAAGATGCTTCAACCAAATTTGGTGTATACAGGGATGATTATTTGAGTAGAAATGCTGTGGCAGGAAGATAGCTCTAGAGGTAGCTTGGTTTGTGTGTGTGTGTGTGTGTGTGTGTGTTTGTATGTTAGCTTCATGAATGAAAAGTTTTTATTGTTCTGAGACAAAATAAGATTAAAAGACTAAATTTAAGAAATTTATGTGCTTCGCCAAAATTTTAGAGCGTCTTCAAATCGAATAATATTTATGTTAGAAAATAACTGGCATATGTACATTACTCAGAAAACTTAGACACCTTAAAATAATGAAATCAGTGCCATTGGAGTGTTGCAGTGGAGGTCGTCGTCCCAGTGCTACATCGATAAATACGTGTAGCTGTTTCTGTATCGTGGGACCTGCAGCATATATTAATATCACAGTACGACGTTATGCAGAGAATTGGAAAATAGCATGTTGATTCACATTTTAGTTTGGTGTAAGGGCTTACTTCGGCTTCATCGCCTTCATCAGTATATGTCCTGACGTTGTAGATGGACATATGTCGACTTTCAGTAAACCGCTATTGTTGTCTGTAGTTGTTGGCTGTAAATATTTTTTTCAGAAAAGTTTTAAAGCTATTCAACAATTTGGTGTTGCACGTATATTATAATAGGTTTTCTTATCAGGTGTTAAAAATTTTATTATGATATACGTGCAACAGCAAATTATTGAACAATATAAAACGTTGCTGAAAATAATATTATAACCAACAACTACAGAGAGCAATAATGGTTTACCCAAAGTTGACATATGTCCATCTACAACGTCAGGACATATACTGATGAAGGCGATAAAGCCGAAGTAAGCTTATAATCAAAATAAAATATCAAGCAGGATACTGTTTTCCAGTTCTCTGCATATGTTGCTGTATTGTTGTGATGAAATAAAAAAAATCACTAATTAGATAGTTTACGGTATCTTGGGAAATTATAGCGTGTTCTAAATACATTCTAGTCCAAAATTACTACAAACAAATGGAAATTATCTTTGTTTCTCGAAGACATGCTGACATTGCGATAAACAACTTCATTTAAGCAGATGTTGCTGCCACCTGCCGGAAACACGCAGAAAAGAAAACATGCAATGCACTGCAAGCGCATAATTTGTACACGCTACAGTCAGGCACAGAGACTTCCCTGACTTGGAAAAAAAATAGTATTTGGATGCGTCATGTATGCTTCAGAACGTCTGAGGAGGATAAATACTAGGTACCGCGCTGCAAAAGTCAAAAGGCTTAGTCTCCTGAAGCATGCTATCCTTATTTCTCGACACATGTTCTGATGTACGTTTTTGCTCCCTTTTGTTGCAGCTAAACGTGTCGGCGGAGCACGCCAAGTTCCAGAAGCAGCAGTGGCTGGAGACGATCAAGTACCCGTGGCACACGTACAAGGACCCCGACATCCGCCGCCAGTTCCAGAAGTACTCCGTGCTCGGCACGGCCGCCCTCTCCGAGGAGAAGTTCGACAAGGTCAGTCTCTGAAGATTGCCGTCAATTCTGCGAGCGAAACGCCACGCCAGCGGTAGTTTTTTTTTTTCCAGGTATATGGGTCAGTGATATTACCTTGGTCTTCCAGGGGGGTTTCGGTAAAGATCACTCACACGGCCTGGAAGAGCCTTATCATTTGGCACTATGGCTGCAGCACCTTAAGTGGCGTCACTGGCTCCTGAACACTTCGTGGTCCTTCCACGAAATATACACTCCTGGAAATTGAAATAAGAACACCGTGAATTCATTGTCCCAGGAAGGGGAAACTTTATTGACACATTCCTGGGGTCAGATACATCACATGATCACACTGACAGAACCACAGGCACATAGACACAGGCAACAGAGCATGCACAATGTCGGCACTAGTACAGTGTATATCCACCTTTCGCAGCAATGCAGGCTGCTATTCTCCCATGGAGACGATCGTAGAGATGCTGGCTGTAGTCCTGTGGAACGGCTTGCCATGCCATTTCCACCTGGCGCCTCAGTTGGACCAGCGATCGTGCTGGACGTGCAGACCGCGTGAGACGACGCTTCATCCAGTCCCAAACATGCTCAATGGGGGACAGATCCGGAGATCTTGCTGGCCAGGGTAGTTGACTTACACCTTCTAGAGCACGTTGGGTGGCACGGGATACATGCGGACGTGCATTGTCCTGTTGGAACAGCAAGTTCCCTTGCCGGTCTAGGAATGGTAGAACGATGGGTTCGATGACGGTTTGGATGTACCGTGCACTATTCAGTGTCCCCTCGACGATCACCAGTGGTGTACGGCCAGTGTAGGAGATCGCTCCCCACACCATGATGCCGGGTGTTGGCCCTGTGTGCCTCGGTCGTATGCAGTCCTGATTGTGGCGCTCACCTGCACGGCGCCAAACACGCATACGACCATCATTGGCACCAAGGCAGAAGCGACTCTCATCGCTGAAGACGACACGTCTCCATTCGTCCCTCCATTCACGCCTGTCGCGACACCACTGGAGGCGGGCTGCACGATGTTGGGGCGTGAGCGGAAGACGGCCTAACGGTGTGCGGGACCGTAGCCCAGCTTCATGGAGACGGTTGCGAATGGTCCTCGCCGATACCCCAGGAGCAACAGTGTCCCTAATTTGCTGGGAAGTGGCGGTGCGGTCCCCTACGGCACTGCGTAGGATCCTACGGTCTTGGCGTGCATCCGTGCGTCGCTGCGGTCCGGTCCCAGGTCGACGGGCACGTGCACCTTCCGCCGACCACTGGCGACAACATCGATGTACTGTGGAGACCTCACGCCCCACGTGTTGAGCATTTCGGCGGTACGTCCACCCGGCCTCCCGCATGCCCACTATACGCCCTCGCTCAAAGTCCGTCAACTGCACATACGGTTCACGTCCACGCTGTCGCGGCATGCTACCAGTGTTAAAGACTGCGATGGAGCTCCGATTGCCACGGCAAACTGGCTGACACTGACGACGGCGGTGCACAAATGCTGCGCAGCTAGCGCCATTCGACAGCCAACACCGCGGTTCCTGGTGTGTCCGCTGTGCCGTGCGTGTGATCATTGCTTGTACAGCCCTCTCGCAGTGTCCGGAGCAAGTATGGTGGGTCTGACACACCGGTGTCAATGTGTTCTTTTTTCCATTTCCAGGAGTGTACATTGGCGGCAGTAGAAACGTTCTACAGTCAGCTCCAAATGCCGGTTCACTAAATTTTCCCAATAGCAGTCCTCGAAAACAGCGTCGCCATCCAGGCATTCCATTTGAGTTCCCGAAGCATCTTCGTAATATTTTCTTGTTGATCGAACTTACCAGTAACAAATGTAGCAGCCCGCCTGTGAATTGCTTTGATATTGCCCTTCAATCCGACTTGGTACGGATCCCAAACACCGGAGCAGCACTCAAGAATACATTGCACTAGCGTCCTATATGCAGCCTCCTTTAGAGATTAACTGTACTTTCCCGAAACTCTCCCAATAAAACGAAGTCGACCATTTGCCTTTCTCACTACAATCCTTACATGCTCGTTGCATTTCATATCGCTTTGCAACGTTCTGCCTAGATACTTGAAGGACTTGACTGTGTCAAGCAAAACAGTACTAATGTTTTATTCGAAAATTATAGGTTCGGTGTCCTACTCATATGCTTTGGCTTACATTTCTCTACTTTTACCCTGCGGAGGTTCGAGTCCTCCCTCGGGCATGGGTGTGTGTGTTTGTCCTTAGGATAATTTACGTTAAGTAGTGTGTAAGCTTAGGGACTGATGACCTTAGCGGTTAAGTCCCATAAGTTTTCACACACATTTGAACATGTTTTCTACTTATAAGGCGAACTGCTGTTCATCACACCAACCAGAAATTTTGTCTAAGTCGTCTTGTATGCTCCTTCAGTCACTCAATGATGACATCTACCCGCACACCACAGCATCATCAGCAAACAGTCGCAGATGGCTTCTCGCCCTGTCCACCAGATCATTTATGTATACAGAGAATAATAGCGGTGCTATCACACTTTCCTGGGGCGCTGCAAACATTCTTGTCTCTGATGAACACTCGCTGTCGAGGGCAACGTACTGAGTTATATTCTTAAGAAGTCTTCTAGCCAGTAACATATCTAGCAAACTGTATGGTCGAATCTTCGTTAAGAATATGCAGTGAGGCACCGAGTCAAACATTTTCTAGAAATCTAGGAATGTGGATACAATAATCTTACTTTTCTGGGGCCTCTTCGTTTCATATAGTTCTTCCGACACTCCTCATAGACCTGTCACGTTACAGTTTTTCTGCTTTAGGTTCAGCCGCGTAAAATGTCAGATAATAACATGATATTAGAAAGATGCACCAGAATAGCTGCTTATAAAAACTAATCTTCATTAACGACAGAGTGTTTCAGCATTTATCGCGAATCCAGTTTTGGTGAGGCCGTGTACAAATTTGAATATCATTTATATTAAAGTGACTATATTATACTCATAGTCTGGTGTAACGTCCATATTACGTTGTTAGTGAACTGTGTAACTGTCAAAGTTTTGATTACATGGTAAATGACATAAATATATTGAAAATAATACGTTAATTATGGTTTGACAGTAGTTTGACAATTGTACTATTAAGACGCTATTTGTTTACAAAGATTATACCGATGAACACTGATATTATTTTACTAATTAAATTTTGTCACAGTTATCTTTCGTAATACTAGAACTGTCAAACGGTAATTAACGTCACTTACCATGTAATAAGAACACTGACAGTTATAAGACAGCTCAATAATGACGTAATATGAACGCCACATTATTCTAGATCTGAGTACAGTATAGTCACTTCAATATAAACGAGTCAAAAAATGGTTCAAATGGCTCTGAGCATCATCTAAGGTCATCAGTCCCCTAGAACTTAGAACTACTGAAACCTAACAAACCTAAGGACATCACACACATCCATGCCCGAGGCAGGATTCGAACTTGCGACCGTAGCGGTCACGTGCTTCCAGACTGAAGCGCCTAGAACCGCTCGGGCACACCGGCTGGCATAAACGAGTCACATTTATACACCGTCTCACCAAAATGACATTCGCACGTACTTGAGAATGGCGATAAATCTGTAAACAGTGTGTCGTTAATGAAGATTAATTATTATAAGCAACTATTGCGGTGTACCTTTCCAATAAGTCTGCCACCTTACATTAAATGTTCAGTTAGCTGTTTGTGATTTCTTCCATTATACTCCCCAGCAACTTCAAATTTTCCAGCATTATGAGTTACCCCCACCCACTGTCATGTTTACCGCATAGACCTGTCCTTTTTCTCGTTGTGACCATAGGCTGAGATTTCTTTGCCTTAAGTTTTCTACCATACCGTTGTACAGCTTGTTCCTATATTGTTAATAAATATGTAACTGGATGAAGCCAACTGAAGATCGGTGAAAGATCGAGACGCTTCTTGGCGTAAATAAAATTTTAAAAAAGCGACGGGTTGGTGTGTTTGTTCTCGTAACGAACAGTCAGAGAGTTTTAGGAGTTTTTGAAGACGAGCAGCAGGCAATCACTCGCTGGGCTGCGCGACAGCCGATACGCGGTAAGCGGAGAGCGAAGCAATCAGCTGGCTGTGTTTGCTGACCGTCACCGCAGCCGAGCGCCACCCGATATGCCCGCAGGAGCGACGCCGAACGCCGACCTGCCGCGTCGCCCGTCCACAGGGACGATCCGGCGTCAGGCATTGCCTTCCACTGCAAGCAGAGGCGCGGCGCTGTTTGGTTGTGGCGATCCACTTCGAGCCAATGTGGGAAGTGTGCGTCGCACCGTGACAGGGATTTGGTTCTCCACGTAGCCCCGTTTTAGGCCAGTTCACTCGGGAGGCTCACACGACCCACTGATGAACTGCAGTGTGGTTCAGAGCGGTGCGCAGGAGGATCACAACAGACAGCAGACTCAAGAGAGACCCCACATATTTATTTTATTTGCTTAGCCTGTTCATCGGCCAAGGAATGACAGATACCAACACATACACATACAATATATACACGACAATAATAATAAACAGCAGCAATACTAATAACAATCTGTACTACTGTGTAAAGACTGTCGTTGATTAATGTTGTTACCAAAAATCCTGAAAAGTCGTCTACCGATATACTTCAAATTTTTATTCGATACTCTAATCAACATTCCGACGGACATATGCTATATACTCGTATTTTTATTAGGTGTAATATGTACAGTGAAGAGCCAAAGAAACTGGTAAACCTGCCTAATATCGTGAAGGGCCCCCACGACCACGCAGAAGTGCCGCAACACGAAGTGGCATGGCCTCTACTAATGTCTGAAGCAGTGCTGGAGGGAATTGACACCGTGAATCCTGCAGGGCTTTCCATAAATCCGTTAGAGTACCAGGAGCTCGAGATATCTTGTGAACAGTACGTTGAAAGGCGTCTCAGATATGCGCAATAATGTTCATGTCTGGGGAGTTTGCTGGTCAGCGGAAGTGTTTAAACTCAGAAGAGTGTTCCTGGAGCAACTCTGTAGCAATTCTGGATGTATGGGTTATCACGTTGTCCTGCTGGAATTATCCACGTCCGTCGGAATGCACAATGGATATGAATGGATGCAGGTGATCAGGCAGGATGCTTACGTACGTGTCACCTGTCAGAGTCGTACCTAGACGTATCAGGGGTCCAATATCATTCCAACTATACACGCCCCACGCCATTATAGAGGCTCTACCAGCTTGAACAGTCCCCTGCTGACATGCAGGGTCCATGGATTGATGAGTATGTCTCCATACTTGCACACGTCCATCCGCTCGATTCAATTTTAAAGGAGTCTCGTCTGACCAGGCAACATGCCTCCAGTCATCAACTGTCCAATGTCGGTGGTGACGTGCCCAGAGGAGGCGTAAAGCTTTGTGTCGTGCAGTCATCAAGGGTACACGAGTGAGCCTTCAGCTCCGAAAGCCCGTATCGATGATGTTTTGTTGAACGTTTCGCACGCTGACGCTTGTTGATAGCCCAGCACTGAAATCTGCAGCGATTTGCGGAAGGGTTGCACTCGATAGCGAGTGTTCATCAGATACAGGGGTATCAGTAATACACCAGGGAAGTGTGGACAGAACCGCTATTGTTCTTTGTATACATAAATGATCTGACGGACAAGGTGAGCAGCAATCTGAGGTTTTTTGCTGATAATGCTGTCGTGTACGGGAAGGTGTCGTTGAGTGACTTCAGGAGGATACAAGATAACTTAGACAAAGTTTTGAGTTGGAGTGGTGAATGGCAGCTTGCTCTAAATGTAGAAAAGTGTAAGTTTATGCAGATGAGAAGGAAAAACAATGCCGTAGTGTTCGACTACAGAACTGGCAGTGCTGCGTGACACAGTCGCGTCGATTAGATAGGTAGGCGTAACACTGCAGAGGGATATGAAATGGAATGAGCACGTGGGTTAATGCGGACGAGTACGAGAAACAGCCCTGTAACGTCCGAATACAGCATTAGTAACTTTGCAAAGGGAAGCCCAACGCTCGAGTTCGTCTTATTGGGAGAATTTTGGGAAAGTGTAGCTCGTCCACAAAGGAGACGACTTAACAGAACGCTAGTGCGACACATTCTTGAGTAGTGTCAGCGTTTTTGGGATCACCACCAGGTCGGATTAGAGGAAGACATCGAAGCGATTCACAGGCGGGCTAGATGTGTTACCGATAGGTTCCATCAGTACAAAAATATTACGGAGATGCGTGGTGAACTCAACTGGGAATCCCTGGCGGGAAGACGATCGGCTTTCCGCAAAGCACTACTGTGCAGCTTGAGAGAACCCCGGCGTTTGAGGTCGACTGTAGAACGATTTTACTGCCGCCACCGTATATTTCGCGTAAGGACCGCCGAGATAAGAGAGATTAACGCTCGCACGGACGCTTTTAGCCAGTCGTTTCTCCCACGCCCTATTTGCGAGTGGAACAGGAGAGGAAATGAGTTATAGTGGTAAATCGTATCGTTCGCCATGCACCGTGCTGTGGTTTGTGGAGTATGTATGTAGGTGTAGATGTAGATGTGGCTTTCACAGAAGCATTCAGTGCCAGTTCCAGTTTGAAAATCGGGATCATAACAAACATTACGTCATGTTCTTCCTTTCTGAGGTTAGTTTCACTCCTGTGACTCTATGTTTGAGACCCTCAGCTTTCTGTTACCAATCCCGCGTCCGGCCATCCTGATTTAGGTTTTCCGTGATTTCCCTAAATCGGTCCAGGCAAATGCCGGGATGGTTCCTTTCAAAGGGCACGGCCGACGTCCTTCCCCGTCCTTCCCTAACCCGATGAGACCGATGACCTCGCTGTCTGGTCTCCTTCCCCAAAACAACCAACCAACCAACTTTCTGTTACGAAGGTAAGCCTTCAGCCATGTAAGAGGGATGCTATAAACGCCATAAAACTTTATTTTGCCAAGTGTACTCTTGTGATCCACGCTGTCAGTGGCTTCGGCAGGGAAACAGCTGCGCCTCTGTGGGGTGTTCCATGCTTGCGTCGTTAAGCGGCCGTGTGGAAAGGCCGTTATACATCGAAAGACTCGAAGCGAAAGAAACAGCGCCGTCTCACGCCAAGTAAAAAAAAAAAGTAGCAGACGGGGCCTTGTGTCTCTCCGCGTGACCAGCACGGGGCGCTGGAGCGGAGCGGTTCGCTGACCTGTGCCTACAGCCTAGCCGCCTAGCGCCCAACTGGTTTGGCGCGGCCTCCGAGGACAGGGCGACGTTCAGCTGGCCGCGTGGTCACTGGCCTCTGCTGCCGGTGGCCGAGGGGGCGAGGGCCAAGTGGTGGCTACAAAAATAGACCTCAGGCTGTCAGAGACAACTAGGGTCACAGTTATACGATTGGCAGAGGATCGTGCACCCGTGTTCAGAAAAAAAAACGGGGCACCTTGAACGACTAGAGATAGAACGTTCGTAGTCACGGAACATGTGCATGAGTACGTTCTGCAGGAGCATGAACCAGGGTTCAAGGTCAACATCGATATCGCGGCGCAGCACCATCTACCGGTAAAATGTGCCTGCGGCTCTCGTTTTCGCTGTAAACCGAAGGTAATGGATCTGTGTGACTCTAGTAGACGTGTAGGATACCTCGCAGACGTGCGCGAAACGTATCGTCGAATCAGTGAGTTTGAAAGAGGGCGCATTATTGGCATGAGAGAACCTGATGCATCCATCCGGGAAATTGCTACTCGTGTGGGACGAAGTGTTCGGCAGTGCAACGGGTGTGTACGGAATGGTTCACGGAAGGCCGTAGAACGCGACGAGATGCGTCAGGTCGCACCACCCACACCACACTCGGAGAAGATCGACACCTCATCCGAATGGCATTGCAGGGCAGATGTGCGTCCTCCTCGACTCTGGCGCAGTAGTGGAACACACGGTACACTGTCAGGTGTAACAGTAAGTCGCCGTTTATTACGGCACTGGTTACGTGCGTGTCGTCCACTTCTCTGCCTACCTTTGACGAACGTCCAGAAACGTGCTAGGCAGCAGTGCTGTAGGGAACGATGTCACTGGGGACAGGAATGACATCAGATAGCGTTTTCGGACGAATCCGGATTCTGTTTGTTTGAAAATGATGGCCGTGTTTTGGTTAGCCGCTGACAGGGGGAGCGGCATGACAGTGAGTGTATTCGCAGAAGACATACGGCACCACCTCAAAGCCTTATGGTGTGGGGTGCTATTGGTCACAACTACAAATCACAGCTGTGTCCAGGGCACTTTGACCAGTGTGACCTACGTGAATAACATCCTACGAACCGTAGCCGCAACCTTTCTGGACACCACTCCAGAAGCCATATTTCAACATGACAATGCACGACCACATGTTGCTGCACGAACACGTGCCTTCTTGGTGTCACAGGATATCAGCCACGTGCCTTCTTGGTGCCACAGGATATCAGCCTTTTGTCCCGGACCGCCAGTTGTCGCCAATCGAAATTGTGTGGGATATGGTGAAGCGATGGGTACAGCGCTGTGACTCAATCCCAACCATCACAGATGAACTTTGGAACCAGGTGAATGCAGCATGGGTGGCTATACGCACCTTATACGCACCTTATACGCGTCGATGCCATCTCGTGTGGAACAAGTTATCAGGGCCCATGGCGAACCCTGTGCTTACTAGGCAACAGGACACATGCTGAACAGAGGTGACTGAAATGTTTATCGTTTCAGCAGAAGGTACTACTGTACATGTCCCGAGAATGTGAACGTCCTATATCTAGTCGTTCAAGGTGCTCTGGTTTTTTTCCTGAACATGAGTGTATTTCGTGATCGGTCACCGATGGTCAGACAATATAAACGGCAACCAACGTTTCGCAGATGATGCAGTTATCTACACTGTCTGACAAAAGGAGTGAAGCGTCCAAAGGACAAAGTCAGGTGTCAGAGTAACTTGGTTCAAGTGCACACCATCGGTGGTTATGCAAATGATTAGAGTAGCAATTCTCTGTGACAGGTAGAACGTCCACCAGAATGCATTACTTTTGAAACTCCGCAGCAGTGTGAAAATTTCATTCTGCATTAGTTTTGTTGTGTTTAGTGCTGTTACCAGACCTGCTAGCGTAAATAAATACAATTAACAATGTCATTATGAATTACCTCGAAGAGAAGATTTATTGACAACTAGCCAACACGGATTCAGAAAATATCGTTTTTGTGAAACGTAATTAGCTCCTCAGGAGTGAAAACTATCTATCAGTTTAATAAGTCATGCCTGCAAAATACTAACACCAATTCTTCACTGACGAATGGAAAAACTGGTAGAATCCGACCTCGGGGAAGATCAGTTTTGGATTCCGTTAGAAATGTTGGAACAATAACTTGGAAAGTGGACACAACAATAATGCTTGTTTACAGATGGAAGTTCGACTGGGTTATGGGGAGCAGAGGACGAATGAAATCAATAATCGATGTTTTCGTAAAGCCTACAACTGTGTCATTCATGATTTAAATAATGAAAAACTGCACGATTTGTTTTTTCATGCTTAGCATCGCGCGTTTCCAGAATTTATTCTAATTTTCAAGTGAATTTATTTACATACATAAAAATTGTTTACATGCGAATATCACAAAAAATATTTATGTAAACAAATCACTTGAAAAAGAGAATAAATTCTCGAAACGCGTTGTGCTAAGCATGAAAAAATAGGAGGAGACTAGCGTTTAACGTCCCGTCGACAACCAGATCGTTAAGACGGAGCACAAGCTCGTATTATGGAAGCATGCGGAAGGAAATCTACCGTGCCCTTTGAAAGAAACCATCCCGAATTTGCTTGAAGAGATTTAAGGAAATCACGGAAATATTAATCAGGATAGCAGGACGCGGGTTTGAACCGTCGTCCTCCTGTATACGAGTCCAGTGTGCTAACCACAAGCCACCTCGCTCGGTATGAAAAAAATAAGTAAACTGGTGTAGTTTTTCATCGTGACTTCCAGTAAATAAATAAGTTCTGTGAGAGCTGAAAGAGTTACCCACGCTTCAGTGAACACAATTCTAAAATCTTAAGAGCTTTACGTTCGCCGGCAGGTGTGGCCTAGCGGTTCTAGGCGCTTGAGTCTGGAACCGCACGACCGCTACGGTCGCAGGTTAGAATCCTGCCTCGGGCATGGATGTGTGTGATGTCCTTAGGATAGCTCGGTTTAAGTCTTTCTAAGTTCTAGAGGACTGATGACCTCAGATTTTAAGTCCCATAGTACTCAGAGCCATTTGAACCATTTCTATACGTTCAAAACAGTGAATTAAGTTTTTGTAGTCACACGCTCTTCTTTCAGCAGAGTCTTGAGGTTAGGTCGATACGGGAAAATAAGTTTCTCACTTCAGATTCGGAACCGGAGTGCAAACCCTAGCTTCAGTCAAAAAGAATTAACATTTAACAACTATTGTGGCGTTCTTCGCTAAAGAAGTGTTGAGAACCAACAGTAATGAAATATCTACAGGGTGTTTCAAAAATGACCGGTATATTTGAAACGGCAATAAAAACTAAACGAGCAGCGATAGAAATACACCGTTTGTTGCAATATGCTTGGGACAACAGTACATTTTCAGGCAGACAAACTTTCGAAATTACAGTAGTTACAATTTTCAACAACAGATGGCGCTGCGGTCTGGGAAACTCTATAGTACGATATTTTCCACATATCCACCATGCGTAGCAATAATATGGCGTAGTCTCTGAATGAAATTACCCGAAACCTTTGACAACGTGTCTGGCGGAATGGCTTCACATGCAGATGAGATGTACTGCTTCAGCTGTTCAATTGTTTCTGGATTCTGGCGGTACACCTGGTCTTTCAAGTGTCCCCACAGTAAGAAGTCACAGGGGTTCATGTCTGGCGAATAGGGAGGCCAATCCACGCCGCCTCCTGTATGTTTCGGATAGCCCAAAGCAATCACACGATCATCGAAATATTCATTCAGGAAATTAAAGACGTCGGCCGTGCGATGTGGCCGGGCACCATCTTGCATAAACCACGAGGTGTTCGCAGTGTCGTCTAAGGCAGTTTGTACCGCCACAAATTCACGAAGAATGTCCAGATAGCGTGATGCAGTAATCGTTTCGGATCTGAAAAATGGGCCAATGATTCCTTTGGAAGAAATGGCGGCCCAGACCAGTACTTTTTAAGGATGCAGGGACGATGGGACTGCAACATGGGGCTTTTCGGTTCCCCATATGCGCCAGTTCTGTTTATTGACGAAGCCGTCCAGGTAAAAATAAGCTTCGTCAGTAAACCAAATGCTGCCCACATGCATATCGCCGTCATCAATCCTGTGCACTATATCGTTAGCGAATGTCTCTCGTGCAGCAATGGTAGCGGCGCTGAGGGGTTGCCGCGTTTGAATTTTGTATGGATAGAGGTGTAAACTCTGGCGCATGAGACGATACGTGGACGTTGGCGTCATTTGGACCGCAGCTGCAACACGGCGAACGCAAACCCGAGGCCGCTGTCGGATCACCTGCTGCACTAGCTGCACGTTGCCCTCTGTGGTTGCCGTACGCGGTCGCCCTACCTTTCCAGCACGTTCATCCGTCACGTTCCCAGTCCGTTGAAATTTTTCAAACAGATCCTTTATTGTATCGCTTTTCGGTGCTTTGGTTACATTAAACCTCCGTTGAAAACTTTGTCCTGTTGCAACAACACCGTGTTCTAGGCGGTGGAATTCCAACACCAGAAAAATCCTCTGTTCTAAGGAATAAACCATGTTGTCTACAGCACACTTGCACGTTGTGAACAGCACACGCTTACATCAGAAAGACGACGTACAGAATGGCGCACCCACAGACTGCGTTGTCTTCTATATCTTTCACATTACTTGCAGCGCCATCTGTTGTTGAAAATTGTAACTACTGTAATTTCGAAAGTTTGTCCGCCTGAAAATGTACTGTTGTCCCAAGCATATTGCAACAAACGGTGTATTTCTATCGCTGCTCGTTTAGTTTTTATTGCCGTTTCAAATATACCGGTCATTTTTGAAACACCCTGTAAGTCTGACACTATCTTGTCGGGTGGAAGAACAACAGTACAGTTATACTCGTACCAAGTCCCAACGAGCACGTCGCTGATCCCAGTTGAGCAGGTGGCGTGCCCTCCAGAAGTGGATGGCGCAGTTATCTTCAGGTTGCTGGCTGCGGCGGGACCGCTATCCGGAACTCGCGCGCCGGTCTAAGTAGTCGCCTCTCAGATGGATACGTGCGGACCTGTTTTCAGCAAGTGATACGAAGAAGTACGGTTTGCCAACGACCTCCACTGTCGCTGTGTACACTGCCTGGTGAACTGCCCGGAGTGCTGTTGACGCCATCTGCTGGTCCGGCCGGAGTTCCAGGGTTGCTGCGAAGTTCATGACGTCTGCAGTGTAGGGGCTGAGCTCGCTGCAACCCGCATAACGAATGACTTGTGCGTGTTGCCGTCGTCAAGTGTTGTCTCAGGCGCCACGGCATCTTCCTCATCTTACACTGAAGAGCCAAAGGAACTGGTACACCTGCCTAATATCGTGTAGGGCTCCCGCGAGCACGCAGAAGGACTCGATTAATGTCTGAAGTCGTGCTGGAGGGAATTGACACCATCAATCCTACAGGGATGTCCTTAAATCCGAAAGAGTACGAGGGGGTGGAGATCTCTTCTGAACAGCATGTTGCAAGGCATCCCAGATATGCCCAATAATGTTCACGTCTGGAGAGTTTGGTGGCCAGCGGAAGTGTTTAAACTCAGAAGAGTGTTCATGGAGCCACTATGTAGCAATTCTGGACGTGTGGGGTGTCGTATTGTCCTGCTGGTATTGCCCAAGCCCGTCAGCATGCACAATGGACATGAATGGATGCAGGTGACGAGACAGGATGCTTAGGTACGTGTCACCTGTCAGAGTCGTACCTAGACGTCTAAGGGGTCCCATATCACTCAAACTGCACACGCCCACACCGTTATGGAGCCTCCACCAGCTTGAACAGTCGCCTGCTGACATGCAGGGTCCATGGATTCATGAGTTTGTCTCCATACCTCCACACGTCCATCCGCTCTATACAATGTGAAAGGAGTCTCGTCTGACCAGGCAACATGTTCCCAGTCATCAGCTGTCCAATGTTGGTGTTGACGGGCCCAGGCGAGGCTTAAAGCTTTCTATCGTGCAGTCATCAAGGGTACACGAGTGGGCCATCGGCTCCGAAAGCCCATATCGATGATGTCTCACTGAACGGTTCGCACGCTGACACTTGTTGATGGCCCAGCATTGAAATCTGCAGCGATTTGCGGAACGGTTGCGCTTCTGTCACGTTGAACGATTCTCTTCAGTCGTCGTTGGTTTCTTACTGGCAGGATCTTTTTCCGGCCGTAGCGATGTCGGAGATTTGATGTTTTGCCGGATTCCTGATATTCACGGTACACTCTGGAAATAGTGGTACGGAAAGTTTCCACTTCACCGCTACCTCGGAGATGCTGTGTCCCATCGCTCGTGCGCCAACTATAACACCACGTTCAAACTCATATCTTGATAACTGCCATTGTAGCAACAGTAACCGATCTAACAACTGCGCCAGACACTATAGGCATTGCCGACCGCAGCGCCGTATTCTGCCTGTTTACATATTGTTGTATTTTAATACACATGCCTATACCAGTTTCTTTGGCCCTTCAGTGTAAAATACTCTGTAGTGTAGCTGTCTACCTTGAAAGTTTGTACAAGCACATGTTTTTGAAAACTATAATATGGTCTCAAAAACAAAACACCATTAGATTAATATTCTCCTACTTCGGACCAATATTTTCAGGAGGCTTCGAAGACAAATTAAGGAACTGTAAAGACTCCACTTGGATATATCGCTAATGCAAGTTATCTGTCCACCGGCCGGGCGATGTAGCGCAGTGTGGCAGTTTAGTCACTGTACTGCTATTCAGGGGAAAGTGAAGTTCGTGTCCACCACTTCTCTTACAGATTGGATTTGCATGAAAACCTGTTGCTTTCTTTGAAAGAGCGATGTACAGTACTCTTCATGCAAGAGTTATTGATGAAATGCATGGAGCAAAAACGGGGATACCCGCGTTCGTAGCTGAGGTCGCTTACGTACGCCTTTGCGATGGCGTTCGACTCGATTGCACGCCGGTTTGAATAGTGGTCGCGGATATCACTGTCAGTATTCGGCCGACGAAAAGAGAAATGGAGAACTGGTGGCGTAAGGTTCCTGATTAGCAGCGTTTGCGCCGGTGTCCTGGATTAAATTCCAAACACTTCTGCAGTGTCTCATGAAGCTAGGCAGGTGACACTGTTGATGGTGATCCGTCCTTCAGATGGTGATGTCAAGCTTGGCGCCCCCCGTGGTGCTTTTCGAGAGCAACAGGATAGGTGCCTGCACCAGGATCTACCCTCCACCTTCACCCACCATCACCATACGATACAATACAAAAAATGGTTCAAATGGCTCTGAGCACTATGGGACTTAACTTCTGAGGTCATCAGTCCCCTAGAACTTAGAACTACTTAAACCTAACTAACCCGAGGACATCACACACATCCACGCCCGAGGCAGGACTCGAACCTGCGACCGTAGCGAATACAATACAAGCACAGCACAACACAACTCTACACACGCGTCCATTACACTCACCTACACTACACAAATACACATACGAATCTACTCCCATACGTCCGTAAAGAAAGGGATTAAAGTGCGTGGAGGAAGAGGGCCTTTCCGCAAGGCAGCTAAACCCATCCCATGGAATTTCCGTGACAGCAATTGCATACGGTATTTACATTTAAGAAAGGGACTGGACTGCGGAAAGAATGGGAACACTGGGTTTGGGTGCACTCAGCCTCGCGATGCTCTCTTCCGCGTCGAACCGAAGCTATTAACAATGCTAGATGTCGTTGTGGTTTTAGTGTTATGACTCATCCTGGGGAGTGACTTAATTTTTTTGAGCGGTCTGCTCGTTTCCTGAGTTTGCAAAATCGAACTGCATGGCAAGTGCACAATATTCTGAACACCTTTCCTATTTGTAAACTATTTAAACTCATTTTCTCTTTTAGTGGGAAAGGCTCCCGTGTGCAGTCGTTTGCTGATGACAAAACAAACGCTAATTTTGTGCACATAAACATTACACTTGTGTCCAAAATTAAGAGGCCTAGAACAATAGTGTCTCCCGGAAGTATGAGGGCCTGGTAAGAGATTTCGTCACTCAGCCCACATAACATAACTGCCGTGTGTTTCCGTCTTTATGACATTCTCGGACGCACTCTGCAGGGCAATGAAAATGTTCCTGCAGCACTTTCGGTGGGAGGTGTTTGATCACCCACCATACAGCCTGAAAGTGGCTCCCTCTAATTTTCTTTTCGGCTCACATAAGCACTGGTTATGAAGACAACATTTTGACACGGACAACAAGCTGCAGAAGAGGTTAGAGAATCGGAAGAAAAGACAGGCGGCTGCCTTCTATGACAAGGATGTTGGAAAGTTTGTACATATGTCTAAGTCGGAACAGCAATTGTGTTAAGAAGTAGCTGGAAGGTATATCAAACTGTTGCAAATAAAATATGTGGTTTCCATTTCGCCACCGATCGGACCTTCCTTTCGGAATAACGATCGTATTTAGGGGTAATGCTAGGAAACGACATGCAGTGGGACAGTTAGGCAAAATTTTGTTTCGGTATTTGGAGAGCTAATCATGTAGGCATGACAGCAGATATGCAACGAATTCAGAGACGCGCTGCTACCATCGTAACAGCACTTAGGCCAGTGTAACATAAATGCTCGGAGAAAAATGGGGATCGTTGGAAGAAAGACAACGTCTTCCTCGCGAAGCACTGTGTAGGCATCATGAGACTAGGCCACGTACTCCTTCACATACGGTCTGCAAGCCACCTTATAGTGCGTGGCGGAGAATACTTTGCGCACTACTGTCGCTGCACGCCTTTCGTATTCCAGCCGCGAATGGTTCCTCGGGAAGAATGGTTGTCGGGATGTCTCTGTGTTATTTCGAATCTCCCTAACTTCACCTTCATGGTCGTCTCACAAGAAGTGCATAAGAGGAAGCAATATATTAGTTGAGACCTTAACTTTTCCCGGCGAATCGAATGTTCAAATAACTTACGGGTTTGCTGCCGGGTGACTTCGTCGAACACCGCCGATATTTCGACAGGAGCACTCCCTGCCATTCTCAAGGCACAAATGTAAGGAAGAAAAAATGTGCAAGCAAATTTAATACCTCGGTTCACAGAGGAGAAACAAGGAAGACACCACACACAGAACAAGTGCAACACAACCAAAGATAACCAACATCAGAAATATCGATAGTTACTATTAATCAACAGGTGAGGTAGCACTAATTCTGTCCCTCTGTTTTTTGATGAGAGACAGAGCCGGATTCCAAGCAGCATTTAAACAAAATCCACCATCTCTGTTAATAAGGTTGCTTGATAGTCTGATTTCAACAGCTTCCTTAATAACGCTATCCCAATAGCTGGACGTGCAAGCCAGAATCTCCGTGTTGTTGTATTCCATAGGATGACCGGTGTCAAGGCAATGTTCTGCAATAGCGGATTTGGCTCTGAGCACTATGGGACTCAACTGCCGTGGTCATAAGTCCCCTAGAACTTAGAACTACTTAAACCTAACTAACCTAAGGACAGCACACAACACCCAGCCATCACGAGGCAGAGAAAATCCCTGACCCCGCCGGGAATCGAACCCGGGAACCCGGGCGTGGGAAGCGAGAACGCTACCGCACGACCACGAGATGCGGGCTAGCGGATTTGCTCGACTGTTGTAAACGTGTGTGACGCTTATGTTCAATACACCGGTCTTCCACAGTCCTGATTGTCTGGCCAATTTATGACATGCCACAACTGCAAGGAATACGATAGACCCCAGCCTTATGCAAACCAAGATCATCTTTTACGGACGCCAACAGGGCCTTAATCTTAGCAGGTGGTCGAAAAACGCAGTATTGGCCGTATTTTGCGGAAATATGATGTGATGTCTCTCATCAAAAAACAGAGGGACAGAATTAATGCTACCTCACCTGTTGATTAATAGTAACTATCGATATTTCTGATGTTGGTTATCTTTGTTTGTGTTGACACTTGTTCTGTGTGTGGTGTCTTCCTTGTTTCTCCTCTGTGAACCGAGGTATTAAATTTGCTTGCACATTTTTTCTTCCTTGCCTTTGTGCCTTGAGAATGGCAGGGTGTACTCCTGTCGAAATATCGGCGGTGTTCGACGACGTGACCCGGCAGCAAACCCGTAAGATATTTGAGCAATATATTAGTTGTCTCTCGGAACTTTTAACAGTAGACCACACCGTGTTGCAGGACGCCTCTCGCAGCGCGTGCCACTGGAAATGGTTGACCATACGCACGTACTAAACGAACCTGTAACGAAAAGCGCTGCTCCTTTTCGGATCTTCTCTGTTTCCTGTATCAGTCCTGTATGGTAAGGATCTACGACTAATGAGCAATACTCAACAATTGATCGAACGAAGATTTTTTAACTTATCTCCACTGTAAGTGGACTACACCTCCTAAGGATTCTTCCAGTGTATCTCAGTCTAGCATTTACCTTGCCTGCGATTAGTTTTAAATGGTCGTTCCACTTTAAATGGTTCCGTACGCACACTCCTAGATTTGTTATGGATGTGATGGTTCTGCAATCGTGTGATCATACAGTAATGGGACTTTGTGCCTGATCATGTGTAATACGTTACATTTCTTTATGCTGATGGTCAACTACCAGTTCCTGCACCAAGCGATGATCCTCTTCAGATATTCCTGCAATTCCGTACAGTTTCCTGGCGTTGCGGTTTCTCTGTACACAACGGAATCATCCGCGAAAATCCTCGTGGGACTGCAGCGTTATCCACTAGGTTATTTATATATAACTAGCTGAGTACCAGGCGTTGCCCAGGTATATATTTATTCCAGTCTTCTATTAGTCCATGTCCTGCTTTCGCCTCTCTCTGTCCATTTCGTCCTCCCACTGTCTCTGCCCATCTCCTCCTCTTCTCTTCTCTCTCCTCTTTATCACCCCCACCCTAATAAGAAATTGCTGGTTCCTACCCCCACAGTATTTCTTTAGAGATATAAGTAATACGTGTACAAAATTCGGATGAAATCGATAAGTCGATCCAAGTGTTTAGGAGGAGTTTTTTGCCCGGTTCTTTGGGCGTGTACAAACATGTCACACTTATTTACCATGTTTTACACATGTTTGTACAGCTATTTCACCCGTATCTCTTGCGAATTTCGCCCTGCAGTTTCGTTTTTATACAGCTCAACGGCTATGACATCATATCTCCTGTACTACACTCCTGGAAATGGAAAAAAGAACACATTGACACCGGTGTGTCAGACCCACCATACTTGCCCCGGACACTGCGAGAGGGCTGTACAAGCAATGATCACACGCACGGCACAGCGGACACACCAGGAACCGCGGTGTTGGCCGTCGAATGGCGCTAGCTGCGCAGCATTTGTGCACCGCCGCCGTCAGTGTCAGCCAGTTTGCCGTGGCATACGGAGCTCCATCGCAGTCTTTAACACTGGTAGCATGCCGCGACAGCGTGGACGTGAACCGTATGTGCAGTTGACGGACTTTGAGCGAGGGCGTATAGTGGGCATGCGGGAGGCCGGGTGGACGTACCGCCGAATTGCTCAACACGTGGGGCGTGAGGTCTCCACAGTACATCGATGTTGTCGCCAGTGGTCGGCGGAAGGTGCACGTGCCCGTCGACCTGGGACCGGACCGCAGCGACGCACGGATGCACGCCAAGACCGTAGGATCCTACGCAGTGCCGTAGGGGACCGCACCGCCACTTCCCAGCAAATTAGGGACACTGTTGCTCCTGGGGTATCGGCGAGAACCATTCGCAACCGTCTCCATGAAGCTGGGCTACGGTCCCGCACACCGTTAGGCCGTCTTCCGCTCACGCCCCAACATCGTGCAGCCCGCCTCCAGTGGTGTCGCGACAGGCGTGAATGGAGGGACGAATGGAGACGTGTCGTCTTCAGCGACGAGAGTCGCTTCTGCCTTGGTGCCAATGATGGTCGTATGCGTGTTTGGCGCCGTGCAGGTGAGCGCCACAATCAGGACTGCATACGACCGAGGCACACAGGGCCAACACCCGGCATCATGGTGTGGGGAGCGATCTCCTACACTGGCCGTACACCACTGGTGATCGTCGAGGGGACACTGAATAGTGCACGGTACATCCAAACCGTCATCGAACCCATCGTTCTACCATTCCTAGACCGGCAAGGGAACTTGCTGTTCCAACAGGACAATGCACGTCCGCATGTATCCCGTGCCACCCAACGTGCTCTAGAAGGTGTAAGTCAACTACCCTGGCCAGCAAGATCTCCGGATCTGTCCCCCATTGAGCATGTTTGGGACTGGATGGAGCGTCGTCTCACGCGGTCTGCACGTCCAGCACGAACGCTGGTCCAACTGAGGCGCCAGGTGGAAATGGCATGGCAAGCCGTTCCACAGGACTACATCCAGCATCTCTACGATCGTCTCCATGGGAGAATAGCAGCCTGCATTGCTGCGAAAGGTGGATATACACTGTACTAGTGCCGACATTGTTCATGCTCTGTTGCCTGTGTCTATGTGCCTGTGGTTCTGTCAGTGTGATCATGTGATGTATCTGACCCCAGGAATGTGTCAATAAAGTTTCCCCTTCCTGGGACAATGAATTCACGGTGTTCTTATTTCAATTTCCAGGAGTGTATGTGTCGATCAGTGGTATAATTTTGCAGGTACATCTCATGGATGCTGTCTGCGAAATGTGTTGCGAGAAGAGTTAGTAATAACTGTAGCAATACATTAAAAAGTCATGCCTCATGCAGTACTTTTACTGCATGAACAGCTGAAAGTAGCAAGCGATAAACATTTTTTTCTTTCATCATTTTGTAAGGGTTGCCAGCGAGAAAAAGCTTCGTAAAAGTTTGAAATTATGTGTAAAATTTGTTCCAACTCACTGAGTGCTCTCCTCAAATACTGAATGAATACATTCTGGCTATTTTCGCGTCGTGAGCTACGCTTCTTTTTCACACCAACGCCTGTCCCTTCGATAGTTAGGTGGTTCTTATCCCCACAGTGCAGCTTTCCAGATATTAAGGGAATGTGTTCCAAGTTTCTTGTTCACGGAAGTTAAGCACTGTCGGGCTTGACAAGCACTTGGATGGGTCACTGTCCGGATCTGCCAAGTGTTCATGGCAAGCGGATTGCACCCAGTCCTTTTGAGGCTAATTGAAGAGCTACTTGACTGAGAAGTAGTGGCATCGGTCACGAAAACTGACATACGGCCGGGAGAGCGTTGTGCTGACCACATGCTCTCCGTATCCGCATCCGTTGACGCTTAAAGACTGAGGACGACACGGCGGCCGGTCGGTACCATTGGGCTTCCAAAGCCTGTTCGGACGGTGTTTGTTTCTATGTGTACCAAGCGTGGTTGAAATCGGTCCACAGGTGTGGGAGGAGATATGGAACATAAATACATACGTACATACCTATGTACTTACATTTTTATATATGTATGAATGTGAAAATTAATGGTCCTATAACACTTCCTTGGGGTACACCTCACATTACTTTTACGCTTGAAGAGTTCTCTCTGTTAAGAATGACAGGCTGCGTTGTGTTTATTAGGAAGTCGTCATTGCAGTCACACTGTTAGCCTTCTTTCCTTCGCTCAGTATGCAGAACGACTAAGAAAGAAAATCGATAAATCTGGTAGGATATACCGTCTTTCATGCACTCCACAGTTGGCTGTGGACTACTAAAGGTGCCCCATTTATCTTGACCACTCGAAATAAGTTTTTGTCCAAAAGCATAGTGAAAAATGTATCAAGCGAATGTTGTTCAGCTACCAGGAAAACACTAACCAATACGGTTCCCTTTCATGTAGCTTTGTTCGTGACGAAGTCATGAAGAGTCGTACGTCTTTTTTAAATAACACCTTAAAATTGTAATTTGGTAATCCACTGCCAGTCTTCAGGATCTGTTCAAAAACATACCACAGTGTACCAGTCACGTAAACATGACGTAATGAGAAGTATAAGACAAAGTTGACTTTGGCTCTCGTGCAGGTACTGCTGCAACAACTCGTCCACTTGCTGGAGTTGACATCAAACAAAGGGAAACACAATTTCTGTTTGGAGGTCAAGGTATGTGTGAAAAGCTTTGCACACAGTTTTTTCTTCTCGAACACATTCTGGAGAATGTCTTAAAACACTTGATATAGAGATGTTTCTCTACTGCGATAGGTGACAAAACAATGCTGACACACTAGAGTCGCACGTTCACAGCTGAACAATACCTGCTTGCTGACTGGTTGAACGCACTTTTCTTTCGTGCAGTTGTTAACTGAACTTTCTTCTTTTTCTTTTAGTGTTCAACCCTGAGGTTGGTTTGCAGCAGAGCGCCATTCCTCTCTTCTGTCTGCCTTCCTCTTCATTTCCACGTATGTCTTACATCCAACGTCATTCATGATCTGTTGTATGTATGATATCCTTGGTCGCCCCGGCCGATTCCTTCCCTCAATAGCACCTTCTGCTATTGTTCCAATGATGTTGTTGTGTTGTAGGATGTGGCCTATAAGTTTCTCTCTTCTTGTTTGGATGTGCCTCCACAGAGATCTGGTTTCCTGTGCTCTTATAAGCACCTCTTCATTTGTTACTTTGTCTCTCCAGCTGATCTTCATCATCCTTCTATAGCACCACATCTCCAGGGCCTCTAGCCGTCTTCTCTCTTCTCTTCCAATCGTCCAAGTTTACATCCGTATAGGGACACACTCAAAACTAAACCTTTCATGATTCGTTTCCTTATTTTCAGACTGATGATCTTGCTGGCGAGTACGTTCCGTCTCCAATTAAATGCAATTTTGGCCTTTTGTATTCTGGTCGCAATTTCTTTCCGGTTTCTACCATCTCTTGTGATTTTCCTTCCCAGGTAAGTAAATTCCTCTATCACTTCCAGCTCCTCTCTTCCAATTCTCATTCTCAAAGGTTTATATTCTGCTCCTGTACTGCATACCATCACTTTAGTCTTTTTCTTGTTTATTCTCATTCCATACTGATTGCATAGAATTTTTTCCATTGTTCTGAGGACTTCCTCTAGATCTTCTTTTGTCTCCGTAACTATAGGAATATCATCTGCATAACATAGCATGTCTATCTTCTGCCCATTAATTTTGATCTCCATCTCAATAGTTTCTCGAACTTGGTCTATAGCTTCCTGGATGTAAGCATTGAATATAAGAGGAGAGAGAGCATATCTTTGCTTTACGCCTTTTCTAATATTTGCTTCTTGTTCCTGGTGACAGTTCCTAATCACTGCCACCTCATTCTTATAGAAACTGAGTATCACACGGATGTCTTTGTACTTTATTCCACTTTTCCTCAGCACTCTGAACATCTCTTGCCAGATAACGTTATCAAATGCCTTTTCCATGTCTACAAAGACAATATAAGTTGGTTTATTTTTCTGTAATCGCTTTTCGATAGCGAGTCTCAGTGCCAAAATCGCCTCTGTTGTTCCCAATCCCCTTCTGAAGCCAAACTGATCTTCACTCAGCATATCCTCCACCTTCTCTTCAATACTCTTCAGAACTATTTTTATGAGAATTTTTGATGCATGTGATATTAGGCTTAGAGTTCGGTACTGTTCGCATTTTGTAACACTGATACATTTCTGCAAGTCTGTCGGACCTAATGAGTTTAAGCAGCATCATTTTCATGCTGTCACCAGCATTCTTTATTAGTTCTGCAGGGATGTCATCAAGACCCGTTGCTTTGTTGTCCCGTAGTTCTTTTAGGGCTTTGTCAAATTCTTCGTAACTTTACATGTAGAAAACAACCGACGCCCGGAAATCTGGTATTTGCTCGGGCTGGCAAGATCAATTGGGGCCTAACAGGAAAAACGACGGCGAAAATCTATTTTAGAACTTTGATTTAGGTCTCCGCAAGTTTCGTCGCTAATGAACGTGGCGAGTGTGGAGACACGCCTAGTAGGATGCGAGCATAGCCGCGGCGGCGCAGGCGCGGGCGGAACCCGGAGGCCGCACAGCGTAGAAAGTCCCGGTTGACCTTGCCACGCCCTTCCACGGCCATCGGCCCGCAGCGCCGCAAGATCGCCCGCCTTGCGGCTGCAGCTCCAGCTCCAGCGCTGGAGGCGGCCCGAACTGGCCGGAGCGGAGGCGGAGGTGAAGGCCGCTGGAGGCGGACCAGCTGCTCGGCCGACGAACCGCCGCCACTACACGCTGTGATCCCGTGTGCAGCCGGAGCGGTGTCGGCCACGGCGTGGCCAGCAGCGCCATGTCCTGTGGCCTTCGGGTCCAAAATAAGCCAGCCATTCCACCTAGCCCGCTTTTACGTCAGCGCTCTTTGTCCAAGTTGATCCGTTTACGATACGGAGACTCTCGTTAATTTTGGGCCAGGTGCTCTTTTTAATAATTTTCTGTACCACTTGTGTGATTATTTATGTTGTTGTTGTTGTTGTTGTGGTCTTCAGTCCTGAGACTGGTTTGATGCAGCTCTCCATGCTCGTCTATCCTGTGCAAACTTCTTCATCTCCCAGTACCTACTGCAACCTACATCCTTCTGAATCTGCTTAGTGTATTCATCTCTTGGTCTCCCTCTACGATTTTTACCCTCCACGCTGCCCTCCAATACTGTGCTCTGGTGATCCCTCGATGTCTCAGAACATGTCCTACCAACCGATCCCTTCTTCTAGTCGAGTTGTGCCACAAGCTCCTCTTCTCCCCAATTCTGTTCAATACCTTCTCATTAGTTATGTGATCTACCCATCTAATCTTCAGCATTCGTCTGTAGCACCACATTTCGGAAGCTTCTATTCTCTTCTTGTCTAAACTATTTATCGTCCACGTTTCACTTCCATACTCCATACAAATACTTTCAGAAACGACTTCCTGACATTTAAATCTATACTCGATGTTACAAATTTTTCTTCTTCAGAAACGCTTTCCTTGCCATTGCCATTCTACATTTAATATCCTCTCTACTTCGACCATCATCAGTTATTTTGCTCCCCAAATAGCAAAACTCCTTTACTACTTTAAGTGTCTCATTCCCTAATCTAATTCCCTCAGTATCACCTGACTTAATTCGACTGCATTCCATTATTCTCGTTTTGCTTTTGTTGATGTTGATCTTATACCCACCTTTCAAGACACTGTCCATTCCGTTCAGCTGCTCTTCCAAGTCCTTTGCTGTCTCTGACAGAATTACAATGTCATCGGCGAACCTCAAAGTTTTTATTTCTTCTCCATGGATTTTAATACCTACTCCAAATTATTCTTTTCTTTCCTTTATTGCTTGCTCAATATACAGATTGAATAACGTCGGGGATAGGCTACAACCCTGTCTCACTCCCTTCCCAACCACTGCTTCCCTTTCATACCCCTCGACTCTTATAACTGCCGTCTGCTTTCTGTACAAATTGTAAATAGCCTTTCGCTCCTTGTATTTTACCCCTGCCACCTTCAGAATTTGAAAGAGAGTGTTCCAATCAACACTGTCAAAAGCTTTCTCTAAGTCTACAAATGCTAGAAACGTAGGTTTGCCTTTCCTTAATCTTTCTTCTAAGATAAGTCGTAGGGTCAGTATTGCCTCACGAGTTCCAACATTTCTACGGAATCCAAACTGATCTTCCCCGAGGTCGGCTTCTATCAGTTTTTCCATTCGTCTGTAATGAATTCGCGTTAGTATTTTGCAGCTGTGACTTATTAAACTGATAGTTCGGTAATTTTCACATCTGACAACACCTGCTTTCTTTGGGATTGGAATTATTATATTCTTCTTGAAGTCTGAGGGTATTTCGCCTGTCTCATACATCTTGCTCACCAGATGGTAGAGTTTTGTCAGGACTGGCTCTCCCAAGGCCGTCAGTAGTTCTAATGTCATGCTGTCTACTCCGGGGGCCTTGTTTCGACTCAGGTCTTTCAGTGCTCTGTCAAACTCTTCACGCAGTATCATATTTATGTACTGTATACAAAATGATCTGCATCAATAGAGAGAGTCGCTAACTTCAAATGCAGTTCTCTCGAGGAAAGTGTACAACGAAGATCCACAGTACTTCGGATGTATCGACATTATTGGGTTTCTAGGAGCAATACATCTCATCTAAACACCAGAACTACCACCTTATGAGGGATAAAAGTCCCCGAACCGCATTGTCACATTGTGTTTCCTTTCTTTTTTTCTTTTTTTCTTTTTTTCTTTTTTTTTTTTTTCAAACGTATTGACCAACTAGGATCACGTTAACAACTTCAGTTCCTCTTCTTCCTTTGTTGTTGTTTCCTATTTTTCCAGTATTCCCTCATTTTCTCCCCATGAAGTCTCTTCCTTTCTTCTGTCCATGTTGTTCCCGATTTTTTATTTCTTCTGCTTTGAAAGCCTTCCAAATTTAGTATTTTGTTTTTAAAACGGTTTCTTTCTGCTATTTCTGTTTCTTTGATGTTGTTTCTTTCAAGATATTTTCTTACTTCTGTAATCCATGCTATTGTCGATTTCTTCTTCCAGAAAAATAGGAGTATTTGTTTTGTTAGTCTATTTCCATCCATTCGGTAGAGATGTCCAAAAAAGGTTAATCTTCGTTTGGCCATTACTTCAGATATTTTCTCTATATTTTTGTAGATCTCCTCATTACTTCTTATTTTCCAACCATCAGCAGTTTTCATTGCACCCATTATTTTTCTAATAATCCTTCTTTCCAGTACCTCTAGTTTGTCCATCTTATAGTTCATCGTTAGGCATTCAGATCCATATAAACATTCTGGTCGTACCACTGTGATGTAGTGCTTTAGTTTTGTTTTTCTAGATATACATTTCTTGTGGTAAATATTTTTTGTCAAACCATATGCTCTTTCCGTTTTGTTAATTCTTACATCTATTGCAGATTTTTCTAGTCCATTCTGTTTTATAGTTTCTCCAAGATATTTGGATTTATTTACTCCCTCTATTTTACCTATTTGTGTTTCTATGTATTTTGTTGCATTTTTTATATTTGTCATGAATTTTGGTTTTTCAGCTGAAATTTTGAGACCAGTTCCTTTTGATAATTTTTCCAGAATGTTTATTTGAGTAACTGCTTCTGTCAGGTCTTCTGAAAGTATTGCGAGATCATCCGCAAAAGCCAAGCAGTTTACCTTAATTCCATTTGTTTTCCTTCCCAGAGTTATTGGTTCAAATTTGTGATTTTTTAGCTCCGAATTCCAGATCCCTACAATTTTTCTAGAACACAGTTAAACAGTAAACGTGATAAACCAGCACCTTGTCTTGTTTTCATTTATATTTTAAAGGATTAGGGCTGTTTGGAAAGTTAGGTCCGAGAGGTCGCGAAATGGAAACGACAGTGAATATCCGACGAAGATTTGCACGGTTGTGTTGGGCTGTGTCTCCACTAATGCCCGTCTATCGCGTCACGTTGCTCTTTTCAATTCTGAGCAGGCACTGAGCACGTAAAGATGTCTAGAATAATAGTGTCTCCTGCAAAGTATGGATGCTGCTGCGGGATTGCGCCTGGTTTCATGCGATCCCACGTAACATACCTTTCATGAATTTCCTTCGTCATGACAGTTGTCGGTCGCACACTGCAACGGCAGTAACGACGCCTCTGCAGCGTCTTCAGTGGGAAGTGATTGAGCACCCACAAGACAACCCGTAACTGCTCTGCTCACATGAATCTCTGACGATGAAGACAACATTTTGGCACAGACGACGAACTGCAAAACGGCGCAGAAAAGTGGCGGAAAGCATAGGTGGCTGCCCTCTGTGAGAAGGGCATTGGGAAGTTCGTACAACACTACGACAAATTCTAAGTCGGATCGGTGACTGGTTAGAGAAGTAGGTAGGAGGTGTAGCAGGCTGTTGCAAATAAAACATTTTTTATTTTCACTGTGGTTCCCATTCGGACCTTACTTTCCCAAGAGCTCTCGTAGCTTTTTGCCTGCAGCTTCGCCTGCACAAACATATATCACATATAGACTGCCTGACATAAAGTTAAGCACGCGGAAGACATGATCATTTGCCAGAGTAACTTGGTGCACGAACGCATCCTCGGTGGGTGCGTAAATGATTATAGAGCTGCAGTTCTCTATCACAGGGAGAACGGCTATCAAATGCTTTAGTGTTGTTCGAATTTAGGGTTACTGCCAGGCGTGATAGGTATATAAGGGGCATGAACAGTGTCAGATGTTGAGTAATCGCTGTGAAGGACACTGATTTGCCACATACACATGTGAGATGGCTTTATCAGCACCTCACAGAATTTGAAAGGGGCCACGCCGTAGGTCTCCGTTTGTCCAGCTGGTCGACTCGTGCACTACCCAGATTCCTGTGGCATCCGGGTGTGACAGTGCTCTGATACTGGACTGCAGCGGAATGTGAAGGCAGGCATACTCATTGTAGAGGTTCTGGTCGACCACTCCTGACCACGACAACGGAAGATCGCCGTATTCTGCACCGAGCACATCGAAACTCTTCACATCTGAGCTTGCCGTCCGAAAACAGACTCCATGCAATGTTCCGTGTCATCCCACACCATTGGTCAGAGTGGACTAGTGAATACGATGCCATGCATAGACTGCCATTAATCCTACAACAGAAACGGCTGTGTTTGGAGTATTGCCATGGCCAGGGTGCATGAACTGCTGATAAATGGCGTCTACTATGTTCAGTGGCTAATCGCGATTCTGCACTGTCTGTGGCCATGACTGGGCATTATGGCAGCAGTGTTTCTGAGGAGAATAACGCTGACGGCGTGGGGAGCCATCGATTATGGTTATAGATCACGGCTGGTAGTGATTAAGAGGACTCTCACAACACAACGGTACCTTAAGAACATACTTTCGTCCTCGTCTGTTGCCACTCATGCAACTGTATTTTGGTGCCATTTTTCAACAGGACACTGTTCGTCCACACATGACATGTACCTCTGTGAACTGTCTGTGTGATATTGAGGTATTGCTGTGACCGGCAAGATCACCAGATGTGTCCGCAGTACAACGTGTCGTACAAGCCTGGACGTTAACACTTTCCCACTGACAGGATCCAGGAATCTACGACCAGTTACAAAGATTATGGGCCAACGTGTCTCAGTAGAGGATACAATAGCTTAACAATAGCCTTCCCAACCGAATCAGTGGCCATAGGGGGTGCAACATCATACTGTTACATGGACTCATACTGCTAAATCCTTATAAATATGGCTCGAAATTACAACCATACCCTCCCAACCCATGAAGTTTCATCTCGATCTTGCCTCCCGTTCTGGGTGTTGAACTTTCTTTTGTTAGGCAGTGTATAATGAAGTACTGTCTCAAAGCAACCATATAAACAATCAGTCAGATCTTAACAAGATTTCAAAGCGTCATTGGATCACTGTAAAATATTGAAGTGTGCAGCTTGCAAGGACCGCTGCCGTGAGCGCCACGTGCTGGGGTTCGCCAGTGGAAAGTGCTTGTGCCTCCCACACTTAAGTGCTCGACACACACACGACACGCAAACTGGTGAAAGCCATATATTGCCTTAACCCAGCAAATTGCTAATTACAGTAATCGGAAAAGCTCTGTGATCTCAAGACTGTACTGAATGCAAATGAGAGCAGTCTTCATTTGTCATTTCTCTTACAAATTAATTAAATTTCCTACCACACACATATAATCCCTGCATGGAAGGGAGCATTCACAACTTTCGCCACAATGATGACCAAGAATTTCTCTCATCACGCTGAAACGTGCGGGAAACCTGCCAACCCTTCTCAACAATCGCTTACAGTATGCCCAGCGGTCGGTACACTGTATGAGCTGTGTCGCCACTCATTGGTTCATACATTTACGCTCCAGCGCCTGAGCTGATGACCCTTCTGGTAGGCTGACATCGACAGCACGGTTAGTATCTGGAATTTTCCCACACTGAACGCAGCATAATGTCGGTGTCGTTTCCGCCAACAGGAAATGCAGATTCGTCACACCAGAAATGCTCCGGGGGACCTGTGGTCGCCGTTCTGTAACTTCCAAGGCCTGTGCCGCCTCGTGGACAACGGAAACCAGCAGCACAGCAGGGCCGGGCTTGAGCCATCCCGTATTCGTACCTTTGCGACCGCCCAGGCCCGTCACTGCATTCTCTCAGGCCGTCCCCATATCTGAAGGGAAATTCACGAATCTTACATCAGAAGCCACTAATGATGTATTTCCCTCCAGCACAGTTAAGAACATTAAGCTGCCAATTTTACGTATTACTGCAAAGCGATATGTTTAATGGTACTATCACAGTATTACTAATATATTTCTGGAAAAAATTAATTTGGAAAGACCGTAAAGCAATGAAACATGTTCACTCACGTAACGAAAAGCAACAGCTTCGGCGCTGCAAAGGGAATAATACCTCAACTACTGAGCAAAGGAAACATGATATGTTTGCCCTTACAATCTTTACAATCTTCACCACCACAGGATGTGTTCACGTCTGGAGATCTACTTACAGTTCGTGTTCCGTTCTTACAGCGCTGATTCATCGAAGGCATTATAATAAGGCGGTTTGGATCATCCTGTAGCGGTTTTCCAATGGTCCTAGCTCAACATTAAAACGAATTGTGGTTTGCATGCCTAAACCTCACATGACATCGCGAAAGCCATCAATGAAGGCAGTCAGGTAGATCCAGCATTTCTTGACTTCCGAAAGGCATTTGGCTCAGGACCACACATATACTTATTATCGGAAGTACGATCATGTCGCATATGAAGCGAAATTTGTGACTACATTGAGAATATGTTGCTAGGGAGGACCCAGCATATCATCTTGGATGGAGAGTCTTTGACAGAAGTAGAAGCAACTTCATGGATGAAGGATCCTTGTTCAATAATGACATCGCATTCTTTAGCCTCTCCGCCAGTCATGTAGTTATCTGTGGTGAAGTACAAAGCTGCGCAAATATTCACTTACATCTTGATAAGATTTGAAATTGGAGCAAAGATTGGTCATCTGTTTTAGAAGTTCAGAAACCTAAAAGATTGTGCACTTTGGAAAACACAGATATGTGGTGTCGTACGAGTTCAAAATCAGTGAGTCGCCGTTGGAATCGGCCAACTCGTACAAATACCTGGGTGTAACAGTTTGTAGGGATATGAAAGGGAACAATCATTTAGGCTCAGTCGTAGCTGAAGCGCATGGCAGAGATCGGTTCATTGGTGGTATACCAAGCAATGCAGTCAGTATAGAAAGAAGGATGCTTACAAAACTTTCGTGTGACCCATCCTAGAATATTGCTGTATAGTGTAAGACCGTACCCAACGGGACTAAGAGGAGATATCGGACGTATAAAACGAAGGACAGCACGAATTGTCGTGACTGGTTTGACCCGCGGCAGTGTTATAGAGATGCTTAAGAAACTGAACTGGCAAACTCTTCCAGATAGACGCATACTATGTCGTGAAAGCATACTTACAAAGTTTGCAGAAGAATCTAGTAATATACGTTGGTGACCAAAAGTTAAGGACGAAAGTAACTTCCGCATTATGTGCCACTTCCAAGTAACAAAGCTTAATGAAATTTGGATCTTACGTAGAAAGAGCTGGTACAATGTAGTAAAGAAGGTAACTAAAACAAATACGCAGTGAGATGAACAGAAGTGACATTTTTGTTCGAAGGCAGTAACTGCACTGAAGCCATCGCTATTTCTGATGGTTCTCTGGATATTACAAAAGGCGAGACATTTTATGCTGGACGATGATGAAGTTTGCTTTGTGGGACGCGCAGCTGCGCGGTCATCAGCGCCCGTACGAAGTTCAAATATTTTCACAGTCACAAATGATGAAGGTGGTGATGATGAAATGATGAGGACAACACAAACACTCAGTCCCCGGGCAGAGAAAATCCCCAATCCAGCCAGGAATCGAACCCAGGACCTCGTGATCCAAGGCAGCAACGCTAGCTACTCGACCACGAGCTGCGGACTTATTGCTGGACGAAACCGTATTTGGCGAGAGGTGGTGATACGCAATGCGCCCAGGAACGTTGTCGAACTTGATCGCTCTCGTGGTCCAGCTGATATGGTGGGTGGAGGCATAATGGTGCATGGGCGTACTAACCCCGAAATCTTTGGATACATTTCACTCATTGGTCAACGTTGTTGTGACGTTGTTCCAATTCCGCATGCGCATCGTTTCAGGGGTTCATACCCCCTGACTTCGTTTATATGGATGGCAATGTGCGACCCCATAGAAAAGCGCAGGTGGAGGAGCTGTTGGAAGAAGAGGATATTCGGTGAATGGACTGACCTCTTCCTTTCCCTGACTAACATCACGCTGAGCACGTGTGGGATGCGTTGAGGAGACTATTGCAGTACGTCCACACTTAACAACGACCGTCCAACAGGTATCCAGTGGAGGGATGGAACGCCCTACCACAAGAATTCTTTACCGACCTTGTGGTCAGTATGGAAGCACGTTGCAAATCATGCAGTGTCATCCGAAGTGATCACACACCCTATCAAGGGCCATGTCCCGCTTTCTGTAATGTACGGGAGAGCATCACGAATCGCGGTGACTTCTTTGTTAATTATTGCCTTGAATAAAAGCGTCATTTCTGTTCGTCTGATTGCGTATTTGTTTCAGTTACCTTCTCTACTATGCTGAACCAGTTTTTTTTTTCTGTGTAGGGTCCAAGTTTCATCGAGCTTTGCTATTGGCAGTGATGCATCACACGAAAGTTAGTTTCGTCCTTAAGTTTTGCACTCTACTGTACTTCATCATCCTATGAACCGCCCCCGTAGGGTTCGCAAAGACAAGACTGCACAATCATAGCGGGCAGAAAGGGATATTACCCGCGGGCTTTGCGTATATGTGACGGGGAAGAAGCCTGAAACCTGGTAAGATGGAAAGAACCTTCTGCGTGCAATTCCCTCTGGTTCTGCAGAGTGTGGACGTAGGTGTAGGTATAGAAAGTGGCGCCACGGTTATGACGCAGGCAGCTAGGCGTCGCCGGCCTAGCGGCTGCGCCTGCGCTTCTGGGAAACGGCAGTCGGTTGCTACACGCCGCGTAGCAGGTGGCTGGAACCTCGCGGAAGACTGGCTACGCACCGCCGTGTTCTGGGAAATCGTCGCTGAAAACTGGAGCGCTCTAGAAAGCGAAAACCGTTCTGGATGCCCTCGAATGTGTCTCCTGCTGTTTATGCTGCCTCCTGGCCATGAATCTGCATTCTCAGATTTTAAATCTCTGTACGAACACGTAATTGTAGCCTGAAGTATTAACGTTTATTTTCTAAACAACGTCCACTCCGTTTCAAAATTAAGGCGTAAGAGTTTCCAGCTGAGACTTTACCCCGCTTTCATTTGCACCGGCACACTATACGACAGACAGTCACACGTTGTTGATAAACACTGTCGAGTCACATTAATGTCACCACTTGCCAGTAACCTGAATAACCACCTCTTGCAGCGCGGGCCGCTGCGAGATGTGCAGGAAGAGTGTCATTCCGGTCCTGGAAGGTACCAATAGGGAACTGGAGCCAAGCCAGTGCCGTGGCCACATGCGCTAGGTTTTGTGGTTGAGTATCTACGGCGCGAATAGCCCGATCGAGGTGGTTCCACAGATTCTCAGTTGTGTTTAAATATGGTGAGTTTGATGGTAAGGGGGGGGGGGGGGTGCGGTAAAATCATGCTAGTGCTCTTCGAACAACGCACGCACACTAGCGAGCTGTGTGACGTGTTCCATTGTCCTGCTGGTAGATGCCATCGAGCCAATAAAACACAAACGCATGTAGGGGTGGAAACGGACCCCAAGGATAGATTCTTATTCGTGTTGGTCCATTGTAACATCCAGAATGACGTGATCAGCCTGGGACTGCCACTAAAACATTCACCGGACCATAATGCATGCAGGGTGTTTGTTTTCAGAGGTTCCATGCCGAACACGCCATTGGACACCTGTCCGATGGAGTACAAAACGTGATTAATCTGGAAAATCCATGTGTCAATACTCAGTGGACGTCCAGTTGCATTACTGGCGTTCAAATTCCAGCCTTGGTTGCCGATGAAGAGCAGTCAGTATGGGTGCGTGAAACAGCGCCTACTGCATAGGTCGATACGCTGAACGATTGTTGAGAGGACGCAATTGACAGCTGCCTGGTTCATCTTGGCGGTCAGCTGCTGGAACAGTTGCCCATCTGTTCGCCCGTACACATGTCCGCAGCCGTAGTTCACCCCTGTCTTCTACGGCCCGTGGCTCACCGCAGTTGCCTAGGCGCTGGTTTTGCATATCGCAATATTGGGATACACAGTATACACATTATAAACTTAGCCGCTTCGGAAATGCTTCCAATCTTGGCCCGAAAGCCAATGATCACGCCCTTGGGGACATCAGATAAATCGCTCCGTCTTCGCGTTGCAACGACTGCACTATTTTCCACGCCCCCCCCTCCCCCCCCCCCCCCCGACATGCTTTATATACCTTCAGCGGCTAGTGCCGCCCCCGCCGTCTCTTAGTGGTTACGGCACGTCGACGTCAAGCGTAGGCGGCGTGAGTTTACCACTTATTTCCTACCTAAGCGGCAAACGGAGTAACTAATTCGCACTGACAGATATCTGCACCTACCATCTTCGCCCACGAAGTAATACTGACTATGTATTCTTTACAGTGTTCATAGAACATATCACAAGTGGCGAGTTTCAGAGAGCTTAAGCATATAAATGGGTGTATAATAAGGGGACATGGCTCTACCGACTTAAAGGTACGTTGCTTTGAAGTCAGTGCCGTAATGTTAACATCAGAAGACCACTGTTTACGATTGATTCTTGTTCTTAATTTCTGACGTGTGCTCGCCACAGTTGTTTTAAATAGAAAATGCTTTCGTGAACAACACAGTGTCAGGAAGTACTTCCACAGTTTTTTCTGATCTTAAGTGCATTTTTGCTCCAGTAATACAAAACATTTCGCCTCGTTAATGTAACTTTGTCTTTGATACCCTTTTAGAATAACCAAGAAGGTAAGTACGCGATGTGACAAGGATCCTTTCGTAATCCAGCAGGACTGTCGAAAGTGATGTTCGTTCTATGTTCTGCTCCTGAAAATGCTGACGAGAAATTTCGCTGTGTTTTGTTAGTTCCCAATCATTCCTTCTCAGAGCGTTTACCGATAGAGGTCTTCGGGCTGGAATGATAGGAAATCGAAAGTCAGATAACAGAAATAAAGGAACTGTTGTAAAAGTGAACAGCGCAACCAGAATTCACGTATATACGAGGGCTATTCGGAAAGTAAGGTCCGATAGACGTGTTGGGCAATGTCTCTAGTATGGCCATCGACTGCGTCACGTCGCTCATCAAACTGAGCGCACAGTGAGCACGTAAAGATACCTAGAACAATAGTGGGGCAGTGAGACGCCCCTGCGGCGTTTTTGATGGGATGTGTTTCATCACCCACCATACCACCCGGACTTGGCTTCCTCCGAGTTTCATATCTGCTCACAAGAACTGCTGGCCAGAAAGACAACATTTTTCCACATACAACGAACTGCTGACCAGCATAGAGAAAGAGCGGAAAGCACAGGTGGCTCGACGGGGGTATAGGAAAGCTGGTACAGCGCTACGACAGATGTCTAAGTCTGAGCGGCGGCTGTGTAGAGTAGTAGGTGGAACGTGCAGAAACTGTTCCAAATAAAACGTTTTTGATTTTCACTGCGGTTTCCGTTTCGTGACTGATGGAAAGTACTTTGCGAACAATCTTCGTAAAATAAAATATCGCTTGAACGATTCCACTTACAAATGAAACGTGATCCTGTTACACTTTAGACTATAGTCAGAATGATTAGTACACCCATAAATGACACAAGCTAGCATTTATGACCAAAATACTTCCATCAGAAGTTAATGTTCGGTGAAATTCACATGGCGAAAGTCGACTTCAAGTCTGTAATGTCATGACAACTCTCCTTATACAGTAATATATGCATGAATATATGTGAACTCAAGGCTGAAACCTATGACTTGTATCAGATAACGATAGAGGATGACATCGATATACATTGCAGAATGTCTAATTTCACTGAGAGATCCAATAATTCGTACAATAAACACGCTCCTCTTAAAATCGTAAGGTAAACTCTGCATCATAGCTTATTGATCACCTGAAACACCTCTTGGGCATCAGAGACAAGACATACCGGGTGATCAAAAAGTCAGTATAAATTTGAAAACTTAATAAACCACGGAATAATATAAATAGAGAGGCCAAATTTGACACACATGCTTGGAATGACGTGGGGTTTTACTAGAAGAAAAAAAAAAAGGTTCGCAAAATGTCCAATGGATGGCGCTGGACAGCAAAACTGCTACCGTGACGGGTGAGAGGTACACCGATATGTTACAGAATCGCATCATCCCCAGCCTGGCTGATAAACACCTGCTGGAACGTACGATGTTTATGCAGGATGGCGCTCCACCCCATATTGCTAGACGGGCGAAAGATCTCTTGCGCGCGTCGTTTGGCGATGATCGTGTGCTCAGCCGCCACTTTCGTCATGCTTGGCCTCCCAGGTCCCCAGACCTCAGTCCGTGCGATTATTGGCTTTTGGGTTACCTGAAGTGTATCGTGATCGGCCGACATCTCTAGGGATGCTGAAAGACAACATCCGACGCCAATGCCTCACCGTAACTCTGGACATGCTTTACAGTGCTGTTCACAACATTATTCCTCGACTACCAGGAATGATGGTGGACATATTGAGCATTTCCTGTAAAGAACACCATCTTTGCTTTGTCTTACTTTGTTACGCTAATTATTGCCATTCTGATCAGATGAAACGCCATATGTCGGACATTTTTTGAACTTTTGTATTTTTTTGGTTCTAATAAAACCCCATGTCATTTCAAGCATGTGTGTCAATTTGTACCTCTCTATCTACATTATTCCGTGATTTATTCAGTTTTCAAATTTATACTGACTTTTTGATCAACCGGTAGAAATGGCACTTCACTTCAAAAAACCCTATCGCCTACAAGCAACTACACAACCGGATTAGTCAGTCTGAGAGAAATGCAAAACTCAGGTATTCACACTCGTTAACTAAGGACAAAGACAGTCCCGCCATTCTGTGGAAAAAATGTACACGGTTTAGAAACAGGCAGACCCAAACCTTCACCTGTACCTCTAGGTCCTACTGTAGATCTAAACCAATACTTCACCACACTGGCGCCTTTATTTGAACAACCCGTAAAGACGCAAAACATCAATTCCATGATAAAAACAGTGGTTGCTATAAGCGCAAGGCAGTTACTCAGTCCCATAACTGTTAATACAGACAGAAAATCCGCTCCACAAATCATTTCGGAAGCTGCGGATGATGCCATTACAGATCAAATGATCAAGTTCATTGTCGGTCCACTACGTCTGACTACCGGCCCACTAGCACTGAATCAGCGTCACGTAAGGCTTTAGAATCTTCTAATTACTTCATCTGAGACAATCTTGGAGGGCCACGGTTCAAATCTGCGACCGACCGTCCAGATCTAGATTTTCCGTGATTTCCCTAAATTGCTTTAGGCAAATACCGGGATGGTTCTTTTCAAGGGCAGGGTCGACTTTCTTCCCTAATCCGAGCTTGTGCTCCATCTGTAATGACCTCGTTGTCGATAGCAAAGAACCCTAACATTCCTTTCTTTCCTGCAAATAACATTCTAGACGTAAACCAATCAAGTTTCCACAAAGCTCACAGCACGATGTGACTGCTCTGATAAAGTTGATTGACGAATTGGTATTAGCAATGCACAAACAAAAAGCGACTATTACTCTATGTGATCAAAAGTATCCGGACATCCCCTAAAACATACGTTTTCCATATTAGATGCATTGTGCTGCCGCTTCCGGCCAGGTACTCCATATCAGCGATATCAGTAGTCGTTAGAAATCATGAGAGAGCAGAATTGGGTGCTCTGCGGAACTCACGGACTTCGAACGTGGTTAGATGATTGGGTGTCATATGTCTGTACACGAGATTTCCACACTCCTAAACATCCCTAGGACCACTGTTCCTGATGTGATAGTGAAGAGGAAACGTGAAGGAACTCGTACAGCACAAAAGCGTACAGGCCAACCTCATTAGTTGACTGACAGAAACCACCGACAGTTGAAAAGGGTTGTAATGTGTAATGAGCAGACATCTATCCAGACCATCACACAGGAATTCCAAACTGCATCAGGATCCACTGCAAGGATTATGAAAGTTAGGCAGGAGGTGAGAACACTTGGATTTCATGGTCGAGAGCCTGCTCATAAGCCACACATCATGATGGTAAATGACAAATGACACTTCACTTGGTATAAGGAGTGTAAACATTGGACGATTGAACGGTGGCAAAATGTTGTGTGGAGTGATGAATCACGGTACACAATATGGCGATCTGATGGCAAGGTGTGGGTATGGCGAAAGCCTGGTGAACATCATCTGCCAGCGTGTGTAGTGCCAACAGTAAAATTCGGAGGCAGTAGTGTTATGGTGTGGTCATGTTTCTCATGGAGGGGGCTTGCCCCCCTTATTGTTTTGCGAGGCACTATCACAGCACAGGCCTACATTGATGTTTTAAGCACTTTCTTGCTTCCCACTGTTGAAGAGCAGTTCGGGGATGGCAATTGCATCTTTCAACAAGATCGAGCACCTGTTCATAATGCACAGCCTTTGGCGGAGTGGTTGCACGACAATAACATCCTTGTAAGGGACTGGCCTGCACGGAGTCCTCACCTGAATCCTATAGAACATCTTTGGGACGTTTTGGAATGCCGACTTCATGCCAGGCCTCACGTATCAACAGCAATACCTCTCCTCAGTGCAGCACTCCGTGAAGAATGGGCTGCCATTCCCAAAGAAACCTTGCAGCACCTGATTGAAGGAATGTATGCCTGCAAGAGTGGAAGTTGTCACCAAGGCTAAGGATGAGCCAACACCAAATTGAATTCCAGCATTACCGATGGAGGGCGCCAAGAACTTGTAAGTCATTTTCAGCCACGTGTCCGGGTACTTTTGATCACATAGTGTAACTCACATACGTATTTCTATATACCACTACATAACAGCCATCCTCTTACATTCAGGAAACTAATGTAACAATGTCATTCAAAACCTTGGAGAAATTACAGTCCTTTCTATGTTACAACACCTTTCTGAAACACCATACTCACGTTGGTAATCAGAAGTAAATAGTCTTGCTTAATTTGAGTGATATGGTTAATATTTTGATGCAGAACTGCTCACACAGTAGATATGAGGAGATGGTGTTGGATCATGTAGGAGAAGATTAATTAGTAAGTACTTGTGAACCTGTACGTGGAATGCACACTTCCAAGAATACAGTTTCGAGGATACTATAGGAGCAACAGGTAGGCACAGTGTGTGCAAGGAGAGTGTCAAACCCACAGTTCAGTTCTGTCAGTGGATCATTCTACACAGCAGTGCAATGCTGAGGTTCCTACTGTGTGTATTGCTCATGGATGAGGACTCCTTCAAGTATGATGGTGTTTTCATGTGATGCAATAATCACATCTGGAGTGATGACAGTTTCTATGCCACATCTGTCTAAGCAGCAATGAGTCTCTGCAACTTGTAGGCAACAATCACACAAGAACTCTGAAAAAGCAGAACGCATCCAGTTTTGTTCTGTTGAAAACATCCCACACCATATTAACCTAGTGTACCGATAAGAAATAATAAACAGAATAACAGTTCTAAGTTCTTAGGTATTCATGTTTTCTAAGATTTATGCCGGAAAAAATCATATAGTAGAACTGCTACAAGATTTAGGTTCAACTGCTTTTGCCGTAAGACCACAAATTTGAATTGTTGTTGTAAGGTGCTAGCTGTTTATGCAATAAAAAACTAAATTTTCATTTAAACGATTAGATGCTTATCTCAAACCGCTCAGCTTGCAGTTCCTCTCTCATGTGTATACTTCTTACCTTAAAAGGTTTGGACACACTCTGTGTGTAGATGGGTCTCCATAGTCCTTCTATTCAGTACTGTTGGTGAATTATATACATGAACACTTTGGTTGTGTTGCAGCTGGAGAAGCTGGTCAGTGAGATGGAGTCCATCTACAGCACGGCCAAGGTCTGCGACTACAACGACGCCACCAAGTGTGACCTCAGCCTGGAACCGGGTCTGTATATCTCAGACACATAGCTTTCTCTTATATTCTTGTGACACAATCGCTATTTTGTCAAATATTTCTCACATCAGTATCTTTAGTATTTGTTGTATCAAACTGTTCTCATTTCACTCAGAAATAGAAATTATGGTTCAGAATCGTGTCAGCGATGTGCTCGTTAGAGGTGGTGTACTGGGTTGGATCAGAATAGGATGGGGAAGGAAATGGGCAGTGTCATTCTTAAATAAATCATTCTGGCATTTGCCTTAAGGAATTTAGGGACATTTCAGAAAACTGAAATTTGAATGCCCAGACTAGGTTTCGAACTGCCCTCCTCCCAAATGCAAGTCCCATGTCTTAACCACTGCCCCAACTTCATCAGTGTTTCACTTACTCTGTGAAGGACTGTAGTGGAATAAGCATAGAGACTAATTTTGATTATGGGATAAATTTTTATCAACTTGACAAGAAGACTGTCCATTTTTCGAAGCAGTCCATTTGTCGTCAATCCAATTCCTCCAGTGTACTGAGTGTATTGTATCCTCTAAGTGTGATAACAGAATGACTGCCATAATCTCTTTACTGAGCAACAGACTCATTTAGATGGTGACTGGCAGGAGATGTCAAATCAGGTGTGGATCTAGACTTCGCTGCTCCTCCACTGTTTGTTTTTTGCTTTGATTTTGTCACATTTACCTTGAGTATGGTACCTTTTCTAACTACTTCTAATTAATTCACTTTATTTTTAACTATGAGTCTAAGCTTGTACATTGTTGTTGTTGTTGTTGTTCCCTCAACCTAGGTCCAGGGTGACTGTTTCATAGAGGCCCTATCAGATTCTATTTCCAGTCTTTTTAATTGGCCAAGGTACTCCGTGTTCTGAGCTGGCTCACAAATGCATACATTTACTTTTTTAATCACATTAGTATTAATTGGTTGTTGTAGCTTATTCATTCTCACCTAAAAATGAAACCTGACATTCCTACATGAATTATTAAGCGGTTACTACAAAATGCTGGAGAACAAACACCACAATCAGTGCTAACTCACTTATTTTCTCAATGCAGTACAATAGTCATTGTCGTAGGAGATTGTAATACAGCATATTCAGGTCCACAGGTCTTTCTTAGATGCAAGTATCTTAAACTGGCTGGGTTTATTTAAATAATTCTTTTAACTTTTTCAATCTTATGTTTTATTCTCATTCAACTCAATACATTTATTACATTCTGATTGTCATTCACTTCATAAATTCTTCCAATTACTCGCTACTATGTTCACATTACAACTTTTTGCTATGAACTGTACGTAATGACTCTCTGTTGCAGAATAAACTATGCATCCGGTAAAGATGGTGCCAGTCGAAAGATAACATGTACAATCAAATGTTTAACAGGAAAACTGATCTCCTAAATATATTCTTAAATTTAACTTAATTATTAAAAACGTTTCAGTGCTACAAAACAAATTAGTTAATTCAGTTGCAAAATGTAGAAAAATTGCAATTTGGCTGGAGTATATATATATATATATATATATATAATAGAGGGAAACATTCCACGTGGGAAAAATATATTTAAAAAAATATATTTAAAAAGAAAGATGATGAGACTTACCCAACAAAAGCGCTGGCAGGTCGATAGACACACAAATAAACACAAACATACACACAAAACTCTAGCTTTCGCAACCAACGGTTGCCTCGTCAGGAAAGAGGGAAGGAGAAGGAAAGACAAAAGGATATGGGTTTTAAGGGAGAGGGTAAGGAGTCATTCCAATCCCGGGAGCGGAAAGACTTACATAGGGGGAAAAAAGGACAGGTATACACTCGCACACACACACATATCCATCCATACATACAAGACACAAGCAGACATTTGTAAATGTCTGCTTGTGTCTTGTATGTATGGATGGATATGTGTGTGTGTGCGAGTGTATACCTGTCCTTTTTTCCCCCTATGTAAGTCTTTCCGCTCCCGGGATTGGAATGACTCCTTACCCTCTCCCTTAAAACCCATATCCTTTTGTCTTTCCTTCTCCTTCCCTCTTTCCTGACGAGGCAACCGTTGGTTGCGAAAGCTAGAGTTTTGTGTGTATGTTTGTGTTTATTTGTGTGTCTATCGACCTGCCAGCGCTTTTGTTGGGTAAGTCTCATCATCTTTCTTTTTAAATATATATATATATATATATATATATATATATGTCTGCTTGTGTCTGTGTATGTGCGGATGGATGTGTGTGTGTGTGCGAGTGTATACCTGTCCTTTTTTCCCCCTAAGGTAAGTCTTTCCGCTCCCGGGATTGGAATGACTCCTTACCCTCTCCCTTAAAACCCATATCCTTTTGTCTTTCCTTCTCCTTCCCTCTTTCCTGACGAGGCAACCGTTGGTTGCGAAAGCTAAATTTTTGTGTGTATGTTTGTGTTTGTTTGTGTGTCTATCGACCTGCCAGCGCTTTTGTTTGGTATATATATATATATATATATATATATATATATATATATATATATATATATATATATATTAATGTTATTATAAAAGTGATTTAGATTTGACAGATCCACATTTATGTATCAAATATGCACTGTTCTGCCACTCAAAAATTATAAATGATCAGATTTACACACCATGTATCAAATCACAAAGTCTAATATCCTGATACCAGCTCATGAAAATAACAAATGATATGAGTGATATGCTGCATCTTGAAACACTGTAGTGAACATACTGATAACATTATATTGTACGTATATGCATTGTAGGACTTTGCCTTGCTCCTTTATACAGTTTGTTAGTTTATGATCAAAGTCATCACGGTAATCATACTGATAGGTGCTTGTTTTGTGCCTGCAGAGCTGACAGAGAGACTGGCAGAGAGCCGAGACCCTAAGGAGATGTCTCACATATGGGTGGAGTGGAGGCATGCTTCGGGAGAGAAGGTCCGCTCACAGTTTGAGCATTATGTCGCTCTCAGCAATGAAGCTGCTGTCCTGAACAGTAAGTACCTACACGAAGATGACAGTGGTTTAAGTGCCATACTAAGGGTCTAAAGTCGCAAGGTTTAATCTCTGGTCACTCCCAGGATTTTTATCTGTGTTTTGGATGCTACATTAAACTATAGGCCATGCTATAACCATTTGCATAACTCGTTTGTGAGGTTGAAGGAAGACAAGGGCACACCACTTTCAATAGCCCCATGCCTAGTAGAGTGCTATCATGTTCAAACCACAGTATAGGTTGATGACAACTTTACCTCTACTATTAGTCAAGTTCAGCTATATAGCCTTTTTATGTGGAAAAAGTCAATGAATATATATATGTCTGTGGCATCCCAATGACAGTTTATCAGATAATCAAAAAATGTCTAGAGATGAGCTCTGTAAAACTGAAAACAGTGTATGATCTCACTCATTACTAACCAACTGTTAATGCCAGTGTATGGGAAAAGATATATCTTAAAGATACCATCTGTGACAACAGAGACATTTGCCAACTCATTTACAAATTGTGTGCTACATCGCACAGTGTGATGACTGGTTGTTGTTTGGGTGTCACATGACATTAATTTATGGCCTTGTACCAATGAAGGTGACGTTGCACATGTCTTCAACTTAATATGTCATCATTACGCTAAGCAGCACTCTCTTATTCCGTATTTTGTTGATATTCCAATCTGGAGTTTTGATTGTTCAAAACTGGGTTATAGTGGTTTAAGTAAGCCACAGTAGAAATAATGTCATCTTTCAAGAAGTTTCAAAGAACTATAGAACAAAGTTTCAAAAGGTCACTTCTCTTCTGCTTGCAATGGACATTCTGCACCAGGTACAAAAAACGTGAAGACCTCAGTTGCAGGTTTAAATAAATTGCTTTCTGCGAAGCTGAGGTGCACTCCAGTAATGTAAAAGTTCAGCTTCCAGCATTCCCGTGGTATTAATTGGTTCACAGGCTACTTTCCTGTTGGGACATTCTGGGTCAGTGCAGCATTCTGTTCTTTCTTTCCCTTTTCAAATGGGATAAAAGAATTTTTGTTGGCTAGTTCACCAGAATAATGAAATTTTATGCCATCTTTCAAATGTTGTGTATGAAAAAATTTATGCAGGAGGTACACTGTTTTAACATCTTCAACTTTTCGACTGGCCCAAAAAGTAAAAATTATCAATATACCATAACTTTCAACTGTGTCCATTCATGTGTTAGTATCATACACAGTAAGATGTTTTAAGCATCATATCCAGATAATTTACTGCCCCTATTTGATCTCAAAGTGTTCTAAACCAGGTTCTAACACAACAATCATATATCACCTCATCCATAATCTCAAATGCTGTTCAGTATTTACCATAGCAGGAATTTAGAGCATCTCAGTTTCCCTACAATAGATAACCAAACAGCAATTCTTCATGACTATTGTGTTTAGTAGCTGATGTACTTGTAATACAATTAATTTGAAGTGGCTTTATTATTGATCATAGCAAGGTCCCTTAATAAAATTTGCTGCTTTTTTTCTACATGAACATTGCTGCAGTCCTGTGCTGAAGTGATACACAGAACAAGTGAACAAACACCATATTGAACTGAAATTAAAATGTAGCATTTTACAATTTTAAATATAAAAATTCACAAGTAACTGTGTATAGTTGATGATCGTATTTCTTGCAGAAAACACACACACACACACACACACACACACACACACACACACACACACACATCCCATGTCCAGTTTTATTATAATTCTCTTCTTTAGTTTTAAGGAATCAAATGAAGAATACATTTGGTGACACCAATTCTGGTGGACCAACTGGCTAACTTCAATGCTAATTAAACCATAAATGATGCAATGTATCAATTTTTTTTCTTGTCAGTTTTTTGTCAGTTTCAGGCATAGAGGGAGATGGGGGGCTGGGGAAGAGAGGGAGAGGGGGAGGGGGATGGAGAGAGAGAGAGAGAGAGAGAGAGAGAGAGAGAGAGAGAGAGAGAGAGAGAGAGACTGCACTTTTTAGAGATGTATGTGTGACTTTGACCTTCAACGTCGATTTTCCAGACTTCACGGATGCATCGGCATACTGGCTGAAGGACTACGAGGCAGAAGACTTCCAAGACCAAGTGAAGGCCCTCTGGGATCAGGTGAAGCCACTTTACCAGCAACTGCACGCCTACGTCCGCCGCAGGCTGAATGAGAAATATGGAGATGATGTCGTCAACCGCCGTGGGCCAATCCCAGCCCACTTATTAGGTAATGTATGTTGTTTCTGTATACTTTGACATGTGTCAAGTGCATCACAATGGGATAATCTCAAAAATATTTCGTTCATTCAAATATGATAGTTGTATTGTATTGTATGGAACTGGGAACCTAGAAACGATGGAGAGGCTTCGTCCCCGCCGTAGCCCTCAGTGGTTCACAGCCCCACAATAGGCTACAGTAGTCCACTCACCCCACCGCCGCCCCACACCGAACCTAGGGTTATTGTGCAGTTTGTGCTTAGTTTTATGTATGTAATTGATTTTCTAATTTATTTTGACTATTCCTGGTTAGTACTTTCATCATAGGGTGAAATCAGAAATTGTTTCGTAACTTAAATTCTATTGTTGACTTATAAACATTTGGAGGATGAATTAATCTTACAGTATCTATTTGGATTGCTTCGAAAACATGTTAGCAAAGCCAGCCTTTAATTAATACCAAAGTAATTAACCATTTTGTCAAAAGTATTGTTTGTATAATGATTTATGTTAATTTCATTATTCAAACAAATAATTCGGCTTAACCCTTGTAGTAGAAGACAATGTTAAAAAGAACCAATTTTTGATGTATTCAATTAATTTAATGATTTAACTTTTAATTGTAAATTCTGTAAATTAAATTTCGAACTATGTGTTGTTTCAGCACCTATTATTGTGAGGATATATAAGGGCCCAATTTTTGCTCCCGAGACATTCAGTCCACGGTTGAGTTTCAGACGAGGAACCTGTATTGGTTAGATCAAGAACAATGCATCCGTGAAATAAATGTAACACAATTAGGCCATTTGTTAAAACAATAACAGTGCCTGTTCCATACGTACCTGATTATCCTGAAAAAACTGTGAATTATGTGGTTATGTTTTTACTGCTCATAGATATTCAACAGTAAACTATTGTAGCAGTATCTGGATGTTTGCCTGAAAACTATTAATGAGTCTTATTGAAAGTTAAACAATAGTGCACTGGCCGTGTTAAATGTGTATATGGGGTGGTTGGGAAAAGTGAAAGTAAACAACTGTGAAATGCAAATGTGTTCTTGTCAGCTACACCATTTACAGTAGACAGTACTGCACTTCCACTCCTTAGTTTTTCAGCCAGTACGTCGACACCAAGAACAACAAATGAAGAAATAAAGAAAGCAGGGAACGTCATCACAATCTTACTTTACATGCATGATATTTTATAGGTAATGCAATGAAACACCATGTGTATTTGCATGAACTTTCATTGGATTTCCAGTGGTATTCCACTGTTTACTAATTTTAATTATTGCAACATATTTTATATTTACGATTATCAACAAGTAAATGACCAAATGTGTACAGTTTTCCTGAAAATGTACACATTTCAGATTTGTGAAATACCAAATACTACAATCAGTTTCGGTGCCCAGAACTACTTTGCAACTGTTTGCTTTGACCTGCAGACACATGTTTCAATGACAAGGGACAGCCTTGGAAAGCCCAAGTCAAATACTGATCCATAAAGGTGTGAATAACTTTATTCAGTTATGCAATGAGTTACAATATACCAGAGTATAAAGGTAATGTACAAATAAATAATTGTAGGATAGACTGATGAGAACAAATAATGTGCATGCGAATTTCTTGGAAATCACTAAATTTGCAGTTTTACTGCAAAAATTGGGGTGACTCGTGATTCTTCAACTACTGCAGATGATGAATGTCACTGTCAGCAAAAAGGTGCATTGGTGTACTGTGATAGTTTTCTTCAAGAAATGGACCTGGTTTGAAAATAACAGGCATACATTTTCAGGAAAACTATATATGTTCTGTGTTTTAGTTGTCGATAGTTATAAACATAATATTTGTAGTAATAATTACAGTTAGCAAACAGCCAAACAAAATTGGAAATTAATTAAACATTCATGCAAATACATGTTTTTTATTATATTATCTTTCAAATGTCCTACATATGAAATAATATGATCAATATTGGAAGGAAAAAAAAAACCCTTGAACAGAACCAGCGATTATGGACCTTGAATACTAACCACTTGACTGCAACCATATCGACTCACTGTTGCAAAGCACCAGTACATGAATGCTTAGAGCTTAACTTGTAATTTGCTTGAACTTGTCTAGGTAGTATGCCTTGCTACTTGTGCATCATGTTGTCCTAATAGACTTCTAAAAGTGTACGGAGTTTGAAATAAATCCGTGATCCATATGTCATGGCCTCACCGTGTTCGTGTTGGTTCTACGAACTATGCAAGTATGATTTCATGGGACAGTTGGTGTCTATCTTAAATCATCTGCTAGTTCTTGTTTTTCATTGTGCCCATGATGCTGTTCCATGAGGCAAACAAAGCTGTGATCATTTGTGGCTGACCTGTACATTTAGTATCCCTTATCAGTCCTATATGGTATGGATCCCACTCATTTGAGGAATATTCTAGGATGGGCTGTACAGAAGTTTTAGAAGTAGTCACATTTGTAGACTAATTGCATTATGAAAGTGAACCAAAGTCTGCCACTTGCTTTACCTATGACTGACCATTTGAGGAATCTGAACATTTGGTGCAAGAAAGGTATCTGCTCAGCATGGCGGGGGGAGGGGGGGGGGGGATATGTGCAGGGGAGGCTGAGTAAGGCCAAAAAGCAATCTGTGTGCATATTCAGTGTTGATTTTCACACCTAATTTTCGTTCAGTTTTGATAAGAGATGATGCTGTAACCACTATGTTGGTTGGTTAGTGTGGGGGAGGGGACCAAACAATGAAGTCATCGGTCCCAAACCACTATGTCTCTTACTCCACAAGAACTGTATGTGTCTATAAGATGTGGAATCAGGACTAAAGACTTCTTAATCACTACAGAGTTCTTGTGCACAGTTGTTTGTGATGTTACAAAATTGTAAGTTTAGATTATTCTGGCACTACTTTGCTGAGCATGATTGGAAAGACTTTGTTTTTGATAACTAGTACATAAGTTTAGTGGGTAATGATGCTGTTTACAATAAAGTATTTTTAGTACTTGTTACAAACAGTAGTTGCTGCACTTAACTTTTAGTACCCATTGAGAAAATGTTTGTATATGAATAAAAATCTTTTCTTAATATTTCCTGTCTTTGTTTCTTAATTTGTAAATCTTCTGTTAGCTACTGGTACTAATTGAATTTAATGATGTGAGGATGTAATTTCACATCATAAACTTAAAAAATGACATCAATAATCATATTCATATTGTAAAAGTAAATGTTGATGACATTAGATACGAAAATAATCCATCTATTGAAATATTCAGTTGGTAACTGTCAGTCATTTGTGGTGTAAAACTGACCTCTTCACACATGACACATATTCAAACTCATTAACTCAATAGTAAATTTAAAAAATTTCAATTTTAGAATCTTACAACCCTCCCACAAATGAATTTCCTTGGGTAGAGGATGAAGACATTGTATTCTGAGTGTGCTGAAATTAGGATTCCTGTGTCAGAAATAGAAGATGATAGGAAGATGGGGAAACATATGGAGAAGTGTGTACAGGAAAGTGAAGAATGGAACAGAAAGTAATGAAACACTTTTAGATCTTCAGTTGCTCTTTAAATTGTGTATTTTGCATTTTCATTTTCTGTTTCTTATATTTTCCTCCTTTGTGCTTATCTTTCTTCACATCTCTAATTGCTGATAACTATAATTACCAATAATAATAATAATTATTATTATTATTTCTTTCTTTTCTCAGACGTTATGTCTGGTCAAAAATGGAAAGTGACGCAGATCTTGATCAAGCGTGACTTCCTTTTAACTGTACGGTATATTTTATAATGCATTTAGGAACTTTCGGGTAATTGAACAGGTATCAATAATTACAGGTTTCTGTAGTTGTATATATAAGTTTGGATGTAGCTGTATTGCATTGATGTACTGGTGGATATTGTGTGGTATGACTCCTGTAGTTGATAGTATAATTGGTATTTTGTCAACTTTATCCTGATGCCACATGTCCTTGACTTCCTCAGCCAGTCGGATGTATTTTTCAATTTTTTCTCCTGTTTTCTTTTGTATATTTGTTGTATTGGGTATGGATATTTCGATTAGTTGTGTTAATTTCTTCTTTTTATTGGTGAGTATGATGTCAGGTTTGTTATGTGGTGTTGTTTTATCTGTTATAATGGTTCTGTTCCAGTATAATTTGTATTCATCATTCTCCAGTACATTTTGTGGTGCATACTTGTATGTGGAAACGTGTTGTTTTATAAGTTTATATTGTAAGGCAAGCTGTTGATGTATTATTTTTGCTACAATGTCATGTCTTCAGGAGTATTCTGTATTTGCTAGTATTGTACATCCGCTTGTGATGTGATCTACTGTTTCTATTTGTTGTTTGGAAAGTCTGTATTTATCTGTTGTGGTATTGGGATCTCTAATAATATGTTTGCTGTAATATCTGGTGTTTATTGTTTGATCCTGTATTGCAATCATGAATCCTTCCGTCTCACTTTTGCCTTTGCCTCACTATTGCCTTTTCTTAGCCATGTGTTGGATGCGTCTTGATCGATGTGTGGCTGTGTTAGATGATACGGGTGCTTGCCATGTAGTGTTTTCTTTTTCCAATTTACTTTCTTCGTATCTGTTGATGTTATGTGATCTAGAGGGTTGTAGAAGTGGTTATGAAATTGCAGTGGTGTAGCCGATGTTATATGAGTGATTGCTTTGTGTATTTTGCTAGTTTCTTCTCGTTCTAGAAAGAATTTTCTTAAATTGTCTACCTGTCCATAATGTAGGATTTTTATGTCAATAAATCCCCTTCCTCCTTCCTTTCTGATTAATGTGAATCTCTGTTGCTGACTGTATGTGATGTATTCTATATTTGTGGCATTGTGATTGTGTAAGTGTATTGAGTGCTTCTAGGTCTGTGTTACTACATTTCACTACTCCAATATTGGTATAGCATAAGTATTTATAGCTTTTGTCTTGTTTCTTGCTGTCAATTCTGTTTTCAGTATTTTTGTTAGTCTTTGTCTATATTTTTCTTTTAGTTCTTCTTTAATATTTGTATTTGGTAATTATAGATATTGGCAATATAATAATAATAATTATTATTATTATTACTATTATTTCTCTGATTGTGGTATGGGTAGTAACAAAAACTGAAACTGAAGACAAAGACAAAACTAAGAATATGAGATTCAGTGTGGAAAGATTAAGATGTAGGAGGATAAACAATACACACAGATGAAGCTGGAGGTATTGACAGTAAAGACTTGTATGAAGCTTGAAATAACAGGAACGCAGTGGCAGATTTCTTTCTCAGTAATCTAACAGAACAATAATCTCCATTTCTATCTTTTTGGGGACAGTGTGCTAAATCCTCATTGTCATTTCATTTATAGACACATGTATTTATTTTGCCCCCTTTACTTTGTTGCAGTGTTGGTCTCCACCCCATACAGCCAAAATGTACTAACCACTGATTTCCATCCACAGGTAACATGTGGGCTCAGACATGGAATAACATTTTTGACATCTCAGTTCCCTTCCCTGGAAAGCAGAACATTGATGTAACAGAAGAAATGGTTAAACAGGTAGGCTACTGCATTTTTCATAAAATTTGTTGTATTTTATTTTGTTGTACCATATATGTCAGAAAATACACATGAAATGTGGGTTATCTGCAGATTTGCTGCCATGTACGTTCACTTTCTTATTTACAAGTTTCTAAAGAATATGTATTACAAAAACAAGGAACATTTGTTTGAGTTGCATCATGCAACTTTTTGAAACTGTAAAATAATTAAAGTGATTTAAATTTTAGGGCTACACTCCTCTGAGAATGTTCAAGCTGTCAGAAGAATTCTTCGTTTCACTCAACCTTAGTGCAATGCCAGAAACATTCTGGAAGAACTCCATTCTCGAAAAGCCAGAAGGGAGGGAGTTGATATGCCATGCCTCAGCATGGGATTTCTACGATTCCAAGGATTTCAGGTGAGAAATTTACAAGGCAATGTCTTAGGTTAAGAATGTATCTGATATGTTGGCTGAACTGTGGCTAGAGGTCAGATCCCAGCTACAGTGTGGGAAAACAAATTCAAATGATAAGGGAATTGAAAATGATACGGCATTTGATTCATTGCAACATAGCTGTACTGCGGGATACCTGCTGAATTGAAAAAGACTAAATGATCATCCTCCAAGTTGTCAAATCTAAGCTGAAAAGTTTTCTTCTGGCTTACTTCTTCTATTCTGTTCAGGAGTTCCCTTTAGTACTTGAGAACTTTTCTCTGTAAGATGTTATTTATTCATGTACTCCACAGTTTTTTATGTTTTTCTAATTAGCATTCTGTAAACTGCGTACTGACTCATCCCATGACCAAGTAGCTATGGCTCAAGTGGCAGTCCCATGGGACCAGATAAATAAATATAAAACTAACCTCTAGGAATGAGTATACCCTACATGAAGTTTTCTTGTCTACCACTTTCTCCTGGGTGTCTTTCTCATCTAAAATGTCCTTTTTTCAATGTGCAATTTTACTCTCTTACTCAGAATGAGGAAACCTCTCATTTGCCATCATCATACTGATATAAAAGAACTGGATTTTCCAGACATGGAAACTTTGCATCATTTATTTTGGAGTCTACTCGTTCCAGTTGGACAGGAAGTGCGGGAAGTTCAAATAGATGGATAGAGTTGCCAGCCTTTGGTTTCTGTCAGATGTTTTTAATATATTTGAACACAAAAATATTCAAAATTTACAATGTTTGTTTGTGGTCAAATGGTACATATGGGGGAGGATGTGGAGATTCAGAAAGACAGCAGCAGAATTTAGAAAATTTTCTTCTTCCCTGCATTTCTAATCTCTGTGAAGTATATATCATCATCATCATCATCAGTAGTATATAGTGGTGGTCAGCATACACATTAAGCCCTCTCATTACACGGGAGATTTGCAGCTGCTGAGGAGTGGAGTAGCGAGTAACGCATGGCTCGACCACAGGTGCTCAAGAGTGAGACAACTCAGTCAGTTTTCTAACAGCAGGGAAACTGGCATAGTGTGAAAATGAATAATCTCTGATTAAAAACTGCATGTGTGATAAGTACATGTTTAATGAGTACAGTATTTCACCATCATAGTATTTTGATTTTTGCATTTTCTTGCTTAGAAACATCAGTGTCAGAGAATGGTCACATATTTTGTTTGTTTAGCATGTGTCTAGAAGCAAAACTCTGTGTGTTACAGTTATGCTCAGTTTACAAAATAAGTTCATAACAGTTCATTGGAAAAAATAATAGTATTTATTTCAGCTACTATTGGGAATTAAAAATAGCAATAATAAACAATTGTTCTGTCAAGTACAGCTCCATTATTATTCTCTTACCTCTTTAAAATACTAAAGGAAAATTTTCAAACCTAGAGGGCAAGAGAAAAGCACTGTGGAAAATATTATGATTATTATTTGCACAATGGTCCCAAGCTCAAACTTGGTCGACACTTCCTTCAGTAAATAAGAAATATCATTTAAAGTGTTCGAAGAAATCAAAGGAACACGTTTTCTAATTCCATTGTCAGCCTCCTTAGCTGAGTAGTCAATGCGTCCGGCTCCCATGCAGTGGGCCTGGGTTCGATTCCTGACTGAGTCAGAGATTTTCTCCTCTTGGGGACTGGTGTTTTACTTACCATCATTTCGTCATCATCGACAAGCAAGTCACCCAGTGTGGTGTCATCTGAAAAGACCTGCAACTCAGCAGCCGAATTATGCTAGCTGGGCTCTCTCTGCCATCAGTGCCATACAATCACTCTAATTCCATTCCTAAAAAATGTTTTATGTACTATGGCATGTGTTTGTGACAGAACTTTTTAGTGTATGTGGAACTGAGATAACTTAAATCAGAGAATGAGTGAAAGGGATGCATCAGTCTTGGTAACTGGATTACACTATTAGAAACTAAAAAAGGTATGAAAATAAAACTTAAACACTAATATTTCAGCTAGTTGTATACATGAGCAAGGGAATCGTCAATGAAATTTGATAACAGTGTCTGGAGTACTTCATCCATTGAATATGAAATTAAACAAATTACTAATAAAATTATAAACAACTAGTAGCTTGGAATTATCCCAGCTGTAACAATTCCAGCTTATTCCAGGTATGTCTACTAGAACATCTGCTAACATTGGTAGAAAGTGCTCCTTTGTCACTGTACCACTCTGACAATAGGCACTCAAGCATCTAAGAGTCTCACAAGAGTGAATTTTGTGGCTGTGAGAATGCCACATGGCAGCCTATGAGTGAGTTTGAAGGCTGTGATGATCTTCTCTAGTAATAGTACTGCCTTGTGGCATGCCATGATGTGGTAATTTACTATCTCTCTCTGTACTGAGGTTTCATCTTCAGTTCTGTGCAGCTATCACTTTCCTCACACATTTTCACATCCAAAAGCAAAATAGTGGGTCATTGAACAATACTGCACTTTTTACATCTTTGTAAAAACAATGTAGCACAACTTACTGAAGCAAGTATCAGATCCACAGCAACCTGTGAATCAATGTCAGTTTTGTCTAAACCGCATCCGACAGTCAGTGGCATATGACAATAGTGCCAAATTTCATTAACAGTGATATCTGCCCAAAAACATGGGTACTTGATGATCCACTCTCATAGCTAGTCGCCTCCCCCCCCCCCCCCCCCAAATCATTCATCACCCTCCCCAACAAAGCTTTATTACAGCATTAAATTGGCAGGGGAGGGGGGTGGGGGTGGGGGTCCACTTTTGAGAAATCCAACATCAGCGCCAATACCAACAGAGCAGAGTGTTCAGTATCAATATTGGCAGTCACTGCAGGCCTTATCTGCAGGTAAAAGTAGTTTTCTCCTTAGCTGATTGCATACTGACTACAATAACACAAACTGTAGTGTCTGCTATACAGTCACAAATATTTGTGAAGACCTTTCACCACCAAACTCCATTTGAATCACACAGGGCTCTTCTAAAGCACACAGAAATGTCATGGTCTTAACATCTGGTAATAATTAGTGATGTGCTTATGAATCACTGACTCTGTTGGATACCTAATAGAACACTTCTCATCGAATCACCAGTCATGATAAGAAAACCTGATAGCTTACATCTGATGTTAAACATTACATTTACTTTTTCCCTTTTCTCAGCTACTGCCCAGAATGCCCTTTTCTTGTGTTTGCCACACCTGTGTGTGTGTGTGTGTGTGTGTGTGTGTGTGTGTGTGTGTGAGAGAGAGAGAGAGAGAGAGAGAGAGAGAGAGAGAGAGATATCATGTACCGTGCAAGTAAGCAGTGGAAAGGTATACATAAATTATGTAATATAAGACATACTTGCTGTTAATACTGATACTGTTAGATGTGTTATTAATTTACATATTTTTGCAGTATATTCAGAAATATGTCAAATATATACTTTCTTAATGTAATGCTTCTGCTCTTTCATGATGTTAAAAAACATAGCACTGGCCTGATTCAAAATTTATAGTTAATTTTGCATACCGTCAGCCTAGCAGCTTTTTTTTCCTACATACAATCTCTTGCTTATTATTTAACAGTATATGAATATTAATGTTCTTCTGTCTTTACAGGATAGATGTGCTATTTATCTGTTACTGTAATAATTGAAAGCATAAAATTTGACCACATCTTAGAATTACAGCTTTATTTTTTCATCTGTTCTGGTACCTATTACCAAGCATAAAAACTGGCTAATCTCAGAAACAAGAAACTATATTAAACTTTAGTAGATGAAAAGCCAAGCAACTGCCTAAACTCTAGGGTGGAGAGCCCGCTTTTTTTTTAAGTCCAGTCCACAGAGGAAATTTGTGATAGAATTTTGCAATTGAATTGTTTTAAGACAGATATTTTAAACATTGTCAGTAAAGAAACAATGTTAATGACATGTAAATAAATGTAAACTTCTGAAGGTGGCATAGTTTATTGATGTTGTGTGTCAGGAAAGGTGTGTCATTCATACTAGTGCATTAGCTTATAAACTTTAATATCACGGACACTATAGTTTTGACCTGATGTACTATGAGCACTCCCATCATTTCACTTGATAAGGGGGCCTGCAAGCTGAAGTAAATATGTGAATTTCGCCATGAACCAAAAAGGCTGCCCATGCCTGGCATAAACTATCATCTTACTTCATCGGAAGAGAGTGGTGTCTCGACTATAAGTTAAATGAGCATGACCATTCGTGGTCTAAGATAAGTGCATACATACTTCTTACAAAACATGTTTAGTATTTTAAATAATGCATGAAGACATTTTGAAGCCTGTGGGTTTGTCTAAAGACATTACAATTGTATATGCTTATATTTTTTGAGGAGCATTTAAGGTCTAAACTATCATTGTGCATAATTTACATTAAAGATATTTTCTAATTAAAGTTGGCATTTGTATATATATTATTTAAGTTGTAAAACTGTTTGTGTATGGTGAAAATGGACAGAAACTTGCCTTTGCATAAAGTGAATTATTCAGCAGCTTTTAAAAGACAAATCTAACCTGAAACTAATTAGCGCATTATTTTGAGTATAGAAGAACTTCAAATATTAGTTAGCAAACTTGCGTTATTCTGCTCTGAAGTTGATCTAAAAGTGAAAAATTATGAAACTGAGATCACAATGAATAAATGGCCACCAGAGGGAAATAGCTGTTGAAAGTCTGCATCTGCTAAGGATCACAGAATATGTCTACCTGAGACAACTTGTAAATATGAAAGGAGACCCAAAACTGGTAATATCTTGACGTATTAAATTATGCCTGCAACTTATGGAAGATACTTTTCATTTTTGAAGTCTAAGATGTCAACTGGGCTGTAGAAAACAGTTTTTGAACAATGTTTACTGCCAGTAATAACTAACAGGTGTGAGACTTGGACATTAAATGAATTCATTGTTGGAAAGCTAATAGTAACCCAACAAGGAAAGGAAAGATCAATGTCAGGCTATGCAAAGAAAGACAGAAAAATGAAAGCAGTTGATACCAGATGAACAACGTAGGTTGGTGGCACAATCGAAAGGACGAATACCTCAAAATGTCATTGGGCTTGTCATGTCGCTCGAAGGAAAGATGGCAAGTGGTCAAGACAAGTTTAGATTGGGGCCCAATTTAGCAAAAATTGACCAAAGGGAAGATCACTGGATAGATGGGACAGAAACTTCAGAAAGACATTTAGACTGAATTGACAATGGGAAGCTCAAGATAGGCAGAAATGGAAGAACCTGCAGGGCACGTAAAGTGCCCTCCGCCAGACACCGTTGGGTGGCATGCGGAGTATAAATGTAGATGTAGATGTAGATGTAGATCCTATGTTGCTAGCAATTCAGAGAGACCACATTACCACGCGATAAAAACACACATACACATACACTCATGATATGATGCTGTGGGAATTTTGTGAGCTCTGCTTTAGCTATGAGGCAAGGTTCACTTTTATTGACAGTGTACTGAGAAGTGATGTGTCTATATGAAAAGATAACATTAAAAAAATTTGTATATCTTACTTTTGAATCCTCTTAAAGAGTGTAGAATCCATATTAGGTCAAACTGACAGCAAAATTGAGCTTATATAAAGGAGGGTGATCTACTGGACCATTAGTTCACACTCAAAGAATGACTCATTGTATCTCATGATCACCTGCCTAGAAGATTACAAGAACAGCCCTTCATGGCAGAATCTATAGATATTCTCCAGTCTCATAAGCAGTAGACTTCTGCAATCTGAATATGGGTAATTCAAAATATTTTTCTTGTCTTTAAAAAAGAAACCTCAATAAATCAAAAAAATTCTTCGTGTAGAAGTCATTGTTATAATATACTACCCACAAATATTCTGTAATTCGTGGTCACTGGCTATCTAATACATTATGTCCACATTCAACTTGTTTTGCTATTCAATTGTTCATCGGCAATGAATAACACACTGCAATACAAAAATAAGTTTTGAAAATGACTACAAAGAAGTAAAACTATTTAAGCAGGGCTAGCGTCCTAATTTAAGAAAAAAATATGACATTTGATGGTTTAACACATTTTAGTGATTATGTGGAAAGCAGTAGGAGAAGAAGATGAAGTAGAGCCAATTCCATCTGTGACACCAAAAAAGCCTAAGTCGTCACAGGAGACATTTCGCATATATATTTTTAAAATGGAAGTGGACGATAATGTATTTTTGGCATCCAACACAACAGAAAGTGTGTTTGCCCAAGCACATTGTAGGTCACTGAAACAGAAAACATCATTGATTTATTTTTAAGTTTTTTTGTACTGGGTACTCTTACATCGACTACGGGTGTTTCTTGAATCCCCCATGATCAGTCATACTTTCATTACATGGCACTCTCAGTTATATGAACTTTTTCTGAGGACTCTCGAATTTTGAATTACTCAGAGTCTGCTCTATGCCGTTGCCACACACACCGTGAAAGTACAGTTAAACAAACAACAGCGCACGCAGAGGCATATAAACAGCCATTCTTTCCCGCCACTATTTGCAAATGGGATCGAAAGATATCTTAGCATTCAGCACCATAAAAAGTACTCCATGCCTCAAACTTTATAGTAGAGAATTGTGCATTGAAATAACAAAATGTTAATACTTAAGCATGGCCCTGAAAATGTATATGCTGAAGATGCTTCAGTGCCTAAGCCATAAGGTTTCCTCTAGGAGTAATAACATAGTGTTCTTCCTTCATTAGCTCTTGTAATACCATTTTCTGGTTTTCTTTTTACTCATTTCGTTTAGTTCATCTTTTCTAGTATACAGTACTGGAAGTAACTAAGAAGGTGACGCCGTAAGTGTTGCACATGTAAGTAGTATGACATTGAAGCGGAAAAAAGCAGCTAGAGAGCATGTTATGTAATTTCTCAGTATCAACACTAGCTTAAAAATATTCACATAAGGCAGCAACATTCTCTTCGGCAACCAATGGAGGAGGTTGACATGGATGGAGAGCTTCATTGAGGCTGGAGCTACCCATACAGGATACTCTGAACCATCTGAATGCGGTAGGGTTAAGTGTTCCACCTTCTCCGTAAGCTGTGGGCATTGCATTGAGGTACAGTCACCTGTCCAGAAAAGTGTATCACAAAACTAGTTAGCACTTTTATTTCCTGCACTACAGCATGGCTTGATACTAATAACACACACCTGAATCTAGCAGGTGCAGCTGAACATTTTGACTACATTTCGTGCTTGGATGACTGTATACCTGCATAAAAGTAGGGTATGACATCCTGAATATTCACACTGTGTTCATTAATCCTTCACATGTTTGCAAAGCGGGGACTATTTTACACCTTCTGTGATAAAATATGCCAGAAGGCTGATATCTTTAACCAACCAAAAATCCAGAACATCTTAATACTGGGTGGTTATAATTAAAGTGCAGGTACAGTGTGTCTGTAACTATCATGGCAGCAAAACTTGGTAGATATGCTAATGTGTTAATGGAGAACCGATTTACACTGGAAAAAACTTAGTTCCAATTTTGGCCACCAGGTGCGAATCTGGCACTGCGAATGCAAGAATGATATACAGACGTATTTCAGTATGTAACAGATAAACAACAGGTGTGGGTAGAAAAGGACAAACAAGTGTGAAAGGCATACTGTGGATTTTATTATTAACTACCACTTACACAATTTGTTCAACATGTGCACTAGAGACATTGACGAGATACTGTACAGTACCAGATTTGTATCTGGTGGCCATAATTGGAACTAATTTTTTCAGTGTAAATCGGTTCTACATTAGCACATCTACCAAGTTTCAGTCTTATGATAATTGCAGCCTGCACTGGACCTGTATGAGTATCTGTACTTTAATTATAACCACCCAATATGTTAGTGCATAGAAAAATATCCAAGGAAGGGTTTTAGTACTACTAAATGGTGGACATATAATTAATATGTAGCAAAATGGGATAGGAACCCGTTAGTTCTGAAATGAATTAAAAATCTGAATGTAAAGTTAATAAAATTTTTCCTATTTTCTGTGTCTGTCACAGCGTCTTCAATTGCTCCCAAAGTATTCCCATACATTTAAACATTAGTATTTTCTCCTATAACTCCAAAAATAGCAAAACTTTGCTCCTGAAAGCTTAAAATTCTACCACCTTGTTAGAATATTTGAAGAACAAATAAGCACTTTTTATGTAACTACCCTCCATAGTTTCAGCTTTGGCTACTTGTATATCATATTGTAATTGATTCCATTCCACCATTTAATTATTACTTAATTTTGTATGCATCACATACATAATAAATTAATGGATATAATAGAGGGAAACATTCCACGTGGGAAAAATATATCTAAAAACAAAGATGATGTGACTTACCAAACGAAAGTGCTGGCAGGTCAATAGACACACAAACAAACACAAACATACACGCAAAATTCAAGCTTTCGAGGGAAGGAGAGGGAAAGACGAAAGGATGTGGGTTTTAAGGGAGAGGGTAAGGAGTCATTCCAATCCCGGGAGCGGAAAGACTTACCTTAGGGGGAAGAAAGGACAGCTATACACTCGCACACACACACATATCCATCAGCACATACACAGACACAAGCAGACATTTGCTTGTGTCTATGTATGTGCGGATGGATATGTGTGTGTGTGCGAGTGTATAGCTGTCCTTTCTTCCCCCTAAGGTAAGTCTTTCCGCTCCCGGGATTGGAATGACTCCTTACCCTCTCCCTTAAAACCCACATCCTTTCGTCTTTCCCTCTCCTTCCCTCTTTCCTGATGAAGCAACCGTTTGTTGTGAAAGCTTGAATTTTGTGTGTATGTTTGTGTTTGTTTGTGTGTCTATCGACCTGCCAGCACTTTCGTTTGGTAAGTCACATCATCTTTGTTTTTAGATATAATAAATTAATGGCTTTTAAATTAAATTTGTTTCATGGGATAAATTGGTTATTCACAATTTTGGGAGTCAACAACCTGAAAATGTGATACTGAATCACAAGTATTAAGCTTTTTATGTGTCATTTTAACTGATTTTTAATGCAAGGTACATACCCCATACTATTAGCTACTGGAGTTAAATATTTCACAGATCTAGAAAACTAGAATAACCCTTCTTTACTAACTGTATGGACTGCTCTCCAAGGAACCTGAGTTGGCAGTCCTGTTTTCAACATTTTTGCTTTCAGTCTGGGTCACTCACTGAGCTAACTGTTGATTGTTTACTAACATGCAATGCACTTTGTTCTTTGCCCCAAATGACCTCTGCAGGATCAAACAGTGCACTGCAGTCAACATGGAAGACCTGTTCACAGCGCATCACGAGATGGGCCACATCCAGTATTTCTTGCAGTACAAGGACCAGCCATTCATCTACAAGGAAGGTGCCAACCCAGGTAAACAGAGCCACCGTCCTGTAGCTCTGCGAAACTGTTGCTTCTTTAGTTGGGAACTTCCTGTGAAAACACATCCTCTCTGTCTCTGCAACCATTCAGTAGCAACTTACATATTAGTTTAGAAAGCTTTGTGGGAATCAACAAAGTTGTAAAAAATGTGTTCATATCCAGGTAAGTTAAGTGCTCTTGTTTGATCTCTTTAAGGAGCAGAGTTGTATATCAGTGGTGTGATAGAAGTTGTACCACATAGGTCACCCTTTAATTATTTTCTTCTTCTTGTTGTTTTGCTTCTTTCTGTTTTTCTCTCAATAGTTCATATAACTGATTCTTGCTGCAGCTTTGGAGTTCACAAAACTTCTGTTGCCACAGTACAGGTGTGTACACCCTTCAGTGCCTGGTTTACACCTGTCTCACCTTTTTGAGGAACAACTCTTTTGTTTAGATTATCTGTACAGAATGAATCCATAGAACACACGGTGAACCACAATAACACCACATCCCTAAGTTTTCCTTTCCTGGAATATGTTATTAAATAGGCTTTCCAGATTGCTAAATTGATAGTTTAATTAACTAAAATGTTGGCTATAACCTCATTAAAATGTGGGATCTGGGCTGGTTGTGACAAGATCATGTTGATTACAGAGGATGGTGCAGCAATAGATGTGAGATGTTCTCTGCAATACACAATCGGATTTGCTTAGTTACCACTTCTCAAGGGACTATGTAGCTGTCAGAGTGTAGGTGACAAAAACTATTACTTAGTGCCAGAATTTGTATATTTTGCTATAAGAATTATAACTCTGTTGGTTCTTTTTTCCTTCTTCTTCTCAGTCACATATCACTTTTTCCTCCTGTGGCAATGATTTCTATACTGTTGGGGGAAAAAAATAGTACACCGTTTACGATTGCAGCACTGCATATGGAGCATTACATTTACAGATCAATACCATAAGCGGTTCTGAAGTAGCAGATATCAACCCATGCTGCAACACCCGTATTAGTACTCGTTGTAGCCTCCAAGGGCAATGATTTCTATAATGTTGGGGAAAAAAAATAGTACACCGTTTACGATTGCAGCACTGCATATGGAGCATTACATTTACAGATCAATACCATAAGCGGTTCTGAAGTAGCAGATATCAACCCATGCTGCAACACCCGTATTAGTACTCGTTGTAGCCTCCAAGGGCAGTAATGAAGGTGCTGCCTCTGGCATCCAGTCGATTGTCAAGATGGCAAATACTGTCATGGGATACATTACACCATCATTCCTTGATCTGTTTACATAATTCTGTAAGAGTTGTTGATTGATGAGTCGCATGAGTCACTTGTCATTCCATCATACCCCACCTGTGCTCGATTGGAGAAAAATCTGGAGATCATGCTGGCAGGGAAGTTGTTTCATGTCTTGCAATGCATGTTGAGTTTCATCGGCCGTGTGTGGGTGAGCATTATCCTGTTGGAACAACACATCACCTTCCTGTTGCAAGAATGGCAAAAGAAGGGGTCTGAAACATTCTACACATACCGAGTGCTGGTTACCGTCCCCCAGAAACACCAAACGTGACGAAAGTTGTCTCTTATCCCACTCCATACCATAAGGTCTGGGATAGTGCCAGTGTATCTTGGACGAATGCGCTCTACAAGACAGTCCTCACCAGGTCCACACTGTATGCCCAAACAACCGTCACTTGTGTGCAGACAGAATCTGCTTTCATCGCTGAAGACCATGGTGCAGCATTCCATCTTCCAAGTTAGATCCTCTGATGGCACCAGGTGAGACATGCACATTGATGGTGTGGAGTGAGTGGAAGACAAACTTACAGGCATGTGTACCCATAGTCCCACTTCTAATAACGGGTTCACAACAGTTCATGTTGACATGTCTGGGCTCACAAAACGCCTTATCTGTGTTGTCGTATCTGTAGGATCTGCCACTGCTGCCCTTACAATACAATGATTCTGGCAGGTGTGTGTGCTGCGTGGACATCCAGAACCTCGTCTATGGGTGTGAGAATGTTCACATGACCATTGATACCAGCATTGTAGCATAACTGACACAGCATGTCCAACTTGTGTGGCAATTCTCCACAAGGACCATCCTGCCACTAGGAAAGACACAATTTGACCCATTTTAAACTCACTTAGCTGGGTTTAGGAAGCATGGGTGCATCTGCATGGTGTGTTTGACTGCTTGCTTCACGTGTTTGCACCATGCTGAGCCCTTTGGCTGTGGACATTCCCTATTAAAGGGTAAACACATATGATGCTCTGGTAGCTGCCACTACTCTGTCTGTTGACAAACAATGCTGAAACCATGATTAGGACATCTACTATCCCCCAGGTGGCATATGCCATCATCAGATCAAAATCGATATCATCTTTCCAGGTGTACTAATCAGTGATTCATAATCCAAATTAAACTGTAGATCGCCCTATAACTGACTGGCATGGTCAGTTCAAATGTCAAACAAACAAAGGGACAACCATAGCTTCTCCAATAGGTCCACTCATGATAAATAACTGCAGTGTTCAAATCAACTATCAGATTGTGGGCAGCTCTGTCTTTAAAAGCTGTATGTAAGTAAAAATACACAAGAAATTGTAAATGCTGAAAAATATTAAAACATTTAGTGAAAAAGAGAAAAGGGAGAGAAAATAGAAGAACAGGAAAGAATTTGTGAATAGTTGCGGTATTAAATGAGAACAAAGGAGAAACTAACTTATAAGTCAGAATTCATAGCCATCTTTATACTGGTTTAAACACTGCACATTTTTAAGAAGATCCTTCCCACAGGCCTGTAAAGAGCCATCAGCCAGAAATATTCCTCCAGAAAGAGGTATTACTGCACTTAACATGCAGTGAAGCTACAATGCTTGCAAAGGCAATAAAATTATGAAGATGGTCCAAGAAAAGATTCAGTGAGCAGGGTAGAGTACCTCACACTCTGTCAAAGCAAGTGGGTGTTTAAGAAAAATGACATCAGGTTCTCAGGCTTACAAGGGTCTCAGTTTGACAGTGCATCAACAATGAGACTATGCCCTGGCATTCTGGTTTATGTTTTTTGTGGCTCCTCCAAATCGCTTTTGATGACTGCTAGGATGGCTTCTCTAACATGGCCCCATCTGATGTCTTCACTGTCTGTGTTCACTGATCAGATATCTTGTCTCACGGTTTCATTCTTGGCAGCATGTTATATTTTAACTACGATCCTCTTTCTGTTGAAGAAAAAAGGAAAATGGGATGTTTATTCAACCCTCATATCTGCAAAAATCACAGGAAATGTAATGTTTTCCTTTACAAAATTTTAAAGTTGTATGTGCTAGTGAAAGGATAATACTTCTGCCTCTTATACACAGATGTTTGGCTGATGTTGGCCTATCAAGAATTGTAGCATTATTGCCACTCCATAAGTCTGACATTTTGATGTTGTCACTCCACAAGTCAGATGTCAGATGCCACTCCACAGTCCAATTGTGATTGTAGGATACATTCATTTCAAAACTGTGTTTCACTTGTGAATCAACTGCACAAAAATTGGCTGGCTGTCTCAGTTTGTACACAGATGCAAGACATTTTGTTCACACTTCTTTTGTCAAAACATCTGAATTTTGGAGTGGCAACGTCAAAATGTCAGACTTATGGAGTGGCAATAATGCTACAAATCTTGATAGGCCAATATCAGCCAAGCATCTGTGTATAAGAGGCAGAACTGGTATCCTTTCATTAGTGCATACAACTTCAGACTGAGTACACATAACATATTTGCCATTATTTTGATGATGTACAAAACACAACTTTACTGTCATAAAAATAAATACACTACCCGTCCCACTCATGAACAATAATAGTGCACTAGCCAGAATTTGCAAAAAGCGTGTTTTCTGTTTAGAATGTGACAGACATTGTTAACCAACGTCGCTCATCTTCAGTTTCACCTGCTGTGATGAATGGCACCTTGCTGTAGAAAAATGTAAGTTAATGCGGATGAGTATGAAACACAATCCTATACCATTCAAATACAGCATTAGAAGTTTTCGGCTTGACACAGTCAAGTTGATTAAATATCTAGCTGTAATGTTGCAAAACAATATGAAATGGAATGAGCACTTCAGGTTGGTAGTAGAAAAAGCGAATGCTCAACTTCATTTTATTACGAGAATTCTGGGAAAGTGTTGCACATCCGTAAAGGAAACAGCATATAGAACACTAGTGTGACCCATTCTTGAGTACTGCTCTAGTGTATGTGATCCCCCACCTGGTCAGATTAAAGGAAGACATTGAAGCAATTCAGAGACACACTGCTATATTTGTTACTAGTACGTTCAGTCAGCAAGCAAGTATTATGGAGATACTTTGTGAACTCAAATGGGCACCCCTGGAGGCAAGACAATGCTCATTTTGCAAGGCACTATTGCAGAAATGCAGAGAAACAGCATTTGAGGTTGACGGCAGAACGATTGTGCTGTCACCAATATACATTTAGTGTAAGGACTATGAAGATAAGGTGTGAGAAATTAGGGCTCGTGCTGAGACTTTGTCATTTTTCCCTCACTCTATTTGCAAGTAGAACAGGAAAAGAAATGACTAGTAGTGGTACGACGAGGTACCCTCTTTCATGCGATGTACAGTGGTTTACAGAATACTAATGGACATGAAGGTGTAGAAATTCCTTATACTCCATACACCACAGCAGACTTTGCCACAGCTGGAAGCAAAAGTAATGTCAACAGCAAGCAAAAATGGAAATTCCTTTTGGCTAGTTAACTTCTGCATCTTGAATAGCTTTTTCCTACTTGATTTTTTCTGCACCAAGCTTCAGAGGCAGGTCTTTATTAACAATGAAGCATTCTTTACACACATACAGAATTGTTCCTTCATACAAGAAGACTTTTGTCAGTCAGTGAAGACAACCACTTCTTAGCATCTACAAATTATGATAAAACAGGTGCAGCTGGACCTGTATAAAGTATGAGGGCCATTTTTCTTTTTCAACCTCCGATAGGCTATAAATAAAACACAAGTTCATAGAAAACAATTATTTTAATACCAAAAGTTTTGTACACTTATTGTTACTTTTCAACATAATCACCGAAAAGATTGAGACATTTATCATAATGCCACCACATCTCCTCCTCTCGCTGGCCAAATACAGACAATGAAAATTTCATCCATCACCAGAATTCAAATCAACTTACCTCCAAGTCGAGTGCCCCTGTGCAGCTGTGTGTTAGCGACCTCAGCTGTGGAGACAGGTATTATTGTTGCCAGCAAGACGATTTTGATTAGAATGACATACAGTGCTGCAGTAAATTGTTGCTGTTGAACTAAATGTTCTGCAGAATGGTTTGACGCAGCTCTCCATGCTAGGCTATCCTGTGCAATCTCTTCATATCTGCATAGCTCCTCCAACCTATTGAAACTACTCATTCTACTCAAGCCTCGGTCATCCTCTACAATTGTTACCATTCCACCCCCCTAATAATTTCATCCAGTATCGAAATAATAACTGTTTTGTGATGCTTCGGGATGTGTCTTATCAGATTCTCTCTTCTTTCAACAGAGTGTCCCTTTCTTTTGTACTTTTTTTTCACTCTCTGTGATTGAATTCAAAATCTCTTCATTAATTCCAGTCCATCCCCATAAACTTCAATATTCTTCTGTAGTACCACATTGCAAAAAAAGTAGATCAAGGGTGATGGAGTACAGCCAGTTCACATTAGATGATGCTGAGGGTATTAGATTAGGAAACCAGACACTGAAAGTAGTAGGTGAGGTTTGCTATTTGGGGAGCAAAATTTATGACGACGACTTAAGCAGAGGATATAAAATACAGACCGGCAACAGCATCTTGAAAAAGACATCGAATACAAATTTAAGTGTCACTAATTCTCCAACTCCTCCTGAAAACTGTTTTATTTGGAAGGTGGCAATGCACGCACGTCTTCAGAAATGGACACTGTTCTGACAATTACAGCTGCAGTAAATATTACGAAATGGATTTACATTTTGCAGATTGTTGCCAGCTGTTTCCGACACATGAAGATTTATGCCGGATTGGTGCTTGAATCCCGATTTCCCGCTTATCGTGAGCAATCGCTTTAACCACTTCAGCTATCTGAGCACACCTACAGAACCAATCCAAACTTCCACCTGTCACAGCATCCACAACTCTAATACTCGAGTGCATATTTCCTGATTTCCACATAGGGACAACAAATATTTTATTGTCATTTTAGCTCATCAACATATGGATTTGTGGTAAATATTACAAAATTGATTGACGCCAGCTGTTCGCAACACATGAAAATTTCTACCCTGTTTCGCGAACCACTTCGGCTGTCTGAGCACACCTCCAGGACCAATCCAAACCTCCATATGTCATGGAATCACAACCCTTATCCTCATACACACCATATAAACACAGATGTCTCCAAATCTCGATGGGCTATTAGATGATGAAATATTTCTCTCTCCCTGTGTGGGAATCATGACATGTGCAAGCGTAAGAGTTGTGGACTCAATAACACGTGTAAGTTTGGATTGATGCTGGGGGTGTGCTCAGATAGCTCACATTCGTTAAGGCAGCTGCACACAAAAAGTCGGAAATCTGGTTTCGAATCATGGTCTGGCACAAATTTTCATGTATTACAAACAGCTGACGTCAATCTGTATTTGCAAAATGCGAAGAACCCACTTCATAATATTTACTACAGCTGTAATCATCAGAACAGTGTCTGTTCCTTAAGACATGTGAAAGGCAATATTTTAAAAAGTTCTGACATTTAAATTTGTCATCAAGGTCTTTTTCAAGAAAGCTTTTCTTCCTATTGCCAGTCTGTATTTTATAGCCTCTACTTCAGTCATTATTATAAATTTTTGTTGCCCAAATAGCCAAAACCCTTCTACTATTTTCAGTGTCTCATTTCCTCCTCTAATTCCCTCAGCATCGCCTGATTTAAATTTGGCTATACTCTGTTACCATTGTTCAACTTTTATTTGTGTTCCTCTCATAACCTCTTTCAAGACACTATTTATCTGGAATTTTATGTCCTTTGCCATATCTGACGAAATTACAATGCCATGAGCAAACCTCAAAATCTTTATTTCTTGTTGCTGAACGACAATTCCTTCCCAAATTTCTCCTTGGTTTGCTTTAATGCTTGGTCAATGTACATATTTAATAATGTCAAGGATGTAAAATTAATGAAGCTGTTTAATAGCATTTCTCATCCAGTGACATCCACAATCTACTTTACAGTTCTTTAGCATTTCTTGCACTTGAAATTTTCTTGAGAAAACTAGATCCACCATACCTTGGCCTGTTACACACAAAGGGAATAAATTAAACAAAATCTAATTATGAAGAGAACACTTTCTCTTTGATATGTAAACACCAAAGAACGCTGCACAATACACGGTTGTACTCTAGCCATAGGAAAAAGTATTTTTATCTTTACTTCCTCAGAGGCTGCCATAAAGCTGCTGTATGCAAAATAAGCAATTTCTGAACAGGCCAGTGTTTCTCTCGCAACACTGAAAAAGTGTTTTGTGCAGTATCTGGTGATATAGCTACATTGTGTGTGACACAGGATCAAGCAGTGTACGACTGTGACTATGAAACAGTTGTTTGTGGTCCACCATGAGATGGGCCACATCCAGTACTACCTGCAATACAAGGACCAACCAACCGTGTACAAGGCGGGTGCCAACCCCGGTGAGTCTCATAATGCCAGCTAAACGGCGGGCAGCCTTTCCGCTCACACTCACTGCACTGACAGTTTGTGAGTGTGGGTATTGATCAACAATTAACAAATCAGCTTTGTGGAGCTTCTGGGCAATCAATACAGCAGCAACTGTTGAAGGGCAAGCAGCCTGCTTCTAACAAAATACAATGCAATGGGCTATCTTGCATATGGTCAGATGTGTCCCACGCCTCGTATTACGTAGACTGAGAAAATAATTTTGATGAATTCATTTTTGCAGAATACTAGGCATGTTCTGGGAAAAACACTTAAGTTTATGAAGGCACTATGGAAATCTGTGTAAACAAAGGACCTGAAAATAACTTGGGGAACCTCGCAACATTAGAAAATCTAAAACTCCATGATTGTCTACTACATTAAATTATGGCTGGTATTGCTCTTGTACTTCTGTCTTTCTGCATTCCTTACTGTGACACATAATAGTAGAAAAACATCTTCTTGTCCTGTCTCTATTATGCATGTTCTTTCTGTTTTAATTTGTGTCTCCTTTTTCCTCCTACCTTATCATAATTTAAAAATTAGCACTTTTTAAACAACTGAAGTGTCTTCTGTGAGTTTATCATAATTATTAGAGCATATTACAGATGATTATTACAGAAACATCTCTGTTTTGGTGCACTTATTTTTTGCTAGATAGTAACAGTGATGATATATGTACAGCAGCTGTATTCTTCTTTCTTTCTTTTTTTTTTTGAGACAGTCAAAAAATGGTCTGTAACTTTCATAACTTTTACCAAAGGCAAGTGATATCCCTTCATCCACAAGGCAGCCTGTTAATGGGTAAAAGTTAACATGCACAAATGATGTATAACTGAAGTTAGCAGTGGGCAGTCACAAATAATTTCACGAACTAGTTTTTGAGGCTTTTCACGTTCCCCCTCAGATCGACCATGCAGAAATTTGCATTGACATACTTGCAACATGATACTGGATGCATCACCATGCTACAAGTCTGACCTTATAAACTCCTGATGCCCAATCTGAAAAGAAGCCTGAAAATGTTCAAAAATTAGTGCATGAAAATAAAGTAATGTTTGATAAGTGACTGCCCGCAGCTAACTGTAATTCTATTACACTGAATATGCTGTTACAGGATCTATGTATCATAATAGATAAGCTCAATTAAATATGCACAAAACAAAGGACAATTTCATTAAATGGAAATACCCATAAGAATCATTGCAGTCTGAGAAGATCAGGCAATGAAACAATTGTGCCCCCCTCCTGTGTGACTGCGAATTGCTCAAGGTGAATTAGTTCAATTCACTATGATCATCAGTGGACATTCTCTACTCTATGAATTAGTTTTATGGTAAGATAACTCATTTTGTAAGTTTGTCAGCTAAGGATACTTGCTGTTAACTATAAAGAATTACTACTTATGATAATTTTCAATATGGTATATAGTGTAATTATCTGCATAGTTAGCTTGACATAGGTGAAGCAAACAGGCACTTCACTGACTTAAAATAAGAGCAAATGATTACAGTGTCATTTTTTTGAAGCAATGTGTACAAGAGAACACTGGGGTGTTACAATATATTGAGAACAGCTGCTGGGTGTTGTGTTGCAGAGGCTAAGATACTTGATAAGCATTCAAAATTCAAATCTCTGTCTTGCCATAATGGCTTAGGTCTTCCATGGCATCCATAATTTGAATATCTTGGCATCCTGCTAACCTCTGACAACACTGTAAAAGCTGAAATCAAATAGCAAATAAAAAAGGCTAACAAATGTTTTTATGGCCTTTTGAAAGTTCTCAAGAGGACTTTACTTCCTGGGAAATTTACATTGCACTAATACAAAACATTAATTGCACCAGTTTCCTAGATATCAATCTGAAACCTCGACATTCACAATGAAAAGAAGAAAGTAAATTTAGGACATTTGAATGCAAAAATTTTTGGAAAGTATTTTGACACTTAAGAGCTAGGAATAATAATGACTGGAAACTACCAAATAATGACTGAGTTTATACCAGACGTATTAACAAAAACTGAAGTCAAAAGTTTGCAGTGGCTAGTGCATGAGGTTAAGAGAGCACCTACCAATATCATACAGATAGTGGAATAAGAGCTTTTCCCTGGAAGAAAATCTCTTGGACCTGTAAGTACAAGATAGTCTGACAATAGTCAATATTGTTCGGAAAAATGCAGAGTAAAAAGGAGAGCGAGAGAAATTAATTGTGAAGACAGAGAAAAGTACCTTGTGCAGCCTAATAATTATGATATCCCTACAATGACTTGAGCTGAACACTGGACAACTCCATTAGGCAAAGCTGTGGTTGATTTCCTTTAATCTCTTTGCCTAGTTGAAGCTTGTGTTCCATCTCAAATGACATCACTGTCATCGAGATGTAAATTCTGAACTTTGATTTCTTTTTTATGTATACATGGAAGGAATTTAGTTAAATGGTTGCTGTGAATGTGGAAATAATGTTCCACTACTGCAGAACAAGAATCTTGAAGGGAGGAAGAGTTTTGAGTGGTGCTGGGCTGACTAAAATATAGAAGCCATGTCAAACTCAAAAGGATTTGATATAATTAAGAACAGCAGCATGCAGGAGATGGCATACATACCTTGTGGTGAGACATCGTCAGCAGCGAATAATAGTAGTGAACATGTGCCAAATCTGGGGGTTCAGGGCACCACAGACTGACAAAAAATAGTGACACCAGTCAGCAGCTCAGAAAAACTGTTGCTCTGGTCACATCCCAATGGAAACTGCACAAACATCTGCACAGAGTGGTTTGTATTGAGACCCTATAACATGTATCATTGGTGACTGGATTGGAGAGGGTATATCACTACTGATAATTTACCTTTCATCTTGATGAAATCTTCCCCAGTTATTATTCAAGTAAGAGGTTGTTCATGCTGTATCATCTTGATGTGTTTCAATACTTGCCATCCTTTCTATGGCTGTTCAGATGAATGTGATCCTAACTGTTTTTATCTCATACATAAACACCCTCAGCACAATAAATTATGTGAAATTCGAGAATTTCTCATTAAGCTGACTTTGACTACTGGACACAGATGAAATTGTGAGCTTTTCTTCTCAGCTTTAACATGGGACTCTCGTCCAGTTAGAACCAGCTGTAATAAGTGATGTGAGGTGCAAACTCAGCTGTAATTAGTGTGTAATGGAACACATTGCATAGGCAGTAAAAAACAAATGTCTAGTGACAAACTAGGACATAGAAGAAACTATTTGTGGACAAAAATTAAAAACCTTCCCTTCCCTCCATGTAATACAAAAAATAATAGAATGTCACTTTCTGCAATACCAGTAAACCCTCTATTTCATATAGAATTGAACTCCCATGTGTAAAACGGCTTGAAACACCTGATTAGTTTACAAATGTGTTAACATATTAAATATGGGGGTCATTGTGAAGTTCACGACAAGCATTTTTTGTCTTGAAAACGGTAGTAAATTAAAAATTCTGAAATATGCAAATGGAAGGTTTGTTCAGAAGTAAACATTATACATAGGGAGATGGATGAACACACACACACACACACACACACACACACACACACACACACACACACCACCACCACAAGGAAAAGACAAAACAAATTTTGTTGTTTCATGGTCAACTCACGAGTTGTGGTCTCTCTTCCTGCTTCATTCTCCTGGAAAGGACTGCCATCTAGCATCATGTCACGTTACTGTGGATTCTTGTGGAGACACCAGATGCCATGGAATGTGTGTAGTTTGTAATGTACTAATGTGTACTGTTGCAATTGACTATAAAACACATTTGCCACAACAAACTTTTTTTTCCATCTTTTTTCTTATGCTACATCATTCTGGCAATGTGAGTGTTCATCCATCCCCTTACATGTAATGTTTACACATGAACTTACCTTCCATTTGCATATTTCACAACTTTTTAATTCATTACAATTTTCGAGACAGAAAGTAGTTGCCATGACTTTTGCAATGACCCTTGTATTCGATATTAAACTTTTGAGAAAAATTTTAGATAAAGTTTGACATTATGTTTAAAGTTTGTTACAAGTCATGAAATGATCTCATTCTCAAATAATGGATGAATATAGCTTGGGTATTTCCACACGGTAAGTTATGCTTCCCCAAGATATATACAAAGTTCCTAACTGTAATATTTGTCCTGCTATGTTAAACCTCCAACATAAGACAATAACTCTTAATGAGTAGATTAAGACCACATTTTAAATTTGGTCAATAACAATATAAAAATTGAAATTAAAAGTTTTGCTACATCTGGAATCCATCATACAGGCAACTTGCAGTTGGGAAGTTTACCATGACTTGGGTTAGCTGTTTCGTAATATAGGTGCTTCACCTTAAGTTGGTGCTTTCTCAGAACACTGTACCAACAGGGAAATTCACCTGCAAAATTACAAGGAAACAGTATGGTTGGCCTGTACTTAGCTGCACAAAGCGAAATTTCAATTGCTGCCAAAAGAAACATGCAACGAGACCTAATATGTTGTTTACCAACTAACATCTTCAGATTTGTATATAGAATGAGCACCATTAAACATGCACATAACCCATGAGCGGACTTGAAAGAACTGTCCACCTTGGGGACACCTAGTACCAAATTGCTGAATGTGCTCTACAGGATGACATGAGGCACCTGAATGTCTGCTGCTATCACACCACACATGCTACATGGATCCTCCCACACATTCTAGTTTTCCTGAATTCCAGACGAGGGAAGTTGCTCTTTTACACACTCTTGCATACCGCCAGTCTCTTGGACTTGACCTCCATTAACTATATTCAAAATGATTAATGGAAAATCTGATATAAAGATGTGAAACAAATACTAACAAAGAGATAGAGGGGCTGGCCAGTACTTACCTCAGCTCAGTACAGCCAATAGATAACACAAAACAGAACAGAAAATTTACATTCCTAGCTTTCGGAACTTTGTTCCTTCATCAGGGAGGAGAGAGGGGAAAAAAAGGGGAAGAAGGGAAAGTGGATTTAGTTACAACCCAGGTTATGAAGCAACAGGGAAAGGTAAACAGGGAGGGTAGCAAGGATGGAGGCATGGTTGTCAGAGGGAAGCCAAAAATATTCTACTGTTAAGTACTGTGCCAGCTTCAAACCAAAGAGGATGCATACAGAAATAAAGAGGTATATAGTATAAAGATAAACACAACTATGTAGGATGAAAAGATGCGTGAATGGCTAAAGAGGAGAGGGAAAAAGAAGAAGACTGAAGAGTAAATGGGAGTGAGGTTGGTTAATGTAGGTTCAGTCCATAACCAACCTCACTCCCATTTACTCTTCAGTCTTCTTCTTTTTCCCTCTCCTCTTTAGCCATTCACGCATCTTTTCATCCTACATAGTTGTGTTTATCTTTATGCTATATACCTCTTTATTTCTGTATGCATCCTCTTTGGTTTGAAGCTGGCACAGTACTTAACTGTAGAATATCTTTGGCTTCCCTCTGACAACCATGCCTCCATCCTTGCTACCCTCCCTGTTTACCTTTCCCTGTTGCTTCATAACCTGGGTTGTAACTAAATCCACTTGCCCTTCTTCCCATTAATTATATTCACTCTATTTTACTCATTTTATGATAATATAATGTAATTGGATCGATAAAAGAAATCTACTCAGCATGCAGTCCACTAAGTCTTCCCTGACTGGAGGTTCTGGGCAACTTTTCTGAAGTCGCTCTATTTCTTAAACCCCACCAGTCCTTTTTCTTCACTCCTCTTCCTTCCCCAAAGAAGGAGCCACTGTCTCCAAAAGCTTGCAGATTTCAGTACCTTTATACGTTTGGTCTCCAGCCACCACTTGCTGAGTAGATTTTTTTTAATCTATCAAATTACATTACATTACCACAAATTGATTATTTTTGTTGATATACTTTTCTCATTTATAGAATTCCATACTTACATTATTTCTTCGTTTTTAATTTTTTCCCATTTCCTTTAGTTCTATTTTCCACTCAATTTCTCTTCCTCTTTATCTTTCTGCTTCTCATATTGTCCTACCATCTCTGGACTGAAGTTGGCACACTGCTTACCAGCGTACTATCTTTGACCTCCTACTTTCTCCCAATCTTGCCCTCCATCTTTACCTCCTCAAATCAAGACAAGCAACTAAAATGAGTACAGTGTAAATGGCGTTTGTAGGCAATGCTACAGTCAATCTTTCACCACAACCTTCATTTGGAATTCACATTTTTTGGTTTTGCCAAGCCATAACACCTTTCCAGCTAACTTATTCCTCAGGCTATACTACAAATCAGTCTATCACTACAACCAAACTGACCAGCTTTGGGCTAAGGGCAATTGTACCGTACGCATTTTAAGATCTGATCACATCAGGTGTATCCTTCTTGACTTTGGGTCTGAGTGGCCTGCCCCTCCTCTCCCATTTTCTCCTTGTGCAAGCAACTAACAGATCCAGAAGTGAGACAACAGTTTTTTCTTCTTGTCTTCTACTTTTAAATGTGTATGTTGGTGGAACTTGGAATTCTACTTTATAACACTAACATTGTAGTAACTACTGCAGTGCATAACCACACAATAATTAAGCTTTGTTAGTGTTTGTGTATCACTTAATTAATGCTTTAGAGTTTGAATGGACACTTAACAGATACGCGTACTTAAGCTCTTTTTACATGCATGTAAAATGTGACTTAAGACTGAAACAACAAATCATGATGATAGTACAAAATGATTTATACAAGATAATTTGTCAAACTTTGTTTTTAAAATCAGGTTTCCATGAGGCTGTGGGTGATGTCATGGCACTGTCAGTGTCAACACCGAAACACCTGCGCAAAGTGGGGCTGTTGGACGGTGCGAGTACAGATGACCCCGAGGCGACCATCAACTACCTCTACCTGCAAGGACTGCAGAAGATTGTCTTCCTACCATTTGCTTATGTTGTGGACCTTTGGAGGTGGGCAGTGTTTCAAGGGGAAATAACAAGTGATGCCTACAACTGCAACTGGTGGAAACTCAGGTAAGCGGGACCACAGAGAGTGGGAATTTCCTCACTGACATATGTTTACAGTGGCAGATATATGTTGAGTATTAAGAATCAAACAATGGAAATTCCAGTAGGTATATCAACAATGTAGGAAAAGACAGATTGCTGCTTACCATAAAGAAGACACATTAAGTAGCAGACTGGCACAATTAAAAGACACTTACAAAGCTTTCGATCAGAGCCTTTATCGACAAAAGAGAAACACACACCATTCACACACAAGCTAGATCACCTCATTCACACATGACCGCCAACTCTGGCAGCTTGGGCCAATTTCTGGCATACATTTTTCCTACATTGAGTATTAAGAATATACTTTTATGCTATACATATTAGAATAATGTTTACGACACCAGAGTACTTGTTCCTGTTTCATATTAAATCACAAAAGTACCTTACTGCATTCTGTTGATTACACATACCCACTGTGAGAGTATTTACCAGTCTCCCAAATAACAGAAAATTGTTTCAATGCTTTTTATAATGTACGGGAGCTATCTGGAAAGTAACATCCGTTTTGAAGTAGTGTGGGAAGAAGTGCAAAGAGTGGGGCTATTGCTGCGTGTACTCACACAGCAGCCCACTGTGCTTTTGTAGTGAGGAAATGGTACTGGAGCTGCAGTAGTGAGGAAATGATACTGCTGCTCATTAGCCTACAGTACCTATTTCAATTGAAAATTCTTCCATATGTGAAATCCATTCTACAATACAGTTTGTACTAATAAAAAATTTCAGGGCTGTTGACATCCATTGTAAAATCAGTGTTGCATATAGACCGAATGTGATGAGTGGTCTCATTTAAGATTGGGAGGATGAATGTTCACAATAATGACAGACATGGCCAACCATCAATGGGCTGGTACAAAAAATTAACAAAAATATTTGTGTTACTGGTGTTTCACAATATCTCAGCAGTTGGACAACTTTCTGCAAATGTCCGAAATGTGTAAGACAGTCTTCTTTCGTCTTGACCACCCCTTCCCTCCCTGAAGGTCAGAGTTTGTGTATCCCATCTGTCTACCTGTCTACTGGTAACCCATTAAAAAGTGTGAGAACATTTTTTAAATGTTTGTGAATCGTGTAACTCAGGCAACACGTTGTTACCAGACTGGTATTCTCCTAGCCACTGGTTTTCACCAAGCCACATGTGGGAAACAGCCAAAACACACATCCAGGCTGGTCGGCACATTGGCCTTTGTCATTAATCTGCTGGACGAATCCGATCTGGCACCTCTCCAAATCCCGACTGCTTCTCTGGGTTTTCTTTTTCATTACAGAAGGAGGCAGCCTACTGAACAGAAACATAATCGGTAATGAGACACGCGTTTCTTACACTAACATCGAGGGAAAAGAGTTGAAGGATATGGCTACCATTTTTTGGGAAGCTAAATAAATATTGTTTTCGGATGTCATGAACATGGGAAAGCAGTTAATTCTGAAGTCCATTGTGAGACATCATGAAAACAGAAGAGCCATTCAAAACAAGCGATGCAGTCTATTCAATACAGATGGTGTGTTTTCGAATGACAGCGTTCACTCACACAAGATTTATTGAATAAGTTCGAATGGCACATTTTTGAAGACCTGCCTTACAGCCCAGACTTGACTGAGTGATTTCCACCTCTTCACGCACATGAAAAATTGGCCCATTTCCCAACATTTTGACTCTGATGAAGAACTTCAGGATGCTATCATAGGCTACTGCAATCTCAGGTGACACAATTTTGTACAGGGTGAAATTTGTCGACTCACTATGAGATGTGGTAAATGCTTAAATCTAAATGTTGATTAATGATATGGTTATAATAGAAGGAAACATTCCACGAAGGAAAAATATACCTAAAAACAAAGATGATGTGACTTACCAAATGAAAGTGCTGGCAGGTCGACAGACACACAAACAAACAAAAACATACACACAAAATTCAAGCTTTCGCAACAAACTGTTGCCTCATCAGGAAAGAGGAAAGGAGAGGGAAAGACGAAAGGATGTGGGTTTTAAGGGAGAGGGTAAGGAGTCATTCCAGTCCCGGGAGCGGAAAGACTTACCTTAGGGGGAAAACATCCCACATCCTTTCGTCTTTCCCTCTCCTTCCCTCTTTCCTGATGAGGCAACAGTTTGTTGCGAAAGCTTGAATTTTGTGTGTATGTTTGTGTTTGTTTGTGTGTCTGTCGACCTGCCAGCACTTTCATTTGGTAAGTCACATCATCTTTGTTTTTAGGTATAAATGTTGATTATATAGACAAGTAATACAGAGATGGAGTTTTAAGATTTTTGTAAGAAACTTGCTGTAATTATTCCTGTATTTTATTTATAGCTTACTGGACATTACCTTCTGGCTAGCACAGACCAGTACGTCTTACTAAGTTTGTGTACCTGCAGTTTTATGTATTACTGATTTCTCTATTTCTAGGGGCCAATACCAGGGTATTGAACCACCAGTTGATAGGACTGAAGAAGACTTCGATCCTGGCTCAAAGTATCATGTCATTGCCAGTGTACCTTACATAAGGTAAGAATACAGTGTGCATGTATGTGGCAATACTCAAACAACTTACCTGGAAAAATTTTTCCTCATCCATACACTCAAGATGACATACATGTACCAACCTTCTATAAATCCTTACCTGTTTAGTTGTTACGTCTAACTTAAGTGGTGTCACAAGATGTAGTGCAGAAACAGGACTTCACCCTGAAGAGTGTCAACTCCAACTTGTAGTAGAAGATACAAAATCTGTATAAGGTATGCTGCTGACTGTAAGATGCTCACTTTCTGTTGTTATCAGAATTATAAAGAAGAAGGTGGCAGTAGGTTACTTTAGTTGGAGGACATAGTGCAGGTAATTTTTGTGGTTGCCGGGAAAAAGCAGTGCTAACAAATACAGTGGCCATCTTCTAGGTTTTTATAAAACCAATACAAGAAAAACATTTTGTTTTTCTCCTTTTTTTTCTTTTTGGATGGACCAACTAAGAACCATATACTAGTTTCAGTTCTTTATCTGTTGTCCTTTTCTTTACTTCCACAGAATGCTCAATGCTCAATTTTCAATTATTGATCAGTCCCGTAAATTTTGACTCAACTGTGTGTCATGAACTTTTGGGGCTATTTTCTCAGAAATGGTGGGGAGGGTGGGGGGAGTATTGAGCCAAAATATCTTAGACATTTTAAGTTGTACACAAACAATAAGCAGGATATGAGCTCACATGGTTGGCCGTGTCTGAGGCCTTCTTGTTGTGAGATGGTGTTACTATAATTACAAAACTGACACATCCAATATGACAGTGAGGTGTCACAATTATGATCCATGGAATATGCAGATAATAAACAATATCACAAAACTGAAGTTGTATATGGCCACACTAGTTGGTTGTGAATTTCTTTAAGGAACATCTTTTAAAGGTAGTTCACCACAGCCTAGGTACATTTCGTAATTTATTTCCCCTCACTGTCTTTAGAGACTGTTTTTATAAACATTTATGACTTTATACTTAATTTTGGACTATGTTACAATTTTTTTACTACCTCAGAAACAAAGTGCTTAGAATAACTAACAGTAAAATCTTTTAAAAACTGTCAACTGGTATCTGATTTTTAAAAATTTTCAACAATTGGAGAGTACAACTTCTAATCAAACAGTGAGCTAAGCCAAGTATTCTTTGTTCACAGGTATTTTGTAAGCTTCATAATACAGTTCCAGTTCCATCGAGCTCTGTGTATTGAGGCCGGAGAATACGATCCTCAGGACGAGTCAAAACCCCTGCACGAGTGTGACATTTACCAGAGCACCAAGGCAGGCAACTTGTTATCGTAAGTACAACACATACCATATGCTGTTACTGTAATCACAAAGTTCAGTATTTAAAAAAAAAAAACTCTAGATATTATCAAAGTAACAGAATTATCTTTATACAAATTAATGACACGTTCCCTGCTCGTCAAACTTGTCAATATGCTGTGCAGAAACAATGCTATTGTTTCACAATACCCATGTATGAGTGAAACTTGTATAAGAAACTTAGTGCATTCATTTCTAGCCAAATAGCTCTTCTGATGTTTTAACTGCAAATGTACATCACAATCAACAGAATTTTACTGACCCCATGAATATTTTCACATCTGATAGGCTTAAGCTATGGATACCAAACAAGTCCTACATTATATTTTACATGGGCATTAGAACTGATTGCATTATTGTGAGGCATAATATTCACAAGCCCCACCACAATTTACCTACTCTGAAACACACTGCAAACGATTTTTAGGGCAGAAACTGTTTGCATGAGGTTCATTTTTTTAATAATTTGAATAGAATTGTATAGATTGTTGTCATGACCAAGTGAAGTGACACAGTATTAAGACAATGGATTTGTATTCCGGTGGACAACAGTCTGACTCCACGTCTGGTTGACCATATTGAATTTTTCCACGGTTTCCTAAATAAATGAAAGTAAATAAATGTCATCTGAAAGGGAACAGCCTATTTCCTTTCCCAATCTGTGCCCGAGTTCTGTTTCTAACAACCTCATTGCTGATGGTACTTTAGATTCCAATCTTCCTTCTTTCTCGGTGTTTTGATTCTGGTGTAACATAAGCCATCTTTGGCAATGAATTGAATGAAAAATTCATCACATTCATTACAGCATGGCTACTCAATTGGTTTAGTCATGCATGCTTAAATGATACAGATAGCTGTATCATAGGTGCAACCACAACAGAAAGATAGTCCCGCATCTGTATCGCCAGGACAGGACTACTCAGGTTGATATCATGAAAAACAAAACAGGCATTCTGTGGTTCATAGTGTGGAATGTTATAACTCTTTAACTGAACGGGCAGGCTAGAGAATTTAAAACAGAAATGGATAGGATGAAATTAGGTATACTGGGAATTCGTGAAGCACACAACTAGGAAGAAAAGGAATAATGGTCACATGAGTACAGGCATGCAAGTAAGCTACTATGAACAGCATGTTGCAAACATTATTGTAGCCGGAATAGGCAGTAAACCAACAGCCACCACAGTAGTAGTACAAGTTTATATGCTAACTAGCTCCACAGATGAAGAAGAGATTGAAACAATGTGTGAGATAAATGAAATCATTCAGACAGTTAAGGAAGATGAAAAATTAATTGTGATGGATGACTGGAATTCCATAGTAGGAAAAGGAAGAGAAGCAAAAAATAGTAGGAGAACACAGATTGGAGAACAGGAATGAAAGAGGGATTCACCTTGTAGAATTTTGCACAGAGCATAATTTAATCATTGGTTTAAGACCCATGAAAGAAAGTTATATGTGTGGAAGAGATCTCAGGACACATGAATGTTTCAGATTGATTATACAGTGGTAGCACAGATTAAACTGTACATTTCCAGGGGCAGATGTGGACTCTGACCATAATTTATTAGTTATGAACTGAAGATTCAAACTGAATAAATTGCAAAACATTTGGAAGGAGATGGGTCAGGGTTAGATTGAAAGAACCAGGGGTTGCAGAAAGTTTCAGAGGGAACGACTGACTGAGAAAGTGAAAAGGGATACAATAGAAAACAAGTGGGTAGCTTTGAGAGACGAAGCAGCAGAGGATCACATAAGTATATAGACAAGGCATAGTAAAATCCTTGGGTAACACAGATACACAATTTAACTGATGAGAGAAGAAATTATAAAGAAGCAGCAAATGAAGCAGGCGAAAGAGAATACATATGGTTAGAAATTGAGATTCACAGAAAATGCAAAATGGCTAAGCAGGAATGGCTAGAGGACAAATGCAAGGACGTAGAAATATCCATGACAAGGACAAAAATAGATGTTACCTACAGGAAAATTAAAGACCTTTGGAGAAAATAGAAGCAACTTTATGAACATAAAGAGCTCAGATGGCACGCCAGTACTAAGCAAAGAAGGGGCCATATAGGGGAAACTCAAGGACAAGATTGTAGAAAGAGAACAGTAAGTAGATGAGATGAGAGATAATGATACTGAATTAGAATAATCTGACACGGCACTGAAAGACCTAAGTACAAAAAGTTCCCTGAAGTAAGCAATGTTTTCACAAAATTATTGAATCCTTGGAAGAGCCAGCCATGGCAGAACCAATAGGAAATGACCGAGATTATCTTACAAGACAAAGACACAGGAATGAAATGCACCAGAAAGCATTCTGTGATAAGTAGATACCTAGGAGAGTATGTAACAGGAAGAAGTAGGAGCAAAGAAGGAATAATAGAGAAGAAGAAGAAGAAGAAGAAGAAGAAGAAGATGAGGTGAACTTTTTGTATGTCCAGAGAAGTTTAAATATACAAGCACAAACGCTGGACATTACAAAGCAATGTTGAGGAATGCAGTATTATTTGTGGCTGAGATGATAACTATAGGAAGACATGGCGTGGAACACCTGGTGAAAGAAGAATGAATAACACTGAGCTCTAAAAGGCTGTGTGAAATGGATCCAAAGACCTAGGGAGAAGCTGTACCAGAGCATGAAGACAACAGCATGAGAAATCAGATTGAAAAGGACAAGTCTGGTGAGACATGGCAACAGGTAAAATATGGGTAGGTTAGCAAGAGTATAGGAAACAACACGTAAGGCAAGAGGAAAGACAGAAGTCAGGTGGGCTGTTGAAAACCTGAAGGACTGGTCATATTTAGGGACTGGGCAGAAGGGGAGGAAAACTGGAGATGCAAATAAAAATTGACCATTATGTCAGAGCTCAACGAAAGAGAAGACAATAAGATTTCAGGAGGAGGGCGGAACAGAAGACGGGAAATGATAAAGAGGTTCCAGGAGGAGAAACACAGTCCATGACGATGTTATCTGTGACCCTACAGAGGCTGTACAAAAGAAGCAAATCTTCTTGTATTATAATTAGCTGTTTATTGTGTATCTGAGGGAAAACAAACCAAAAATACCAGAAACTGCTGCCTGGCATGCTAGGTACAGTAATAATACGCACTGCCAAGTGAATTATACCCCAGTGGTAGCAAGTGATTCTCTCATATTCAAAAGGCAGGACATAGAACATAATGATGATAAGATGTTCTGGGAAATCCCTTGATATTCACATTTATTGTATATTTAACACGATATGAATTATTGTGTTTTATTAGGAGCATCCAGTGAATTGTGGAGTTCTTATGCTATCTTCATTTCATTCAAGGAGACACACAAGAAGTATTTTCTCTTCTCCTTTTTCTCATGAACTGTTCCTGCCACTAACACCAATACACGTAATAAACCACAGAATTAAATGAAAATTATTACCGTTTTGCTAAATTTCCATTAACTTGAATGTGTTTCAGAAAAATGCTGCAGATGGGCTCCTCAAAGCCGTGGCCTGATGCAATGGAGGTGGTGACAGGACAGCGGCTGATGGATGCCAGTGGTCTGCTAGAGTACTTCAGACCTCTGCACAAGTGGCTTGAACAGGAGAATGCCAAGACTAGCGAATACATTGGCTGGGATCCCACAGACAAACGTAAGTACTTTTCATCATTTTCTGTGCTCATCATTTAACTGTGTTGAAACATTCCTTTGTCTTTGAATTGGGGTAAAAAAAGCTTCTCTGTTGTAAAACCAGTGCTGCGGCAGCATAGTTTCTTTAACCCTTTGAGTGCCAGTGGTATCTGTGTCAAACCACCACTTTATTAATTTTGTTTTGAAGTGCCAGTGCCTTGTGCATGAGACCACCGGTGCTCTTGCACGACAGAGGCATCCAACAGTACACTGAGGTGCTTCTAAGAACGTAGTGAATTACATCAGTCACTTACAGTGTTCAATGCAACAGTCTGCACTGAGTTTTTGCTACATGGTCAAAAATAAACTCAATATTCAAAACAGATGAAAATGCAAACATACATCAAAAACTTGTGTACAAACAGGGTAAAAAAATTTGAAAATCAAATGTATAAAGCCTACGAAATTAAAAAATTCCCATTACTTTTTGATCATGTCTCATATGTCCCTCACAGATACATGTTACTTCTTTTAGTTAATTTACAGAGTCATCAAGTTCAGCCACGTGTCAAGATTTTTGCATTCCTACTTTTTGCTGTGGTTTTTTCATCTTTGCGCTATCTCTACTGCCTGTAAGCAGTATGTTCCTCTTAAGGGACATCAGGTGCATTTTATCTGGTATTACTATAAACAATACATTCAAGTTGGTTAGTATAACTTCATTACAAAGATTCTTTCTCCAGTTTGTGATTCACGCAGCTATTAAATGCAACATATATTTTTTCACTCTAATAATTGAATTTTAACCCACCTGATACTTCAGAAGTAGCTTGTTTACTGGAAAGTGGAATAAAAGAACCACACTGACCAGAAAGCTTATTAACTGTATGCTTCTTGTTCCAGATTGTGTGCAGACTCGAGTGGAGCTTGAGAAATTGAAGGCACAACCTGTAGAGAAAGAAGACTCAGAGTAGCAGACCACTCCTGCTGTAGCATTAGAATAAACCCACTAAGATGACCTGTCAGAAAGGAGATGCTAATTACTGGAGCTGGCTAGGACATCCCACAAGATGTGAAATGGTGTGCTGCTTGAGACTGGAAATTCAACTTCATTACACCTGTGATGTTAAATAAATTAATAAATAATAAAATTCTGTCTGTCTTTTGAAGATCACAATTCCCATCCACATCCCCAACCCTACTATGTATTACAAGTGACACCATCACCTACAGTGGGTTAATGTATGACATAGCTAATAAACTGTCCTAAAGATAAATAAAAATTTCAAGAGAAAACTGCCACTTATTTCTCACAGATGACTCAATTTGTCACAGACATGATTTTTTTTTAAATTCTTCTCTGAAACAGCTTGTTTCTTAAGATTTACTACCCTATGTGACTGTAGGCTTTAACTGGAACTTGTTGTAATGTAATGGTTGAATTTTGTTTCTCATACAAGCAGTAAAAGTTTCTGGAAAAATAAAACTCAGTATGCCGGGAAAGCTTTAAACATCACATCAAGCAACTCTAGGGGAGGAAGTGATGGAATGTATCCGAAGATTCGACAAGTTACATGAAAGAAGAGCGAGGCTGCTGAGCTCACTGATATTCTTATTAAGTTGCAGAGACAAGGGCATTATTCCAACATTTGCCAAAATTGTGCATTTCATAAATACCGCAAACAACATCAAACGTAAAGCAAGCATGGCTTTGGTGAGAGAAAGGATTCGTTTACAAACAATAAAACGGTTGCTTAGATGCAACAAAATGGTAACAACTAAAGAGAGAAAAGTCTATAGATCAAAACAATCAGATCTATACATTGAACACAAAACCGACCTTCAGACTGTTGAAAAATTTGTCACAGCTCCAAAAAATTAGTGTAGGTGTGTACACTTTTGTTAAGAGAGATTCAGATAACTATAATATAAAGCTTGCTCCTGTGGAAATATTCCATAGCACAATTCTTGGTACATAAGCTGCATCAAATTTGATTGTTTCCACTGTCAAAATATTTTTTGCTGATTGTGTTCCACAGCTTTGATAATTTACAGAAATGACGTCATGGAACACCATAAGCCTCTTTTTGACTTATTCTTTAACAGTTGAATAGTTTCAATGAAACACAGTTATGCAGCACCTGTTGTACAAACGTCACGGACGCAAAACAATTTCAGGTGAAAGGGTGTTTAAAAACTGTAGTAAGAATACAAGCAATACTTTCACATTTTTGTTAACAGTGACATAAAATTTTAGCCAAATAATTATTAACCACAGGACTAATAGAAGATATTATGTAACATGTATTCTCATATTGAAGGAGGATAAATTTAAGTGCTACTACATACTTCCTTCTATAGAAAAGTAAAATTTTGGATTCGATTCTTTTGGGCATCGAATGTATTGTACTTGTATCTTCCTTTTTATACCAGTCTTCAGGTTTTATTAAGCGTGCATGCATATATATATATAAAAATTTATTCTGTGTGTCTACTTGCAACAGATGTTTCCGACAGGAAGTTATGCAATTCACATTCAAAGAAATATGTATTCACTCTTATCCGCTTGCTCTTGGTATAAAGAGAACCCAGCTGGATGTTACAAAAGTATGTCATGATATGGGCAGGCTCCTTTCTAAAGTCAACTTCATGAAGTTACACATCAGGCTTCAGAGCCTGCTTAAAGATCAGGTTAAAAGAAGATTCTATTTCATAAAAATGTGTGTATGGCCTATTTGGCCAAGAGTTCCTTTTCAGGGAGTTCAGCCACATGGCGCAAGTCTTTTTATTTGACACCACTTCGGCGACTTGCATGTTGATGATGATGGTGATGATGAGGAGCCCCCGAGTAAGTTCCTGAATTTACTGCCCTCCAGGAAGCGTGTGGTGTGCAAATTATTCTCGAGACTGAGACCTGGCTGAACCCTGAGATAGGAAGTTCTGAAATATTTAGTGAGGGTTGGAACATGTATCAGAAAGACAGATTAGACACCGTAGGAGGTGGTGTCTTCATTGCAGTTGACAAAAATATTGTGTCTACTGAGGTCAATGTAGAGTGTGATTGTGAAGTTATCTGGACATGTTTAACAGGGCTAGGGGAAATAAAGTTAATTGTTGGGTGTTATTACCGGCCACCAGGTTCAACCGTGACAGTTCTAGAATCATTCAAAGGGAATTACTTTTGAACACATTATCCGAAAACTGTCTTGAGCAGCTAAATCAACAGCCAACGCGTAATGGAAATATTTTGGATCTGGTAACCACGAACAGACCAGACCTCATCGACGGTGTCAGTGTTGAGACAGGGAATAATGATCATGATGTTGTCATTACGACTATGGTTACGAAAGTTAAAAAGTCGGTCAAGAAGGCGAGGAGAGTATTCTTACCAGAAAGAGCACATAAGCAGTTGTTAGCATCCCACTTAGTAAATGAATCGACTTCATTTACTTCCGGTACGATGGACGTGGAAGAATTATGGGCAAATTTTAAACACATTGTAAATCACGCATTGGACAAGTATGTGCCGAAAAAGTGGGTTACGGACGGAAAAGACCCACCGTGGTTTAACAGTGCAATTCGGAGAATGCTCAGGAAGCAAAGGCAGTTGCACTCGCAGTACAAGAAAGATCGGAAGAATGAGGGCAGGCAAAAGTTAGTAGAGAGTTGTGCTGCTGTAAAAAGAGCAATGTGTGAAGCATTCAACCACTACCACCGTCGTACCTTAGCAAAAGATCCTGCTGAAAACCCAAGGAAATTCTGGTCTTACGTAAAATCAGTAAGTGGGTCGAAGGCTTCCATCCAGTCACTCACTGATCAGTCTGGCCCAGCAACAGAAGACAGCAAAACAAAAGCTGAAATTTTAAATTTAGCATTCGAGAAATCTTTCACGCAGGAGAATTGTACAAACATACCGCCGTTTGAGTCTTGTACAGATTCCCGTATGGAGGACATAGTGATAGACATCCCTGGGGTTGTGAAGCAGCTGAATGGGTTAAAAATAAATAAATCGCCAGGTCCTGATGGGATTCCAATTTGGTTTTACAGAGAGTACTCTACTGCATTGGCTCCTTACTTAGCTTGCATTTATCGCGAATCTCTTGCCCAATGTAAAGTCCCGAGTGACTGGAAAAAAGCGCAGGTGACGCCTGTATATAAGAAGGGTACCAGGACGGATCCTCAAAATTACACACCAATATCCTTAACATCGGTTTGTTGCAGGAATCTCGAACATATTCTAAGTTCGAATATAATGAATTTCCTTGAGACAGAGAAGTTGATGTCCATGCATCAGCACGGCTTTAGAAAGCATCGCTCCTGCAAAATGCAACTCGCCCTTTTTTCACATGATATCTTGCGAACCATCTATGAAGGGTATCAGACGGATACTATATTCCTTGCTTCCGGAAAGCATTTGACTCGGTGCCCCACTGCAGACTCCTAACTAAGGTACAAGCATATGGGATTGGTTCCCAAGTATGTGAGTGGCTCGAAGACTTCTTAAGTAATAGAACCCAGTATGTTGTCCTCGATGGTGAGTGTTCATCGGAGGTGAGTGTATCATCGGGAGTGCCCCAGGGAAGTGTGATCCGCTGTTGTTTTCTATCTACATAAATGATCTTTTGGATAGGGTGGATAGCAATGTGCGGCTGTTTGCTGATGATGCTGTGGTGCACGGGAAGGCGTCGTCATTGAGTGACTGTAGGGGGATACAAGATGACTTGGACAGGATTTGTGATTGGTGTAAAGAATGACAGCTAACTCTAAATATATATAAATGTAAATTAATGCAGATGAATAGGAAAAAGAATCCTGTAATGTCTGAATACTCCATTAGTAGTGTAGTGCTTGACACAGTCATGTTGATTAAATATTTGGGCGTAACATTGCAGAGCGATATGAAGTGGGACAAGGATGTAATGGCAGTTGTGGGGAAGACGGATAGTCATCTTCGGTTCATTGGTAGAATTTTGGGAAGATGTGGTTCACCTGTAAAGGAGACCGCTTATAAAACACTAATACGACCTATTCTTGAGTACTGCTTGAGCGTTTGGGATCCCTATCAGTTGGGATTGAGGGAGGACATAAAAACAATTCAGAGGCGGGCTGTTAGATTTGTTACTGGTAGGTTTGATCGTCACGCAAGTGTTACGGAAATGCTTCAGGAACTCGGGTGGGAGTCTCTAGAGGAAAGGAGGCGTTCTTTTCGTGAATCGCTACTGAGGAAATTTAGAAAACCAGCATTTGAGGCTGACTGCAGTAAATTTTACTGCTGCCAACTTACATTTCGGAAAGACCACAAAGATAAGATAAGACAGATTAGGGCTCGTACAGAGACATATAGGCAGACATTTTTCCCTCGTTCTGTTTGGGAGTGGAACAGGGAGAGAAGATGCTATTTGTGGTACGAGGTACCCTCCGCCATGCACCGTATGGTGGATTGCGGAGTATGTATGTAGATGTAGATGTAGCAGAAAAAATGTTCAACCTGGCTGGAAATCAAACCTCATCCTCTCACATGGCCACACTGATCATCTCATAGTCAGTCAGCTGATGCCTCAACCAACAAACTTTTTTTTCTCTCTTCATTGCTGAATTCTGTAAGATCCTGGAGAATAAGAAGTCTGACAATTTCATTTCAATGAGCTCAAATCTGGGAGACTTTTCTTTGCTTGTCTAATTATAAAGATCCAATCATATGGTGCATAAATGTGTGAAATTTCTGATAATAAAAATTTGTGATCAATGACTGTGACTTCACACTCTGATCTTGCCATAACTTCATGAGAGACAATGACAATTTAATGTTCCAGTTTCAGCCAGTGCAATAGTCTCAGATTATTTTGTTATGTGCAGACGTTACACATCCTTACAGTTCTTACTCCAATCCGTAAGAAATATTTGAAGTTAATGCCTTTAAAATTTCCAGAAACAGCTCTTTTCTGAGGCCTCATAATAGGACCTGGCTGAATGGATCCCTGAAGGTACATTTTGTTGACTGTAAACACTAAGTTTCCAGAAGGAATGAAATACGTTGATTGCAGCATTGCAACTTTGGAGCAGTAGTAGGCAGGATTTTAGCTGGAACTCTTACGGCCTTCCTGGCCATGGTTCCACTGCCATTGCCTAATACTTCTCCTCCACTTTTCAGGATGAAGAGAACTTCTTCTCCTTCTGCCCTATGTTCCACCTCAACTGCAGACATTATTGTCAGCTGTTGTGGAGACACTACCTTCCTCAGCAGCTGTGTTCTCTCTGCATTAAAAGAAAAAATATGCTGAGACAACATACATGACTGTGAAAATACCATAAAATATTGTTATCATACATTTAAGCTCAACAGCACAGTCTGGTTAATAGCTTGTTAGTTAAATAGTCATCAGAGCTCACACACCAAAAAAAACAATCAAGGCAAACTGTGACAAAGGATATGCTCTGGTCCTTTTCACCTAAAATTCTGTTGTACTCATGATGTTTGTACAACAGGTGCTGGATAATGGTTGTTGACCGAAACCAATGGCCCAATGACACATTAAAGAATAAATCAAACAGCAGCTCACAGTGGCACATGTTGTTTCTACAACTGCCACCGCCATTTGTAGAAAACAGAATTTGAGAGCCAGTTTGTGCCCTTTAGCTCTCCTTACATTCACAGAAGCTCTTGTTAACGGTGCCAGGTACTTTCTTGTAGTCGGAGAAGTTTTTCCTCAAGATGTCTGAACTGCTGCTATTTGGCAGTGGTCAGCCAGGCACAGCTGCACATAACTTGGAGTCAGTAGATGAGATGATGAAATGTGGGTTGGACTGCCACTACACATTATGCAGAGGTGTTACATGGCCTCTCAGCAACCAGTGTCATATTCCATGCTGTCTCTCTTGAAATTTCTGCCTCCTTGGATCACTGGATCCCAAAGTCTATTTATTTTATTCAGCTGAACATCTGTATCAGTGACAGTGTCGTAATACATACCACCAGATACACAGAAGTTATTGGAAGAAAACAGGGCAATGAGACATGCAACTAAGAAATAGGAGAGTGAGAAATAATCCTGTAAACAACCTACATTGTAACAGATTAATCACTTTCACAAATCTTACAAGGAGGCCTTACGGACTCATCGCCCTCTTTGATTTTCCTCGCAACTGAAAGATTTGCAGGTTACAAGATTTTCAAAGCTGTAAGATAAAAAAATTTCAGCATATTAACATAGATGTGAGTTGCTGAGGGTATGGCACAAAACTTTGTCCATTCAATACTTTTAATAGTAACTTCTTTCTTGTGTTTAAATTCCGTATTTATTAACAAATAATGGATCATATTTTTTTAATACAAATAACATTTATATTTTTAATTTCTGCTCATAGGACAATAAATTAAATTTTCATACATACAAGTGAAATGCCTCATCATTAAATGAAAAAACTTAATACATTTCATAACTGTTCAGTCTTTTGAAGTAAAAAATGTGTTTAATTTTCTATATGAATTTCCCATTTTTTACCAAATTTTAATTAATTTAAATTTCATGCAACTAATAATTAAAAATAAAATATTATTTTTGTTAATAAACTGTTTCCATCTCTTCTTCTTTACACATGAGGGTCGCCCACAAAGTAAGTTCCGTTTGTATTTCTATATGCAGCAGCGCTACGATCGCAGTTCCGAGCATGCACAGCAGTTACTCTGACTCAAGGAAAAGACATGTACGCCATTTTCACATCGCTGCTGCTGACGTGTGCTTTGTAGTACTTCTTTAAATGTCAGCCGTAATTGAAAATGCCGCCGCATGTGAAATCAGATCTGTGATTCGTTTTCTAAATGCAAAGAAAGTTAAACCAAAGGAAATTCATCAGCAAATCTGTGAGGTTTATGGACAAAATGCTTTGAGTGATTCAATGGTTAGAAGATGGGTCAGACTGTTCAATGAAGGACGTGATCACAAAACGGCAATCAATGGAATGGAGGCACCCTTCATCCCCAACGTAAGTTAAGCCTAAGCAAATCTTGACATCTCAAAAAGTCATGTGCACCATTTATTGGGACAGAAAAGGCATTTTGCTGATTGATTTCTTACCGCGAGGCCAAACAATCAATGCACGTGGTTACTGCGAGACCATTAAGAAATTGCACCGCACAATACAGAACAATCGCCAAGGATTACTGTCAAAAGGTGTTGTTTTTTTCCACGATAATGCCCGACCTCACATGGCAAATGTGACCAAACAACTCTAATGGGAATTTCACTGACACACATTTGATCATCCTCCGTACAGCCCGGACCTCGCTCCTAGTGACTTTCATCTCTTCTTACACCTAAAATCTGTCCTTGGTGGTCAACACTTCAACAATGATGATGAGCTGAAAGAACATGTTACCACATGGTTGAATACATAGACAGCAACCTTCTATGAAGAAGGCATACAAAAACGTGTGCCATGCTATGACAAGCGCCTACAAAATTTCGGAAGCTATGTAGAAAATTACTTTAAAAGTTGTAGATTTTTGTACAATAAATATTTTTTTCTGTATCTGTACATGTTTGGTTTATATAATGAAACGAAACTTACTTTGTGGACTGAAGTCTTCTGCTTGCTTCTGTTTGTATATTTGGGCTAACCTCAGGAACACTGTAAGGATTTTGATACAGTTTTTACTCAAAGACAGACCAATTTATTAGGAAGGTTTGTGTAAGTAATTTAAAAATACTTCATACAAACTGGCTGAACTACAATCAATTAAAGACAAGTGCTGCTGTAAAAAATGATGTCATGCCACCCAGTGGTGAATCGCAGAACTCACAGTGTGCACTGTTGCTGCACAATTGAGAGTGTATGTTTCATCTTCACCACCCCCTGCAGCAGCAATAGTTCTCTGCTCTTTTGTAACTGTGTGACCTACAGTCATTTTCTGTTCTGGGGTACGCACATTTTATGTTATCCAGAAATCTTCAGGGGTCAAGTCAATGTTGTCCAGCCATTGAGACACACAAGACTGTTATTACCAGAATCTGTAAATCTATCAACTACTGTAGGGATTTCCTTGCAGTTTCCACTAATAGATACACTGATTCAGGGCAAACCATGTGGTACAGTAACTTGCAGCCTCCATTATTGCCATGAGATATCACTCCAAACGCCATTTAAGTATGGGACACACAACATTCATGCCTCCTGAAAACTTGCCTGATGTGTGCAGCTCACTTAGGTATATGAAAGTAAAGTTCTTTAGGAGCCTAACAATGTTCTTTGAACTTTAATCTTAACTCTAAGCAGCCAATACAAAATGAAATTACTGCTATGCCTCATAAGTTGTCTGGCCACATATACTTGGTGCATCCTTGCAAAGCTGGGTGTAATGGTACTTTGACTTCCGCAAAGTTATAATTTACGATCGCGCACGCAGAAGAGCGCTGCGCCAGCGACCGATTTTATAAATAATTTTGTTCTTCTTTTTTTTTACTTTTGCGTAGTTTTTGTTTTTAAGAACAAAAGGAGGACTCTCTCTCTCTCTCTTGTCTTGATACGAAAGACGTGTATTTTCCCGCTGTGTTGAATGTGCTTTTGGTGAAAATTAAAATTACATGTCAAAGTGATGTTGTTTCAATAGTTAATGAGAAGAAGTGATAATAAAATAAAAAGGTAACACTACATGGGGTTGGTCACAGGTTCATTAATAAATATGGAATTTAAGTAAAAATAAAACAGATGGTGCTGCTAACAAGATTTGTACCAGCAACTGTACAATTACTAGATTTCACCCTAGGTACTCAGCTACCAGTGGCTGAGTTAATAAGGTAGAAATATTTTATAGCTACAAGCACTTGGATACCTTCTAATCTTCAATGATGATTGATCAAGTTTTTTTGAGAATTGTGTCATATTGCATTAGGAAACTGATGCCTGGGCATTCAACTTCAAATCCTAGAAGTATGAAGAAAATAGAAGAGGGCCAGACCATAGGGTGTCCTTGTTAACAATGGACAAGCAAAGCAGAGGGTGTTGGAAATGATTTTCATGGGAGCCATCAGGGAATTTGTGTGGAAGCTTTGAGAAAACACAAACCAGGATGTGAGGTATGTGACCGGTTGAAGTATTGCTAAGCAACATTTTCTGTCCATTGATTCGGCTGCAGGCTTCTTGAATTATCTTAGTTCCTTACTACCAAAATGTTCTACACAGCCTTTGTTAATAGCATAGTTTGTCCTACAAGATTTTCACAGTATATTACAGACACCTTACCGTGCTGAGGCCATATTTGTCTTTGAAAAGGCATAAAGTATCGTTAATTATTAGGAGGCAGCCTACAACGACATGATGGCAATGTTTTGCATTTAGGTGTAACATATAAGTACTGGCCGGCTGAGACATCTGCCCAATACGATGTCAACCAATTCCAACTCATAAAATGCATAGTCTGGCACAGAACAACTCAATTTTGAATATTTTAGTATTTGATGAAAGCAAAAGGCCAATTATTCAGGAAGTAAAATCAAATTCATATGAACTGAAGTCTTCTGGCATGTAACAATGGAAAATGAGAAAAATGAGAAGAATGAGAGTGATGTGGGTGTATCCTATTTCTTGTGGCAGCATCTAGCAAGTCTGGTAAATGTGAAAGAGGTGTTTGGTCACATCGACCACCACATCAACTTGATAGCGATGCACAAAATTTATTCCATGTTCTAAATGTATACAAAGTATAATTTTTAGCTAAAACTTTACAATATAAAAATATTTATTTTAAACAAATAGTACCCCAAAGTCATCAACAACTGTAACTCAAAACAGCACCTACTAATATACATGTATAATTCCACATTCCAAGTACCAAGCTAATTCACAACTATTTTCTTGTATTCTGGAAAGCTGTCAATGGCCTTCTGTAAATATTCACATGTCAGCTTCATTTTGAGTTCGTTGTTGTGTACATAATCAAAGGCAGCCTGTAACAATGTGAAGACAAAATTTAAAGAGAAATTCTACAAGCTGCAAATACAATTTGAATGTGAATAGAAATAATATAAAAAACTTTCCATACATGACTAGCCACTGTAGTTCACTTAGCAGTTGCCTCCTGCATGTTAAGATACCATTAGTTTTTAACATTACATCAGGCACACTATCACAATCTTTGTGTTTTAACCACACTAAACTCTTGCTACTTTGGCCTCTCAGTAATCCAGCCTTTAGTCGCTTTCAAGCAGAAATGACAGGCTCAACAATGAATTCTAATGTGCCATGATGTTGTCAGTTAATTACAATGTTTGAAAATGTGGCTTTCTTTACAGTTCAGTACTACGGCAATAAAAGGAAACACCTCAAGCAGAAGCTTGAAATTTTAGAACTGAGGTTCTTTGAAGAGAAGCACTGGTGCAGAGTACAATGTTAATGAGTAACTATTTATGACATCAAAAAGAAACATATTATTTGACAATAAGCAACACAAATGAAGAGTAGGTTGAGAGAGAGTGAGAACGAAGAACTGGACGCAGTTGTTTACAGGTGGTTCACACAAAAACACAGTAAAGGAATTCCTGTCAGTGGCCCAATAATACAAGGAAAAGCAGTTGCATTTCACAAACAACTTGGATGTGGCAGTAAGGCTGGATATTAAACTAACTGGGAAGAGGGTGGGGGCCATGGAACGGGCAGCTGACAGTCACCAGTGAAATTAATCAAATGGTTCAAATGGCTCTGAGCACTATGAGACTTAACATCTTAGGTCATCAGTCCCCTAGAACTTAGAACTACTTAAACCTAACTAACCTAAGGACATCACACACATCCATGCCCGAGGCAGGATTCGAACCTGCGACCGGAAGTTAATCAGCTAATGACAAAGATACAGAAGAGTTTGTAAAGACAATTTGGAAGACAAAGAAGATTTAATTGCTGATGCCTTGCACAATGCTGATGAAATAAGCCCCTTTTACAAGATGCTTCCTTCAAAGACATCACTCCCAAGAAAGAGAAGGATGGTTTTGGGCACAAACAACAGAAACAGTGTGTAACATTAACGGTACATATTAACACAAATGGAGTCATAAACTACCACTCATGGTGATTGGGAAATCCCAACATCAATGTTGTTTTCAATATCGCAACAGAAATACACTACCAGTTCAATACTGTGCTCAGAAGCAAGTGTGGACAGACAGAGAAATATTCTCTCAGTGGTTCCAAAAAACATTTGTACTAGCTCTGAGAAAGAGCTGAAGAAGAAAAAGCTTCTGGTGCAGCTATCTATACAACTGACAATGCTTCCAACAGAAAATCCATGATGGAATGTGACAATATTATGAGAAGGAAAATTGCAAGACAGGCACAACAAAAAGGTTTCACACTTAAAGCTTTAGGCCAATAGCCTTTGTCAACAGTAGACACACACTCGCACACACACACACACACACACACACACACACACACACACACACACCAATTCATACACACGACTGTAGTGTGGTTTCAGTCATCTTCCTGATTTAAATCTAGTCTGATGTATATGAGCACTCTCTTTCTTCCACCCAATGTGACAGCTCTGATTCAACCCAAGGACCAGCAAATTTTTGAATCAATTAAACATCATTATCAACCTTGCCAAACAAAGTGAAAATGACTCTACCGAGGTTACCTCGAAGGTGTGCAAGCCTATCAATTAACATGATGTTGTTTTCCAAACAGCAGATGCATGAGATAAAGTAGAGAATTGTACCACAACAAAGAGCTGAAGAAAAGTGTGGCCCCCCACTGATCTAGAGCTGGAGCCATTACTGAGTGACAGCAGCAAGCCAGTCGATTCAGAACCATAAGTTGCCACCACTCTGTACAGTGACATGTTCCACAAACCTCCAGGAGAAGGAGAAATTGATGAAGATGATGATGATGATACTGAGGGGCTGAATGAGGAAAACTGAGAGACAGACCGAACTTCAACAGATGAGGAAATAATTAAAAGCAGGCAGGAAAGTAATGATGAAAGTGATGAAGAAGAGGACACAGGAGGAGAGAGCATGAATATTACTCACCCTGGTGCTCCTGAAGCTGCAGACACCTCCCTGGAATACATTACACAGCAACAAGATACCTGCAATACTGACTTCTAAGACGGTCGCATGATAAACCGTGCTGCCACTGCATATAACAACTAAAAATTCAGGACAAGTTTTATAGTAAGTGCCACTACTGTATATGTACATACTTGAGGGCTCAGCTCTCCGCTGACCGAATTGAATGGGTATAGTTCCCAGACACTCTCAATAAAAATTCAAATGGCTCTGAGCACTATGGGACTTAACTGCTGAGGTCATCAGTCCCCTATAACTTAGAACTACTTAAACCTAACTAACCTAAGGACACCACACACATCCATGCCCGAGGCAGGATTCGAACCTGCGACAGTAGCGGTCGCGTGGTTCCAGACTGTAGCGGCTAGAATCGCTCGGCCACTCCGGCCGCCCACTCTCAATAATTTGGCACCTCTATTGTGAGGAATGGCCAGTTTAGCAGGAGTATAGTGTATTGATTCTCTTCAGGAAGTGAAATGTATAGCGGCATCAAGAGACCCACCTGACAGTACGAGAGAAAGATAGGTTGAGGTAGTTTAAAGTGGAAGGGCAAGTCACAAACATTACATGATGAGGACCCACCTGAGATAAGGGTGACAGTAAACAAAGACATAGGGGTGGTTAGTATTGGCCAGCAGTTTTGTCTCTTAGTTTATCACTTTTCCTTTGATACAATTAACAATAATTAATTATAAATTTTGATTTTTTGTTGCAATAACTTTCTAAAATATATGTGCATTTATTCATGAAGGACAATTTTTCCATATCTTTTATAAATAATAATGTCATGCAGAATGATCTTAACACAACACAAACCAACTTGAGTAACAAATGTTGAAGTTTATCTCCCACAGAGAATAACTGTAATCTAGTTAGAGGAGCACTTACCTCAATTATACAGCTTTGAAAAATGAGTATGATATGCCACAATCAGCCTCAAATCCAGGCTTGTCTGAGAGGATGACTCATTTTGCGTACAAGCCTTAGTGTATGGTTAAGCCATTGACTGCGATATCCTTGCACCTAGGAATGTTAGTCTGACACAGTATGCAGGACAGCATGTGTGAGCTGAGGAAAGTGGAGAGAGTAACTGACAGACAGAAGCTCTGATGGTGAGTTGTGGACTACCCTGAGTATCTCAGCCAGTTAAAGGAAAGGCATAAGTTTACTTATACCCCAACAAAACAACTGAGAACTGCCAGAATTAAAGTCTGTATGAGACCTCTGTTCTTAGGATCCTCTGTGAAACGAGTTCAAAGAATTTTAGTGGTAACCCTTCATGCAAAATCTCCCATTTGTATTTGCTGTACATCTCTGTAATGCCACCAATTCATCGGCTAAGTTTAACACTAATTTCTCAGCTCTTCTATGAACCTCCACAATGCCTTGAGTCATATTGACTTAATAGGGATCTCTAAGCAGTCACGCAGGGAAGCAATTAAATGTGAATACTATGCTAAATTACACCAACCTGCTTATACTTAAAATCAGCTGATAATCAACACTTCCACTGTCTAATTTCCTGAATGCCACTTGCATTATCAACCACACCATGTCTTATAAAGTTATAGAGGCACTCCTATTACCCGATACAACTTTTATAAATACTGTAATACTTACAGCTAGATCCTCCACTTTTTTTCACACTATAGAACTGTGGAGAGCACAACAGAGGGTACTTACCACTGTAACACACATTAGGGTTTCTTTCTGTGCATATGCTTATGCAGCATGAGAAGAATTATTTGTTAAATTCCTCTGTGCACCATGGGATTAATACAATATTTTCTTCAGAGTTCCTATGCGAGTAATACACCCAATTCCTCACTTAACACATGGTCTTGAAACTAGGCTTTCACATTATAGCCAGCATCTATCTTCAATCACGTGCCATTTCAGGTTTTTTAAGGCATCAGTGATGCTCTCACCTGGGTCAAACAAAACTGTAACCATTCGTGCTGTCCTTCTCTGTCTATGTTCAATATCCCTTGTTAGTCCCACTTAGTATTGGGCCCATACTTGAGCAATACTCTATGATGAGTCACATGAGTGTTTCATATGCAATCTCTGTATGCAAACTCTTGCACTTGTTTTAGTCACCCCTGAGGCTAAGTGATCATATTCTTTCATTTCCTCATAAATTAGCTCTCTAGATATTTATAGAAGTTGACTAATTTCAGCTGTGACTTACTGGAATTGTAGCCATAGGATACTATTTTTTTATTCAATTTTGAGAAGTGGTTACTTATATGTATCTTAACATTTGCAGCAAGTTTCTAAGTCTTGCACTTCTTTCAAACACTGTGCAGCTCTTTCTGATACTATTTCATTATACAGGGTGTCCCAGAAAGAATGCTCAATATTCAGGGATTTGACACGCACAGTCATTTGAGCTTTAACATTTTTTGCCATGTCAATAATATACAACATGAACTGTACAGGTCCCAACAAACTTCCTTGGCTCACAGCTTAAGTTACTTCTACACCTGTCAATGACCTTTCATCCAAGATAACATGCTATGTCTTTCCTACCAATAAATCCTCAATCAAATCACAAATTTTGTTTGATATCCCGCAAGTGTACTGTCACTACTAAGCATTGGTGTATTGAGTCAAAGGCTCGCCTTGATCCACAACTTTCTGGATATCACATGAGAAAAGTGAAGGTTGGGTTTTGTATGACTGATGTTCACTAAATAACTATGCACAGCAAGTTTCAGGAAGAAATGTTGCAAAAAAGGACAAGATAGTATTGACCATTCAGAATGAAAAGACACACTCATTAGCCATTGAATTTAAGATACCTGCTATGTATGAGCAGAGGGATTCCATTGTCACCATGGTGACATACTGCAACATGACCTGCTGGTGGCAGTCATAATGATAAGTCTAGTGTTCACTTGATGTAGAGGACATTGCACTGACCATTTCATTAACAATGTTTAAGAGTGTAATGAGAGTGCTTCATTTCAGGAAGAATTGTTGCCACTGGATTCATCTGTGGTGGGTAACAACATACTGATGAAAGGAGTTGGATGCTCAGAGCAGCAGGTACCTGATCCACAGTGCAGAGCATCACTCACCAATTCACAACACAACTGCCTCACATGTGTACCTCTGTTTACTATATATCAAGGGCCACAGAGATTACCATGAGTAGGAACACCACCAATGGATACTCTGCGAGTGGAAAAAGTTTGCCTGGACTGACTATTTGCAGCATATATTGATAAGTTGAACACCGCAAGGTACAAACATGCCAGAAACCACTATGATGTAGAATCCAACTTGCCAACAGTGTACCATTCATTCAGGTAGTGGAAGTATTTACATATGTGATGGTGACAATCAAAATCAGTGCTCTTACTGCAATCAAGATACACATCTCGTGGTATGAACAGTGTCTGTTTTCACAAGCAAAACTCTTGAGACAATTCCCCAGGAACACACAATCACACATTTCTTCAGAAAGCCTATGTTGACACACATTTGTGATTCATCCGTATTAAAAACCGATTAACTGTTTTGAAAAATGTCCTTGCTACACACTATCTGTTATATGTTTAAACAAAAAGGCAGGGGCCAAGTCAACCACTCTGAGCTCACTGACTTCCTCTCCCTAATACCTAAGGTAGGAGGCCTGACACTTCACAAAATATGGTAAAAGTCTAGAACAGGGCCAGTGGCGTACTTACGTGTTTTGTGAAGGATTGTTTTTAGTGCTTGCTGTGAGGTACTATGGGAGCGAAGGAAGGTGTGTTGGCTGTTTATGTTACACAGCCAATAAACTGTGCTAGTATCTACAAACCCAAGACAATGTCACAACCTATGATATATTTGAAAAAGCAGTGAAATATTTCTCTGCTTTGTGTTGTTACACAATCAATCTGTGTGAGCACACTGTATAAAAGGATTAATGTTTTTTAATTAAATCATAAGAGAAGCTAGGTGGATCAATTTTTATTAATATATCGAACATGCTATTCTATTATGAATGAAGACTGATCCACTGCCTCCTCCCATGATTTAATCAAAAAACATTGATCCACTTTCTCAGAGTGCTTGTACAGATCAATCATGTGGTCATTTTATTTCCACATCTGACACATTTTCGTGTCCCTGCAATTAATCCATTAGACATGCACCACTGGATGTTGTCACTGTGCAGGATTAAATCACTTAAGTCAGTCTATTTTATAGCATTTGCTGCCATAATCACAAAATATTTCTCTTGAAACTCACTAATAATCCAAAAAACAGTAAACAAGACAATAGTTTCAATTACACTGCTAGAAATACATTGTCTCTGTTCTTACCTCTCATCGGTTACGTCAAAGAACCATCCCATTGGCTACACAAAACAAATGGCTTACCAATCTATGAGCAGTAGATAAGCAGCACAGTGACTGCTGCTGGTTCTGATCTAGACTTTGGCCCAAAATTTTAAAGCATGTATTATACCACTGCTGTTATCAGTTACAATGGTGACAGTTCTTCTGCCAACTACAGGGTTTTCCTTGTGTCAGCATATGAAACAGTGAAATATTTATACAGTGGAAATCGGACACCTGATATCTTTGCTATCGTCTTTCAAGGACAAACAATACCAGAACCTAATATCAGATCATTTTCATTTGTCTGTCTACAAATCCTACAGATGACCTGTAGCTTCAGTAAAACAATGCACTACCTCACCATTTCCAAATTGTTTCAGAAAGGTTCGTGCAATATTACATGGACGTGAAGATGATTGTGTGGCCCTGCTAGATTACATGACCTCAGTCATCTGATTTTAGCACTCCACCACAGCTCCCGGAAATTTTGGGTTGTGGGAGTTGACTTTCTGATCATAAGTCAGAATGGATCAGAACACTTGACATGATATGTTTCACCATCATTTGGGCAAAAGGAAGTGTTGCGTGCAAGTAGGTCCATGTCTCTCAAGACTGTATGCTTCATTTTTAGTAGTTGGAACAAGACAGTACACTGATTAGCTGCGTAGTTTCTGTCTAAAACAGTTGCAAATGAAGCCCTTGGTGATATTTTTAAAAAAATGATCTGTTCATTTAATATTCTTCCCACTCCTCATAGCTTCATACAGCTGCTCCTCAGAAACCATTGAAACCAGAGTGCATATTTAATACGTCTCCATTTTACCAAAGTGTTCATATTAATGATTCTTAATGTATGTTCATTTCCTCCTCAAACATACTATATTACATGCATTTATATGAAAGTGCAACATCTGCCAGACATTTATTTTTCAGAAGAAATAATAAAAAAAATTTAAGGTGCATTGTGTAGTGTTTGTACTAAACAGTAGACAATGTTGTGGCAATAGGCTCTCACACTGAACCCTCCCCCTCCCATTTTCCAGAATTAGTGAAGACATATTTAGTAACAAGAATCTCTTAATGATATGCAATTCCTCTCCTGTCCAAATCCCTCAGTTAACCAGTGAAGCACATCACTTTAATTTGTTCTGAATTGCATGTCTTCTATTTTCTGCTAGGTTGCTCACCTCAGCAGAAATTCTGTTCATACCGACATGGATTGGGAACAGTTTTTACCACAGCTATGTTGATCCCATCACAAGACATTGAATTATCTTCTGGAGGAAGATAAAGTACAATAAATTTAATATTATCACTAAAAAACACCTTATAATGACTATAGGAAAACAAGTGGTTGATGCTTATGACATGTTTACATGTAAAGAGTTCAGAAACAAGTGTAGGAAACAATTTTCAACATGACTACAACACTAGAAACAGGTAATTACAAGCTTTCCTTTCATGGATTTGGAGCAGTTTTTCATACTTTATAGTGTGCACATATAAAACTCTAAAATCAATTTAAAAAAAGGCTATTTCACAGCAGGACCTCAATGCTGCAAAATGAAATGTACATTTAATCTTTGTGCGTATATGCTATTTATTATTCATTAGCAGAAGTTTTAAATAATTGCAACAATGAATAATGTACTTGGCACTATTTCCATGTAAAGAGTTATATATTGCACTGTACAATTTCTGTTTGTTGTTGACTGGTCCCTTGTACACAAAATCAGCAATTAAAACTGGCAGGCCTAAAATTCTGATTTCGATACCAGCTTTGGTATACCAGCCTCTACTTTCAGCAAATAATATCAACAGATCATTTTGGTTATCTGACAAAATGATATCTCCCTCAAACCTGTATGAATATTCATATTTTATTACAATCAAAGGACTCCAGCTACAAGCTGTAACTTCCCTGCAACCAAAAAGAAAAGAAAAAAAAAGGTGTAAACAATCATCAAGCTAAACACGACACTGCAGCATTGATGGAATAGTCCTATTGGTGCATGGTCTTGCTGCCTGGCTGTCAGGCAATATGAACACAAACAGAAATGCAATCTGTGATTTTTCATATAAGTTAAGTAGTGGCAGATATGATGGTCATGGTGAGAGGGAGAGGGAGAGAGAGGGAGGGAGAGAGAGAGAGAGAGAGAGAGAGAGAGAGAGAGAGAGAGAGAGAGAGAGAGAGAGAAACATATCTTTCACACACTTATTCTAGGGTCTCACTACCATGATGCAAACTCTTCCTCAAAGTACAAATTCCACATAGCCTACTCCACCAATCTCTCTATACTAATTGTGCTCAAGACAAAGCCAATCTGAAAGCAGACACACACACAGCGCACCATAACATCTGAACACCAGACCACAACCCTCTCATTACCATGATATTGCAGTGCTTGTGTTATTCTGATTTATGATGCAAAGTTCCTCTGGGCATGCATGGGTGTCAGAAGGAACAGGCACTTTGGCAACTACAGCCATTATTAAATACATTACATGTATTTGCAATTGCTAATATGGATAACCATCAGCTGTAGAATGGAATGACGACAATAAAAATTTGTGCTGAACTGGACTTGAACCCAGATTTCCCGTGTTTGCCTTCCTATTTTGCTGCCCATGCATGCCTTACAGCCAGAACCATAGTTGATGACATATGGAAGTTTGCGTCTGGCCATGTGGCATGCACGGATAGCGAAATGGTAAGGCGACCACTTGTGATAAGCAGGAAATCTGGGTTTGAGAACCGATCCAGCACAAACTTTCACTGCTGTCATTCTATTTTACAGCTGATGGTTGTTCATATTTGCAACTGTGAATACAGTTAATATACTCCCATTCTCCTCACATCCACTTTTCAGACATTGTTTCCAATTAACACCTCACAATTTTCAGCTTTCACGTTTTCCTCGGGCAAAAGGCATTCTTTACTTCTCTCTAACCACTTTCCATTGAAATCGTATTCTTTTCCTTCTACTGTCACATGCTATACTGAGCAGATTCAACATGGAACATAGGTTATAATTTAATGTCTGTTAGTACCAAACTCAAATGAACATGTGGAAACTAACAGTGGCATCTTAAAGGATCCATCCTGACATTCATCTGAAGAAGCTAAATCCACATGGTTAAACAGGGATACAAATCCCTCTCCATCTGCACACAAATCCAATGTCTTAAGTGCTGTGGCATCTCACTCTGTGCTCTCTCTTTCCACAAACCCTGGCAGAACACATTTAAATTAACTAAGCGTGACCCATCCCATTATGACATTAGTTCCATTCAAAAAGAATAAAGAAATAGGAAATGGTAGGACACATTACCAACAAATTTCTGGGACAACTGTCAACAGAAAAAGAAGAATTCACCTTAGCTAGTATCCTCCCAACACCCTTTCCTTGGAAGATTGATGGGACTTCAGTATGTAGTAAGTCGACAACACCGCAAGCATCCTCATCGTATTGCAGGACTGCTCTTTCTGCAAAGATACAAAACCCATGTAAGAAGAAATATTTTACTGATGTGAACAATCTTAAAACATGAATACTGCAGTAATGCAGTTCCTCTCAAACGTTAAGATTTTGTGGTCACTGTCAGTTAACATAAAAGTTTACTGCACGTAGACATGTTCTAGAAATAACTGTCTCTACATGGGTAAAACTGAAAGTTTGTACATGGCTGCAGTGGCCTGCCTCTGCACCTTCTAATCGAGAAATTGGCCGTGACCCCTGTGCTGGACATGGAACCATACCAAAGTTTCAAAAACTGTTCACGTGACTGATCCATAATGGTGAAAGTAGTTGGAAACCATAATAAATTAATTTCTTGTCATGGCAGGAGTGGGTGTATGTTGATGCATATAGGCCCATTCAGTATGAGTGACAGATGTCGAACTAAAAGTGGAACTACTGTGACCTCCATTTTTCTTCTCTCCCTCTGTCCACCTCCTCCTCCCCCTTCTGCCTGTTCATCTCCTCCTCCTCTCTGACCATCTCCTCCTCCCACCTTCTCTCTACACATTATTGCCACCATACCAGTAAGAAGCTGGTGGTTCTTATCCCACAGTAGTTCTTTCCATTTTGTAACTAGTATGTGTACCAAATTTGATTGATATTGTTCCAAGGGTTTGGGATGAGTGTTTTACCCATGGTTTTTCCTGCATACACACCACAAGAAAAAGTTTTGCGTCACCTCAGTTCCAATAGTTCTGCAGCCTGTACAGAAAATTGGAATAGAGATCAATATGAACATCATTTCCGCCCTTTTTATTGCTCATGAAAATCACAAGTTGCATGTTGTACCACCATACAGCAAGACCTTCAGAGGTGGTACTCCAGATTGCTGTACATACTGGTACCTCTAATATACAGTAACACATCCTCTTACATTGATGCATGCCTATGTTCATTGTCGCATACTGTCCACAAGTTCATCAAGGCACTGTCGGTCCAGATTGTCCCACTCCTCAATGGCGATTCGGTGTAGATCCCTCAGAGTGGTTGGTGGGTCATGTCGTGCATAAACAGCCCTTTTCAATCTATCCCAGGCATGTTCAATAGGGTTCATGCCTGGAGAACATGCTGACTACTCTAGTCAAGCAATGTCATTATCCTGAAGGAAGTCATTCACGAGATGTGCATGATGGGGGCATGAACTGTCGTTCATAAAGACAAATGCTCTGCCAATATGCTGCTGATATGGTTGCACTATTGGTCGGAGGATGGCACTCGTGTATCGTACAGCCACTACGGCGCCTTCCATGACCACCAGCAGTGTACATCAGCCCCACATAATGCCACCCCAAAACAGCAGTGAATCTCCACCTTGCTGCATTCATTGGACAGTGTGTCTAAGGCGTTTAGCCTGACAGGGTTGCCTCGAGAATGTGACGCCAATCCTGAGTGGTCCCTTCGGAATGTTGTTGGGCCCATCTGTACTGCACTGCATGGTGTCGTGGATGCAAAGATGAACCTCGCCATGGACGTTGGGAGTGAAGTTGTGGATCATGCAGTCTATTGCGCACAGTTTGAGTCGTAACACAACATCCTGTGGCTGTACAAAAAGTATTATTCAATGTGGTGGCATTGTTGTCAGGGTTCCTCCTTTGGTTCACTCGGAGATGCCTGTACACTTCACTTGTTGAGGGCCATTCCTGGCACACAGTACCAATGCTGATGTGATCAAACTGCAGTACTGACCATCTAGCATGAGTGAACTACAGACAACATGAGCCGTGTACCTCCTCCTTGGTGGAATAACTGGAACTGATCGGCTGTCTGACTCCCTCCGTCTAATAGGCACTGCTCATGAATGTTTGTTTACATCTATGGGCGGTTTTAGTGACATCTCTGAACAGTCAAAGGGACTAAGTCTATGATACAATATCCACAGTCGACGTCTATCTTCAGGAGCTCTGGGAACCGGGGTGATGCAAAACTTTTTTTGATGTGTGTATATTTCACATATGTTTAAAATATTTCACATGTATCTGTTCCCATATTTCACCTGTATCTCTAGAGAATTTCCTCCTACAGTTTCATTTTCATGTAGCTCAATGTTTATGATGATGTACCTGCTCAACTATTTGTCGTACAATGACATAATTTTGCAAGTACATCTAGTGGTATATGTTCAAATGGCTCTAAGCACTATGGGACTCAACATCTGAGGTCATCAGTTCCCAGTGGTATATGTGTTTACTGTCTAAAATGTATTGTGCATAAAGTAGTAGTAGTAGTAGTAGTAGTAGTAAAGAGGTAACACATTAAAAGTCATGCATCACGCAGCAGTTTTTCATGCATCTCAGTATTTGATGTCACATATCCCGAACTATGTGTCACACAATGACACAGTTTTGTAAGTACATTCAGCAGCATTTGTGGGTCCTGTACGTAAAATATGTTGCGAACAGAGTTAGTAGCAAAGAAGTAGTAAATTTAAACATCATTCATGATGCAGCAGTTTTCCACACATCTCAGACTTCAAGACGTCGTATCTCCTGAATACATTGCTGGTACCTTCAGTGGTGTATGTGAATACTGTCTACAAAATGTGTTTTGCAAATACAGTTAGTTGTGAAGAAGTAATAAATTAAAACATCATGCTTCATGTGGCAGTTTTACTGCAAAAACCATGAAAATCTAGTAAGTGATCCGACTTTTTATTCCTTTCATCATTTGATGGAGATTAAAAATGTCATAAAGGTTTGAAATTATGTGTATAGTTCATTGCAAGCCCTAAATGCCCTCATTCTTTAATACTGCATGAAGGCAGTAGGGTATTAGTGCGTCATGGACCATGCTGTTTTTTTTTTTCAGCCCTTTCCCACCCCTTTATTAGGTAAGTGGTTCTTATGCCCATGGTGATTCTTCCAGACAGTAAGTGATACGTGTAACAAGTTTGGCTGAAATCGGTCAAGTGGTTTAGGAGGAGGTGAGGAACATACATACATAGGTACATATGTACATCCATTTTTATAATATATATGCACTTTTTAACAGATATCACTTAAATGCTCTATCTGATGTTCCAATACAAGTGCAAATACAACAGCCATGACTCCTTTAGAAGAACTGAGAAAGTCAATAAAGTTCTACAACAGAACACAAATGTCACATCAACATGGATGACATTTCCACACATTCAATCAAGCTTTCACATTTGGCCTTCTGTGCAGTGCACGAGGAGCAATATTAAACAGCAACAAGCCTTTATTTCTTAAATGTGTTACTTAAACTTTTAAAGTTTAGCAAACAATAAAAATGCCATAATGAGATTAGCAAACCAAATGTATGTCAGTCTTAAAGCAACATAATGCAAAGTTTGGAATAACTGAAGTGTTTGATGCTGCTTCTCACCTCTCAACCAAACAGTCAACTTTCCTAACTTAGACCTCAGGCTGTGGATCAGTAAGTCATTATACCGAATATTTGACATTCTCAACTGTTGACTTCATCAATGCACAACTAAACTCACCTTCCAACCTAACATCGAGATCGAGCTCCAGTACAGATCAGTCGGTCAAGTCAACCAAAACAAGTGGTACTGGTTGCCAGCTTTGATTCTTGACATAATTGTGTTGTGTTACATGGTGTCATGACTGAGTGACACTCTCTAGTGTCGAATGTTGATGTTTTGAAGCTTGTTCAAAGTGTCTTTACTAAGCGATACGGCTGGTGCACACGTTGTTTGTCAGGGTTCTATTCTACATGTTTATTTTGTATTGGAATTGTCAGTTTGGAGCACTGTTAGTAAGTGGTTGGGATGTCAGTTCTTAGTTCCTACTGGTATGTCTTTGACTCTGGAATTGTTAGTTTGACATGTTGTTAATGGTTTGAGATTTAAATTTTTGTTTCGCATTTGTTGTAAGTTATGGGTATAATGAGGAAATTCATTAGCACATCGTTGCATGCTGCCTGGCATGCAGAGTTTCTCACAGATGAAGCATCCATGTTCACAACTAATTGATATTGTCCTTCCTAATTACAGAGTAAATGTCTATTATTTCCACCTGCAATCACGAAATTGTTAGGTCCTTAGACAAATGGTTACAGTCACCAATGGCCATCTTCAGATCTGATCTTAAAAGGCTATGCACATTTCCAGCCAATGGCTACAGCCTTAGGTCAATCCACACTGCCTTGTTGACGAACACAAGCAAGAAATAGACAAACTGCGGTCAACAGTGCGATTACCTTATGTGAAAAATGTTACTGATCAACTTGGCAAACACCTTCGCTGGATTGGGGTGCAGGGGTCTTCTATAGTGGTCTCAGGATCCAGGATGTGCTAGGCTCTACTAAGGACAAGGTGGATGCATTACACACTGCAGGCGTGTACAAGGTGGAATGCGAATGTGGAGAGGCGTACATTGGCGAGATTGGCAGGCCAATAGCAACGCGCATTTGGGAACACGAGTGCTATATTCGTCTAGGGCAACACAACAAGTCTGCAGCGGCAGAACACCAGTGGGACTGCGGGAAAGAAATAAATTTCAGCAAAGCCTGTGTGTTAGCCAAGCAGCCGGTTATGACGAAACGCAAAATCAGAGGGGCCATCGAAATACTCAAACACCCTAATAACATGAATAGGGAGGATGGACTCAGGCTTGCCCCATCTTGGTTGCCAGCAATCAGAGCTCAACAGGCCGCACTGTCAACACGAGGCACGAGCACTACCAGCAAGTAACTGCTGCCACGTGGCCGATGTCCAGCATTTGGTAAACAGCAGCCAACTTCTCATTCGACGGTGACCACCAATCATGGCAAATAACACAAGAGCCAATAGACAACTGAGGTTATGTTCTCCCTCCACTGCAACACCCTATTAAGATAAAAGTTCCCTCTCCTTCTTCCATAAGTGACCAATGAAACGAACTATCTTTTTAAAATTATGAAATAATGGCATGCGCAGTGAACACTAACAGCAAAATATAAAGGACACTGCATAGCTAGAACACACCAGTGGACCCAGAAGAAGGCCGCTGCAACTGTGGACGAAACGTTGGTTTTTCTCTAGTAGCAGTAGTTTTATACATTATGACGCAGTATCACATCCAGAAAACTTTTATGTTGATGTCTATTAACAGTTTTAATATGGAGCTCTAGTCTCCCTCAGTCACTGGCTATGGGCCAGTGCCGAGTGAGACTAGGGTACATATAAAAGAGGTTAAGTCTCTGCATGTTGTGCTGTCATTGCATAGTTAGGCCTGTTGGTCTAATGGTAAATTGTGTCTCTGGGACTGAAATGTCGCAGGATCATATCCTGCCCAGACCACGGAATTTTTCAGTGTGCCTTTTACGGACCCTCCACCCTCCAATGATGTGAAGATTCACCAGGAATGAATTTCACACACACTGCAAGTCCCCTTGCCCCAGCAGGGGTGTCAGAAAGCTTTTGGTACCATTCCTCACAAGTAGCTTCTAACCAAATTGCATGCCTATGGTGTATTGTCTCAGCTGTGTGACAGGCTCTGTGATTTCCTGTCATGAAGGTCACCATTTATAGCAATTAACAGGAAGTCACCTATGAAACTGCAGTTACATCTACGGTTCTTCAAAGAGTGTTTAAGGCCCCCTACGGCTGTTACTCCATATAAACGATTTATAAGACTCTGAGCAGCCCTCTCAGATTGTTTGAAGCTGATGCTGTTGATCACCATCTAGCAAAGACACTGCAAAATTAAAACAAGTTGCAAATGTATTTAGACAAGATATCTGTCTACATGCTGTAAAAGTTAGCAGTTGGACCTGAAAGATGTAAAAAAACTGTGTAGTCCTCCACATGAGTACTAAAAATCATTTACTTTAGAGTTACATGATAAATCACACAAATTTAAGAGTTGTCGATTCAAATGAATACCCCAGGGATACAATTAAGAGCATTTTAAATTTGAAACTTCACTCAGAAAGTTATTTGGGGAATGAGAACCAAAGACTGCATTTTATTGCCAGAACACTTAGAAAATGCAACAGTCTGCTATGGAGACTACCTAAGTACACTTGTCCATCATCTTCTGGAGTACTGCTGTGCAGTATGGTGTCCTTCAAGATAAGAATGACAGAGAACATAAAAAATGTTGACAGATGCGCTGCTTGTTTTGTATTATCATGAAATAGTGGAGAGAATGTCATGAATATGATAAGCAAGTCGGGATGGCAATCATTAAAACAGAGGCATTCTTCATTTGGGTGAGATCTTTTCACAAAATTACAAATTATAAACTTTCTTCTAATAATTTCCGGGTATGCAGCCGGATCCCGTCGACATTCTGCCACGATATTTCGGCCCAGAGACGTCCGGCCATCATCAGGTGAGTACACAACTACTGAAGAGCCCAGGTGCAGTCACGGTATTTATGCCGAATCTCGCGCATGTGAAATGTAAACTTTCTCCTCCAAATGCCAAAATATTTTGCTGACTTGCACCTACAAAGGGAAAATGAGCATCATCATAAAATAAGGAAAATAAAAACCAGCACAAAAAATATTTAGGCGTTCATTTGTCCCATGTGCTATTTGAGAGTAAAAAAAAACGAGAAATATTCTGAAAGTGGTTCTATGAACCCTCTGCAAAAAATGTAAGTGTGAACTACAGACCAGTTATGTAGGTATAAGGTTACTGAGCCAGTTAGGGGCACACAAGTTGCTGAAGTGGCATCCAATTGAAAGACTTGCACCAAGTTGTCGAACCACAGAATTATTACACACATCAGATTGAATGTATGCGATGGACGTTAATGGACATTAAGATGGGAAGTGTCCACCTTCCTCCTTTATGACAGCTTGGACTCTGCTGGGACAATTTCAGTGAGATTTCTGAATGTCTGTTGAAGATTTGTAGCCCATTCTTTTTCAAGAGCCAAAACCAGTGAATGTAGTGATATCGAATGCTTGGGGTAGGGAGCAAAGTCGAAGATTTACCTCATCCCAAAGGTGTTCCATTGGGTTCAGATTTTGACTCCAGGCAGGCTAATCCATTTCAAGAATGTTGTTGTCCATAACCATTGCCTTACAGATGCTGGTTTATGATGGGATGCATTGTCATGCCTCCCCCCATGAACCATAGACCTTGTCGTTGGTGGGGAGGTTTGTGTGCCTCAGCAATACAGATAGCCTTACTGTAGGTGCAACCACAACAGACGGGTATCTGTTGAGAGGCCAGACAAATGTATGGTTCCTGAAGAGGGGCAGCAGCCTTTTCAGTAGTTGCAGGGGCAACAGTCTGGATGATTGACTGATCTGGCCTTGTAACACTAACCAAAACGGCCTTGCTGTGCTGGTACTGCGAACGGCTGAAAGCAAGGGGAAACTACGGCCGTAATTTTTCTCGAGGGCATGCAGCTTTACTGTATGGATGAATGATGATGGTGTCCTCTTGGGTAAAATATTCCGGAGGTAAAATAGTCCCCCATTCGGATCTCCGGGCGGGGACTATTCAAGAGGGCGTCATTATCAGGAGAAAGAAAACTGGCGTTCTACGGATCGGAGCGTGGAATGTCAGATTCCTTAATCGGGCAGGTAGATTAGAAAATTTAAAAAGGGAAATGGATAGGTTGAAGTTAGATATAGTGGGAATTAGCGAAGTTCGGTGGCAGGAGGAACAAGACTTTTGGTCAGATGAATACAGGGTTATAAATACAAAATCAAATAGGGGGAATGCAGGAGTAGGTTTAATAATGAATAAAAAAATAGGAGTTCGGGTAAGCTAGTACAAACAACATAGTGAACACATTATTGTGGCCAAGATAGACACAAAGCCCATGCCTACGACAGTAGTACAAGTCTATAATCCAACTAGCTCTGCAGATGACGAAGAAATTGAAGAAATGTATGATGAGATAAAAGAAATTATTCAGATAGTGAAGGGAGACGAAAATTTAATAGTCATGGGTGACTGGAATTCGATAGTAGGAAAAGGAAGAGAAGGAAACGTAGTAGGTGAATATGGATTGGGGGTAAGAAATGAACGAGGAAGCTGCCTGCTAGAATTTTGCACAGAGCATAACTTAATCAAAGCTAACACTTGGTTCAAGAATCATAAAAGAAGGTTGTATACATGGAAGAAGCCTGGAGATACTGATAGGTTTCAGATAGATTATATAATGGTAAGACAGAGGTTTATGAACCAGGTATTAAATTGTAAGACATTTCCAGGGGCAGATGTGGACTCTGAGCACAATCTATTGGTTATGAACTGTAGATTAAAACTGAAGAAACTGCAAAAAGGTGGGAAATTAAGGAGACGGCACCTGGATAAACTAGCTAAACCAGAGGTTGTACAGAGTTTCAGGGAGAGCATAAGGGAACAACTGACAAGAACGGGTGAAAGAAATACAGTAGAAGAAGAATGGGTAGCTTTGAGGGATGAAGTAGTGAAGGCAGCAGAGGATCAAGTAGGTAAAAAGACAAGGGCTAGTAGAAATCCTTAGGTGACAGAAGAAATACTGAATTTAATTGATGAAAGGAGAAAATATAAAATGCAGTACATGAAGCAGGCCTAAAGGAATACAAACGTCTCAAAAATGAGATTGACAGGAAGTGCAAAATGGCTAAGCAGGGATGGCTAGAGGACAAATGTAAGGATGTACAGACATACCTCACTAGGGGTAAGATAGATACTGCCTACAGGAAAATTAAAGAGACTTTTGGAGAAAAGAGAACCACTTGTATGAATATCAAGATCTCAGATGGAAACCCAGTTCTAAGCAAAGAAGGGAAAGCAGAAAGGTGGAAGGAGTATATAGAGGGTCTATACAGGGGCGATGTACTTGAGGACAATATTATGGAAATGGAAGAGGATGTAGATGAAGATGAAATGGGAGATGCGAGACTGCGTGAAGAGTTTGATAGAGCACTGAAAGACCTAAGTCGAAACAAGGCCCCGGGAGTAGACAACATTCCATTAGAACTACTGACAGCCTTGGGAGAGCCAGTCCTGACAAAACTCTACCATCTGGTGAGCAAGATGTACAAGACAGGCGAAATACCCTCAGACTTCAAGAAGAATATAATAATTCCAATCCCAAAGAAAGCAGGTGTTGACAGATGTAAAAATTACTGAACTATCAGTTTAATAAGTCACAGCTGAAAAATACTAACGCGAATTCTTTACAGACGAATGGAACAACTGGTAGAAGCCGACCTCGGGGAAGACCAGTTTGGATTCCATAGAAATGTTGGAACACGTGAGGCAATACTGACCCTACGACGTATCTTAGAAAATAGATTAAGAAAAGGCAAACCTACGTTTGTAGCATTTGTAGACTTGGAGAAAGCTTTTGACAATGTTGACTGGAATACTCTCTTTCAAATTCTTTAGGTGGCAGGAGTAAAATACAGGGAGTGAAAGGATATTTACAATTTGTACAGGAAGCAGATGGCAGTTACAAGAGTTGAGGGACATGAAAGGGAAGCAATCTCTATATTGAGCAAGCAGTAAAGGAAACAAAAGAAAAATTCAGAGTAGGTATTAAAATCCATGGAGAAGAGATAATAACTTTAAGGTTCGCCGATGACATTGTAATTCTCTCAGAGACAGCAAAGGACTTGGAAGAGCAGTTAAACGGAATGGACAGTGTCTTGAAGGGAGGATATAATATGAACATCAACAAAAGCAAAACAAGGATAATAGAATGTAGTCGAATTAAGTTGGGTGATGCTGAGGGATTAGATTAGGAACTGAGGCACTTAAAGGAGTAAAGGAGTTTTGCGATTTGGGGAGCAAAATAACTGATGATGGTTGAAGTAGAGAGGATATAAAATGTAGACTGGCAATGGCAAGGAAAGTGTTTCTGAAGAAGAGAAATTTGTTAAGATCGAGTACAGATTTAAATGTCAGGAAGTCGTTTCTGAAAGTATTTGTATGGAGTGTAGCCATGTAAGGAAGTGAAACATGGACGATAAATACTTTGGACAAGAAGAGAATAGAAGCTTTCGAAATGTGGTGCTACAGAAGAATGCTGAAGATTAGATGGGTAGATCACACAACTACTGAGGAGGTATTGAATAGGATTGGGGAGAAGAGGAGTTTGTGGCACAACTTGACTAGAAGAAAGGATTGGTTGGTAGGACATGTTCTGAGGCATCAAGGGATCACCAATTTAGTATTGGAGGGCAGTGTGGAGGGAAAAAATAGTAGAGGGAGACCAAGAGATGAATACACTAAGCAGATTCAGAAGGATGTAGGCTGCAGTACGTACTGGTAGATGAAGAAGCTTGCACAGGATAGAGTAGCATGGAGAGCTGCATCAAACCAGTCTCAGGGCTGAAGACCACAACAAAAACAACAACAGCATTGTCATGCTGATACAATCATTATCTCAAAACTATACCTCTACTGTACATGGTACAAAATGCTGTAAAATGTGTTCATATCCTTCCACATTTATAGTTTTTTTTAAGTGCTATAAGGGGACCATACCCAAAGCATGAGAAACAGCCACATACTGTAACCCCATCTCCTGTTGACACTACACATGATGGAAGGTACTGTTCACCAGGCATTTGCCACAACCAAACTCTTCCATCACACTGTCACATGGTGTAGGTTAACCACTGTAGCCTGTTCTTTTTAACACCCTACGCACTGTTGTCACGCTAGCTGGACTGCTGGTATCACTTTGGAACTCACAAGTGATTCCTTCCATTGATTCACAGAATTTTTTTATAACCACTCACCCCACCCCAAGCAAAGTTTGATTACCCCTGTCCGTCATTGTATAAGATCTGCCTCATCTTTGTTTAGCTGTGGTTGTTCCTTTCCATTTCCATTTAACAAACACATAATTGTCTCTTGACTTGGACAGCTTTAGAAACATTGAAGTGTCCCCAATGGATTTTCTACTCAGGTGGCATCCAATGACTAGCCAACATTTGAAGTCACTGAGTTCTACCGACTGCCCTGTTCTGCTGTCACTGCTTCTCTACTGAAAACAGAATACTCCCTGCCTCCTTTTATACTGGTTAGCCCACCTCTTGTGACATGTAGTGCTCAATTCTGCCTTGCAGATTTACATCTAACAATGCAGGCCACCTTACGGTGTGTGGCGGAAGGTGCTTCTGGTACCACTATCCGATCCTCCATTCCCTGGTCTATTCGCAAACGGCACACGGGAATAATAATTGTTGAGAAACCTCTATGTTAGTTCTAATTTCTCAAATTTTCTGGTTATGCACATTACACAGGACATACATGGGAGGGAGAAATATGTTACCCAATTCTTCCCAAATCATACTCTCTTACAATTTCAATAGCAAATCTCTGAGTGATGCACAACACCTCTCTTGTAGCATCTACCACTGGAGTTTGTCGCCACTGGAGTTTGTCGAGGATCAGTGCAATGCTACCGTGCCGACTAAACCATCCTGTGACCAAATGCAAAGCTCCTCACTGAACTTACCAATCTCTTCTACTAATGTAAACCGATAAGGGTGCAAGACCAGTTGAACAAGTGTTTTGTACATTAGATATGTCCGAATACTTTTGATCAGACGTGTACAGTATATTACCCATCTTTCCCTAAAGCTTACACTGATTTTCCTAAGAATTTCAAAAATTTTGCACAGCTTTACATTCTTGAAAGCTTTTTCTATGTCGAGAAATCCTATGATTATGTTTCGATTATTCTGAAGTCTTGTTTCTACTATCAAGCATGACGTCAGAACTGACTGACTGGCGGTGGTGCCTTTAACTTCCCTATAATTTACATAGTCCTTCATTTCAATGAACCTCAATTTTCTTTTCCAGTCTTCTGTACATTATTCTTATCAGCAACTTGCATTATGATACACTTTACTTTCTGTTCAATAGTTCTCACTTTCATCTACCCTTCCGTTCTCTACCTCTCCTATTAACCCAACATGGTGAGAGTGTCAGATTGATATCATATTGAGCTGCAGAGAGACACGAGTCACGTGAGAGTGTCGGCAGTTGCAGCTGCCCCCCACAGCCTCTGCTCCCCTCAGACAGAGTGTGGCAGCTGCATAATGCCGGTCCTGAACGCTGGCGCTGGACGCCAACGTTTGTAGAGACGCGCACCACTATTACACATCTGCGCCACTACAAACGAGTCATTGTCGAGTCCCACACTCATGACAGCTTTCCACTGCCAGATGTGTATTCCGTAGCTTCACTTTAGCCGCCTTGCTGTGTGCTGCAAATTTGTCTCGATGATTGCAGTTCCGGCAGTGGCAACACAATACTCTCCGCCCCCTTTAATTCTTGCAGGTCAGCCTCTCTTTAAATCTAGTCGTTAATTCCAATTTACACAGGGGTTGATCGGACACTTTTGGTCAGGTATTGCACTAAAGGTATTACATGACAATATATATTTTATTACAAATGTGTGTGAATGTTTGGTCTGAGCCTTGGTTAAATGCGATATACCCATGGATTTACCGAATCTACAGACTTAGAACGTACCTTTGCCCAAAGTAATAAAGAATTCCTTGACGCTCTTGTCGTGACTAACTTCAAGAGCGTCTGTGGAAAATTGCATTATTGCAGTTGTACTCGCATTTGGTTTAACAGTTCTTGCCAAAATCCTTGCAGAGCGTCGAAGCATCGATATCGCTAAGGCTTGCACTTGTGTAGTAAAATAGACGAACCTTGCCGACAAACGTAGAATGTTTTTATTTACGTTTGAGTCATTGCGTGTCTCCAGTGCCACAGACAATCTACACACATCTCTGGTATCAAGGATGTTAGAATTCTAACCTCTTGTCTGCTGTAAACAGCTGCGTTTTTCGTTTTCTCCCTGTTATACCAGTCGGCTGTTCATAGAACCGGTATTTTCACGTGGAAACTAGCTGGTAGGTGTAGGTTTCGAAGAAAGCATGCAGAAATTTTCAATGCGTGTAGGGGCCGCTACGATACTATCGAACAAACAACTACAAGTTTGCAGTGTTTTTGTTTTGCGAAGTTGGACTGTTTGGAATATCGTAGACAGCTGAAAGAATTAGAGAAGGAGAACTAAGTTGACATCGGATACAAGAGAAAACAAAACTTATTATTTTAACTAGCATGGGGGACGTAAACGTGGAAGTGGAATACTGGTACGTTATATACCGTGCAGGACAACCGTTGAAAACAATGTTACTTTAACTTTTACGGACAGAAATTCCGATAGTGATGCATTGTGTTTGTGTTCCAGTGGTGGATGTGGATATCTCCCAAAATTCCAAGAGTTATCGGATAAGATTCGTGAATCTGTACCATCAGCGAACGTAACAGGAAAGGAGGGACGAACAGGTAAGACTATTTTATACACATTGTTGCTTCTTAAGCTGCGTCATTTTTCATCAGAACTAAACCCCAGAGTGTAAGATGTGCGCTCGAGCAAAAGCAGCAGATGTATGCAGCGTGAGCCCGAAGCAGGTGTTCACCTACCTCTTGTATTGGAGTATAGGCCTAGTTGTTTACAGTACGAGAAGATAAACGAGACCTTCGTGTACAATGAAGAACTAGATAATACAATGCGTTTGCTATATTCTTATCTAACAACAAAAGCCCAAGAACGCAATGTGTTAGTGATCGATATGTAAATATGCCTGTTGTCTGGGATTCTATTAACTTAGGTTCAATGCAGTTCCTATTTACCGGCAGAAAGCCCCTGTACATTTTGTCTGAAATATCGCCCATGTTTCAGTTCTATACAGTGCAGCAAATACACAGATACCTTCAGAAATGACTTCCTGGTTATTTCTAAGCTGAGAATATGTTACACGATTACACAACAGTTGAATTTTAGTGACATTGGTATTTTTATGGATCACTTCTGCTATCCTTGTAGACATGTGTAATCAGTGCTTTCTTCCATTGGGCACAGTTTTTTTCTTCAAGGGATATACATTATATTATGGTTAAAAGGTTCTTATGTAGTCACAGATTCTGTATGGGAATGATTGCAAATCCGTGAGGCCCAGGGAACGTGTTCAGTTTCAGCTGTTTCTCAACACCACTGACACTAATGTCCATTCATTCCCTTTTACAATGATGCGAGAATTAAAGAGGGGCAGTACTCCATTAACTTCTGCTGTAATGGAACACTTGAAGGCAAACTTCAGCATTTCTGTTTTTGCTTTGCCAGTCTCCATTTCAGTTCTTGTGCCATCCACGAGAACCTGTGACTATTATTACACACTAGTGATTACTACTATTGATAGTGCAGCTGTTCTTTGCTTGCTCCAACAGACTTAACATATGACAGCCTCTCTCTATCTATACCTTTGTGCTTTGCTTTACATGTATTGACAAAAAACACCAACATCACAAAACTCCCCAAATAGCACTAAACACAACATCATCTGGAATTGGACACTTCCCTTGATCTATATAGCTCAACAGCAGCTTCCGATCCCATAAATTAGAATCAAACACTTCCCTTGGCTTATATAGCTCAAAAACATCTCCCGATACCAATACCAACATACACAGCCACACATTGGGATTGAACACTTCCCTTGACCTGCGCAGTGTTAATTTTATCCGTCATATCCATTCCTGAACAAAAACAACAGCCGATTAATTTTACTAAAATTACCGCATGACGTACAGCGAACAACACTAAATTAACCTTCACACAAAATCGTTAACTCACTGAAGCGAATTCCACTACAAACACAGCCGACACTCTTAACAATTCTTGATAATGGGCAAAAGCAAACTGAACCCATTACACCACACAAACGAAGACCCTGAACATACCACCAGAGAGCACAATAAACCACAACACGACGACATCTACAAACACACCACACTCACAAACCGCGCTGTCATGACGTCACACACGACAACACCCTTACGTCACGGGTCAAAGCCGACGCTTGGGATCGGACGCTTCTGTCTTTGCTTGCTCTATCAGACTTAACATATGACAGCCTCTCTCTGTCTATACCTTTGTGCTTTGCTTTACATGTATTGTGCAGTATTCACTGTTTCTTTACTGAGAGTGCATGCCATGGAGGGTTCCTTTCGTCATGAACTGTTCTGTTATATACATATATATCCATTGCTTAAAACAGCTGTTGTAATGAATTTGAGCTACAGTTTCACTTCATCCCTCTGCCTAGAGCTAAACGTTTCAGGTTCTTCTTTGAAAAATGACAGTAATGTCTTTTTATGTAGTTTACTTAAGATGTAATTGTTTTTACTTTTTTTAGTTGCTCTTTGTACTTCGGTACTCAACATTGCTACAATTGCCTCGAGGTCACAGATAAGGTGTTTCGTCATTCCCATCTCTTACAAAAGTGTAACTGCCCCAGTTAATTGCTCAATGCTTAAAGACTCTTCCAGAGATGAAAGCATGATTGCAGAACATATGTATTAGCAAGATGAGGTTATCTTTAACATTTTCGATTACACCTGGGAAATGAGTCTGATGGTTGACAGAAATGGTGATCATTAGAAGGACCCAAATAAAGTTCATGCCCAGTCTTGATACTGAGTCTTGCTCAAACAATCTCATGTACAGGTTCGATGAAGACTCCACATCCATTTCCCATTACAACATGTCCCCCACCCCATCAAATTTACTAGCTACTATCAATTTTTGGTTTTAGGTAGCTTTCTGTACCTAGTATCATGTGAACTCCACAAGGAGTACTTCAAACTCAGGGTATTTTCTTGTGCATGCTTTGGTAGTTGGTCACTAGAACTTTAATAATCTCATCTTTGCATATAATGTCAGGAGGGGGGGGGGGGGGGATGTCCTACAGGTATTTATACCTGAGTGGATGAAGAGTCACCTAATCTAAAATCCCCCGATATGCAGAATCTTTGGTCTCTTGCCTCCAAACTAAATGGCTATTATCAGCTCTGGAGCCAATGGCACAGTGTGGGCTTTGTTGAAATTCTGCGAGCAAGGTTGGTTTTCTGAACATGCTTTGCCAGTCATTGATGTGATCCAAGAACAATCATAGAGCTCAAATGAAAGGCATCATTCGTTTAATGTGTGCCGCAATCTGCAGTTGGTTACACCTGGTTCTTTCCAAGGCTGCCGGAACAGCCTCAACATCATGTTGAATGATACCTCAGACATACACACTTAGTGCGCAACCTGATCCTTCTTATCACTTGCTGTAATTTCTTTGAGGGATATCACTATTTACTGTATGTTCAAACTACTGACAATTGACTTTTGTGCTTGCTCTCTCCTGAGATGGGATGCTGCAGGCTTCCTAACTGGTGAAGTGTTAAGTACTGTTGCATTTTCAGTGGGAAACAGTACCTCAGTCTTGTTCATCAGGGTGATGGGTTTAATACCCTGAATTTTCAATGGCCAACATTTGCCCCTTGCAGAGGGGCCTTACATCTGTAACATACACACCACTCGCAGTCAAGTTAATGAGAACTTATTGGTCTCATATTTTCTGGGGAGGAGACAGTATCCACGGAAGATGATTGTACTTGAGATACTGTCCAATTGCTGGATAGCAGTTGTGATGTTTCTCTTGTATTGGACCGTGTTTTGTTTGCAAATTTTAACATTGTATTGGGACACCACAGTTAATAAGCAATATCAAAATGTTATAGCAATGGGTAAGAACTAGTTCCCACACTTGGGACACAGGCAGTGCTACAGGTTGCACCATATGGCAGTTGTGTGAGAAACGATGAGTAAGCTGAATGCCAGGGATGCACCAACATTTAAGGTGTGAAGAAGCCACCTTGAACATTTTAAATGCTGGAGGGAACCTAAGCACCATTAAAGTTTTGCTACTACAAATGGAAGTTGTTAATCTCCCAACAGTGAATGAATAGTTCAAAGGGAAATACGGAAGCGTCCGATCCCGCCCGTCTGCTTTGACCCATGACGTCAGAAATATGGCAGAAACGACCATAAACCACGATTCCAATATGGCGCATATAAAGTAGTTACGTATACATTATGAGGACGAAAATACATCGAAAAACAAACACACACACTTTCCACAAGAAGCGTAATGACACTAACGGGACAAGCGCGGGAAATGGGGTGTTTTGGGTGGGGGGGGCAAACTAAATATAAACTAAATTAGACACCCACCCCCATACAAAACCGCACAAAAAGACGAAAAAACCGACATCACAAAACTCCCCAAATACCACTAAACAGTATCATCTGGAATCGGACACTTCCCTTGACCTGTATAGCTCAACAGCAGCTCCCGATCCCATAAATTAGGATCAAACACTTCCCTTGGCCTATATAGCTCAAAAACATCTCCTGATACACAGCCACACATCGGGATCGAACACTTCCCTTGACCTGCGCACTTAATTTTATCTGTCATATCCATTCCTGAACAAAACCGATTAATTTTACTAAAATTACCACACGACGTACAGCGAACACTAAATTAACTTTGACACAAAATCGTTAACTCACTGAAACAAATTCCACTACAAACACAGCTGACACACTAACAATTCTGGACAATGAGCAAAAGCAAACTGAGCCCATTACAGCACACGAACGAAACCCCTGAACATACCACCAGAGAGCACAACAAACCACAACACGACGACATCTACAAACACGCCACACTCAAACCAAACTCCGCGCCGTCATGACGTCACACACGACAACACCCTTACGTCACGGGTCAAAGCCGACGCGTGGGATTGGACGCTTCTGTCGACCCGTTCAAAGTTATGAAAGGGGTACTTAAGATTTCTGTTGTGCACCAGGCTAGTAGGTCAGTGTCAGGGTGCAATCCAGGCCCGATCTGTGTGCATGCCATGCACAGGAGTTCTTTATGTTTAATGTTGTGATTGGTCGATACATGCACCATAATGGCATTCCAAAATTTATTTAAAATACATTAGCTACCCAAAATTCCAGTGGAGCCACATAGGTAGACTGTTCGCACCACCAAAGGAATCCAACAGTGCTACAAGAACTGCTTCAAAGGACTAAGTTAGTGAAAGCACTACACAGAATAATTAGGGAGGATTGTGAAGTGTTGACTCCTTATGTTGATACAGGAAAGGGTTAACTTCGCATTTTCAGTCTTAAGTGGGGAGGAATGTACAGTTGTGCTGTAATCATCTACACTACTTCACTCGTGGTTGGACTGAATTTGTATGGACGTAGGGCCTATAGTATTACAGGGGGGATCTTGCATTGGGATGATTTCCAGCTGTTTACAAGTAGCATCTAACTCATCTTGTACTCAAGAATAGCATTTTCAGTGGAATATAACCACTAATGTGGTGTGTATTCGAAAAAATAGTGGTTCTAACCTCACAAGATTATAAAACATTCACTTTTACAGTAAATATCATTCTGATAAATGCAGTTTATGAATTTCTGAAAATGTTGTTCATTCCATTTTTGGATTTCAGACTACTGTAAGTGATGACCTGATTTCAGTTCATGGTGCCATATAAAAATGAATTTAAAAAAAAATGGTGTAATACAGTAGCAACAGGTAACAAAATAGTACAAAAGGATACATGTATCAAGTTCTACAAATGTGTTGACTGTTCCAGCTTTGTTATATTCACTGACAAAGCTATTCTATCACGATATTTTGCCATATGTTTATTTGAAATAAAAATTGGAAGGTGGTGGTCAGTGAGTGATGATAGTCATTGTTTATTAAGACTAGAATACAAGTATAAAAGGCTGCTCAACTATAATTCTTCAGAAAACTATATTGGGCTGAAGTTATAACATGCAACAAACATGAGATGTACATAATAGCTAATCACTGTCTGCTAAATCACTGCTTGAACTCTTCACTAACTGTAACAGAGTTTATTTTTATGGTACCACATTTATTAAGAGCTCCCATCTCACCCACCATCAGTTCCAACCTAACCTAGGCATTGGGCTACTGTGACCTACACCAATGCACTTCCTTGCTGTTCATCTGTAGGTCACCTGGAAATTTTAGTCGAATGGAATTGATAATTTTCTAAATACACTACAAAATATCACCAAGCTACAGAGTTTCATATGGTGATATCTGTTTTCTTCCATTAATATACTCCTCTGGTGCTTTTGTGGAGACATCTGTTGATGGTCTTGTTGAGTAATTGTGTGTACATATACCATACTAAGTTCATAAAACTTTGTTCCAGGTTCATTTGAGGTTTCTGTAAATGGACAGCTCATCTACTCAAAGCTGCGAACCATGGCATTTCCTGATTTTCAGAATGTAACAGACATTGTGAATGATGCAGCAGCTGGTAGAGAAATAAAGTCTGTTGACAAACAGCAGCCTATAAACTGCATTATTTTGTAATTATCATATAATTTGCTCAAGAGTGTTGTTGTTCAATGTTTAAGGATTTTTCTATAAAGAAGCTCAAGTATTGAGCCATTTTTCCAAGTGTATCTCTGTGTGATTTGCTAGTTAATATTGTGTGTATGCATTCACAAACCTTTAGTCACTTGTTTGAATCTAAATATTTTTATGGTATGTACAAACTGTAATATATATATAATATAACTATATGTAATAAATACATGAACTTCATCTTTGTTTCCTAATTCAGATTGTTGTCGTGCTCTTCAGTTCAGTGCAAACCTCTTAAACAAGTACTTTTTTTCTGTTACTGGCAGCTTGGGGTTATCAGGTTCGGTGAACAGTGGCAATGGAGTGTATGAGATCAGTGTCTAAAAATAACTTCAGTAAAATGGAAATGACACTCGTGTCTCCCAAAGAAGTAGCATCCATCATAAAATCCTTAAAATCTAAGTAGTCCAATGGGTATGATAACATATCAATGAAGTTAATCAATGAGTGCTCATGCAAGTTGAGTTCTGTCTTAAGTTATTTGTGTAATCAATCAGTGGTACATTTCCAGACTGGCTAAAATATGCTGAAGTTAAGCCTCTTTACAAGAAAGGCGGTAAAGAGATACCATCAAACTATTGACCAATTTTACTTTTGCGCTTCCTCAAAAATATTTGAAATGGTTGTGTTCAAGCGACTGAATAAGCATATGATGCAAATAATATATTTTCCAAGTCACAGTGTGGATTTCTTAAGGGTTCTGATCTAGAGAAAGCTATTTACACTTACAGTGAGAATGTACTTGATTCATTAGATAATAAATTAGAGGCTATTGGCATTTTCTGTGACCTGTCAAAAGCCTCTGACTGTGTGAACCACAGCATTCTCTTAGTGAATTAGAATATTATGGTGTCACTGGAAATGCTGTGAAATGGTTTGAATCTTACCTATCTAACAGGAAACATAGGGTGACATTGTGAAATACCAGTGCAGTAAGCAGTCTGTCTTGATCTGACTGGGAATTAATTACATGTCGTGTTCCTCAAGGCTCCACTTCTTTTTCTTGTGTACATAATGATCTCTCATCTGTTACATAGCCAGATGCTAAGTTTGTTTTGTTTGCAGATAATACACACATTGCAATAAGCAGCAAGTCAAGTACAGATTTAGAAATAACTGCTAATCAAATTTTCACTGACATTAATAAGTGGTTTAAAGTTAATTCACTGCCATTAAACTTTGAGAAGACCCATTATATGCAGTTCAGAACCTGTAAGAGATTTCCTGCCAGCATGTGTATAACATATGACATGCAGATCAGAGAGTTTGACAGCGTTAAATTTCTGGAATTACAACTCAACAATAAATTCAGTTGGGAAGGGTACACTACAGAATTGCTTAAGTGCCTAAACAAGTCTGTATTTGCAGTGAGAATGATGTCAGATGTAGGAGATATGATTATATATATATATATATATATATATATATATATATATATATATATATATATACCTAAAAACAAAGATGATGTGACTTACCAAATGAAAGTGCTGGCAGGTCGACAGACACACAAACGAACACAAACACACACACAAAATTCAAGCTTTCGCAACAAACGGTTGCTTCATCAGGAAAGAGGGAAGGAGAGGGAAAGACGAAAGGATGTGGGTTTTAAGGGAGAGGGTAAGGAGTCATTCCAATCCCGGGAGCGGAAAGACTTACCTTAGGGGGGAAAAAAGGACAGGTATACACTCGCACACACACACATATCCATCCGCACATACACAGACAGAAGCAGACATTTGTGTGTCTATATATATATATATATATATATATATATATATATATATATATATATATATATATATATATATATATATATATATATATATGTGCGAGTGTATACCTGTCCTTTTTTCCCCCTGAGGTAAGTCTTTCCGCTCCCGGGATTGGAATGACTCCTTACCCTCTCCCTTAAAACCCATATCCTTTTGTCTTTCCTTCTCCTTCCCTCTTTCCTGACGAGGCAACCGTTGGTTGCGAAAGCTAGATTTTTGTGTGTATGTTTGTGTTTGTTTGTGTGTCTATCGACCTGCCAGCGCTTTTGTTTGGTAAGTCTCATCATCTTTCTTTTTATATATATATATATATATATATATATATATATATATATATATATATATACCTAAAAACAAAGATGATGCGACTTACCAAATGAAAGCGCTGGCAGGTCGACAGACACACAAACATACACACAAAATTCAAGCTTTCGCAACAAACTGTTGCCTCATCAGGAAAGAGGGAAGGAGAGGGAAAGACGAAAGGATGTGGGTTTTAAGGGAGAGGGTAAGGAGTCATTCCAGTCCCGGGAGCGGAAAGACTTACCTTAGGGGGAAAAAAGGACGGGTATACACTCGCGCACACACACACATATCCATCCACACATATACAGACACAAGCAGACATATTTAAAGACAAAGAGTTTGGGCAGAGATGTCAGTCGAGGCAGAAGTGCAGAGGCAAAGATGTTGTTGAATGACAGGTGAGGTATGAGTGGCGGCAACTTGAAATCAGCGGAGATTGAGGCCTGGTGGATAACGGGAAGAGAGGATATATTGAAGAGCAAGTTCCCATCTCCGGAGTTCTGACAGGTTGGTGTTAGTGGGAAGTATCCAGATAACCCGGACGGTGTAACACTGTGCCAAGATGTGCTGGCCGAGCACCAAGGCATGTTTAGCCACAGGGTGATCCTCATTACCAACAAACACTGTCTGCCTGTGTCCATTCATGCGAATGGACAGTTTGTTGCTGGTCATTCCCACATAGAAGGCTTCACAGTGTAGGCAGGTCAGTTGGTAAATCACGTGGGTGCTTTCACACGTGGCTCTGCCTTTGATCGTGTACACCTTCCGGGTTACAGGACTGGAGTAGGTGGTGGTGGGAGGGTGCATGGGACAGGTTTTACACCGGGGGCAGTTACAAGGGCAGGAGCCAGAGGGTAGGGAAGGTGGTTTGGGGATTTCATAGGGATGAACTAAGAGGTTACGAAGGTTAGGTGGACGGCGGAAAGACACTCTAGGTGGAGTGGGGATGATTTCATGAAGGATGGATCTCATTTCAGGGCAGGATTTGAGGAAGTCGTATCCCTGCTGGAGAGCCACATTCAGAATCTGATCCAGTCCCGGAAAGTATCCTGTCACAAGTGGGGCACTTTTGGGGTTCTTCTGTGGAAGGTTCCAGGTTTGAGGAGATGAGGAAGTGGCTCTGGTTATTTGCTTCTGTACCAGGTCGGGAGGGTAGTTACGGGATGAAAAAGCTGTTTTCAGGTTGTTGGTGTAATGGTTCAAGGATTCCGGACTGGAGCAGATTCGTTTGCCACGAAGACCTAGGCTGTAGGGAAGGGACCGTTTGATGTGGAATGGGTGGCAGCTGTCATAATGGAGGTACTGTTGCTTGTTGGTGGGTTTGATGTGGACGGACGTGTGAAGCTGGCCATTGGACAGGTGGAGGTCAACGTCAAGGAAAGTGGCATGGGATTTAGAGTAGGACCAGGTGAATCTGATGGAACCAAAGGAGTTGAGGCTGGAGAGGAAATTCTGAAGTTATTCTTCACTGTGAGTCCAGATCATGAAAATGTCATCAATAAATCTGTACCAAACTTTGGGTTGGCAGGCCTGGGTAACCAAGAAGGCTTCCTCTAAGCGACCCATGAATAGGTTGGTGTACGAGGGGGCCATCCTGGTACCCATGGCTGTTCCCTTTAATTGTTGGTATGTCTGGCCTTCGATAGTGAAGAAGTTGTGGGTCAGGATGAAGCTGGCTAAGGTAATGAGGAAAGAGGTTTTAGGTAGGGTGGCAGGTGATCGGCGTGAAAGGAATTGCTCCATCGCAGCGAGGCCCTGGGCATGCGGAATATTTGTGTACAAGGAAGTGGCATCAATGGTTACAAGGATGGTTTCCGGGGGTAACAGACTGGGTAGGGATTCCAGGCGTTCGAGAAAGTGGTTGGTGTCTTTGATGAAGGATGGGAGACTGCATGTAATGGGTTGAAGGTGTTGATCTACGTAGGCAGAGATGCGTTCTGTGGGGGCTTGGTAACCAGCTACAATGGGACGGCCGGGATGATTGGGTTTGTGAATTTTATTCCTTAATGAAATTAGTGGCAAGTAATACATCTCTATTTTCAACCAGTAGCCCAAAACATACTATCAATACTAGGAATAAGAACAATCTACATAAAGACCTAAGATCACTTACCTTGGTTGAAAAAGGGGTCCAATATTCAGAAACACACATTTTCAATAAATTGCCATCAACAATTAAAAACTTGGTTTCAGATAAAGCACGGTGTAAACAGAGTTTCAAAGACTAATTGATAGGCATATCATAACAGAGGCTGTTAAGCCAGCTTAAGTAAAAATATCTGTTAGATTTCAGTTTTGACAGCACTTGGTCACAACAGTCAAGATTAAGTATTTCGTGTATGATAAATTTATTAATAGTGTATAACAATGTTTCATTCTAACAGCATGTTAATTCTGTAAATATGAGCTGTTCCAGTTTACCTATTTCGACACACTCCGGACAAATGATCAGGGTAGTAAGTACTATAATCAAATGTTTTATGTTATACTTTCTGATGTGTTCCACACCCATGAGAATCACCTCATTTTTTGGGTCTATGGAACTAAAACTGAATCTAATCTAACCTAATATATTCTTGATGCAGCTCTCCACACTATTCCACCTGGTGTAAGCCTCTTCATCTCAAAGTAATTATCGCAGTCTCCATCCTTCCAAGTCTGTTTACTGTATCCATCACTTGGTCTCCCTCAACAATTTTTCTGCCCCATGCATCCCTCCAGTACTAAATTGGTGATGTCTTGATGCCTCAGAATGTATCCTACCAATCAATCCCTTCTTCTAGTCATGTTGTGCCACAAATTTCTCTTGTCCTCAATTCTGTTCAGTATCTCATTAGTTATGTGATCTACCCATCTAACCTTCAACATTCTTCTGTGCACACTTCAATAGCTTCTATTCTCATCTTGGCTAAGCTTATCATCATCCATGTCTCACTTCCACATGATTACACTCCAAACACACACTTTCAGAAAGGACTTCCTGACACTTAAATCTGTATTCGATGTTAACATATTTCTCTTTTTCAGAAATGCTTTTTTGCCATTGCCAGTCTACATTTTATATCCTCTCAACTTCGGCTATCATCAGTTATTTTGCTTCACAAATAGTAAAACTCATCTACTTTAAGTGTCTCATTTTCTTATCTAATTCCCTCAACATCAACAGATTTAATTCGACTACATTATCCTTGATTTGCTTTTGTTGAATTTCATCTTATATCCTTCTTTCAAGACACTTTATTCTGTTCAACTGCTCTTCCAATTCCTTTGTTGTTTCTGACAAAATTACAATGTCATCGGCGAACCTCAAAGTTTTTATTTCTTCTCCATGGATTTTAATACCTACCCCGAATTTTTCTTTATTTCCTTTACTGCTTGCTCAATATACAGATTGAATAACATAGGGGAGAGACTACAGTCCTGTCTCACTCCCTTCCCCACCACTGCTTCCCTTTCATACCCCTCGACTCTTATAACTGCCATCTGGTTTCTGTACAATTTGTAAATAGCCTTTCGCTCCCTGTATTTTATCCCTGCCACCTTTAGAATTTGAAAGAGAGTATTCCAGTCAACATTGTCAAAAGCTGTCTCTAAGTCTACAAAAGCTAGAAACGGAGGTTTGCATTTCCTTAATCTTTCTTCTAAGATAAGGCGTAAGGTCAGTATTGCCTCACGTGTTCCAGCATTTCTATGGAATCCAAACTGATCTTCCCCAAGGTCGGCTTCTCCCAGTTTTTCCATTCTTCTGTAAAGGATTTGTGTTGGTATTTTGCAACAGTGACTTATTAAACTGATAGTTCGGTAATTTTCACACCTGTCAGCACCTGCTTTTTTGGAATTGGAATTATTATATTCTTCTTGAAGTCTGAGGGTATTTCTTGCTCACCAGATGGAAGTTTTTCATGGGTGGCTCTCCCAAGGCTCCAACAGAATGTTGTCAACTCCCAGGGCCTTGTTTGAACTAGTCTTTTAGTGCTTTGTCAAATCCTTCATGCAGTATCCCATAATATTGCCCTCAAGTACATCTCCCATGTATATATCCTCTATCTACTCGTTCCACCTTTCTGCTTTCGCTTCTTTGCTTACGAATTGTTTTCCATCCGAGCTCTTGATATTCGTACAGGTCTCTCTAATTTTCCTGTAGGCAGCATCTATCTTACCCCTATTCTTCTACATCCTTACATTTGTCCTCTAGCCATTCTGGCTTAGCCATTTTGCTCTTCCTGTCGATCTCATTTTTTATACATTTGTATTCCTTTTCGCCTTTTTCAGGTACTGCATTTTTATGTTTTCTCCTTTCATCAGTTAAATTCAAGATTTCTTGTGTTACGCAAGGATTTCTACTAGCCATCATCTTTTTATCCACTTGATCCTGTGCTGCCTTCACTATTTCATCTCTCAGAACTACCCATTCTTCTTCTACTGTGTTCCATTTCCTTTTTTAAATTTTCTAGTGTACTGCCCGATTAAGGGCTCTGACATTCCACGATCCAATCCGTAGAATGCCAGTTTTTTCTTCTGAAAACATCCTCCTGAGTAGTGCCTGCTGGGAGATCCAAATCAGGAACTATTTTACCTCCGGAATATTTTACCCAAGAGGATACCATACAGTAGAGTTGCATACCCTTGTGAAAAATTATGGCTGTAGTTTTCCCTTGCTTTCAGCCATTCATAATATCAGCACAGCAAGTCCCTTTGGTTGATGTTCAAGGGCCTGATCAATCAATCAATCATGCAGATTGTCGGCTCTGCTGCTGCTGAAAAGGCTGCTGCCCCTCTTCAGGAACCACACATTTGTCTGGCCTTTCAACAGATACCACTCCATTGGGGCTGCACCTGCTGTATGGCTGAGACACACAAGCCTCCTCATCAACAGTCCATGTTACCTGTAGTTTATGACTACAAAAAAACCAAATAATGTACTACTACATGTACTTTAGTTGGCAAAAGTAAAACATTTAAATTACATTCTCATTTACTGGATGTGATTATAGAGTTTATAAGAGAGAACAAGGCTCTTTATGTTTCACATGCTACATATTTGCCTGCTGTGTCAGTACTTAGTAATTAAGGTGACATAGTGTGTATCTTAAATAGTATATTTATAACTTAATGCATAGCAGGGTACCTAGGAGGTTAGGGAATCAGGCCACCTGTGTAAAACAAATATTCTAAGAATGAATGATACTGGATACCTCACACAGTCTTGAGCCACAGTGGTAGTGAGTATACCATCTTTTTGAAAACAATTGTTGGTTGCGTCTCGTAAACGTGTCACAGCTGCAGCATTTCAATATAATTGATAGAAATATCGGTCAACCACAATGGTGGCTTCAAATGCACACTGCCTTTTGGAATGAAACTGCTGTACTACTGGCATATCAAAAGTTGTAAGTATGCCTTTTCCCTGTTCTGTGTTAGGTATAAAGTGTCAGATTTGTTTGTTTGTTTGTTTGTTAATCTGTTCACTACATGGCACATTTTCTTTACCAGTTGTTACTGCTCATGGTATTCTGGGAGCATACACACAAAACATTTTGAATTTGTGAATCTTATAAGCCAGAAACTATTTAAAGCTATTATGACAGCAGGCACTGAGTGTACCATGGTTGTATGGTAATATGTTTTGAAGCAACTACTAACCACTAAATTAGCAGTCAGAAGCTGATTAATTGTTCTCACTGCAAAAGCAATGCAGCCATATGGTGATGAAAAAAATGTTCAAAGAAGTTTCCTGTCATTACTAATGATATTTTTTAAGAATAGGTCATCACTTTAGTGGTTGGTAGCTGCTTTAAAACATAAGTCAACTATACGTCTATGGTACTTCCTTCAGAGGATGACACGCGTAAAGCTGAAATACTAAACACCTTTTTCCAAAGCTGTTTCGCAGAGGAAGACCGCACTGCAGTTCCTTCTCTAAATCCTCGCACAAACGAAAAAATGGCTGACATCGAAATAAGTGTCCAAGGAATAGAAAAGCTACTGGAATCACTCAACAGAGGAAAGTCCACTGGACCTGACGGGGTACCAATTCGATTCTACACAGAGTACGCGAAAGAACTTGCCCCCCTTCTAACAGCCATGTACCACAAGTCTATAGAGGAACGGAAGGTTCCAAATGATTGGAAAAGAGCACAGGTAGTCCCAGTCTTCAAGAAGGGTCGTCGAGCAGATGAGCAAAACTATAGACCTATATCTCTGACGTCGATCTGTTGTAGAATTTTGGAACATGTTTTTTACTCGAGTATCATATCGTTTTTGGAAACCCAGAATCTACTATGTAGGAATCAACATGGATTCCGGAAACAGCGATTGTGTGAGACCCAACTCGCTTTATTTGTTCATGAGACCCAGAAAATATTAGATACAGGCTCCCAGGTAGATGCTATTTTCCTTGACTTCCGGAAGGCATTCGATACAGTTCCGCACTGTCGCCTGATAAACAAAGTAAGAGCCTACGGAATATCAGACCAGCTGTGTGGCTGGATTGAAGAGTTTTTAGCAAACAGAACACAGCATGTTGTTATCAATGGAGAGACGTCTACAGACGTTAAAGTAACCTCTGGCGTGCCACAGGGGAGTGTTATGGGACCATTGCTTTTCACAATATATATAAATGACCTAGTAGATAGTGTCGGAAGTTCCATGCGGCTTTTCGCGGATGATGCTGTAGTATACAGAGAAGTTGCAGCATTAGAAAATTGTAGCGAAATGCAGGAAGATCTGCATTGGATAGGCACTTGGTGCAGGGAGCGGCAACTGACCCTTAACATAGACAAATGTAATGTGTTGCGAATACATAGAAAGAAGGATCCTTTATTGTATGATTATATGATAGCGGAACAAACATTGGTAGCAGTTACTTCTGTAAGATATCTGGGAGTATGCGTGCAGAACGATTTGAAGTGGAATGATCATATAAAATTAATTGTTGGTAAGGCGGGTACCAGGTTGAGATTCATTGGGAGAGTCCTTAGAAAATGTAGTCCATCAACAAAGGAGGTGGCTTACAAAACACTCGTTCGACCTATACTTGAGTATTGCGCATCAGTGTGGGATCCGTACCAGATCGGGTTGACGGAGGAGATAGAGAAGATCCAAAGAAGAGCGGCGCGTTTCGTCACAGGGTTATTTGGTAACCGTGATAGCATTACGGAGATGTTTAACAAACTCAAGTGTCAGACTCTGCAAGAGAGGCGCTCTGCATCGCGGTGTAGCTTGCTCGCCAGGTTTCGAGAGGGTGCATTTCTGGGTGAGGTATCGAATATATTGCTTCCCCCTACTTATACCTCCCGAGGAGATCATGAATGTAAAATTAGAGAGAGTAGAGCGCGCTCGGAGGCTTTCAGACAGTCGTTCTTCCCACGAACCATACGCGACTGGAGCAGGAAAGGGAGGTAATGACAGTGGCACGTAAAGTGCTCTCCACCACACACCGTTGGGTGGCTTGCGGAGTATAAATGTTAATGTAGATGTTATATAACATTAAAACTGCCAAGTATCTTTTGAAATTATTATTACATGCCCAGATTCCATTTGGGGCGGGGGGGGGGGGGGATGGGTGGTTGTAGTTGGAAGAAAATGGTATATGATATCATCACAACAGAGACTCAGTATGTGGGCATATCTTAAGTGGGAGATTTGTGCCGGATATTAATTGCTAGAAAGTGAACCCACAATCGAAAGAGATTTATCTTCCTATCAGTATACACAATGACTTCAATTTTCTTCTCTGTTTGATTGAAACGGTGCCTCAATGTGCCAATCGATTCGCCCCATGAAGTAATCATTCCACTGATATATTATGTAATCACAATATACATTTAGTCATAGCAAAAGTTTTGATAAAGACAAATTCTTTAAATGAATCTGTGGTCATTATGAATTTTTGCAAATAATAACATGTAGATCACTTAAATATTTTTATATATATAACAAATAAAATAATACAGGATGTCCGCAATGAGACTCCAACATTTCAACTCATAAAATCAGAGTAAAAACACAATTTATTGACGAACAGATACAGGGAAATCATACAGCAGCTCATCAAGTTTTCATACACAGGTGGACGGTTCAGTACAATTGAACATGGGCGCCACGGGTAGCGCGAAGAATATCATGTCTATAATCGATTTCGTGCCATGTGTTGCGGAGCATCTGTTCTGTGACAGAGTTGATGACAATTCTTATGCGCTGTTTCAAGTCTTGCAGGTCCTTTACTGGTGTAGTGTGTACCCGGTCTTTCACATAACCCCACAAGAAAAAATTGAGAAGGGTTATGTCGGGCGAACGTGGCGACCAAGGAGTTGGACCTCCGCGGCCAATCCATCGTTGTGGGAATGTGTCATTTAAAAATTTTCGGACATCAAGGCTTGAATGGGGTGGTGCACCGTCCTGTTGAAACATCATATTTGGCTGCAGGTCTGTAATCCGTGGCACGGCAAAATGTTCCAACATGTCCAAGTAGAAGGCTCCATCCACAGTCGGCTCCTGAAAGAGAAACGGCCCAACAATGTGATTTATCATCAAACCACACCACACATTAACTTTTGGAGTGACCGCCGCACTTGTTCCACATGATGAACGCTGATCCCAGGCTTACCACCACCACGCCCTTTTGCAACACTCCCAGTAGCCAAAAACTGATCACACCACTTCTTTATAGTCTTCAACAACGGGGGCCCTTTGTTGTAAACTCGACGAAAGTTTCTTTGCAACTTGGGTCACCGATTTTGTCTCTGCATACCACCAGACCACTTGTGCACGCTTCTTCATATCCTCCATTTTGCTAAAACAATTTACTGCAGCTCCACTACGGCCACTTGGCGTATCAAATCTGCACACCACAAACTTGTCGAGTTGCTCTGTCTGCCCCTTCAGGATTCACAGGTCCACAATCTGAAATGAGAAAGATATAGGGTATTAAAATGTTGGAGTCTCATTGTGGACACCCTGTACATTAAGTGAACCATATTATTTTACTGGGAAAAGAACCAGGTGCATTTTAGAAGGGCAGTTCTTAAAACAAAACAATTCCAGGTTCCGCAAGACACAACATTGCGACATTTTTTGGTAAACTTTTGAAATAAAATTTCCAGTATCATAGCTAACAAAGTAGTGCTTTTCATTATTATTTGTCTGATATCTTCCACATACCACTTTTGGAGATCAGACATGGGCCTAGGAGTGTCACGGTTATTATAAATGAGTTGGTAACGGTGTTGATGGTTCTATTCCATATTCAGATATATATAATTAAACAGATGTAAAGTTCATCACTTCCCCAGTGACATTGTTCAATTATAACAACTGTTGCTTAATTCTGCTGATCAATTTGGTAGTCATGAGACAATGCTGGGAAACCCTATTTAAGTGACCTCTCTTAAGAAAAAATCACACTGCAATTTATAAAAATTTTATCTGGACATCATCTATTGAAATATGCATACAGTATTGACAACAATAGTATAAAAAACAGTTGAGTTGTAGGTGTGCCTCACACTATTCCATCACCGTTGGTGATTCGATGTGATGTGTTACACAGCGTTGCTTTTTGGTGAATTCAGTGTCAAGCTAGTAATTTTTGTCAATTATTGAAAATTTTCCATAGACAATAATTGTGTTCCTTTAATGTGAAGTGGAACACATCACTGGTTGACAAATGTAACATACTTTCTCAGTGAAAAACATGGCACTATGCTGACCATTTAAATGATTTGTTTTTTACACGTGTCTTAAGTTACTGAAACTTTTTTTCCAAATCACAATTTATGCACCGTCATAGTATTAAACATACAGAATTCCGTCTAAAAAATGAGTAGATGCCGAGCAGATAATATATCGGTTAATGTTTCAAATTACTTTTATTTTCTATTACATTTTCACATCACTGTGTAAGTGGTTAAAGATTTTTATGGCAGAATATCTCTTACCTTTTTTGTGCTACACTAAAGCTGGGTGATGAACAGTGCAAGTCACTTTTGCTTCTGGTTTTATATTTATAAATGTTGCTGATTTTTTTTACACACATCAAAAAATGTTCTGCATCACTTCGGTTCCCAGAGCTCATGAAGATAGACGCTGACTGTGGATACTGTATCAAGACCCAGTCCCTTTGACAGTTCAGAGATGTCACTAAACCCACCCAAAGAGGTAAACAAGTATGAATGAGCAATGCTCCGACAGCTGATCAGTTACAGTCATTCTACCAGGAAGGAGGTACAAGGCTCGTTTTGTCTGTAGTTCAACCATGCCTAGACGGCCAATACCCCAGTTCAATCACAGCCGCATTGTTACTTTGTGTCAGGAAGAGTCCTCAACAAGGGAAGTGCCCAGGCATCTTGGAGTGAACCGAAGCGATGTTGTGAATCTTCAGGTTTTCGCGGCACAAAGACTGCTCCATTAAGTTTCGGGAATGCAGCCGCATGAATTCTGCTTCTTCTTCTAATATTTCGGCTGTATACTTTTCAGCCATCTTCAGAGAGAGCCGTACGACTGACGTATGGCTCTCTCTGAAGATGGCTGAAAGGTATACAGCCGAAATATTAGAAGAAGAAGCAGAATTCATACGGCTGCATTCCCGAAACTTAACGGAGCAAAGCGATGTTATTCGGACATGGAGGAGATAAAGAGAGGCAGGAACTGTCGGTGACATGCCTCACTAAGGCTGCCCAAGAGCTACCTACTACTGCAGTAGATGACTGCTACCTAGGATTAGGACTTGGAGGAACCCTGACAACAATGCCACCATGTTGAATAATGCTTTTCGTGCAGCCACAGAATGTTGTGTCATGACTCATACTGTGCGCAGTAAGCTGCATGATGTGCAACTTCACTCCCGATGTCCATGGCAAGGTCTATCTTTGCAACCACGAGACAATGCAGCACGGTACAGATAGGCCCAACAACATGACGAATGGACTGCTCAGGATTGGCATCACGTTCTCTTCACCGATGAGTGTCGCATATGCCTTCGACTACACAATCGTCGGAGACGTGTTTGGAGGCAACCCGGTCAGGCTGATGCCTTAGACACACTGTCCAGCGAGTGCAGCAAGGTGAAGGTTGCCTGATGCTTTGGGGTGGCATTATGTGGGGCCGACGTACACTGCTGTTGGTCATGTTTGTTTTGCTTTGCTTTAGGGCGCAAAAAACAACGGAAGTCATAAGCGCCCAAGTCAAAACCATAGAACACGAATACAGAGAGGAGTTAAATGACTATAAGTCAGTCCCAGTGGACAGAATAGGAGACAGCTAAAAACAGGCACGTGGAAAAAGGGCTAAAAGAAACACCATGAAGAAATGGGAGTTCCAGAACCAAAAATTAAATGGCCTAAGCCATATGGTTTCGGCGGATAAAAAGTAAAACACTGTCGACAGCCCGTGCGTCATTCGCTAAAACTGCTGATAAATCAGACGGCAAACCCAAGCTGGAATGTAAATGGTTAAAAAAAAGGGGCATTCCAGCAGGAAGTGGTGGACAGTTAAAATTTGGGCATAATGTGTACAAAGTGGTGCAGTAGAGCCTTTTAGCAAATGACGATGACTAAAAAGGCAGTGACCAATACGCAGCCAAGTTAAAATAATCTCCTCCTTGCGGGAGGGCCGAGAGGAGGTGGTCCAAGGCGCTGGAAGAGGCTTAATGAGCCGAAGCTTATTCCCGTGCTGTTGGTCACGGAAGGCGCCATATCGGCTGTACGATACATGAATGCCATCCTCTGACCGACAGTGCAACCATGTTAGCAGCACACTGGCGAGGAATTCGTCTTCGTGGACGACAATTCGCACCCCCATCGTGCAAATCTTGTGAATGACTTCCTTCAGGAATGACATGGCTCGACTAGAGTGGCCAGCATGTTCTCCAGACATGAACCCTATCGAAAATGCCTGGTATAGATTGAAAAGGGCTGTTTATGGACAATGTGACCCACCAACCACTCTGAGATATCTACGTTGAATCGCCGTTGAGGACTTGGACAATCTAGACCAACAGTGCCTTGCTGAACTTGCGGATAGTATGCCACAATGAATACAGGATGCATAAATGCAAGAGGACATGCTACTGGGTATTAGAGGTACCAGTGTGTGCAGCAATCTTTACCAGCACCTCTGAAGGTCTCACTGTATGCAATGTGTGGTATGAGCAATAAAAAGGGCAGAAATGATGTTTATGTTGATCTCAATTCAAATTTTCTGTACAGGTTCCGGAACTCTCGGAACCGCGGTGATGCAAAACTTTGTTTGATGGGTGTATTATGGTTGGTTGTTGAAAGCAAAATTCAGAGACTGTAAATGAAGTGAGAGGTTGGAATCAGTCATGCCAACTGCTTAAGAATGCCACCTACAAGAGATCATGCTTCTGCTTGTTTCATGCAATGAACACTTTCTTTCTAAATGAAGTGTTGTCCCAGAACATGATGCTACATGACATTACTGAGTAAAAATAGGAAAAGTGAACACACATTTGAGATTTTCATGTCTTAAGTCTGCTATCATTCATAACACAAAAGTTGTATATCTTAGGCTTTCAAGAAAAACTACAGGATGTAACTTTTTATTTAGGTTCTTAACAATATAAATGTCAAAGAATTTAGAATATAGTTTCATTTATCAGGTCTCTCACAATACTGAATTGCATGTAATGTGTAGTTTAGTTCAGTTGCACTACATTTACAAAGTACCAGAAAAAAATTCCAATAAAACTTTATTAGTTTGTTCATTTGGGTTGATTGTAATACTAGCACTACAGCAAAGAGAAATAGTTCTGCTTCTTATACCACTTATCTATAAACAAGTCAAGAGTGGACCCAATGACTGGTAGTAATTAGTCACGAGTCTTAAGATTCTGTTTTGTGTTGTATACTCCCCAAGTTTTTTGATGTGACACATAGCATTCTCTTAATGAGACATGATGAAAGCACATTCCTAGCAGGGCAGAATTCACGACACCTCAGACCATTTGATGACTAACAGGCAGGGATGTCCATATTTTGACCTTGGTTTACACATGATGGTATCTAATGCCATGTTACGATTCTTATATGAGGCCAGGCACACATCTTTTTGCAAGCATGCACACAGAATTCAGTTTGTGATAGCCACTAGCCACCACGCCAATGTCATTGCTTTCCAGCTGGTGAAGGGTCCCTCCAGTGGAAGGTGGATAGCATCTGCTTATCCACAAAAAAGTCCGAGATTCTATTTCATCATCATTGTTCACTGTTGAAATAGTAGAAGTACTAATGCAGGTGTTGCCATGCACCTCCTGTGAGATGAAAGACTAATTATTTCTTTTTTATTTGTTATACTGAAATGTGAACCACTGGAAATGCAGAGAAGAAAAAAATGAGCAGCATTTAACATGTATTGCTGCCGGAGAATTAAAATTAAGTCAGCATGTAAAATATAAAATGAAGAAGTGCTATAAACAATAGGCAAGGAAAGAACTCTGTAGAATAACATTACCGGAAGAAGGGGCAGGTTAGTGGGGCATCTGCTACAGCAACAAAGAATTGTTTATCTGACATTAGAAGATGCAGTAGGGGGGGGGGGGGGGGGGAATGGTGCAGGCAGGCAAAGACTAGGATAGCTTGCCTTCCTTGAGAAAAAATCAAACTCAATGTTTTTGTTTGTTAAATGGTAAAGTGTGCCTCAACCAGTTCCAAAATGGAAAGACAGATGGAGAGTTACCAGCACTGGGGAAGGTAACAAACCATTTGCAGTTGCTGCTGTTGTCCAAGATGGTGCGAAATCTGATAAACGGAAATTTCCTTCAATTGCTGAAGAAGTTAAGATAACAAAAACTCTTGCATGCAGTTTTACACGAGACTGTCTTCAAAATGCCAACAAAAAAACTAAATAAAACATATAAAGAAGGTATAGGACATGTTGTTCAGTAACAGAACTGCTTTTTAGTTTCTTAATATCACAATAACTGGAGGTTAATATATGGTGAGCAGGACGGACAAAGACAGAGATAAGAGTACTGTCAAGAAGTTCTCTGCCAGCTCTGTGATGCAGTCTAGCACAAAAGACCAGCTCTCTTGAAGACGAAAAGCTGTCACTTTATTCATTCCAATATCCCTGCTCATTCACAGTGCTCGATTTAGACTTTCTTGGCTAAAAATAGAAATTAAGTTGTTTATAAAGGTTCACTCTTCTCCTTATATGGTTTCTTGTAACTTCTGGTTGTATTTGATATTAAAGACGGCACTAAACTATCCATCTTGAAACTAGAAATGTGCAATGTGATGGCAGAGCTGCAGGGCCTACTTTGAAGGGTATCAGAATCTCAACCCTGTCAGAAATGTGGTACATAACTTCTCGACCAAAGATGAGACACTCTTTAGATTGCCTTTATGGAAGTTGAGTATAATTTCCATCCATATCCAGTGGGAATAGCAGACTATAAGGTCGCCTTATGGTCATTATTACGTGGTACGATACACACTTCACCCAACACGGCATATGCATTTATAAGGCCCCATCAAGGTGACTGGTGGCTCGAAAACAATAAGCATTATTCCTCTCCTTTGTCTTACATCAGCAGAATGGTGTGTCCTGTCTCAGTAGGAGGGCGTTCTCATAAAGATATATATTTTTCATTGTCCTGGCATTATAGAGGTTTACTACTACTACATTTACAACATAAATGTTCATGTGATTAAAGCGTTGTTATTGTTACACAAATCTCTCTTATAGCCTTTTTCAAACGTGACAACTATTTTAGTTTATGAACTTTTCACACCATATGAAATAGTCATGTTATTACAACATGATCCAACCCCCCCTCCCCACATTTCTCTTGTACTCATATTCTTGTTTGTCTATGCAGGGTTATTTCACATATCAAGAGCTCAGTTTTAAACGTCCATTACATAAAGGACTGGATAAAGAACAATATTCTATACAAGTTGTCAGCTTTGACCACTGAGAGTAAACATGGGACAAAATCTCCAAACAACACTACTAAACTTGATATCAGTGGTGATATTTTTAAACAGGCTAAGCACTTTTCTTTTGCTTTCACATTTGTAGGCTTCACCAATTAACAAAAAAAGTGAAAATACTCATCCCAAGGATGATGTCACAGAAGCCATGAACATTACATCAGTGGTTTAAGTCGACAACTTTTACCAAATATTCCTATTGACTCAAAGGACTGATGATGTTAATGATGATTACGACTTAAAATACTTTTCATAGAAGACTTTTTGTTTACATGCTTTTACAGTGGTGGAAGGCAAAGGAAAGTAAGATGTAGGAATAAAAATTTCAAGTTGACTTTATCTGTTGAAAGAAAACTTATCTTTATTTAAACATTCATGTTGTCAACATAGACACACATACTGTACCTGAAAATAATGGTTTTCTGTAACTAAATGCTGCCTGAAGACTGTCAATTCTATTTGTGCATATGGCACATTCAAACAGGTATTTCATCAAACAAAATGGGATACAGAAAAGGCACCACCATGAACAAAGTTTTCAACTTAATCTGCGCTTGGAACAAAATAAAAATGTTATTGCTTGACTAACACTGTGGTCAATAAACTTCTGAATAACGCTTTTCTACAGAATAATTCTTTTCTACGTTGCCTACTTTTTTAGTTCGGTTGGCACACTATGTCTCTACAGTAAGTGAGCTGTTTAATTTCAAGCTGTTTGCTGTAGAAAGACACATCAAAATTCCTCACTACTGTGGAGTAAAGCATCAACTCACAAAAAATGAGCTAAATGCACAAAAAACAAAAAAATCTAAAATAAGTGACCTCCAAAATGTTACCTGCATAACCATCTGGTGATTTTTTTTTTTTTTAATGAATAAAGAAGTGTTTTCTTTTGCGTTAACGGGTTCCATTTTCCCCACTGAGTAGAACAGGTAAAGATGGATAGCTCTATTACTTTACAAATAAAGGAAGCCATTCAAAGTCCTACCAAAAAGGCAAGAACTATGGCACATTTTTGGTTGCAATACACTTTTGTGATAAAAACCAACTGAAATAGTGTAAATAAAGAGTTGATAAGGAAGAGTCGTCTCTATTACAATGAAGTAGCGGCTGCTTGGATAACGGCAATAATCTGCATGTAATACACAGCTCAGATTTATTTTGTCATGCTGTCACTCGTATTGAATGTGCCTGCAGTTAATAGTAGTACAGCTACTACTGAGCTACATAATTCAAGCTTATGCAAAGTGGTCACAGAGATAAAAAGATGTGTGTGTATTAAAAAAAAAGGCAGATTTTACAGTGTGTACACCTGTTGCAACTCCATACCACCAAAACGGAGGAGAAATATTTATCATGTGAGCAGTAAATGATGTAACTATGACATGACTTAACAAGGAAGATGTACCAGCTCTATCATTATTGACAACAACGAATTCTAACTGTAGGTATACGAAACTTTTTGTGCCTCAATAAATATTTAAACATACGCAATTACTCGAGTCACCAGTGTATTTCCTTTTTTCGTTCTTACTATTGACCTTCTACAATTACAAGAGAACCAAGCCATGCACATTTCAACGCCTTCGTCATAGAGGTTGTCACATGTTAAAAACCAGCTGTTAGTTACAACTGCCTGGCTGAAAGATGGGGAGGGTTCCATTTCTGTAGGATCATAAATCGCCGAATACGTTTCATAAACTACTACTGTCACGTACGCCCTACTCGTCCGACATTCTTCCAACGTTTGTAATTAAGTGATGATACTGCTAGTATATGCCTCTACGACATACAAAACCTCACTTTTATTCATACCTCTCACGATGTTTAAATACGAGTCAAATGTTAAAGCATAGCTGATGCATGGTGTTTGTGTTGCACTACGAAAAACGGGTAGTACGAAGATCAACCTATAACTATCTGCCTCAGAACCAATAGTATATACATGTCCTTACTTCTGGCGACTTGTAAGACAACAGTGATTACGTCGCAATAATTGACGGAACCACATATTCCATTCCTATTGCAGAAAACGTGTCCCATTACTGCTGAAAAACACACCAAACTTTATCAACGGCGCCATCTTCGACGTTCACGCTGCACGACACTCGTTTGTTGCTTCCCAGCACTAGCTTTCCCATTCAGTGTTTTTTTCTTCTTTTCTCGACAGAGGTGAGGCAGTCTCGCCGGCGCGTCCTTACAGTTGCTGCTATGGCGTGTGCAGGGTCGGGAAGGTTTCGTGCTAATGTGGAGAAACTAATAAACAGCATCCAGCAAGTCCGAAGAAAATCGTCGGCACATTCGAGATTTCGAGACCTGTTCAGCCTGCAGAGTTCTGGTTACTGCTCTGAAAGTGGAAAGGTCAGTCTAGGTGTAATATAATCTTGATTTGGTTATTAGTGCACCTTCGCAGCCGTTATACAACGTAATGTATTTTTGTACCACTCCCCTTCGTATCGACTATCGATTACATAATTTTTTTACGGAGTCAAATATGGAAAATTAAACTTTGTTTACATTTGTCTCGAATATTAGTTCCTACAGAATGTTGACTAACAAAATATCATACTTTAGTTTCGCCGATTGTGTACATATTTGTGTTACAAACTAGCTCGGTTATAACGCTGTTCACTCCCAAGATGCCTGTAACACAATCATTACGAACAACGGACAAGTTAGCATGTGGCATTTAGTATGTAACTAAAGAATATAAAGCGTCTTCATTTAAGAAAGCTGTGTCTGTGTGAAAATAACAATTCGAACCCATTGATTACTGCAAGCTACTTCGCGGTTCAGAAGGGGGCGGAGTTACATAACCCATTCGTTCTAGCAGACGACGCACGTTCAACTCACCCGTTTTTCGTCGCGTGTAAGATTTGCTAGCTGCGTTGTTAAGCTGGACATTACACTCGCACGCTCATTATAAGGAGAAAAAATAAATAGACATTAACAAGTTGTTGATTGAACATACACACACAAAGTTAACAGCGATTTGTCTTGCTGTAGCAGCAAGCTTTTGCGCATGCGCAGATTGCAGAGTAGCGCTCAGCTGTCTTCCAAGCGGGAAATATGATCGCACCAGCGTTAAGTTGCGTAATTGATAACAATTGCAGATCATGCAGTTCCATTGTAAAGCACTTAGCATCATCTGTTTTAAATTTTCGCGTCTGATTTGTTCTCTAACCACCCGTCACACATCAGTACGTTGATCATTAACATACATTGACAGTATTGTTATTGTGATAATTCTGTGTATGTACCAATGAGTATCGGAGATATTTTGGACTGTGGTGCTGTTTTAGGTAAAAGCTTCTCAATATATTTGATTAATACATACAAAAGATAATCACTACACAGGGATATTGGTATAGGTATCTCCCGAACTCTTCTCGTCCTTGCTCCGAAGAGAAATAGACTGACTCCACATTATTTTCACGAGGCAAAATATCTTTGTGTTCACTAATTATTATAAACATCCAAAATGAGAAAGCACAGAGTATTACGTGCCCTTTTTCGTGTCACCATATTATTAAGTTAATTTGATTTACAGCAAACGAAATTAATGCGTCTTTGGTGTTTGGCAGAACATGATAATACGAACAAAAAATGAAACTATTTCTTTATTGTACATAAGTTTTTTTAACAAATTATTAGCTTTTTGGTTTCTAAGTTGTAGCAATTATTCTATTGTTTGTATTGAATCTCTGAACAAACAGCAATTTTTTCAGTAATTTTTCACCTTTCCCGGCCCACTCGTCGTGTAAACTTTTGTCCAAATACAGTCCAGCTCTCGATATGCTAATAACGAACAAAGCCTTACCGGTTAGAGAAAGAAAACTCGTGAGTGAGTTTGAGACAAAGTTGTTTTCCGCCGTTAATATGTACACAGTCCTCACTTCTCGTACTGATTAAAAATACTGTTTTTGAAGCGACATAAATTGTTGCTCTTTCGGTTTTTCGTTGACGTGCCTCATTAAATTAGGAAATCTTTGTAACTCAACCGACCGTAGTTCAGTATCAAATTCCCACTGCCATTTCTGTTTGCATCGCTTGCTTCTTGCTTCAGTGAGCCAGTGCTCCTCTGTACTCAGGGATCTTCTCGTTCTAAGGCTGACCGTTTATGGGTTATTCTACGTAATACTCTTTTTTGTAGTCGTTGTCTTCTCATCACCTTTGTCAGCGCCATTCTAGGATTTTTTTATGTACCAATCCTGAAAAGTCCACTTTATTATTTCGGGCCCCATGTTGATTAGATTATCGTAACACAAGTTTTTTAGACCTAAACGTTGAGATGTAGCTCAATTTCCCAATATTCTTACTGCACAATTGTTGTAACACGCTATTTTTATTTTCATGTTTGTGTGATTACTGTACGTCATTTTACTTGCGTTTCGACTTTCGTATTGCATCAGAAGATTACTGTACCGTAATAATACCCCAAATCATACGATCAGGGGTAATACTGCCTTATCACAAATTTAGGATTTTATTTGATTTGCCAGACATGCTCAGGGGTGCTGCTGAGGATAAAGCACAGACATCGTGTCCAGAAGAAGCAGGATTCGAAGTCCCGGCGAGTCTTCGTGCTTTACATTATTTTTTGTGCCCCTGAATCACTTGAAACGAATGGTGGATTTGTTTTTTTAGCAGGCTGCTACCGATTCCTTAATACGATCCGTTTCTAGTGTGCTCTCTCGGTGTCTGCGGGAGTTTGAATTCACTATCGTTCAGTTTCCTTGTTTCACACTTTTGAAGCAACAAAAATGCATGGTTTGCTCTTCTTTATCGTACCTTGCCCCACTACTGTCCATGTGTGTGTGTGTGTGTGTGTGTGTGTGTGTGTGTGTGTGAGAGAGAGAGAGAGAGAGAGCGAAGAAGAAGAGAGAACCCTCTCCCCCCCCCCCCCCCACCTCCCCACCCCAACATAAACCCTCATTTTCTCTCTTTCACTGCTGCATTCCGCCGTCATCAACAGACCCTTATGTGCGCACAACAGTAAACAGGCTTTATAAATACGTAAAATTTACTTACGTATTCAGTTTCAGTGGTTGGAGTACATAGTTCATAAATATAACTGCTTCACAGACAAGACTATATAACCAAAGAAAATGGCGGTAGACCGGCGTGAAAGTGGTGAAAGTCATATCCAAGTCGATAGGTTGCTCCAAAATTTATAGTTTTGTATGTGAAAAGTCGTAACTTTGCTTCATGCAGTTTTCCAACCGCCAGGAGAATCTGTATGCAAAAACTAGACGTTTGTGTATTCAAAAGAAACCACTCTGTGTACGAAAATTCAGGGTTGCGAAATTGAGAAGCTTTCAGCGGACTGCATTTCTCATCAGAGAAATGTACACAGGGTAATTCCTTGATGATATTACAAACTTTCATGGATGACGAGAAGGGTAAATGTTTCAATTTAAGGGAAGGGACCGTAAACCGGAAACGCCAATCGTCGAAAGTTAGACCGGAAATCTACTCAAGTTCAATCTTCGCCTTGGGTCATTACTTCCGACCTCAGTTTATTCCCTCCTCTGTTGGACTAGTAACGCTACACGGAACTTGAGGACAGAGAGTCAAAAATCCTAAGTCTGCGATACAGTAATAATGAATTCCATTTACCTGCACAAGCTGCTACATTTACAACAGTTATTCAAAATGGCGTCCCCCAGCTTCTGTGCAGGCGTGGCATACGGTTCAAAGTTCTATCGTGCCTGTTCTAACATATCCAGTGTCATTTGAATAGTGTCACAGGCAGCTAGAATTCTTGCCAGGGGATCCCCTTCAGTCTCGACAGGCTTTTCGTACTCAAGACTTTTTACATGAAGCCACCAAAAGAAATGAAGTGGGATGAGATCAGGTGAACTTGCTGGCCATGAAATGGGACATCCTCTGCCTGTACACTTCCTGTACACTTTTCAGGGAATTTCCGATCCAGGTGTTCACGAAGCCTCAGTCCAAAGTGAGGCGGGTCTCTACCATCGTGAAACCACATCCGTTGACGGATAACAAGTGGCACGTGTTCTCTGTGTAGTATGTCTCCGATAAATACTATGTACACAGGTGCATGTAAGAGGGGAGGGGGAGGAAACGGGCCTCGTATGTAATCATTGACTATTCCTGGCCACACGTTGATTGATAAACTGTGTTGATGGCCCTTCACAACTGTAGCATGCTGATGCTCACCGACTATTTCGCATTCCGTCTCTGGTGGAACAGGGTTCATCTGCAAAAAGTACATACGCAGGGAAGTGAGGATCGACTGTGAAGCATTGCAAGAATCATTGGCAGAACGCGACACGAGGTGCGAAGTCAGCAGGAGTCAAAGCACGCACTTCCTGCGAATGGTGGGGATGTAGTTGCATTTCCCATGATACAACATAGTACTCTGCGAACATTTATTTCACGTGCAACTGATAGAGTGCTGATTGCAGGCGTCTCGTGAAACGAAACGAGCAAATCGGGAGTCCGTGTAATTCGTCGTCGTCCTCGGTCGTTGTACTGCGATATCAATTGCCTTGTTTCACGTAATCGTTGGAATGATCTTGGAAACATGATGTGAGGCGGATGTCTTCTATGCGGATATTTTGTCCTGTACAACCTTTCCGCTTCTCTGCTGCTTCCATCAACAGCTACAACTCAATTTCGTTAGGACTGATCGACTGTAGTACTTCAACTTGTAGACACAAACTGCAGTCTATTACAGTACGGACATGCACACAAGGATTGCTCATGTCAGTACGCAGTACGCCGTCTACATTAGATTAGTTGAGCTATTTTCGCTACCCTTACACCTAATTGGTTCCTCAGTTAATCTGGCCCCAACAAGTACAGAAGCCATAGTGCAGTGAAATGCAATTCGCAAGGGCACCGTACGAACGTCCCCCCACCACTTTGATTCACGTTGAGAAGTTGTGTGTGGCATGTCCACGACTTCAACGTATGTAAACAGGAAGACGTAACTTTAACTGTTTTCGATAAAATCTAGTTTGAAAATTTTTAGCGAGATTATATACTTTGAATGGTCACTAGTGTCCAAGGAGTCCGGAGCCGAACGAGTAGGCACATAGTTTCATACGCATAGCAATCAGGTCGATGCAGTATCTCATAGCAATCAGGTCGATGCAGTATCTCTTGATTTCCGAAAAGCACTTGACTCAGTACCGCATCTACGCTTACTGTCTCAAGTTCTGTCGTGGTATCAAGTGAAATTTGTGACTGGATTGAGGACGTATTGGAAGGCAGGACACAGTGTGTTATCTTGGATGGAGGGTGAACGTCAGATGTAGAAGTAACTTCGGGTGTGCCCCAGGGAAGTGTGTTGGGACGCTTGTTGTCATATTGTATATTAATGACATCGCAGATAATAGTAACACCAGGTTTTTTGCAGGCGATGCAGCTATCTTTAATGAAGTACTATCTGAAAGAAGGTGCATAAATATTCAGTGAGATCTTGATAAGATTTCAGAATGGTGCAAAGATTGGAAACTTGCTTTAAATGTTCAGAAATGTAAAATTGTACACTTTACAAAACAAAAAAATCATCGTGTCTTACGACTACAGTATCAGTGAGTTACTGCTGGAATCGGCTATCTCTTACAAATACCTGAAGGGATATAAAATGGAATGATCACATAGGCTCAGTCATGGGTAAACCAGATGAGAGACTTCTGTTTATTGTTAGATTACTGGGGAAATACAATCAGTTTACAAAGGAGATTGCTTACAAATTACTCGTGCGGCCCATCCTAGAATTTTTCTCAAGTATGTGGGACCCGTACCAAATACGACTAAAAAGGATATTGAACGTATACAGGTTTGTTTAATACGTGGTAGAGTGTCACAGAGATATTAAAGGAACTGAACTAGAAGTCTCTCGAAGACAGACGTAAAGTATCCTGAGAAAGACTATTAACAAAGTTTCAAGAACTGCTTTTAAATGGTGACTCTAGGAATATACACACATAAAAAAGTTTTGCATCACCCAAGTTCCCAGAACTCCTGAAGATAGACGTTGACATAGTTCCTTTGACTGTTCAGAGATGTCACTAAACCCGCCCAAAGATGTAAACAACCATGCATGAGCAGAGCCTGTTAGAAGGTGTCCGACCCGATCGGTTCCAGTCATTTCACCAGGAAGGAGGTACACGGCTCGTGTTGTCTGTCATTCAACCGTGCCTAGACGGCCAGCACCGCGGTTCGGTCACGTCCGAAATGTTAATTCGTGCCAGGAAGGGCTCTCAACAAGGGAAGTGTCCAGGTGTCTCGGAGTGAACTAAAGCGATGTTGTTCGGACATGGAGGAGATATAGAGAGACAGAAACTGTCGATGACATGCCTCGCCCAGGCCGCCCAAGTCCTACCACTGCAGTGGATGACCGCTACCTACGGACAACGACGCCACCATGTTGAATAATGATTTTCGTGCAGCCACAGAATGTCGTGTTATGACTCATACTGTGCGCAGTAGGCTGCATGATGCGCAACTTCACTCCCGATCTTCATGGCAAGGTTCGTCTTTGCAATCGCGAGACAATGCAGCGCGGTACAGATGCGCTCAACAACATGCCGAATGGGCCGCTCAGAATAGGCATCACGTTCTCTTCACCGATGAGTGTCGCATATGCCTTCAACCAGACAATCGTCGGAGACGTGTTTGGAGGCAGCCCGGTCAGGCTGAACGCCTTAAAAACTCTATCCAGCGAGTGCAGCAAGGTGGAGGTTCCCTGCTGTTTAGGGGTGGCATTATGTGGGGCCGACGTACGGCGCTGGTGGTCATAGAAGACGCCGTAACGGCTGTGCGATACGTGAATGCCATCCTCCGACCGATAGTGCAATCATATCGGCAGCATATTGGCAAGGCATTCGTCTTCATGGACGACAGTTCGTGCCCCAATCGTGCACATTTTGTGAATGACTTCCTTCAGGATAACGACATCGCTTGACTATAGTGGCCAGCATGTTCTCCAGACTTGAATCCTATCGAACATGCCTCGGACAGATTGAAAAGGGCTGTTTATGGACGACGTGACCCACCAACCACTCTGAGGGATCTACGCCGAATCGCCATCGAGGAGTGGGACAGTCTGGTCTTGATGAACTTCGGGATAGTATGCCACGACGAATACAGGCATGCATCAATGTTACTGGGTGTTAGAGGTACCGGTGTGTACAGCAATCTGGACCACTAACTCTGAAGGTCTCGCTGTATGGTGGTACAACATGCAATGTGTGGTTTTCATGAGCAATAAAAAGGGCGGAAATGATGTTTATGTTGATCTCTATTCCAATTTTCTGTACAGGTTCCGGAACTCTCGGAACCGAGGTGATGCAAAACTTTTTTTGATGTGTGTACTAAAATCCCCTACGTATCGCTCACATAGGAATCGTGAAAATAAGGTTAGACTAATTACTCGACGGACAGACGCATTCGATCAATCATTCTTCCCGCGCTCTATATGTGAGTGGAACAGGAAGAAACACTGAAAACTGGTACAATGGGACGTACGCTCTGCCTTACACCTCACTGTGGTTTGCAGAGTATAGATGTAGAAGCCTGGGGTCTCTGGATCGAATCTCCTGTCAGTACTTTTTTCTATTTCCATGTAATTCTAACAATAGGCTTCTCATGACTATGAAGTTATGAATATTTAGTTATTCATTTATTATTTTCAAAATCTTTATCCTGAAGAAAGGAAAAAAAAATTCGTAAGGTGAGCAAACAAAAGCAGAATGCAAGAGAACTTTCAATCAAATCAGTAGAGCATTTTATTTATACTATTGTATCTACATTTGTGACGAGCATAATGTGTGACATATTGAGTACTACACGTATCAGAATGATATTAATCGTAGAAACACGGAAAACAGTAATTATTACGGCATATAGCGTGTGTAATGGACCCCAGTTTTTTGTATGTTAATGGTGTTTTTCAGTGTGTGTGTTGAAAAACACATCTGATTCACAGTCATAGACGGTTCTCCGTCGTCACACAGTTTCGCGGCGTACCACGCGTATCGAAGCATATTACCGACTAATAGAGCAGACAACTAATGGTGAACGATGGATTGAATTTTTATACAGTCTTCTCTGGAAACTATCCCTCTGTTTTGTTAGATAATGTACGCACAACTTTGTAGTCATTTTATAAGGTTCTTAACCTATAGTAAAAATAAACGTCTCAAGGTTGTACCAGCGGAGGACATTTTGACCTTTTGGACGAACTGCTTTAATACTACACGTTGGAAAATCCTCTCCGTCTTGGAAAGTTTCGTCGTACAAACCGGGATTCGTTTGCCTTCACTATGAATCTATAAGTAGGAACAAAAATCTTCTTCTCGCCGATTGTTACAAAATTCTTGTCTAATATTGTTGTGAGTTTGACAGACTTCAAAGATGTTGCAGTAGCGTACCTACAGTGTGCTTAGAAATTTCCGTTACAAACTTCTAGGACTTGTAGAGGGAAGTGAGTACTTAATATGTTGGATAGGAACCTATTGTACCGGTGCATGCATTCCACTGTCAGGAGGTATCAGAACGATTTTTGCTTATAATTTTCGTCTTGGTCGTTGCTGGACCACCTGGTTTCCTTACCTCAAGTTGATACATTTACCCTTCTCCATCACCCTGAAAGTTTGTTGTATCATCACGGAATCACTCTGCATAAGAAGGGTAAAAGGACGCACCCGACTACGGTCGCAGGTTCCAATCCTGTCCCGGGCATGGATGTGTGTGATGTCCTTAGGTTAGTTAGGTTTAACTGGTTCTAAGTTCTAGGGGACTAATGACCTCAGCAGTTGCGTCCCATAGTGCACAGAGGCATTTGAACCATTTATTTCCCTTCTCGAGCAGACTTAAACTCTATGATGGATGGTTTCGGCGTACTAGATGGATTTCCTGGAGTTATTGGTACAGTGGATTGTACGTACATAAGGGTATATTCTCCACGGGGTCATATAATGCGGAACTTTCGTGCAATAGAAAATCATATTTTTCATTTAACTGCCAAACCATCTATGACCACAATTTAGTAATACAGGATACTGTTGCTTGGTGGCCTGGCTCTGTGCACGACGGCAGAATCACTGAAGGACCAAATAAACTGGTACACCTGCCTAAATATCATGCAGGGCCCCGCGAGCCGCAACACGACGTGGACTCGACTAATGTGTGAAGTAGTGCTGGAGGGAATTGACACCATGAATTCCGCAGGGCTGTCCATAAATCCCTAAGAGTACGAAGGGGCGGAGATCTCTTCCGAACAGCAAGGCATCCCAGATATGCTCAATAATGTTAATGTCTTGGGAGTTTGGTGGCCTATGGAAGTGTTTAATCTGAGGAGAGTGTTGCCGGAGCCACAGTGTAGCAGTTCTGGACATGTGGGGCGTCGCATTGTCGTGCTGGAATTGCCCAAGTCCGTCGGAATGCACACTGGACCTGAATGGATTCTGGTGATCAGACTGGATGCTTACTTTCCTGTCACCTGTTAAAGTCGTATCTAGACGCATCAGGGGTCCTATATCACTCCAACTGCACACGCCCCACACCATTACTGAGCCTCCACCAGTTTGAACAGTCTTCTGCTGCATGCAGGGTCCATGAATTCTTGAGGTTGTCCCGGCCACAGCAATGTCGGAGATTTGATGTTTTACCAAATTCCTGTTATTCAAGGTACACTCGTGAAATGGTCGTACGGGAAAATCCCCACTTCGTCGCTACCTCGGAGATGCTGTGTCCCATCGCTGTTGCGCTGACTGTAACACCACGTTCAAACTCACTTAAATGTTAATAACCTGCCATTGTAGCGGCAGTAACCGATCTAAGAACTGTGCCAGACACTTGTCTTATATAGGTGTTGCCGACCGCAGCGCCGTGTTCTGCCTGTTTACATATCTCTGTATTTGAATACGCATTCGTGTAACAGTTTCTTTGGAACTTCAGTGAATGTTTAGTAACAGAAATTTATGAGTAAAATAGAGCTTGATTTTACCTGGAGTGTAATTAAACTGTGCGGAATATTTGACAACGCTTACAGTTTCTCCCTAAAACTACATCCGTCTACTTTTTTTTCTAGATTTTTCATATTACAGGTAACCAACTCTAAAAAGATATCAGTTTCAATTTTGAGAAAGTTGTCGTCCTTTTTGGACTCCATATCGCAGCAAAAATACCCACGTCATTATGATAAACTGAAAAGACCGCACGTAAGTACCACAGTATCATTATCTTTGCATGTATAAGGCGCATTCAAATGAAACCTGGTCACTAGTGTAAAGTAACGGTAACGATTTTACTAACTCAAAAATGTAATTGTACACAGTACACATACTCAAAAATAGTCGCCAAAACTGTTGGCACATTTATCCCATTGCGACACTAGCCGGTCGATTACATCCTTGAAGAAGCTAATAGGCTGCTGTCGGATCCAGGCCTAGACCCAGTCGTCGTCCGTCGCGAATCGATGTCCGCGAACAGCTTGGTTGGTTGTTTGGTTTGGGGAAGGAGACCAGACAGCGTGGTCATCGGTCTCATCGGATTAGGGAAGGATGGGGAAGGAAGTCGGCCGTGCCCTTTCAGAGGAACCATCCCGGCATTGGCCTGGAGTGATTTAGGGAAATCACGGAAAACCTAAATCAGGATGGCCGGACGCGGGATTGAACCGTCGTCCTCCCGAATGCGAGTCCAGTGTCTAACCACTGCGCCACCTCGCTCGGTGCGAACAGCTTGTTTTAGAGGTCCAAACACATGAAAGTCACACTAAAGCATTCACTTCTGCAACCATTTCCGGTGTGATGACGTGATGAGTCTGTCCAGGACGAGGATCGTCTTCCAGTGACTCGCGCCCCTCAAGGAATTGTTTGCGCCATCCCACAACACCTGAACGACTCAGGCTGTAAACATCGTACACAGCCTGCATCCGTTGATGCTGTTGAGGAAGTTTGGGAGCCAGATACAGCCGACAGTTGCCGCTAGAGAACGTTGCAATTGCAAATCACATTAATTATCGCGTCCCGTGTGACGCAGGCGCTGTGGCTCGTGAGCCTGAATTTCCCGTCTGCTTCCACGTCAACGTCCCGTGTGAGACGGCTTTACTTATTACTTGTTCTTGAAACTTAGCAAGTAGGATTTCACGGGATAATTCGCTTATTATATTCAGGTGCCTGCCAGTTCAAGTTATTCATCATCTCCATGACGTTCTCTCATGCATTAAACGAACGTATGACCATACGTTCTGTCTTTGTTTGTATACGATCAGTATCCCCTGGCTGTGTGTCTGGAATGGGATCCACACACTGAGCAGTATTCTATGATGGGGTGACAATGAATTTGTAGGAAGTCTGCTTTTTAGACTGATGGCATTTGCACAGTATCCCACCTACGAAACGAAGTCTGCCATCAACTTAACCTCCGAGTGAGTCATTCCATTTCACATCCACACAAAATGTTACACCCGGTATTTGAGTCGACTGAGTCCAATTGGTTCATTGATATTTTATTCTAAGGATACTACGTTTCTTTCGTTCTGTAAAGTGCACAATTTTACTTTTTGAACATTGTGGAAGCATTCAAAATTTTTGGTAATATTTTCTGGAAGCAGCGACCTTGTAATCTGTATAAAATCAGTGAAAAAATCTAAATCGCGATGGTACTTCATTAAAATGGCCGGTTTCGGCCTATACTTTGGCCATCTTCAGACAGCACTGTCAGCTCAAGTTGATGAAGCGTACAACAGCAAGTTGACATCAGTCGCTGAAAGTGAAGTTTCAGCGACTGATTTTGTGTTTAAAGCAAGTTTCCAATCTTTGCACCAGTTTGAAATCTTGTCGAAATCGTACTCAATATCTGTGCAGCATTTTTGAGATGGCACTTAAATATACAGGGTGGTCCATTGATCGTAACCGGGCCAAATATCTCACGAAATAAGCGTTAAACGAAAAAACTACAAAGAACGAAACTTGTCTAGCTTGAAGTGGAAAACCAGATGGCGCTATGTTTGGCCCGCTCGATGGCGCTGCCATAGGTCAAACGGATATCAATTGCGTTTTTTTTTAAAATAGGAACCGCCGCAAGCCGGTCCCAAGCCCGGGCCCATCTAAAAACAAGAGGATGGGGAAGTGTGGAGGGGGAGGAGTAACAACCTCGTTAAAAAAACATGGTCCATCCGGCTCCAGATGGTAGCACCCTGTCATAGGGCCCCTGCCTAGGGTTACTAGGTGAAACCCAGCCAACGGTCTCAATGGCGGAAGAGGAACAATTTCCCAACGGCAGAGAGAGCGGAAGAGCTAACTCCAGGGCTTACTACCTTGGTTTTAATTTCGGATTCGGGGCAACCCGATCCCCCAATTTATTATCCAACAATTACTGCAAAGCATGATGGGAACGTCGTCAAAGATAGACACTACTCCAAGAGGTAGACCGAATGGCAAATCCTCCGTTGTTCGTAGAAACAATGCAAAGGGGTCAAAGGATTTTGGAGGACCCCAACCAACATGTATGCAGCCCTCAACACTGAAATTTAAGAAAGCAACTATGTTTGCAACCCTAAATGTAAACTCTCTAATTAAAGTAGGAAAATTGAAATCATTGATTGAAAAGCTGAACCAGAAAGAAATTTTAATATGTGCATTGCAAGAAACAAGGTTTTTAGATGAAACTGCTTTAGATTTTGAAAACTATCGTTTATTTAAAGGAAAACCAGGTAAAATCTTAATGAAACAAATGCCATACCTGGGAACAGCATTTCTGGTACATCACTCAATTTTAGATTCAGTTACTAACTTCTACTCGAGTTCTGAGAGACTATCCACTCTTGAGATTAAATGTAAAAACAAAGGATACTCTATAGTCAACTGCCATGCACCCATAAACCAGGACAACAAAAATAACCCGGAGAAAGTTGAAGAATTTTGGGAGATACTTGAAATGGAACTGGATAGATGCTCAAAGAAGAACATAAAAATGTTAGTAGGCGATTTTAACGCACAAATAGGAAGGGAGGAAAAATACCATGGAATAGTAGGCCTCTTCCCAGGTCACAAAAGAACTTCAAAAAATGGAGAAAGGCTTATAGAGGTATGTAGGCATTTCAACTTGAAAATAATGACAACACATTTCAAAAAGCTGAGCCGAAAAACTAAAACATGGAGATCACCAAATCCACTTCTCGGAGAATTCCAAATTGACCATGTGGCTATCTCACTTCATTGTCAAGAAGAAATTCAAAACACTAAAGTGCTGAAAAGCCTTGATGTTGATTCAGACCACTATTTGACTACGATTAAATTCAGACCACTCCCATTTCGAAAAGAGAAGAAAACCTTTTACAAAATTCCAAAATATAACACAGAAACTTTAAAAAATGAAGAAATTAAACAACGGTTTCAAAGAGCATTGCACAAAGATAGCGATGGCATATCCACAATAAATAAGGAAGCGGGATGGGAGGAGATCAAAAACGAAATAGTTGAAATAGCAAAAGAAAATTGTCTCGTGAAAAGAGTAAGAAGACATCCATAGTGGGACAATGAATGTGATGAGAACCTGGAGAAGAGACAGAAATTGTGGCAGAAATGGAACTCCACAAAAGATCCTCAAGATCTTGACAATTTTAAAATCCAGAGAAGAGAAACAGCTAAGCTTTTCCGTAATAAAAAAAGAAGACAATTTCAGGATAACCTAGAACAGATTGAGGAAGACTTTAAAAGAAATAATTCTAGAGATTTCTACAAAACTTTTAGAAAACAGCTAACCAAATACCAATCCCCAAATTTATGTTTTAAAGATGAAGAGAACAAGCTAGGTTTTACAAACAAGACTAATTGTGAAATATTAGCAAAATATTTCGAGAATCTACTAAATTGTGAACCACCCAAAGATAAAATGAGTTTTGAAAACCACCGAAATACTAATACCGAGTCAAAACCTCCAGACGCTGAAGAAATAAAACACATAATACACAGTCTAAAAAACAATAAAGCCCCAGGTGAAGACTCCATAGTACCAGAAATCCTAAAAATAATGGATACCAACCTCCCACAAGTTTTGGAACATATGTTTAAGAAGATCTGGGACGAAGAAAGAATTCCTGAAGACTGGCAGTGTGCCCTGATACACCCACTACACAAAAAGGGGGATAAGATGAATGTTAATAATTATAGAGGGATCTCGCTACTACCAGTAGGATACAAAATTTTGTCAAGGAAATTACTTCAAATCGTGGAGCCAGTTCTGGATAAAAAAATAGGTGAATATCAAGCAGGTTTTAGACAAGGTAGATCCTGTGTTGAACAAATATTTAACCTGAAAACACTAATTCGTTACAGAATCTCAAGAGGCCAGAGATTTGCAATAGTATTTGTAGATTTCAAAAAAGCATACGACTCGGTAGATAGAGAAACATTACTGAAAGTATTGGAAGAATTTGGGGTCGATAAGAAAACAATTCAAATTATCAAACAGACGCTAACAAACAGTAAGGCCAAAGTTAAATTTATGGGTGAAATTTCAAGGAAGTTCGAAATTAAAACAGGTGTTAGACAAGGTGATGGTTTATCCCCAATCCTCTTCAACTGCGTACTGGAAAAGATATTGAGAATATGGAAAGAAGAACTCAAAGGCACCAAGAATGACATCAGAATTGGAACAAAAAAAGAAAAAATAGAAGTGGACTGTTTAGCTTTTGCAGACGATCTGGCAATAATTACAGAAAACGAAGAAATAGCTCAGAACTACTTGGAGAAACTACAAGAAGTTTCGGCCAGAGCTGGACTGCAGATTTCATTTGAAAAAACCGTGTATATGTCTAATCATAGAAATAACAGGAAAAATCTTATTACTAAATACGGCAATATTAAGAGAGTAGAAAAATTTAAGTATTTAGGTGAAATAATTCAAGTGAATGGTTTAGACAAGAGTGCAAACCAGGCGAGAGCAAGGAAAATGGAATTTGCTTTTCAAAAAACCAAAGACATATATAAAAAAAAAACATTTCGATTCAAGCTAAATTAAGACACTATAAAACTGTCATTAGACCAGAATGCCTGTATGCATCGGAGTGCCTAACTCTTAACAAAAAGGGGGAAATAGAAAACATGGAAAAGAAAGAAAGGAAAATTTTGAGAAAAATATTAGGACCGAGAAAGATTGGAAAAGAGTACAAGCTAAAGAGTAATAAGGAAATATACAAAACTATTGAGAAAGTGAGTGAGGCAATGCGTAAACGCAGACTAACGTTTTATGGTCACCTGTCGAGGATGGATGGAAACAGATTAACAAGAAAAGTGTTTGAACATAGTAACAGGAACGAAAAAACCAACAATAAATGGATACAGATGGTGAAAAAGGATTTGGCCTATTTTAATGTCACCCGTGAGTCAATCAGGGACAGGGAAAAGTTTAGACAAATAGTGAACGAAATTAAGTGTTTTCCAGAAGAAACGAAACTAAAGAATAATAACAGGAAATGGTCGGAAGAGCGGAGGAGGAACCACTCGAAAATGATGAGGAAATATTGGGAAGAGAGAAAAAAAGATCAAAAAGCCGGGCAAGTGAATTGTTGAACGTGGTCCAAAGATGGCCGAAATCGAAAGAAGAAGAAGAAGAAGAAGGAACCCCCTTTTTTATTACATATTCGTGTAGTACGTAAAGAAATATGAATGTTTTAGTTGGATCACTTTTTTCGCTTTGTGATAGATGGCGCTGTAATAGTCATTAACATCTGGCTAACAATTTTAGACGAACAGTTGGTAACAGGTTGGTTTTTTAAATTAAAATACAGAACGTAGGTACGTGTGAACATTTTATTTCGGTTGTTCCAATGTGATACATGTACCTTTGTGAACTAATCATTTCTGAGAACGCATGCTGTCATAGCATGCAATAATGCAATAATTGCATGCAATAATTGCTCAAAATGATGTCCGACAACCTCAATGCATTTGGCAATACGTGTAATCACATTCCTCTCAACAGCGAGTAGTTCGCCTTCCGTAATGTTCGCACATGCATTGACAATGCGCTGACGCATGTTGTCAGGCGTTGTCGGTGGATCACGATAGCAAATATCCTTCAACTTTCCCCACAGAAAGAAATCCGGGGACGTCAGATCCGGTGAACGTGCGGGCCATGGTATGGTGCTTCGACGACCAATCCACTTGTCATGAAATATGCTATTCAATATCGCTTCAACCGCTCGCGAGCTATATGCCGCCCATCCATCATGTTGGAAGTACATCGCCATTCTGTCATGCAGTGAAACATCTTGTAGTAACATCGGTAGAACATTACGTAGGAAACCAGCGTACATTGCACCATTTAGGTTGCCATCGACAAAATGGGGGCCAATTATCCTTCCTCCCATAATGTCGCACCATACATTAACCCGCCAAATTCGCTGATGTTCCACTTGTCGCAGCCATCGTGGGTTTTCCGTTTTCCAATAGTGCATATCATGCCGGTTTACGCTACAGCTGTTGGTGAATGACGCTTCGTCGCTAATAGAACGCGTGCAAAAAATCTGACATCGTCCCGTAATTTCTCTTGTGCCGAGTGGCAGAACTGTACACGACGTTCAAAGTCGTCGCCATGCAATTCCTGGTGCATAGAAATATGGTATGGGTGCAATGTAGCATTCTCAACACCGACGTTTTTGAGATTCCCAATTCTCGCGCAATTTGTCTGCTACTGATGTGCGGAGTAGCCGCGACAGCAGCTAAAACACCTACTTGGGCATCATCATTTGTTGCAGGTCGTGGCTGAACACTTCCTGTTTCCTTAGATAACGTAACTATCCGGCGAACGGTCCGGACACTTGGATGATGTCGTCCAGGATACCGAGCAGCATACATAGCACACGCCCGTTGGGCATTTTGATCACAATACATCAACACGATATCGACCTTTTCCGCAATTAGTAAACGGTCCATTTTAATGCGGGTAATGTATCACGAAGTAAATACTTCCGCACTGGCGGAATGTTACGTGATACCACGTACTTATACACTCCTGGAAATGGAAAAAAGAACACATTGACACCGGTGTGTCAGACCCACCATACTTGCTCCGGACACTGCGAGAGGGCTGTACAAGCAATGATCACACGCACGGCACAGCGGACACACCAGGAACCACGGTGTTGGCCGTCGAATGGCGCTAGCTGCGCAGCATTTGTGCACCGCCGCCGTCAGTGTCAGCCAGTTTGCCGTGGCATACGGAGCTCCATCGCAGTCTTTAACACTGGTAGCATGCCGCGACAGCGTGGACGTGAACCGTATGTGCAGTTGACGGACTTTGAGCGAGGGCGTATAGTGGGCATGCGGGAGGCCGGGTGGACGTACCGCCCAATTGCTCAACACGTGGGGCGTGAGGTATCCACAGTACATCGATGTCGTCGCCAGTGGTCGGCGGAAGGTGCACGTTCCCGTCGACCTGGGACCGGACCGCAGCGACGCACGGATGCACGCCAAGACCGTAGGATCCTACGCAGTGCCGTAGGGGACCGCACCGCCACTTCCCAGCAAATTGGGGACACTGTTGCTCCTGGGGTATCGGCGAGGACCATTCGCAACCGTCTCCATGAAGCTGGGCTACGGTCCCGCACACCGTTAGGCCGTCTTCCGCTCACGCCCCAACATCGTGCAGCCCGCCTCCAGTGGTGTCGCGACAGGCGTGAATGGAGGGACGAATGGAGACGTGTCGTCTTCAGCGATGAGAGTCGCTTCTGCCTTGGTGCCAATGATGGTCGTATGCGTGTTTGGTGCCGTGCAGGTGAGCGCCACAATCAGGACTGCATACGAACGAGGCACACAGGGCCAACACCCGGCATCATGGTGTGGGGAGCGATCTCCTACACTGGCCGTACACCACTGGTGATCGTCGAGGGGACACTGAATAGTGCACGGTACATCCAAACCGTCATCGAACCCATCGTTCTACCATTCCTAGACCGGCAAGGGAACTTGCTGTTCCAACAGGACAATGCACGTCCGCATGCATCCCGTGTCACCCAACGTGCTCTAGAAGGTGTAAGTCAACTACCCTGGCCAGCAAAATCTCCGGATCTGTCCCCCATTGAGCATGTTTGGGACTGGATGAAGCGTCGTCTCACGCGGTCTGGACGTCCAGCACGAACGCTGGTCCAACTGAGGCGCCAGGTGGAAATGGCATGGCAAGCCGTTCCACAGGACTACATCCAGCATCTCTACGATCGTCTCCATGGGAGAATAGCAGCCTGCATTGCTGCGAAAGGTGGATATACACTGTACTAGTGCCGACATTGTGCATGCTCTGTTGCCTGTGTCTATGTGCCTGTGGTTCTGTCAGTGTGATCATGTGATGTATCTGACCCCAGGAATGTGTCAGTAAAGTTTCCCCTTCCTGGGACAATGAATTCACGGTGTTCTTATTTCAATTTCCAGGAGTGTATGTTTACAGCGACATCTATCACAAAGCGAAAGAAATGGTCCAACTAATATATTTCGTTCTTTGTAGTTTGTTCGTTTGATGCTTATTTCGTGAGATATTTGGCCCGGTCACTATCAATGGACCACCCTGTATACTGTCAAGTCATATTAATGTGACCGCCTGTCAGAAGCGTGAATAATCAACTTTTCCAAGGTGGGCCGCTGCGAGACGTGCAGGAAGAGAGTTACTGAGGTTCTGGAAGGTGCCGACATGTATGCGGAGCCATGCCAACTCCACTGTCGTGGCCAGATGCGCTGGGTTTCTCGGTTTATGAGGATAAATGGCGTGAACAGCCCGCTAGAGGTGATTCCACAGATTGTGGATTGAGTTTGAACTCGGGGAGTTTGGTGGCCAGGAGAGTAAGGTAAACTCATCGTGGTGCTCTTCGAACTACACACGTACACAGCGAGCTGTGTGTCCTGCTGGTAGATTCCATCGTGTCGAGGAAAAACAAACTGCATATAGGGCTGGATTGGTCCCCAAGGATAGATGCATACTTGTGTCGATCTGTTATGTCTTCCAGAATGACGAGATCACCCGGAGAATGCCACGATAGCCACCAGACCCTTACGCTCCTTCTTCCAGCGTCGACATTTCCAACTATTGTTGCAAGTGTTTGCTTCCAGGCGCTTCAAAAATGGCTCTGAGCACTATGCGACTAAACTTCTGAGGTCATCAGTCGCCTAGAACTTAGAACTAATTAAACCTAACTAACCTAAAGACATCACACACATCCATGCCCGAGGCAGGATTCGAACCTGCGACCGTAGCGGACGCTCGGTTCCAGACTGTAGCGCCTAGAACCGCACGGCCACTCCGGCCGGCCCAGGCGCTTCACGCTGATGTAGCATAAAACGTGATTCATCTCAAAAGGCCACCAGCCACCAATCAGAAGACGTCCACTTCCGGTAATGGCTTGCAAATTCCAGCCTTCGTCGCCAATGAACAGCAGTTAGCGTGAGTGCACGAACCAGGTGCCTGCTACGGAAGTCCATACACAGCAACGTTTGCGGAACGATCGTTGAGGAGACACTGTTGATAGCCAAAAAATGATTCAGATGGCTCTGAGCACTATGAGACTTAACATCTGAGGTCATCAGTCCCCTAGACTTAGAACTACTTAAACCTAACTGACCTAAGGACAACACACACATCCATGCCTGAGGCAGTATTCGAACCTGCGACCGTAGCAGCAGCGCGGTTCCGGTCTGAAGCGCCTAGAACCGCTCGGACACAGCGGCCGGCTGTTGATAGCCTCTAGGTTCATATGGTCGGTCAGTTGCTCAACAGATGCACGTTTATTCGCCCGTACACATCTCCGCAGTTGTTGTTCACCCCTGTCATCTATGGCCTCTGTGGTGCACCACATTTGCGTCAGCGCTGGTTTTGGATAGCGCCATTTTGCGATCTACAGTATACTTTATTTCGTATCCCGTCTGAAAGGCGGCGCGTGGGTCTGCTCCAGCAAACTGAAAGGTTGGCCGAATGAAGGAAGCGAGCAGGAGCAAGTGAGGTAAAACACGTCGGTGTCGGTGTCGTAGTGCCAACCTAATAACTTGCCCCTCGCCGTGGCATCTTAGCTATCGATACCACACTTTAACCACAACGACACACGAATTGTTAAAGACTTGGCCCTTTTGGAAATGCTTCCACCCTGGGACCGACAGATAAATCACTTCATTTCCGCGTCGCCCGGACATCCTTTATATACCCTCCGCTGCTAGTGATGCCTCCTGGTGTCTGTGAGTGGTTATTGCACGTTGACGTCGATTATAAGCGGCGGTCTCATTAATGCGACTGGACCGCGTATAAGGGGCAGTCATATGAAAAATAAGTGAACTATTACTTGAAAAGTAATAGACATAATCGTCAATACATTTATCCGGTAGTGAGATAAGACGGTCAGTGCTTTCATGGAAAAATGTTTGCGTTTCCCTATGGATCTGTGACTGTACTCAGGCAGGTACCTCTTTGTCCGAAGCAGATCGACGACCACGAATGTCTTTCTTCAGGGCTCTAAAAATCTGAAAATCTCCTGGGGAGAGATTGGGACTGTATGGGGAATGTGTAATGGCTTCCCAGCAAAACGTCTGCAGCGTACTCGGAACAACGTTGGCAACATGTGAGTGGGCATTTTGTTGGCAGGTTGTTTCGGCTACGTTGCAAAAGTCTTGCTGGGAAGCCATTACGCGCTTTTCATGCAATCCCAATCTCTCCTCATGCTATTTCCAGATTTTTAGAGCCCTGAAGAAAGACATCCGTGGTCGTCAATTTGCTTCGGACAAAGAGATACCTGCGTGGGTACAATCATAGATGCCTAGGCAAACGCAAACTGACCATCTTATCTCACTATTGGATTAATGTATTGACAGTTATGACGATTACTTTTGAAATAATAGACAGTTAACTTACTTTTCTCCATCTTTCTCATTTTAATTTGATTTTCCGTTCTAGATAACTGCATCATCTGTGGAATGTCTGAGGCTGCTATAAATGTTGCCTGCTAGGTCATTAATATGGAACATGAACAGCAAGTTCTTGATGCAATAATTTACCGACAGCCGTATGTATTGTAGAAATTTATTTTATTTTATGAACTTCTATGTGCTACCAGTTTCGGCATTACATTGATGCCATCTTCAGGCCCCACTCGTCATAGTCGTAAAATCGCTATACACGGAAGCCGAAACTGGTAGCACACAGAAGTTCGTAAAATAAAATAAATTTCTACAATACATACGGCTGTTGGTAAATTATTGCATCAAGAAGTTCACGCCAGCCGTCGTCCCACGATCCATAATGGATCAACGAAGATGAACAGCAAGGGTACCAACATACTTCACTGGGGCACACCTGATGTCACTTGTACATCGACAAAGCTTCTGTCCACGTATGGCCACGCATTTAGAAAGCATCGCACGTGCGAAACTCAGTAGTCCATATTCCTATATTTCTGGGAAGTGTTTGTCATGGTGCCCTACTGCAGACTGCCAATGAAGGTCCGAGAATATGGATTAGGTTCCCAGATATGTGAGAGGCCCGAAGACTTCGTAAGAGATAGAACGCAGTACGGTGTCTTCGATAGCGAGTGATTTTCAGAGCCAAGGGTATCGTCAGGATAGCCCCGGGGGAAAGTGGTAGGCCCGAGGGAGTAAGATAGGACCGGCTTTTGATGGATAGGGCGAACAGCAACTTGCGACTGTTTGCTGCTGACGCTTTAGTATATGCGAAGATATCGTCGTTGACTGACTGTAAAACTATACACGGTAATTTATAGCCGGCCGTTGTCGCCGAGCGGTTCTAGGCGCTTCAGTCTGGAACGGCGCGACTGCTGCCGCCAAAATACATTTCGCGTAAGGATCACGAAGATAAGAGAAATTAGGGCTTGTAAGGGGGCATATGGACAGTCGCTTTTCCCTCGCTCTAGTTGCGTGTATGGACTTACATCAATGTAGATCGATGGATGACTCCATCGAAGGTAACATGATAGGTCCATCCTACTAAGAAATCCTCAGTCCAGCCAGAAATTCCATTTTGGATGCCGTACGATCATACTTCTGCGAGTAAGCATTGGAGTGGTACTGACTCAGATGCTTTTGGAACTCAAGCAATACTATATCTGACTGCCTTGATTCATGACGTTCACGACATCATGGAAGAAAAGTACTCTTTGGGAGTCACATAATGATTGAAGTTCGTTGCTAGTGTACAGTACTTAAGAAAATACAGAGACGACAACATACTGTCAAGTTGACCGATGGCATCAGAAAACGTGCAGCTGAGCAATCTGGATGCCTAAAACAGGATGCAGTGAAACCCTTTAGAGGCGGTTTTCATCCAGTAGTGCATTTTGAATGGGTGTTGTTGGTGATCTATATCTACACTTTGTGACTAAATGTGAGATGCGTGTGTCAGAGGGTACTTTATGTTGTATTATTCATTAGGATTTCTTTCCATTCCATTTATGGATATGGCGTGTGACGAGTGGCTGCTTGCATGCCTCACCACCAGCTGTTATATCCTTGTATTTATCTGCGCAATCTCTACTAGAAAATAAGAGTGGAAGAGAGTGAAAGAAGTGCTCGGATTCGACTGTGTATGAGACAGGGAGCAGTCTTTCTCACCTTCTGTTCAATCTACATATCGGGATGCAGTCTTTCGTTCCTACTGTTCAACCTTCGCATGGGTTAAGTATCGACGGAAATGAAAAAAAGGTTCATGAGTGGGAATAAAATTCATGGTGAAATATCAAAGATAAGATTCACTAATGACATTGCTGTCCTGAGTGAAAGTGAGGAAAAATTGCTCGACCTATTAAATGCCTAATGAACATACACTATGGACTGAGAGTGAACCGAAGAAATACGAAAGGAATGAGGCGTAGCAGAATTGAGACCATGAAGTAGACGAATTGAACGTATTCTGCTAACTCGGAAGTGGAATAATCAATGACGGACGGAGCAAGAAGTGCATACAAATAGAGACTAACACAGCCGGAGAGGGCATATCGGGTTCCCACTAGTCTCAAACATTGGTCTTAATTTGGGGAAGAAATTTCTGACAATGTACATTTGAAGCACAGCATTATATAGAAGTGAACATTGACTATAAGAAAATGAAACAGAAGACAATCGATGTGTTTGAGATGTGGTATTATAGAAAAATGTTGAAAATTAAGAGGACCGATAAGGTAGGAATGAGGAGGTTCTGTGCAGAATCGGCTAGGGTAGGAACTTGGGAAAAACATTGACAAGAACAATGGACTGGATGATAGACATGAAAAAATAACTTCCATGGTACTAGAGGGAGCTGTAGAGCGTAAAACTGTAGCGGAAGACAGATACTGAAGTAGATCTAGTAAATAATGGAGGATGTTGGGTGCAAGAGCTGCACTGACAAGGAGAACACGGGAAGTGCCATAACCCGGTTTCCCAGAAACTTCACTAAGTGGAAGTGGGGTCAGAAAAGGCGGACTCAATTCCTATATTGTTGTTTTTCTATGCAAATACGGACCAAATGGAAGTGTTCCAAGGTAAAGTAATTGTTATTCGTAGATATTCTACCACTTCTGAGTAAACGACGGTGAAAGTTTTACAGGTAATTTATATGCTTTTTAGCGAGTGAACACTTCAACTAAACCGGTAGTACAGTGGCTTTACGTTTTTGCGCCACTTGTTCGGAGTCCGATTATTATTATTATTATTATTATTTCATTTGTCTACACCCTGTCTCCACAGAAGATTACTACACGAATGTTTTGCAGTGTGTATTGAAACAACGTTGTCCTTATTCGTCCATTAATTGTAGATCTGGTGAATGCCTCAAAAGAAAGAAGGGAATTGTTTTCGGTGAAATTCCTGTAGTGTACTTTGATTCATAATCAACTGTATCCAACGGCCTTCGGAAAAGCGATCGATTATGCGTGCTTTGTAGAGAAATTATTTCCAACGCGTGAAATCATCAGTACTGTTAACGACGTTCCTTTCACGAATGAGATTCATACGAAGAAATACACTGGCAAACCTGTCTTCGCACAATGCTCGTGGTATTCGAAATTTCTGTGTTTCGATTGTTTGTACGATTCGTACATCCAAATGAATGCACAAAACCTTCTGAAGAATAAACGTAAGAATAAAATATAAGAATTAAGAATTGATATAAGAATAAGAACATCACAATTTGAAAAGATGGTAATCCCTGAAAATACAAAACACACTATTGTTGTTGTTGTTGTTGTTGTTGTTGTGGTCTTCAGTCTTGAGACTGGTTTGATGCAGCTCTCCATGCTACTCTATCCTGTGCTAGCTTCTTCATCTCCCAGTACCTACTGCAACCTACATCCTTCTGTATCTGTTTAGTGTATTCATCTCTTGGTCTCCCTCTACGATTTTTACCCTCCACGCTGCCCTCCAATACTAAATTGGTGATCCCTTGATGCCTCAGAACATGTCCTACCAACCGATCCCTTCTTCTAGTCAGGTTGTGCCACAACTTTTACACACACTATTACATGATAAGTATACGACAGTTATTGTGGAACCTAATTGTAATTTTACAGTTAACATAACGCTTTTGTTCAAATGGTTCAAATGGCTCTGAGCACTATGGGACTTAACTTCTGAGGTCATCAGGCCCCTAGAACTTAGAACTACTTAAGCCTAACTAACTTACGGACATCACACACATCCACGCCCGAGGCAGGATTCGAACCTGTGACCGTAGCGGTCGCGCGGTTCCAGACTGTAGCGCCTAGAATCGCTCGGCCACTCCGACCGGCTAACGCTTTTGTATTCCCTAACTTGATAAGAAACATTCGTGTACTAACCTTCTATGAACATGGGTAGATAAATGAAAAAAATATAATAACCAAAGACAATAGCCAGGTTTCGAATACAGGACACCAAAGCGAGAGACCGTGATGCAAGCCACTAAGCCAACAATTGGGCTGCGCTTGTCGCTCGCTGAAAGGCATCTAAATTATGTCGGAAATTTCGACGAGTTTTTTTTTCATAGGATGAGGCGAGACACGTGTTCGCGTATTTTGGCTCTAGTGAGAGAAGTTTCTGTGAAATCGTGTCATGGCACTTGTCGTGTTCCTCTCGTGATGTGAAGAGGATGGCACAGGAGAGGAATACGTGGCGGCCACATCAAACGAGTCAGAAGACTGATGACCCAAAAAATGGAAGCTAACTCAGCCGTAAATTGTGTGTAGAATGAGACGGGGATTGCGTCGCGCCCTGGAGACTTGTTGGTGGTGGTCTGCATTCCTAGCGGGGACGCTCCCTCTCATTTGTGGAGAGTGCCCTGCTGCAACACCTGGAACCTGTCTGGCAACACGGAGAGCGACGTGGTTTGTTGTTTTTCTGCCGTAGCCACGTAATCGGCTTCCAGGTACAGGTAGGTAGGCAGGCAGGCGGCTCTTTAATGGCCTTGGCCGCCGGCTGTGTGGGGTGGAACGCCCCAACACAGCCCTGGAGAAAGCCTGCCTCCAGTCCCGCTCGGGATAGCTGCTCCAGGGCCGGCCGCAGGGTCATTACCATTGCTTTCGCCGATCACGAAGGGTGTACCGCAAGATTCAATTTAGGGTCACTCCTGCACCTCTACTTAACATTCATCAAGCGGAATTACCACTTTTTCAGACGATACTAATGTTGCAGTAAATCCCATTAGCGAGAAAGCAACAGAAAAGATTGGTAATTATGTTTGTCGAAGAATTATTAAGTGTTGTTGTTGTTGTTGTTGTGGTCTTCAATCCTGAGACTGGTTTGATGCAGCTCTCCATGCTACTCTGTCCTGTGCAAGCTTCTTCATCTCCCAGTACCTACTGCAACCTACATCCTTCTGAATCTGCTTAGTGCATTCATCTTTTGGTCTCCCTCTACGATTCTTACCCTCCACGCTGCCCTCCAATGCTAAATTTGTGATCCCCTGATGCCTCAGAACATGTCCTACCAACCGGTCCGTTCTTCTTGTCAAGTTGTGCCACAATTGTGCTTCTCCCCAATTCTATTCAGTACCTCCTCATTAATTATGTGATCTACCCATCTAATCTTCAGCATTCTTATGTAGCACCACATTTCGAAAGCTATTCTCTTCTTGTCTGAACTATTTAAAGTTATGCCCATGGGCCGGAAGTACTGTCCAATCAGTGATGTGGCTGCTGGAAAACAATCACGCTACCGCTCCACCGAGAAGGAATACGTCTAACGGTGAAGTGCTCGGTATGCTTCTTTGCGGGCTCTAATCTCTCTGATTTTATCCTCATGGTCTCTTCGAGAGATATACGTAGGAGGGAGCAATATACTGCTTGACTCTTCGGTGAAGGTATGTTCTCGAAACTTTATCAAACGCCCGTACCGAGCTACTGAGCGTCTCTCCTGCAGAGTGTTCCGCTGGAGTTTATCTATCATCTCCGTAACGCTTCCGCGATTACTAAATGATCCTGCTCGCCGTTGGATCTTCTCTATCTCTTCTATCAACCCTATCTGATACGCATCCCATACTGAAATTATGGTACAAGGATTTGTACGGAACCCTCAGGGAGCGAATCGTCCTCGCACCTGACCAATTTTTTTCCCATCTGTCTCGTTTTCAACTGACTACCCCACATATAAATTACACAACTTTGACTCGACTTCTTTCTTTACCATTCGTTTATATTCCTTGAGCCAGTCTCTGCCTTGTGGTTAACACTGAAACTGCCTGGAGTGATAATGAGTGCATCAAGTGTGCACTCAGAATCAAGATGTTTCACTGAGGTCACGTTGTCGTGCTTGATCTACAAGTCATAATTCACAGAATCCTCGACGTCCGCCCGGAATTCATTTACAACGGAAATGTCATAAATCTGAAGATGCTACGTTCCCGACCTGCTATGTCGACAGCTTATTGATGAAGCTCAAACCAACCTTGGACCGCATGGCAGTCGGCGACGAGATGCGAGCGGCAGACGAATAGAGTGAATTGCCCTGTCACTCGTGTGGCTGTCCTTGGAACGCTGTGCTACGTCATTGCGAGATACCGAGCACTTCACCGTTGGACGTATTCCTTCTCAGTGGAGCGGTAGCGTGATTGTTTTCCAGCAGTCACATCACTGATTGGACAGGACTTCCGGCCCATGGGCATAACTTTACCTGGCCGACCTTGTGTACTTGTTTCTTCCGACTGGTAAGAGAGAGCTAATTTCGACAGATGATCGTCTTCTATACGTAACTGACACACACAAACCAACAGAAGCAAACTCCTCATAGAAAATTCTGCTTGGCGAAGTTTGGGATTCTGCTACAGGACAATATACTCCACAGGTAAAATTTTTTCTGCTCATAAATACAGAAGTAGCGTAGTCTACGAGGAGACAGATGGACTGGGTCGGTGGAATCTGCCAATAACGGAGGTCAGATTTGACACGTGACGTAATGATGAAGCTTTGGCGTGTAACCCCATACGTGCGCAGAGACAATATCTATTTTGCTTGTATATTAGTTTTTGGACGATACGTAGTGGCGAGAGATTAACACCTAGCTTAGAGGTTTATGTTACATCGGGAGGCGACAAGAACGTTTGGTTGTGAGCTGACGGAGCCAACGAATGTGATGGCGTGTGAATAATAATTATTATAATGCGTATTTTATGCGTAGGTGATTTCGATAGTGCAAACTGGCGAAGCAGGAAGCCTAGAGGACAAACGTAAGGCTTCTTAGGGGAAATATAGATACCACATAAGGAAAATTAAAGAGGCCTTTAGGAGAAAGAGAAGCAGCTCTATGAATATTAAGATCACTGTTGGTAAACCAGTCATAAGTAAAGAAGGGAAGGAGTATGTAGAGGGTCTACACAAGGGAGAGGAACTTGAAAGGAATATTATAGAAAGGGAAGTAGGCGTAGATGAAGATGAAATGGGAAACATTATAGAGTGAGAAAAATTTGACAAAGCTCTGAAAGATCTGTCGAAACAAGGCTGCGGGAGTAGATAGAGCTACTGATAGCCTTGAGAGAGGCAGCCGTAACAAAACTCTTCCATCTGGTTTGCAAGATGTATGAGACAGGCGAAGTACCCTCGGACTTCAAGAAGAATGTATTACTGTCAGACATAGCAAAGGACTTAGAAGAGCAGTTGAACGGAATGGATAGTGTCTTGAAAGGAGGATATAAGATGAACATCAACAAAAGTAAGACAAGAGTAATGGAAGGCACACGAATTACATCAGGCGATGCCATGGGAATTAGATTAGGAAAGACAGTTAAGGTATTAGATGAGTTTTGCTATTTGGGCAGCAAAATAAGTGATGATGGTCGAAGTAGAAAGGATATAAAATGTAGACTGGCAATGGCAAGGAAAGCGTTTCTGAAGAAGAGAAATTTGTTAACATCAAGTATAGATGTGTCAGGAAGTCGTTTCTGAAAGTATTTGTATGGAGTGTAGCCATGTATGGATGTGAAACGTGGACGATAAATAGATTGGACAAGAAGATTAGATAGGTAGACCACTTAACTAATGAGGAGGTATTGAATAGAATTGGGGAGAAGAGAAATTTGTGGCACAACTTGACTAGAAGAAGGGATCGGTTGTTAGGACATGTTCTGAGGCATCAAGGTATCACCAATTTAGTTGGAGGCCTTTTCTGAAAGTATTTGTATGGAGTGTAGCCATGTATGGAAGTGAAACATGGACAATAAATAGTTTAGACAAGAAGAGAATAAAAGCTTTCGAAATGTGGTGCTACAGAAGAATGCTGAGGATTAGATGGGTAGATCACATAAACTAATGAGGAGGTACTGCATAGAACTGGGGAGAAGAGAAATTTTTGGTACAACCTGACTAGAAGAACGGATCGGTTGGTGGGACACATTTTGAGGCATCAAGGGATCACCAATTTATTACTGGTGGAAAGCGCGGGGGAGACGAAGAGATGAACACAGTAAGCAGATTCAAAAAGATGTAGGTTGCAGTAGCTATTCGGAGGTGAAGAGTCTCGCAGAAGATAGAGTAGCATGGAGAGTTGCAGTCTTTGGACTGAAGACAACAACAAAATGATCTCAATAAGTGATTCAGGTTATTTAGTTTGATCTAAATTTACCTACATACTTCGCAAGGCACCATACGGTGCTTGATGGAAGATAACTCGTACCAGTGTGGGTCATTCTGTCTCCTGTTCCACTCGCAAATATAAAACTGTCTGTATACGAGGTCCTGCTGAAAGGTAATGCCTCCGAATTTTTAATGTGAAAAATAAGAAAGCTTTTTAAATAAAATAAATTTTATTAACATTTTACGTCTTGGTTATTCATGTCTTCATATTTATTCTCAACTTAGCCACCCTATCGACGAACACATTTCTCCCAGCGAGAGACCAGTGTGTTGATGCCGCCGCTGTAGAACCTTTAATGTTTTTGACGGAGCCACAACCACACCTCTGCTTGCACCGCTTCATCACCATTAAGCCGAAGTCCTCGAAGGTCACCTTTAAGTTTTGGAAACAGATGAAAATCGGATGGGACCAAGTCGGTTCTGTACAGAGGATCATCGATGACAGTGAACCCAAGGCGTCCGATTGTTGCATATGTCGCAGCTCTCGTGTGTGTCGTCTGGCATTGTTGTGCTCAAGGAGAGGGCGATGCATGCCTGGACGAGCCCTTCGAATCCGTGTCTTCAGAAATTCGATTGCAACACACTGTTTCTCGCGCACCAACGTAGTTGCGTTACACACCACCATGTTACATGTTACAATTCGGAGCCCTCTAGCGGCAGAGCGCCGGCCGAAGTGGCCGTGCGGTTAAAGGCGCTGCGGTCTGGAACCGCAAGACTGCTACGGTCGCAGGTTCGAATCCTGCCTCGGGCATGGATGTTTGTGATGTCCTTAGGTTAGTTAGGTTTAAGTAGTTCTAAGTTCTACGGGACTAATGACCTCAGAAGTTGAGTCCCATAGTGCTCAGAGCCCTAGCGGCAGAGCGAAGCGGGAAAGTCGACAGAATAGTATTCGTGGCATGTAGTACCTCAACCGATATTGAGATCAGAATAAAAATTTCGGAGGCATTACTTTTCAGGAAGCCTTCGTACTTCGGTACGAACCCAGATTTTTTCGTACCTTGTTCGCGCTGTCCTTCCGCAAGATGGATATTGGTGGCAATAGGATTGTTCTTCATCCTGTAGCAAATGGCGGTTCTCTAAACTTTCTCAATAGTGATTCGCAAAAAGAACGTCTTCCTCCCTCCAGGGATTCGAAATTATGTTTACAGAGCATTTCCATAATACTCACGTGTTGATCGACCCTGCTGGTAACAAACCTAGCAGCGTGCCTCTGAATTGCTCGGATGTCTTCCTTTAATCTAACCTGAAGGGAACCCCAAATACTCCAGCAGTACTCAAGAATAGGTCGCACAAGTGTTTTGATTTGATGACGTCATGGGTCAAAGCAGGCAGGTGGTATCAGCAGGATCATTTTGTAGATTGACCTAACTAACTTCGTACCTGTATACAATATTGTTGGACCCAATAGTTAGGTTCAGAGTTATGTAAACGGTAGTGAACTTAAACTGAGTATTTGCAGATAAGGAAGCGATGGTCTTGCTGTCTTCGTAATTGTGTGGATCATGTTTATCCGAAAGTTTTATGATATATCGGCACCCTCATACATTCTACACGCCATCATGAAATAGTTGTTTTATTGCCTGTAGCCCTAATGATTTTAGAAATACCGATGGAATGTTGTCTGTCCTTTCTGCCTTATTTGATCTTAAGTCGTCCAAAGCTCTTTTAAATTCCAACACCGCATGTTCAAAGCAGTTAATAATTGAACAATACTGCAGCATGACAGTGAATGTCGAAAGAAAGACGCTGTCGCGGGCGGCGGCCATTCGGCAACTGCTATTCGTTCGATGTTCGATCAGACCTTTTAAAGACCGACCGGCACCACACATTATCAACTCCTATGAAAATGACGGCATCCGAAGGTGTTTACACATTTCGGTTCCTCCGTATGTCTGGAATTATTGGTATAAGGCTCTCAGTTTCCTTAAATCTTTAATTTGCTGGCCGTGCGGTTCTAAGCGCTTCAGTTTGGAACCGCGTGACCGCTACGGTCGCAGGTTCGAATCCTGCCTCGGGCATGGATGTGTGTGATGTCCTTAGGTTAGTTAGGTTTAAGTAGTTCTAAGTTCTAGGGGACTGATGACCTCATGGTTAAGTCCCATAGTGCTCAGAGCCATTTGAACCATTTTAATTTGCTGTTGAATTTCGGAGTACTCCGTAGTAAAATTAATATGTAATTTATGAAACGACAGCGGGTTGTTCCTCATCTAAGGGTCCAGAACATGTCACGTGATTTATAGTGTACCAGCTGTTCCCGGCAACGCATTGCTGTGGCTCTGTCTGGTTAAATGGAAAAGAAAGAAAAGAGAAAACACACGTTTGTAATTTGTATGGGAATTGGATATACGTCCCAATTCCTTCTCCTCTCTGCCTATCTCCTCCTCCCTTTCTCTTTGTCTGTCTTCTTCTACTTCCTTCTCTCTCCGTCCTTCTCCCCATCTCACACTATGCATCTTCTCCTCCCATCCCTCAGTCCGTCTCCACTCTCTCCCCCCCCCCCCCCCCCTCTCTCTCAAACCTTGAGCCTTGTTTCTTGTTATTCCAAATTCAAATTCTATTGTAGTATTCTACTCATAAGCCGATAAGCCATCAGCTTACCTGTTTACTAACAACGTTTCACTGTTACATGTTTATCTACACATCAAAAAAGTTTTCCATGACCCTGGTTCCCATAACTCCTGAAGATAGCCATTGACACAGTTCCTTTTTGACTGCTCGGAGGTGTCACTAAACCCGCCCAGAGATGTAAACAACCTTGCATGAGCAGCGCCTATTAGACGGAGGGGAGGTACACGGCTCGTGTTGTCTGTAGTTCAACCATGCCTAGACGGTCAATACCGCGGTTCGATCGCGTCCGCAAATGTTACTTCGTGCCAGGGAGGGCTCTCAACAAGGGAAATGTCCAGGCGCCTCGGAGTGAACTAACGCGATGTTGCTCGGACATGGAGGAGATACAGAGAAACGGGAACTGTCGATGACATGCCTCGTTGAGGCGGCCCTAGGGCTGCTACTGCAGTGGATGACCGCTACCCACGGATTATGGCTGGGAGAAACCCTGACAGCAACGCCACCATCTTGAATAATGCTTTTCGTGCAGCTACAGGACGTCGTGTTACGACTGAAACTGTGCACAGTAAGCCTACTGCGCACAGTTTGAGTTGTAACTTCACTTCCGACGTCCATGGAGGGTTCCATCTTTGCAACGACGACACCATGCAGCGCGGTACAAATTGGGCCAACAACATGCCGAGTGGACCGCTCAGGATTGGCACCACGTTTTCTTCACCAATGAGTGTCGCATATGCCTTCAACCAGACAATCGCTGGAGACGTGTTTGGAGGCAACCCGGTCAGGCTGAACGCTTTAGATCCACTGTCCAGCGCGTGGAGCAAGGTGGAGGTTCCCTGCTGTTTTAGGGTGACATTATGTGGGGCCGACGTACGCCGCCGGTGGTCATGGAAGGCGATACGTGATTGCCATCCTCCGACCGATGGTGCAACCATATCGGCAGTATATTGGCGAAGCATTCGTCTTCATGGACGACAGTTGGCGCCCCCACCGTGCATATCTTATGAATGACTTCCTTCAGGATCCCGACATCGCTCTACTAGAGTGGCCAGCATGTTCTCCAGACATGAACTCTATCGAACATGTCTGGGATAGATTCAAAAGGGCTATTAATGGACGACGTGACCCACCAACCACTCTGAGGGATCTGCGCCGAATCGCCGTTGAGGAGTGGGACAATCTGGACCAACAGTGCCTTGATGAACTTGTGGATAATATGCCACGACGAATACAGGCACGCATAAATGCAGGGGGACGTGCTATTGGGTATTAGAGATATCGGTGTGTACAGCAGTCTGGACCACCACCTCTGGAGGTCTCGCTGTACCGTGGTAAACATGCAATGTGTGATTTTAGTGAGCAATAAAAAGAGCGGAAATGATGTTTATGTTGATCTCTATTCCAATTTCCTGTACAGGTCCCGAAACTCTCGGAACCGAGGTGATGCAAAACTTTTTTTGATGTGTGTATATTAAAAATGTGCAGCCTATATGTTTCCAAACATTTATTGCGGTAACGTGTAAAAATTTGAAGTCATTTGACGGAGTGCTTTTAGAGATTTTTGGTAACAATGTTTCTACTTTATATATTACATACATGTACAAATATATAGCCTATGTCTGTCCGAGTGCCCGTTAGAGTATTGTGTAAAAATTTGTAGTAAAACAGTCACGAACGTTTCGAGATTTTTGGTAATAACGTTCCCCCTCTACAATTATATATTTATACATTACATATATTCAAAAAAGATATATAAATCCGCGCTTGTTGGAATGTAACCGTGTGTCAGAATTTCAAAACAATTTATGAAAAACTTTCGAAGATTCAAGATTCTGAACAAACGGACATTAACATTGATATATAGACATCCTCTACAATTATTACTTGTGCATTTATACATTATATGTGGCGCTCCAGTAGGTAGTTGAAAATACGCGCGTATTCGAATGTAACGTTGTGTCAAAATTTCTTAGCAATCGGTGAAGAACTTTCGGAGATATACGATTTTGAACAAACGAACATTTACAGTTTTATTTGTGTAGATGCAAGTGTTCGTTGCCAGAATCTTAAATCTCTGTAAGTTCTTCATTGATTACTATTAAATTCTGACACAACGTTGCATTCGAATACGTGCATTTTGTTCTATACTTACGGGAGCGCCATGTGGTATATAATATACAGCTCCAGTCTTCTATTGATTGTAAATACCTTATTCAACTTACCATTGACGAAGGCTTTTTATGGGTCCTCAAGAGCTAGGAAGGCATTTTGATTTTTCTGCGATATGCCTTTTTATTACCAAGCGGAATGTCAGTGTTTCTGTGGTACCTTTTCCCTTTCTTGAAACCGAACTGATCTTCCTCCTGCATAACTTTAAATTTCCTGTCTCTGTTTCTGAGTGTTTCTCTGGTCAACAGCTGAAAATCGTGACTTGTCAGACTATTTTTTGAAGCGAACTCAAATAATGCAGTTTTTTTTAAATCGACATGAGATCTTGACTGTGTAAAACCACGGGTTAATTTTTACAAAAAGTAGGACGGCACCAGCTACTGTTAATAATCGTACTTATTTAGAACAAACAGCGCCGTTAGCAGCTTCGAAGCAACAGTTTGTTCGGCTGTCACGTTTATGATTACAATTATCTTACACTGTACGTGCTGTGTTGCTTTTTCTTAAGTGTAACGAAAGTTCCTTGGGTGGTGGTGCCCTACTGCGAAAAGAATGCGATAAAAAGAATTACATTACTGTAACTGGACCTGACAATGAACAGAGATAATTTTTTAATGATAACACCTATGATAATTTTGTGTTACTAATTTAGCTCTAATCGTAAAAAAAGCTGTTTAGTTCATTGTTAGATCCAATTATGTATAGCAGTCGTTTTCCTTACATCGTTCTTTGTCGTAGGACACCACCACTTCATTGCTTGTGTGTGTATGTAGAAATTTGGAGCGCTTGACAGCGAGGTTATTAACGCCATTGCTAAAACAGTCCAGGGCGAATATGCTTAAATAAAAGAGTCAGACTGCAACTAACTAAAATACAATGTCACTTTAAAACTGCACCCACTTCACCCATCTGTACTCCCTTCAAATTCCCATTCATACTAAACAGGAAATAAAGTAAAATTCGTTAATATATTATGTTAAAAAAATGTGTTAAGAAAATACTAACTGAAGTGTAGCACAGATGGTGGACAGAAAAACTCAGGAAAGTGCGGCTGGCTGATCACTTACAAAAAACAGGATGAACCAACCATCCAGGTAACACATTAAAACTTAATCCCTGATAGGTTGGGGAGCAAGTCAGATGCCTCGCAAAATGTTAAAAAGTCGTGTCACATCTGTCTCATTGCTTGCTACAATAGTGGACAGATTAACTGGTAAACTAACCTCCGGTCTCTTGTCTCAAAACAAAATATGTTTATTTAAAATGTGGTCTATTGAAACCTGTACGCCAAAGGCAGCACACACAGTGCAGCAAGCCATGCGTCATCGGACTGTGCGTTGTACCAAGGCGAGCCAATTGGCACAAGTGGAAGAATATAACTTTCTCAAGTTGAGACTCGAGCCACTCAAAAGGAGTTTGTTCGCCATCTAATGTCCTCCCACAGCTTTCCCTGGCCTTCCAGCACAGCTCCTGGTGATGCTGGAGGAATCAGTAAACTATATTCGTGACATGGATATTAGTTTGTAGTTTGAAATAATCGTAATATTATTTGATTGTGGTGTAGCCATATGTTAAATAAGTGAATAAATAAACCGCAGCTATTCTTCCCATGGCCACAGAAGCCTACACCTCAACAAAAAAATGGCTCTGAGCACTATGGGACTCAACTGCTGAGGTCATTAGTCCCCTAGAACTTAGAACTAGTTAAACCTAACTAACCTAAGGACATCACACACATCCATGCCCAAGGCAGGATTCGAACCTGGGACCATAGCGGTCTCGCGGTTCCAGACTGCAGCGCCAGAACCGCGCGGCCACTTCGGCCGGCCTATACCTCAACAGCAAGGATATAACATGTTGAGCCATCTGAGTCTGAATATACCTTTCCTTGGTTGCCACATGCACTAACTCATTCCCCATGTGCCGTGGTACCCAGCACAATGACACCCCCCAATCCTTTGCTGGTGGAGAAGGCAGATCGGAATGTTCTTGACATTCACCCTAGGGGGGGGGGGGGGGGGGACGAGCAGCACTAAGGAATTATCCTATTGGGATGGAAATCGGTAGTTGTGATGTACATGTACGGACAAACAAATTATTACAATTTCAGAAGAATGGGATGATTTAGTCAAGAGAAAGAGCTTCCCAAATTGAGCAAGTCAGTCCATCTCTCGCCCTTATGCAAACAGTTACTCGGATTGGCATTGCCTGAGTTATTGGACGTCCTCCTGAGGGATATTGCGCGAAATTCTGTGCAATTGGCGCATTAGGTCGTCAAATCCCGAGCTGGTTGTAGGTCCTTACCCATTGTTCCCCAAACGTTCTCGACAGGGGAAAGGTCCGGCGACATTGCTGGCCAACGTAAGGCTAAACAAGCACCAAGACAAGCAATAGAAACTCTCGCCGTGTCCGCGCAAGCTCTTTCTTGCTGCCATGTAAGCCCAGGATTGTTTGCCATGAAGGGTAACAAAACGGGACGTAGTATATCGTCGACGTACCGCTGTGCTGTAAGGGTGCCGCTAATGAAAACGGAAGGTGTCCTGCCATGTAAGTAAACAGCACCCCAGACCATGACTCCTGGCTGTCGGCCGTATGGTGGGCGGCAGTGATGTTGTTACAGCACCACCGTCGGGGCCGTGTCCAGACAGATCTTCGCTGGTCAGAGGGGTCAGTTCGAAACGGGACTAATCACTGAAGACAATTCTTCTCTAGTCCATGAGGTTCCAGGACGAAGACGAGACTGGAGGTGCCCCGGACAGCGGTGGGCTATCAGCGTGACTGTCTCGCGTCATACGGCCTGACAACCGGGAGTCGTGGTGTGGGGTGCCATTTCTTTTCATAGCAAGACCGCTTTGGTTGTCGTCCGCGGCACTCTTACAGCACAGAAGTACGTCGACGGTATTCTACACCCCGTTTTGTTGCCCTTCATGACAAGTCATCCTGGGCTTACATTTCAGCAAGATAACGCGCGCCCGCACGCGGTGGGAGTTTCTACCGTTTGTCTTCGTGCTTGCCAAACCCTGTCTTGGCCAGCGAGGTCGCGGAAACGCTCCCGAGTTGGGAACTCTTGGAGCATAAGGGCGGAATTTTGACGATCGCACCAGTTGGACAGAATTTGGCACGACATCCCTCAGGAGGACACCCAACAATTTTATGAATCAATGCCTAGCCGAATAAGTGCTTGCAAAAGGGCCAGAGGTGGACCAACGCGTTACTGATTTGCTCAATTTGTGGTGTTCTTTCTCTTGAATAAATCATCCAGTTCCTTCGTATTGCGTCATTAATTTTTTTCTTAGAGAGTATTTTTGTGTTGGGAACATCATTAATAGATTGAAGGACACAATGGCCTCAATGAAAAAGAAGCATCATCGTATGTCCAACATGAGAGTAATGTAATTATAAAAGAGAGCAGCCGTCTGATGATAAACCTGTCGCTTAGAAACCGGCAACGGCGCTGTTTGTTCCTACTACACAGCATTATTAGCCCTAACAGTCGCTTCTTGTTGTTATTACTTTGTATAAAAAATAACCTTTCTTTTTTACACAAGTGCAATCTCACCATGTTAATTACCCTGAAAACTTTACCGCATTATATATAATTGCTTAATATCTCAGCTGCATTATTAATTTATGAAATAATTTCTACTGTTTCGGTCACTTTTTGCCAATATTTGAGAGCACGACTAGTTTCTGTGGCTTGTGCCATTATCAGGTGCATTATGGTTACATGTACATTAATCTGAAGTGTGATGAGGATTATTAACTAGACGTGCCAGTGAGGCTATGTGCCGAAATTTAACCATTTTTGGAGGAAGTTTATTTGTCTGTTACACAGAGCACAGTAATAAAGACATTACATAAAAACCCCTCTTCCGTAGGACTGCGAGGTAAGCCGGCTCGAATCCAGTTGGTGGACGAAAGTTTCGCTGCCTGTATTGGGCTCTTACGGGGACGACAAATGGTGGCGTAATGTTACCGATCACCAGCTTTTGTGCCAATATTTTGGATCAACTTCCAAACCTCTCCGCGGTGTCTCATGAAGCAAGGGCGTGTGACGCTGTTGACTGTGATTGGTTTGTCGGATGCGGACGTTAAGCTCGGCGGCCCCCGGTGCTTTTCGAGAGTAGCTTTGTGGCGGCACCGCGGTTCACCCTCTCCTGTCTCTCATCAACTCCAGCGAAAACATGACATTACACTACACACACCCATTACGGTCACCTACACTACTGCAGACGGCTCTCGTACGTCGCGAAGGAAAGGTGCTTGCCGGTGTGGGGGATGGGGAAAACCTTTCCAATTAAGTGGCTGAACCTGCCCTTCGTGTTTCCCAACCATTCATGCCATACAACCTTACGTAACACTTACACATTCACATTTTTTTTGTTAATGTGAAAGTGCTACGTGATGATTATGCGTTTATTTCTGTGCTCTGTGTGCCAGACAAATTTCCAGTGAAAATAGATAAATTTCGGTGCATAACTTCGCTGCCACAACCAACAAATAATCACCATACTTCAGATAAATATAATGCACATGTAATTGTAACGTACCTGATGGTGGCTGCATGCCGCCGAAATGCGCCAAGCTGAGAAATATTAGTAAACCGTGGCTGAGGCAGCGAAGGAAGGAATTATTTCATAAACATTCTAGTTGCTGCACGTCCCTAAGATTTTGCTAACTCTGACGGTACAGGGGATGGATAAAAATATGTAAACACCACAAATACTAAACAGTATGTGTCTAATATGGTGTAGGAAAACTGTTGGCACTCACAACTTGGACTCGGAATGATAAATACAGGTCCTGTGGTTTTCAAGGAAATTGTATACCATTCTTCCAGCAAAACAGTGTCAACTTCAGGTAATGATGTTGAAGGTGGATAGCGATCATACACCCATGTCTCCAAAGTACACGACGAAACTTTCTGGTAGATTAAAACGGTGTGCCGGGCCGAGACTCGAACTCGGGACCTTTGCCTTTCGCGGGCCCGTTTTCTACCATCTGAGCTACACAAGCACGACTCACGCCCCGTCCGCACAGCCTTACTTCTGACAGTACCTCGTCCCTTCCTTCCAGACTTTACAGAACCTTGCAGAACTAGCACTCCTTAAAGAAAGGATATTGCGGAGAGATGGCTTAGCCACAGCCTGGGGGATGTTTCCAGAATGAGATTGTCACTCTGCAGCGGAGAGTGCGCTGATATGAAACTTCCTGGCTTCTGTAAAGTCTGGAAGGTAGGGGACGAGGTACTGGCAGAAGTAAGGCTGTGAGGACGGGGCGTCAGTCGTGCTTGGGTAGCTCAGATGGCAAAGCACTTTCCCGCGAAAGGCAAAGGTCCCGAGTTCGAGTCTCGGTCCGGTACACAGTTTTAATCTGCCAGGAAGTAACCTTACTGGTACATCCAGCAAATAATCCTCAGCATACCTGAAATAAATGTAACGTACATGTTACTATGAAGCGCCTGATGGTGACAGCACGCAGCCGAAACGCGTTGTAATAACAAATATTAGTAAAGAATGAGCGAAGCAGTAAAAAGAAAATTATTTCGTAAAACTTCTAGTTTACAAATCTCCCGAAGATTTCAGTAACTTCTTAGATACCGGGTCGTTATAATTGAAGTGCAGCTACTCACAGAGATGGAGTGTGGGTTGTAATTATCGTATGGCAGCGGAACAGGGTGGATACTGTAATGCGTTAATGCAGTACCGATTTAGGTTGGAAAAAGTTGGTTCCAGTAATGGCCACCAGGTGCAAATCTGGCGCTGTGAATGCAAGAAAGACCTATACATACGTAATAGATTACGAACGGGTCGTGGACAGAAATGGTCAAACAAGTGAGAAAGGCGTAATATTGATTTTGTTGTTGACCACCGCATACACAGTTTATTCAATATGCGCACTGGAGACGCATCGGTAAAAAGACGTGATCAACAGTTCCGTGAAATCTGAGCATTGTGTTCCTGTAATCTGTGTAAACATACATTAGCACAAACCATTTCAGGTGAGAATACCTCGAGGTTGTACCGATGCCTTCTCATCTGAAGTAGGTAGAAATAGGCCATTATTAACCAACATGCTACTTAGACTGTATTACTCATCCAAATACAGCATATCACTTCCCTCTATATATTACAAATTATTCTTAACCACGCTCATTTTGTTACATTTTCTTTTTTATTTTTCTTTGACATTTGCATTATATAAATTATATTCTCATCAACTAGGTAGTAACAGTTTATATAGAACCATTTTAACAATTGCTAAGCATTCAATTTGGTGTAACCTCAGAGAAATCTTTATATATTATGTTCTTTATATTATTTTTTTAAAAAAAAGCATTAACAACTGTATACCAATAAGACTGTAACAATGAGAAGTCTTTGCTGTTAGATTCGGAAGCATCCGACCGACACCCCCGGGATAACAAGGCCGTCCAACAGTGTTAGTGACGTCACACTAAGCGGCCCATAGCCGACGCAGCAGTCCACGGACACCTCCGTACAGCCGCGCCTGATGCTAACGATCTTCTGTCCGTCATACAGAAAGGAGCCAACTATAATTCGAACCAAAGACCAAATTATATATATTCTTGTAAACAGCATAAAGGTTCATAACGAAATATCAAATATATATACGGGCAGGAATAGGTTCTAGAACTCCTCTGAAAAGTGTTTATCTTCAGTACCAGAATGAACATCAAATTGTCAGGTTTTCTAAACAGAAAAGCACTTTGTTAGTAACAGACAGCAATAATGAGACTTGCAGTTGGTGATTTCTACGTGGAAAAGGAAATAAGCTGTAGAGAGATTGAAAATGGTAAGAGAGCCTCAGCCTTTTGCTCACATTCTTACATGTAATGCACTTGGTTGTTTTTCATTTCCTTACCTTTCATAACATTTTTAATATTGTTTCAAGAAGTGTATCTTCAATAGCAGAGTGAACTTCAAATTGTCAGGCTTTTCTTAAAGGAAAGAGCAGCCCCTTAGTATCACAGTGCAAGACAGAATCTTGTGTTCAGTGATGTCTATGTTAAGGGAGAATATTTGATATCTGTCTTTTGTTTCCATTCTTTATTACTGGGGATACACTCGTAAAAATTCTTGAAAAGGGCTGTCACCGTGAACATGTGAGTAAATTCACAATAGTCATGTGTTTTATGAGATAAAGCGTACTCTTGTTACCTTATTGTAAACGAAAGTTGTGAGGGTTTTGCTATGTATGACAGTGCTTAAGATAATTTACTTTCAGTGTAATAGCTTGAAAATGTTATGTCCTGCTGTCAGTTGTCATTTGTCACCACCTGTATGCGAGTTTTAAAGCTAAATAGTGTTCTGACAATTATAAGATAGTGGCAAAGTTCCTCAATCGATTAAACTTATTCCTGCCCGTATATGTAATCGGTATTTCGTTATGAACCTTTATGCTGTTTTTTTTTTTTTTTTTTTTTTTTTTTTTTTTTTTTTTTTTAAAAAAAAATCTTTATTCGTAACATACAATAATAATTATACAAGAATGACCCACCACCTTATTGATTAGTGGGTCCTATGTTCCTACTGTTTACAATGGCAGCTTCTACATTACAGCAAATTACAGACAGTTATGTTATTTTAGTACTAGGCAGACTACTTAATTTTTACATTAGCTTAACCTCTAGTTACTACGAAAGAACTACTACTAACTGCCTGCAGCGTTACAATCGTGCCAGTGTAAATATACAAACCTACTGGGAAGCCTTGCCCATAGAGCTAACCCCTATGGGCGTGCCCCTGGCACAGGGCAGGCAAGGATGGTTAGTCGCTGCAGGTTCCTAATTAACTATCCTATTCTAATTACCTAAATCTACATCTTATCCTACGTCATAGTCGGTGCGTTGTCCTATTCGGGATTGCCCCAGCCCCCCTATTCCCGATCGTGGCGGATTCCAACTGCAAAGTCGACCTATCCACGAAAGGGCGGTATGGGACTAGAGCTGTTGGTCGCAATCGGTGTTTCCTATTTGTCTAGGCTTGTAGGTCTCTCAAGAAAGCTTTTATTACTTTTTGTGATACCTCGTTGGCCAGTAAATTTAGTTTATGAAAAGTGTCCTCTTGTCTCAGAAGGTCATAGGTATTTGTGTTTGGTAGCTGTCGTCTCAGTGTCCCGGCAACATCATCGAAAAGGGGGCACTCGTAAACCACATGGTCAGGAGTACCCTCCGGTGCACCACAGTCGCACGCAGGCGTCGCCTTTTTCCCAAACCGACTTAGATAAGTCGGATAAGGGCCATGACCGGTGAGAAAATGGAACAATCCCCTAGTTGGCTCAAAATATTTCATTTTTAATCTTTCCCTGACGTCTGGTAGGAGCTGAAAAGTTCTTCTACCAGTTTCGTCTGACTCCCATACCTCCTGCCATAGATCTATCCCTCTTTCCCTTATCTCCCCTTTTTCCCTGGCTATTACCCCCATAATTTCCTCTACCTTGGTGTTAATACCCCTTTTGGCCCAGTACCAAGCGGCCTGTTCCCTAATCTTAATATCTAAGGGGCAGAGTCCCATAATAAGTAGCAGTGCTCCACCCGGAGAAGTTCTATATGCCCCCACGGACCTTAATATCATGTTCCTTTGTACTCTTCTCACCGTCACGGCAGGCACCACCCTCGTGAGCCTGTGAGCCCAGACTCCTGAGCCGTAACCCACTATTGATGTCAGAATACTATTATGGTAGAGCTTGATTAAGTGAGGCGGGAGGTGGAATCTCTTGTGTCCTATAGAAATTAGGTTATTTAATAATTGTATGGCTTTCTGGGTTACAGTTTCTATGTGCTTTGCAAAGTTCCACCTTTCATCGATGATGATTCCTAGGTAGCGCGTTTCTCGTCTCCGTAGAACGGGCGTTCCGTCGATCCTCACAGTCGGGTTTCTCATTAGTTGTCCTTTAAGTAGCAGGTAGGTCGACTTAGTTGGTGAAATCGTCATTTTGGTGTTGCGGCACCACTGTTGTAGTTTGTTTATTGCTCGTTCTATTTTGGGTTCTAAGTCCTCGCGACTTCGGCCGCCGACCAGCAGGAGGAGGTCGTCAGCGTAGGCTATCACCTCTAGCACTTCTTCGCTTTGTTGCATGCTTTCCAGAAGAGGCTCCATGTGGATGTCCCAAAAAAGAGGACCCAACACAGAGCCTTGCGGGCAACCCTTGGTGATGGTTTTCCGAACTTTTCCGCTAGGGGATGATAGCCATACCTCCCGATCTTCACAATAGCTCCTCAAACACCCATATAGCAGCCCTGGACACCTCTTCTCCCGAAGGCAGGAGAAGAGTGAAGGCCACCACAGGTTGTCGAAGGCGCCACTGATATCCACCATGATGCCAACAACATACTTACACGGGGCTGAGCTGCAGACCTCGGCCGCCAGGGCAATTGCATCAGATGCCGATCGCCCTGGCCTAAAACCGAATTGCCTGTCGCTCATCCCCTGCAGCATGCGATGAGCAGTCAGTCTGTTTGCTAATAACTTTTCAAAGAGTTTGCCAAAGCCATCCAGCAGGCAGATGGGCCTGTAGGATTTGGCCTCAGCAGGGTCCTTCTCGGGGCCTTTTTTGATGATGACCACGTCTGCAGTTTTCCATGTTTTTGGAAATTTGCCTTGTCTAAGGCATGCGTTATAAAGCTGCGTAAGTGGGGCAACTAATTGTGGTGCCAAGAACTGCACTACCTCCGCCACAATGCCGTCTGGCCCGGGGGCTTTCCCTTTCTTTAAGGACGTGATAAGAGCAGCAACTTCCTCTTCCGAGAAGGGGAGGACCGCTTCGTCATTAACGTACCTATTTAGGTCTTCGTTTCGTAATTGACGCTGCTCTTCGGTGTCATTATTCCTATCATCGTCAGGCAACAGCGACTGAAGTAGGACCTCGGCAGTTTCCTGCCAAGATTCCGTCATTCCGCCACCGTGCCTGAGCGTTGATATCATAGTTGGGGAGCGAATTTTCTCCCTCACCAGTCTATATGGTATACCCCAGGGATCGAGGGCCAGCTGATTAGTTACGAAACTCTCCCAGCTGTTTATTCTTGTCTTTTGTAGCTCTTGCTGAAAATTGTCCTTTGCCTCCCGGTATAACTGTAGCCATCTTTGCTTCTCCCACCAGACGACACTGCGCTGGTAGTGCTTCCTTAGTCTTCTAACAGACTGACGCAGTTCTTGCAACTCGGCTGACCATGGTGCCGGTGTGGCCGCCACGGCCCTCCTCCTGGTTGGTACGGCCGCCTTTATCGCCCTCGTTACCGCTCGTGTCAGTCCCTCAGCTCTGTCGTCCACGTTGAAGTCCTGTCGTGCGTCTCCTTCTGGTAATGGAGGAATGTCGCACTCTCTGGCTAGGCGTTCCCAATCTGTTTTTCTGAAATTTCTTTGCACCTCCCACCCCATGGCCCAGTGGCACTCTCTGCCTCCGACAGTGAAAGTGATTAAGTTGTGATCACTGGTGGTAGCATTGTCTTCCACTTTCCACTCTTGTATCATGTTCAATACGTTTGGCGTGACCATCGTCACGTCTATATTGGTGCCCTGTCCTCCTCCAGCCACGTAGGTGGGGGGATTCCCTGGTCTATTCGCTACCACCAGTTGAAGAGCCATTATTGTCTCCTCTGCTTTAGCACCGTTTTCATCCCTTGTGCCACTGTACCACAGGGGGGATTTAGCGTTTATGTCGGCAGTTATGATGATTCTACGCCCACGCAACGCCGTGGCAACACTCGTTAGGTGATCCAAATGTCTTTCAATTCTATCACTGTACTGAAAGTACATGTTGATGATTATTATAATTCCGGAAGGAGATTGTATCTCCACGACGTTGCAGTGACTGTTTGAATACTGTGACAAAAGTGTTACTCGCAGTGCGGAGTTTGTTATTACAATAGCCGCCTTGGGGCTATCCCCGCTGCTGACAACTTGCCACGTTGCGGCAGTGAACGCAACCTTTCCAGCCAGAGAGTACGGCTCCTGTAAACAGAGTATATCTAGTCTCTTCTCCACCACTTCCTTACGGAGCTCCTGCATAACTAGTCGACTGTTATGAGTGTTTAGTTGTCCAATTATTATTCTAGTCGTCATGGAAAGTAGGTATGTATGTGGTCATGCGGCCAAGTTTTATTCCAGTCATATGCCAGTCGTCCGTTTGCCATAACTGATTGTTGGTAAAGTTCTTCTAGGTCAAATTTGCTGCCTGGCTTATCTTGCCATTTTTGATGCTCTGTTCTAAAAGCAGCGTAATTTTAGAGTGTCTCTGCATCACAGTATAGTCCTCCACTGCCTGTCCCACCTCGTCCTGTGGAGAGGGATCAGGCGCAAAAGAAGCTCTCGTAAGCGCACTGGTATCACTCGTCTCTGTTGTCGCCATTATGAACGAGTGATAAAAAAGAAGTGGGAGCCCGTCTCTTACCCCGGACCGGCTCCTCTGGCATGGGGGGGGGGACTTTCGCAGCTCGCCCACCGACCTCGCCCCTAGGTCAAGGGCACTGCCGAGCTGCCGGGTTCAGCGCGCCGTCGCCAGCGCACTGGTCCCCATCGATGGCCTCGTCGTCGACGATTTCACACGACGCTCCTCGGCAACTGCACCCCGCACTCCGGAGAGGCGGATGCACCTCTCGCCCTTCGCCGCCTACTTGCCCGAGCTTCCACCTGAAGGCCAAGGACCCACTCCTACTCAGGTGGTGGGTCGGTCCCCCAGTCGTTCGGCGGTCTGGGCCCATCTAACCTGGCCCAGGCGATGTCACCACCACCTGGGTTTGGCAGAACACGCCCCGGTTACCCGGGGGCGCGGCGAAGCACCCTTGCCGACTCGCGCCGTGATCCCACGCCGACAAACGAGGTCGCCGGCATGCAGAGCACCTGTTGGTCTGTGCCCTGCGAACAGAAAGGGACTGGTGTTCGGTCCCTCGACACAGCTCCCCCTGTGCCACGCACCCTTCGCTTTCGCATCGGGTTGGGTCGCAGCTCTCCCTTTTGACGCAAGGCAGAATGCCAAGCTTGACGTCTGGCACCTTACAAGAATATATATATATATATATATATATATATATATATATATATATATATATATATATATATATATATAAGAATATATTACAAGAATATATATAATTTGGTCTTTGGTTCGAATTATAGTTCGCTCCTTTCTGTATGACGGACAGAAGATCGTTAGCATCAGGCGCGGCTGTACGGAGGTGTCCGTGGACTGCTGCGTCGGCTATGGGCCGCTTAGTGTGACGTCACTAACACTGTTGGACGGCCTTGTTATCCCGGGGGTGTCGATCCGACCCACCTTACATTTCAAGGCGGTGGGTTACTCTGTACGGTTAATTAAATAAATAAATAGATAAATGTTCCTGTATACTGGCCTTCAGATCAGATAGAGACCGAACATGTCCCTGGTAAATTCGTTCTTTTAGATATCCCCACATGGATTCAGATCAGGTGATCTTGCAGGCCACGCACCTGGAAAACCAGTGGAGATAACACGTTCATGGAAGATTGCATTAAACAGATCTAGCACTGGACGAGCGACATGAGGTGTTGCCCCATCTTGCGAGAAGACAGTTGTTTCAACACAGTTCCGCTGTTCCAAAGCAGGAGTCACGTTGGGCACGTCGAGGTCTCGAGAGCGTGCAACCGCCACGGCACACCTGATAGGATAGGTCCACTGGGTGTTTTCTCGTCAAAGAAGAATGGACCGGGAATAAAGGTACTTGTGAATCAACACCACACAGTCACATACAGCGAGTCCAACGGCTCTTCACGCACGACACTAGGTTTAACAGTGCCCCAAATTTGTCAGTTCTGTTTATTCACTGCAGCCTGTAGTGTGAAATGTGCCTCGTCACTCCATAGAATATTGCGCGGCCAAATGTCGTCAACTTCGATCCGCGCCAGAAACCGAAGAACGGTGCTGCGGATCATGCGCCTCTAGTTGCTGCACAACCTGGATCTTGTACTTATACAAGTGAAAAATACACTGCAAAACTTTCTATGCTGATGACCATGGAATGTACAATTCTTGAGACACCGCACTACCCGGGGCTCGTGCTGCATCGTCAGTTAGACCAACAGCGACCTCGTCAATAACTTTCACCGGGACAGGACGCGTTCCTCTTCCATACCAAACTCACCCGTGTTTTGGAAATTCATTACAATCTTCTTTAAATCATTTAATGACATCGGGCCTCTCCTCAGATACTCTTTCAGTGCAGCAGTGTAATTGCTGCCGTTCACGTAAAACAGTTTCTCTAAACTGCAGAAAAAGCGAAACGCTGTACGATAGTATGCAGGGGACACACAACATTGTTCTGCTTAATCTACTTTATTTTTGTATTACACGAGATGTTGAGGCAGGTATGGTTTTCTAATAGAACAATATACATGTTTACAACATTCGAGCCAGTCTGTGTGGCCGAGCGGTTCTAGGCGCTTGATTCTGGAACCGCGTGACCGCTACGGTCGCAGGTTCGATCCTGCATCGGGCATTGATGTGTGTGATGTCCTTAGGTTAGTTAGGTTTAAGTAGTTCTAAGTTCTAGGGCACTGATGACCTGAGATGTTAAGTCCAACAGTGCTCAGAGCCATTTTTACACCATTTGAAAGCATTAGAAAGACGAATAAAATGATATTACGCTTTCTCATGGTGCTGAAACTTATCGCAAAAATGTTTAAAAAACCTGCTAAAATTGAACGGCAAGGTGGACGTATTCCGCTATTGCGGTGGAAAAACAGCCAAATGGGCTGTAATGTTACACGACGTCATTGAAGCAAGCCTTTCGACTGTGTACTTGATTCCACAAAAGCTGTTCACTTATAAACGAGGAACTACACACACTTGAAACATTTATCCTACGCCCTCTCTGATACGCTAAACGTTAACATCTTGTTCCATATAGAAATATCTCGTCTGGTTTATAATTATGTCCTACAAAGTAGGGGAAAGGAGCTTGAGAGACCTTTATATAATTGAACATGTTTTGAAGAGGTTTAATGTGCCGTTAAAAAAGTTTTTCGTTTCAGTTTCGAAGTCCATACTTAATTCAGCATCTCGACTGACAAAAGAGTTAAGAGGATTAAACATACGAGATATATTCAAATAATAAACGGTGTTTTAAAAGAATCTTATTTATTCCTCTACATCAATATCACTCCCTTAAAAACAGTTACCATTAGATATTAAAGACTTACGCCAGTGCTTTTTCCCACCCCCGAAACAATTCCGTGACTCCATCTTCGGGATAGCTTTTAGCTCTCTCAGCGACGCATTGGTAATCTCATCACTGCCTTTAAAACGGCGATCCTGTAAGGCTTTCTTTATTTTTGGGATCACAAAAAGTCACATGGCAGCGCGTCTAGCGAGAATGGAGGCTAGTGCTTCATTACAATAGTGTTATTGGCCAAAAAATCACGAACAAGAAATGAAGTGTGAGTAGGTGTATTATCGTGGTAGAAAAACCTTTAACCGTTTCGCCACAAATCCGCCGTTTTTCTGGATTGCTTAACGCAAATGGCGCTGAACTTTTAAGTACTGCTTATTGATCGTTCGGTCTTGCGGCAAGAACTCATGTCGTCAAAATCGAAGAACATAGTGATCATAACCTTCACATTTGAAGGATCAAGGGGAAAAAATCAGGTAAGTCTTTTTTTTTCGAAATTGAGTTATTGCTACAGGTCGATTTAGAATGATCATACGTATCTGTCGCGAAGCTAAAACTGGGAAAAAGCCAAACCAGTGAAGAGAAATTAGCATTCAAAGTTTTGCTGTGAGGGGAAAGAACCAGGTAAGTCAATTTTTCAGGGGAAAGAAGCAGGCTAGTGAGTGATGAAGCATCTGGCCACGAGAGGGCATAGCAAACATAATTGTTAAACTATCTCATGCCGCCAGTAAACTGGAGACACTGACAAACAAAAAGAAGTTGGTTATCTGCATATAGAGTTTGCAGAAAGTGCATACCTGCCAAATATAATGAACAATGACGTTTGCTTTAAGGGGTAACTTTCGATGTATTCGATCAGTATCCTTGTTCTTGCAACAGGGGAATTCTTTTTTATGTTTATATTGAATGCACTGCGAGGCGGGGCGCAAATAAAGTGACGACATTCCTTTTTGCACTTCATTACTCATGCCTTGGATATGAGGACACTAAAGAGGTCTATACTGGCTGTCCCAGGAGATATGGTCAATATTCAGGGGTGTAGCAGGAATGATCATTCGAAGCAAAAAAGTCAAACACGGGCTCTAAAACGTATGCTTCAACAGCTCTGAGCACGTGTTCTGTAAGACAGATGTGTTTCAGAGTAGCGAAGTTGAACAACCGCCCATAGCTGTTAAGGTAGCCAGTTTAGAGTCCATGCCTACTGTACGTTTTTGCTTCGAATGATCATTCCTGCCATATTCCTCAATACTGAGCATTCCTCGTGGGACACCCTTTATGTTTTGTGATTCTGATGGTGTGGTCAAAATAAAAACACCGTCTTCCCCTTCATTTATTATGTAACTCTCAATCAAATAGTGGCCTGAAGATCAAAATTACAATCCCTGTGCGTGACAATAGAAACACCTGAGGATTTCAAGAAAGTGATGGAAACATCCACATATAAACCATCTCTTTTGACTGTGTCAGTGTCAATCAAGAAATGGAATACACTGTTTGACTGAAAACACGGTGCAAAAAGATGTTTCCGAACTCAGCTATCAAGATATCATCATCTTAATCCACCCACTGTCGCATGGTAAAATATCAAACGCCTTGTCGTGGAGGAATCCGAAATGTCGACATAAGGACACTATGACAGTGTCAGCCAATGGATGGGCTGTTTGAACTGGCCATATCTGCTTATAGTGGTTGTTGTGTTGGCAGAAGAACCAACACCGTGTTACGAGTGGAGGCCGAAATGCACGCGTTTTAGCTCACGCAGGCTGGCGTGAGGAGGGAAGAACTATACTGACGTGAGGTCTGGAACATGACAAAGACTTAAAATTCAGAAAGCGGACGTAATTAGTTTGATACTTAACTTTAATCCATTAATGATGAACGTCGCTCTTGACGGTACATGATTCACAATATTATCTGTTCAGAAGACATGCTCATACATAGTAACTGAATATGGCGCCTTGCTAGGTCGTAGCAAATGACGTAGCTGAAGGCTATGCTAAACTGTCGTCTCTGCAACTGAGAGCATATGTAGTCAGTGAACCATCGCTAGCAAAGTCGGCTGTACAACTGGGGCGAGTGCTAGGGAGTCTCTCTAGACTAGACCTGCCGTGTGGCGGCGCTCGGTCTGCAATCACTGATAGTGGCGACACGCGGGTCCGACGTATACTAACGGACCGCGGCCGATTTAAAGCAAGCAAGTGTGGTGTTTGGCGGTGACGCCACAGTGGTATGCTTAACTCAAGAAGTCCTTACTTCTGTAGTGGACAATAGCTTTGCAGTTACCTTCGTTCGCTGTTATCTAATTCGAACAATTCAGTTTTTTATTCTATCTCTCCTTCCAATTTCCAGGCTAAAATATGAAAAACATGCAAAGCCTGATGAAATTTTTCCATCCTGGTGCCGTGAAGTTCTTCAGTCAGCTGCCCCACAGCTAAGTATACACGATATGAGTAGTATGGCTGTGTGATCGTAACCATAAATTCGTATAGTCATGATTGTCATGGAGCTGTTGCATCCGTTCACTTGACACACCTGGTTGTTTCCCCTTACTGTGTGACGTTTTAATGCACTTTGTGACATTACTTCGTTGTGGGTACACTCCGGATGCTAATATCGGTATTTCCAAATTCGATGCACCCAAGATGTTTTAATTTATGAAATTAAAAGTAGTATATGTTGTTACATATTGATTTAATCACAGTTCAAATATTAAAATTGCTTTCTCTTGAGTTTCATGAACAAAAAAAAAAGACTGACTTAGCTGGTTCTTTCTTCTGGCCCTTCATTTGACCTGTTGGGCTCTTTTTGGCGCGAGGGATTAGCCGAGCGGTCTACGGCGCTGCAGTCATGGTCTGTGCGGCTGGTTCCGGCGGAGGTTCGAGTCCTCCCACGGGCATGGATGTGTGTGTTTGTTCTTAGGATAATTTAGATTAAGTAGTGTGTAAGCTTAGGGACTGATGACCTCAGCAGTTGAGTCCCTTAAGATTTCACACACATTTGAACATTTTTGGGCTCTTTTTCGAACTTGGCTATCCAGAATGCTTCTACTAGGACAACTGAGCCTCAGTTTCGATCTGCGTTTCATCAGCTCTTATGACGGGTTCCAGCAGTGCAGTGGCAGTGACAGTATTTTCAGAAAATAGCAGCGTGCATCCAGAGGGCCTCTGGATGACAACAAGTTGCCCGCGACTTGCAGTTCCAGAGGCGCCCTGGGTGCACGCGGCGCCTGTAGGACAGTGACCGCCTTACCCGTCGTATGACTCGGCGTGGGGGAAAGTGCGAACCCGGGCACGCCTGCCTCCGGAACAAGAGAGCGGCCGCGACACGACAGGAAGCTGCGCCGGCGGGTCACGGCGAGGGTCTCCCCAGCCTGCGGCGCGCTCTCCAGCCTGCAGTCTAGGTCACCCTGCTGCCGTCCTTACTCCGCCCCAGCACTGCACCATTGTATGTGGCTATACAGTGATTAAAGTGCAGCTACGCGCTGAGTACACTGTTTGTATAACGTTATGACATTCACACTGTCATTATTATTTTCAGCCATAATGGCTATGTTTGTGAACCGTGACTGTGTGGGATACTTATTTATTTCAAGTTTCTGCTACCAGTCACTTTTTATTTTATGCTTAATCTAACATAATGCAACGCGTTTCGAACATGTTCTGTTCATCTTCAAGCGTTTATACTTACATACATGGAGAAATAATACTTAAAAGTAAACAGTCAAACTAGATTAATCTAGAACACTTTGTCCATTTTTATACTGTAGCTGCTGGTGTGGCATTTGGGGGGAACGAGGGGGGGGGGGGGGGGAGGAGTGTATATCTAGAAATCTAAATCAGTGATGTCTTCTGCTGGTTTTCTTCTTTGTTGTTGACTATGTATATCACAGCCTGTATCGGATGCAGATAGATTTGCATCAGTTATGTGTTACGAAAATAGTGTGAAAGGCTTTTATATGACATTTGATCTCTTACAATTTCATCATAGATATACACTGTCCCCCCAGATGCCACACCAGCAGGTACAGTAAAAAATAATGGACAAAGTGTTCTAGGTTAATCTAGTTTGACTGTTTATTTTTAAGTAATATTTCTCTATGTATGTATGTATGTATATACACTCCTGGAAATTGAAATAAGAACACCGTGAATTCATTGTCCCAGGAAGGGGAAACTTTATTGACACATTCCTGGGGTCAGATACATCACATGATCACACTGACAGAACCACAGGCACATAGACACAGGCAACAGAGCATGCACAATGTCGGCACTAGTACAGTGTATATCCACCTTTCGCAGCAATGCAGGCTGCTATTCTCCCATGGAGACGATCGTAGAGATGCTGGATGTAGTCCTGTGCAACGGCTTGCCATGCCATTTCCACCTGGCGCCTCAGTTGGACCAGCGTTCGTGCTGGACGTGCAGACCGCGTGAGACGACGCTTCATCCAGTCCCAAACATGCTCAATGGGGGACAGATCCGGAGATCTTGCTGGCCAGGGTAGTTGACTTACACCTTCTAGAGCACGTTGGGTGGCACGGGATACATGCGGACGTGCATTGTCGTGTTGGAACAGCAAGTTCCCTTGCCGGTCTAGGAATGGTAGAACGATGGGTTCGATGACGGTTTGGATGTACCGTGCACTATTCAGTGTCCCCTCGACGATCACCAGTGGTGTACGGCCAGTGTAGGAGATCGCTCCCCACACCATGATGCCGGGTGTTGGCCCTGTGTGCCTCGGTCGTATGCAGTCCTGATTGTGGCGCTCACCTGTACGGCGCCAAACACGCATACGACCATCATTGGCACCAAGGCAGAAGCGACTCTCATCGCTGAAGACGACACGTCTCCATTCGTCCCTCCATTCACGCCTGTCGCGACACCACTGGAGGCGGGCTGCACGATGTTGGGGCGTGAGCGGAAGACGGCCTAACGGTGTGCGGGACCGTAGCCCAGCTTCATGGAGACGGTTGCGAATGGTCCTCGCCGATAACCCAGGAGCAACAGTGTCCCTAATTTGCTGGGAAGTGGCGGTGCGGTCCCTACGGCACTGCGTAGGATCCTACGGTCTTGGCGTGCATCCGTGCGTCGCTGCGGTCCGGTCCCAGGTCGACGGGCACGTGCACCTTCCGCCGACCACTGGCGACAACATCGAAGTACTGTGGAGACCTCACGCCCCACGTGTTGAGCAATTCGGCGGTACGTCCACCCGGCCTCCCGCATGCCCACTATACGCCCTCGCTCAAAGTCCGTCAACTGCACATACGGTTCACGTCCACGCTGTCGCGGCATGCTACCAGTGTTAAAGACTGCGATGGAGCTCCGTATGCCACGGCAAACTGGCTGACACTGACGGCGGCGGTGCACAAATGCTGCGCAGCTAGCGCCATTCGACGGCCAACACCGCGGTTCCTGGTGTGTCCGCTGTGCTGTGCGTGTGATCATTGCTTGTACAGCCCTCTCGCAGTGTCCGGAGCAAGTATGGTGGGTCTGACACACCGGTGTCAATGTGTTCTTTTTTCCATTTCCAGGAGTGTATATGTGGTGTGCGTACTGTAAGACCTTCAGTACACACACCATCAGATTATTTGACTTGTCGCTCTAACGAAGTAGGCGAGTGCCAGCAATATGTCTTGTGGTCTTATCGTGGCGTGTTTATCTTCTGCCGCTAGGTGAGACGATAGAAATGCCACTTGCACGCTTAGAGTAGCAGATTGACGGTGACCAACTTTAAACAGAACTTGATTAATTTTCACACATATTTATTAAAATAATAACAAGCATAAAAATTACTTAACTTGGTTCTGGATGCTATTTACAATTGACAATATGAAGTTCCTTTGGTATTGGTACATTAATCTTATTCTCACATATATCTCTGATACTTGACAAAAGTGTCTATACATTTATCTTCATGGCTATGTGCAGGAATATGGTAATCTTATTAGACGCAGACTGAAACTTGACTATAGACTGTTACAGACAAATGTAGAACTCATACAGACTGTTGCAGACAAATGCAGACTGACTAATCGGAGGTCTGTACACTCGTTATAGCCGGCCGCGGTGGTCTAGTGGTTCTGGCGCTGCAGTCCGGAACCGCGGGACTGCTACGGTCGCAGGTTCGAATCCTGCCTCGGGCATGGGTGTGTGTGATGTCCTTAGGTTAGTTAGGTTTAAGTAGTTCTAAGTTCTAGGGGACTTATGACCTAAGATGTTGAGTCCCATAGTGCTCAGAGCCATTTGAACCATTTTTGAACCACTCGTTATAATACCTCGTGCGTTCATGTATCACTGCGCAAGTGTGATCCGCAAGAAGAAAAGGTTCTACGTTAGCAGCAATCTCATTGGCTGGGTTACATATTAATACGCGGATCGGCGGAAACAGAATTTGGTCCGTCTCTAAGGCAGCGCCATCTCGTAGTGCGGAGACGGACGAGCGCTGCGCCTGCGCTGTTGTGCACTAGTGGGAAAGTTGTGTCCGCGCTGACTACGCGGAACTATGTACACAACAGTATGTATAAACACTTGAAGATGAACAGAACATGTTCGAAACGCGTTGCATTATCTTAGATTAAGCATAAAATAAAAAGTGACTTGTAGCAGAAACTTGAAATAAATAATTAGCCACACTGTCATTTCACAGGCCATAACTTGAGTGAACAGTATGGCTGCCGAGAAGAGAGGGCGCATCAGAGGGGGCGTAGGATAAATGCTCCAGATGTGTGTAGTTCCTCTTTTTTTAAGTGAATAGCTTTTGTGGAATCAAGTACACAGTCTAAAGGCGACAAACAGTGTTATAATGTGACATTACAGCCCACTAGGCTGCGTCTGCACCGCAATAGCCGGATACGTCCACCTTGCCGTTCAATTTTCGCTAGTTTTCGAATATTTTCGCTAAAAGTTTCGGTACCAACATGAGAAAGCGCAAGCGCTATATCATTTTACTCGCCTTTCCAATGCTTTCGAATGGTGTAAACATGTATATCTTTCTATTAGAAAACCATACCTGCCTCAGCATCTCGTATAACTCAAAAATAAAGTGGGTTAAACAGAAAAATGTAATGTGTTCCCTGCATACCATCATATAGTGTTTCGCTTTCTTGTACAGTTCACGAAAAAAAGACCATGTTTTAGACCGCCCATCCTGTGTAGTGGATAATATCGTGCCGGCCGCTGTGGCCGAGCGGTTCTAGCCGCTTCAGTCTGGAACCGCGGTCGCAGGTTCGAATCCTGCCTCGGGCA